>NC_140628.1:13603033-14340533 GCF_057382275.1 Copadichromis virginalis | reverse complement strand
ATTTCCATATAACCAAAACAATCCATGTTACTTCATATACCTGTCGTGCCTTCCATTTGCCGAAACTGTGACTCGGTGCAGTAAGTGACAACAAAAGAAAGGTCAACGCAAAAGTCAAATTTCCCATCAGATGGGAGAAGACCAGTAAAGTCAAGAAGGGCTCCATGAATACTCTCGCCTGTACTTACTCTAATCGCTCTCTCAGAATATCACTCCGGCCTCACAGACCGATGTTTATTCTTTTTTTGCTCAACTATTTCAGGATCAAAGGAGCATTTTATGACCACACAGGTGCCGTAAGAACCGAAAGGGCTCAGCCTGTTGTGCTCTTTAGGTAGTTTGTTCTTGGGGGTATTGAGGCTTATTTTTCGTTGTTACTTGTCCTGACTAAAAACAAAATTAAACACTTAATATGTAAAGTGAGATTTCAAGGCTTCAAAATCCATACCACACCTTTAAACTATAATTTCCAGTGACATAAGGTGTGTGCAAACAGGTGTTTATGTTCAAAGTCATATGGATAGAAGAGACGAAATAGATTTTCATCAGCCCTCGTAATCATAGCTTTATTTACTGTTTATTTTAAGTATGAAGTGACAGCTTGGTGACGCAGTGGTTAGCGTTGTTGTCTTTCAGGAACAACAGGAAGAAGGTCTTGAGTTTGAATCCAACAGAGGTCGGGGCCATTCTGTGTGGAGTTTATATGTTTGCCTGGGTTCTTTCCAGGTACTCTGGCTTTTTCCCGCAGTCCAAAGAAATGCAGTTAGTGGGGTGAGATTAACTGGTAATTCTAAACTACCTGTAAGTGTGAATGTGAGTTCAAATGTTTGTCTATTTGTCTCTCTGCGTTAGCCCTGCAATAGACTAGAGATGGCACGATACCACTTTTTTATGTCCGATACCGATACCGATATCATAAATTTGGATATCTGCCGATACCGATATGAATCCGATATAGTGTTTTTTAATCAACAAAACTGTTTTTTAAATATCTTGCTGCATTTTGTATAAGTTCATACTCAAGTTTAAAACAACAACTACACTAAAGCTATTCTGTTATACCTGTATGCAAAAAAAAATATTTCATAGTTCAGCAATACTGATCAATCTAATAAACTTAAACCTACACCATCCTCCCTATTCTGGTATTTTAAAGAGTACTTAGCATAAATATTAAGCAACCTAACTAATAGGGTTCCAACTCCCAGCAACAACAAAAATAAAAAAATAAAAAATAGGGAACCGCCCCTCACGCTCCACCTCATGATGCTTAATCGACGTAATCAACCTTAATTTGATGCAGTGTGAAAAAAAATGCACAGAAATCAATTATTTTTCAAGAAATATTAAATAGATTCAACATCTTTCTTCAACAAAATTGCAGACCGCACAGATGGTACCTTCCCAAAGGGAAAAAGTACTATAGCTTACTAGGGTATATATATTAGACTTAATAGTTACTATATACAGTAATTGACTTCTATTCATTTTACATCAAATTAAAACTTTGGGTGTCAGATAATTATTTATTAAAAGCTCGACATTTTAAATGAGAATAAGAAAGAAAAGTCTGTCTTTGTGCCCCCTTTTCCCTGTTAATGCCCTATCGGCCCCCCTGGCTAAACTTTGCTAGATCCGCCCCTGCACAGTTACCAGCGTCAGCTACGTAGAAAAAGATCCTGGAGTAGAAAGTAATATTAAATACATTCTAACAATAGCTGATCAAGCTTAAACGTGCTGCTGTTGTTCAGCCGCTGGTTTCCTCTTTCTGGTGCAAAGTGGGCCAAAAACAAACTAGAGAGACGGACTCGCGACAGAAAAGCCGATCAGCTGATCGTTAAGCAGTTTCATGATTGAAGTAGCAGCAGGAGAGGCAGTCGCTCCATATATCGCTTGTTAAGCTTAACGCAGGAATGCTTTACATTCAGAGATGGACTTACACACTTGCTTTACTTCTCTCGGGATAACTTTGTCGGAGATGAAATGCTGGGTTGCTAGCGAAGCTCCAAATGCTATCCAGACCACCGACAGGTCCCGCATGCCACAGCCGCTCTATCACGTGATGCATACTGCTCTGACGTGCTAACGTTCTGAGGTGAGTTACGACGTGTTGCAAGTTTTGTGAGGTGCTTTCGTGATATTTAATGGATCGGATTACATTTTTTATTTTTCTCCGATATCCGATCCAGTAATTTAGGTCAGTATCGGACCGATACCGATACGTAATATCGGATCGGTCCATCTCTACAATAGACTGGTGACCTGGCTTTGTTGAACACTCCAAAATTAATGTAAATCCATATCAGATAGTAATTGTATATAATTAAGCTTTGCCTGGTGTCTATGGAAACTAAAATATGAATTTGAAGCAACTTCAGAAATATGACCCATTTTTTGCACAACTTACTCTAAAGCGGGGGGTGGGGGGGCAACAGAAATCCTGTGGAGGTAAAATCTTTCTTTTTTTCTATCGGTATAGAAAAAACTAAGCTAATAAAAAGGTTTCTGGCTTCAAGGTTTTTTTTTTTCTCCCATCTCTTTTGGCCATTTCACCAGAACATGTTCAGCTGCCACCTGTTGGATTTCAGGCACAGATGATTTGTGTCTTTGCAAAATGTCCTAGTTTGTTTTCTAAATTTACCAACATTTACACAAACTTAATTCGTCAAAAACAACACATGGCTTCACTCAACATATACAGTATATGCATGCATCAGATCCCTAATTAAATCACCATTCATCTACTCTGTGACATCTAAAAACATCACTTGAGCAAACAGTTGTTAACTTGAGTTCATGTCTACATAATGTTATAAATGTTTTCACAGAGCAACCTGATTCTAAGAGTGAATACATACTGTATTCAAACATGTCTGTTTCTGTTCTCATGTTTTATATTATTTTATTATTGATTTTGTTCAAACAAGTTTTCAAATATAAAAAATGTTAATGTATCGAAGCCGCTCATACATTAACAGTAGGTGGTATTTTAAACTGTCAAGTATGATTGAACAGCCCAAACTCCTGCTGTACATGTTCTGCTTTTTATACATTGCCCAGTTTCTATCACCATATTATTTTTCCACTTTACATTCATTTTGTAATACATAAATATTAATTTTGTCTAATAAAAAAGGGGGAAGAGTTATTAGAATCTGATGGAATATCACATCATGTTTGTTGCTGAAGGCAAAGCAGTGCATTTCTAGGCTGTTGTTTCACTGTTTCACTTACCTGAGAACACACAGCAGCCAAGTCAAGGTGAAGATGGGTAAGGCAAAGGCAATGGCAGCTGAGGAGTGAAATGTGCTCAAGAGCAAAAGGATGAGTAGATGGCATCGAGCGCGTCAGCTCTAACAAGATGTCCTTGAACCAGCACTTGAAACGGGATGTGCTCACTGCCTCAGGAAAGTCATTTGCCTACAAGGAAAGTAGATACTCGATTTGCCTCAGCTCTGCAAAAAGTACTATCCACAGAATTGCATATGTCACAGTGAGTGTTGGACCACACCCATAGTCAAACTTGGCTTTCAATTTGTTGTCAGTTACACACCTGTAAAGGTTCGTGACTGTATCTTTCGCTGGTTGAATGCTATTGTGCTGGAAAAATCTGTCCAGAAAATGACAGAAAGACAGACAGATAAACACCTGCCAAAGCACTTAAAAACCATCTTTGTTTTAGCTTCCGCTGCAGCAGGTGTCTCCAAGAGCGCGCACACAACTCTATGCCCACTTGTAGCTGGTTGCCGGCACATTTTTATACACATGAGTCTGGCATGCTCAGGCACACAGAACATTATATTATACAGACTGTAGAATTATGCCTTTGTGTGTGTTTGTGTGTAATATCCCAGTGTGATGCTTACACCACTTAGGAATGAAGCTTTGAAGTACTTTGAAATTATGGTGCAACAGATTGCAGTTGTTGTACTTAAGAAATGCAAACAGTATTTTAAAGGAATTCAAATGGGATGTTTTTCTTTTCAGCAAGAACTTTGACAAAGAAACGCATTAAAAAGCCTCATAACTGCAGTTGAAGCATAAATTGTCTATGTTAAAGGTGTTATTTTAGCATCACAACACCTTAATAATCAAAGTTAAGTCTGATATTCTGCAGTGTGATTAGCCTTGGCTGTCATGAACATATGAAAAACCTCTCACTCTATAATCCCAGTGCATAATTAATACTCTCAGCATATTTCCAAGTCTCTGATACACACCTTTTTTCCTAAAAAAAGTGTTTAACTCATTTTTTTCTCAGTGGAGTGGATCAAAACGCTAGCGTTTGCTTATTCTCTCCTCCTCTTTCTCAATCAGCAAATTTTCCCTTTGATCTTTTATTCATATGATTAAGTCTGTGTATCACCAGACTCTTCATTTTACATTTCAATATATGATGAGACCATCTTTGAAGTAGGGCCTGCTGCAGTGGAGTGACTTTGGCGAGCAACTTTTTTTTCCCTTCATTTTTTTCTGTCTGTAGTGTTGCCAATTATTGCCAACTTGGAAACATTTTCCATCTTGTTAATTATCCATTTTAAGTAGTTTGACCCTGAGTGTAAACACACACACCCACAAACAATATGCATGCTTTTCATCTTACATGTAAAAAATAAAATACTCCAATGCTCCAAGGCACCCTATTCCCTATATTATCTCATTCTTGTATCACCAGAAATATGTTATCTCTTTCATGAACACATATTTTTTGTATCCATTTAGATTCAGTATTCATTACATTTCCCTTTTTACTGGTGCTTCTGTGCTCCCTCACATGTATTTTTCAATTGCTTATTATAATGCTTTACCCTTGCGCCTGCGTCTGTCTTTTTTCCCCCAGTGCCAACAACCTCAATTCATCCTCCCTGCCCTCCTTTGCCTGTTTGCGCTTCCTTTCTCTCACTCTCTTATAGTCACATGTCTTTTCTATCACTCCCCTTTATGTTTGACACCATTCCTAAATCAATACCTTTAACCCTTCCTCTCTCTCAGCACATCGCCACCCCCAAGCTGCCTCCGCCTCTCTTGTCCTACTATTTCAGACTTTTCCTCAGAAGATAAAAGGTTTAAGAATGTTTAATGTCAGATGTGTGAACAAAGCACATGAGCAGGCTCAGTCATCCAGGATTTGACTGAAACCTATATAAAGCCTAATGAGGGAAAGACAAAATGTGGTAAACTTCCATGTAATAACAAGACAAAAGTGGTAGGATTTGACAAAGGTGAGAAAGGAGGGAGTGTGTATACGTGTAAGCAATAGGCTGTGTAGAGGAAAGACAAAATATTGTGTAATTCATATTTTATGAGGCTTTTTCTTCAACTAAAAATGGATCAAAATTGTTTTGATGTGTTTGATGTTGCTTTTTATCCATATTTATTCAGACCATGTACCATGACTCATAGCTCAGAGTGTTGCCCTGAGCTAAAGTGCTAGCATTGCACTGATGATGATCTTGCTAGGCATGTCAGTGAAACTGTCAATGCATATTTTTGTCTCTGTACCACCATGTAACCTGATACAGGATTAGGCATGAAGGTTTGTTTTTCTTTAATTGCATGATTCACATGACACCGCACGACTGATTCTGCAGAAACACGCCTCTTTATAAACCCAGGCCTCTGTCTTTTACTTCCTCTACACCATCTACATCTCTTAGCACAGAAGCACTGGGATGTTGGCTGACTTTACAAAAGACATAAAAATGTATGCAAATGTACACATAAGCATGAATGGCCATTTTTGGGGGGCTCCATGAGCACTAAGAATGCTTAAAAAAAAAAGAAAAAAAAAGAATCCTGGTATGATTTTATTTGAGCCCCAAAAATACCCACTGTCACAGACACGGCAACTCTGATTCCATCTCTATCCCCTCTACCCTCTTACCCACATGCACACATATCTTCCCTCTACTCCTTTCACCTGCCCCACCTACCTTCCCCTTGCTGCTTGTGTACTGTAGGTGCACACCTAGAGCAATGGAGCAGCTGAACCCAGCAGTGGATTAGTGGTAGTGTGAGAGAGGCCAGATTCAGAAATATTCCTCTAGGGAAGTCAAGTCAGCTAATCCGACCCCAGTGCTTACTCTATCAACGCCCTCACAGCTGCACTTTGCCCCAGTACATACAGACACACATACACACACGCAAACAAAATACAACCCAGGCGTGAAGATCTCAACTTAGATGTGAATGCCAAGGCCTATACCACCACAATATGTGTTCATGAAAGCAGACACATACTGAAGGGTATATGCGTTACATGCACACAAGCGGTTTGACACTTTTATTCAAACATGTGCACGCACTCATGCATACACAGAATGCGGGATACGCTGCAATGGTAGAAATCCCGTTAGCTAGCCCCCCTGTGGGAATGCAGGAGGCCTTTGACCTGTGTGTGACACGGAAATCTTTCCAGGTGTAATAAGAAAATGCTGAGCATACTCACTAGTACAACAACCTATTTGCTCCCTAAGAGTTAGAGCAGTCTGAGTGGCTTTTTATTCAGCTGACTGATTATCTGGATGGTTAGTAAACTGGCCCCCGGGCTTCCTGTTCCAGTAGTAAGTACGTAAAGGTACCTTTAGCAGATGCCTTTGAACTTAAGTCCATAAATATTAGCACAAATGCGCCCCTATTCCCACAGAATACTCATCCATGCTCGCACAGATGTATGCAAGCACAGGAGGATGCATGTTCCATTTAGCATTTATGAACTATTAATACACAGAGGTGAGCACACACCCACAAATGCACACAAAAACAACAGGAGGATCAGGCAGGAGGCTGTCTGATTGCTCATCAAGCAGCAAGGGCGAGCTGGCGAGAGGCATCAATACGACTGAAGCCCACTCTCCTGGGCCCACCTGTCGATTACAGTGGCGAAGACAAGCCGCCTAGTGCCTCAATGCATTCCCAGCAGCCTCTGTTGAGCCTGTAGACACCTGAAGAATTCTGATGCCAGGAGGGAATGTGGGACCTTCCACTTCACACTGCCAGATATGCAGCGGTTTTCCTCTGCAGCATAAACCATTGCGATAAACAACTCTACAGAGAAATGGAGGAAGGATACAAATCTATCGCTCATGTGGTAGCGATTCAGTTTGTATGGGGTAGAAAGAGATAGATTAATATCTAGCTGTCCACAGAAACATGTAGAATAAGATTTTCACAAAGAACTACAATACATTTCTTAGACGCACAATAAACAGGGAATAAAATGCAATTCGCGAAATACGATGGCGATAAAGTGTTACAGCTATTTACAGGACAAAAATCCCCAATGAATCTTGTAGAGTTGTAATTAGAAATCCTGATTCCCCACCATTTGGCCTGCAGAGCTGAATTATGTTTTTGCTGTTTATCTGGCTAAAGGACAACAATCCCATTGCCCTCTGCAGCCTAATAATTAGGGAAGATTAGAACAGGATCAAGCTGTTTTCCCCATTTGCTCTCCCAATGGACTGAAGGGTTATGAGTGTGAAGTTCATCCTGTCTAACCTTGTACACGGAGACATGAAAAGAGATGATTATCATGATGCAGATTTAAACTTACTTGTCCCTTTCTTTCTTTCTTTCTTTCTTTCTTTCTTTCTTTCTTTCTTTCTTTCTTTCTTTCTTTCTTTCTTTGTATAAACAGTTTGAATGTGTTAAAAAGGTATTAATGTATGTATTAAGTATTAAATTAAAGTTTAATATTTTTGGCCATATCGTTTTAAATGATAAAAACATCAGTTGCTTTCCCTAACAAGACGCTGGTTTTTAGTTTCAGCACCACGGACAGCTCTCTTACTCTACTAAAAGCTTTTTTTTTTTTTTTTTTGCTTCTTCTTAAGGAAAAAATATTGATTTTTATAGAGGTCATTGAAACTGCAGTTATTAATTGGGCCATATTCAAACCGAAGATATGCACAATTGATTTGAGTCCGATCTGATATTCAAGCTCTGTTCAGAGCTGCTGCTCTCACACAGTCGAAACTTGAGGGTGTTGGATGTTCACTGCAATCCAGGAAATGTGTCGTAAAAATAGGAAGCGAAGCTTTGTGTGTTGGAGTTAACCGCTCTTGAAGCAGCTCTATCCGAATGTGTTACAAACATAATGATGTTCATTCTATGTGCAATCACGGCCTCTCGCTTCACTGCTCCCCGTTTCCTATCCGTTTCAAAGCAGAGGTCGGCGACTCTTCCGAAGCTAGATGGCAGAAGAGCCCCACTGCAGCTGAGCTGCGCTTTGCGCCGTCATCGTTCCGTCTTTGCATTGCAAATTGTCCAACCCCATCACTCCCAATAACAGCTCCTCTCGATCTCCAAAATGAAAATCAGAGTTATGGTGGGATTGCCTACCAGGCGTATTTCTTTCATCAGCTCTCGGGACGGGATGCTGCCTGTCTGAGTCTCAACTAACACCCCCACACCTTTCCACCTCAAACACATACACACACACACACACACACACACACACACACACACACACACACACACACACACACACACACACACACGCACGCTCTCATTAACACAGTACGACTCTTTCTCAGTATTTTCATTCTTCTTTATGAGAAGAATGCAAATAAAGATAAAGATACCTCCCTCCTTCTCCTTTGCCACCCACACCTTGCTGTTCCCACTTCATGATTTGTTACCCACACATCCGCCAAATCATACTTACACAGGACGCTCTCCCTCTCGCACCCTCCCCTCCCTGCTCCCACTGCCACCTTTCCTCTCTCACTCTGCCTGGCTCAATTGCCGATCGATAAAGCCAGCATTCAAACTGTAGACCAGACTCTTCTCCGTCATCAGCCGGTTTTTAGGGATTCAAAGGGAAATATGTTGAACGGCAGACACAAGAGCGCGCCAGCAGAGATCCTTGCACTTGATGCCCCTCTCAGCAGAGATGGTTGAGCCCTCGTCCAGGTTGCTGTGGTCCTATCCTAAAATTCAGTCTTGCTCACTTCTCTCCTATCAGCTGACGAAGCGCGGCGGGCGGCTCTGCCTGTTTCTCCTCTGAGAAGGGAATCTACTTAAACCCCCACAGAAAGCGAAAACTGGCCATAGGTTACATGTTTTAGTTGTGAACATGAAGGGGATTTACAGAGACGGATACTACGACGGATCTATTGAACTACGGGACGTTTTCAACAGGAGATGCGTTAAATGTGGCAGACGGGACTTTGTTCAAGCCAAAACGATGAGGATTAGAACGGGGATTGTTTTTTGGAACCTCGTCTTCTCACTGATGTTCACTTGTGTGAAAGGTACGAGCCACTGCCGCAATTCTCTGCATTTTCGAATGCGCTTGGTGTGCCTCGGTGTGTGTCTGCGCGCGCATGTGTGCGTGCGTGCAAGAAATCAAAACCTTTAACGTTACAGACGTGCACATAATAGCCTACCTCGGCTCTCTGGATGGACTTTTAAGGGACGCATTTCGGCGGTTTTGCGCTCAATGCAGGCTTTGACAGATTCGCTCAATAGATATTCTTGCGGTAGCCTACGCTTCTTCTAATAGCCTACGTGAGCTGCTTTGCTTAGTAGGCTAACTAGTGAATTGTTGAGGCGCAAGTGCACGCGCCGCACATTGATCATGTTAAGAGATTTTGATTTTCTTTTGGGATAAAGCCGCGCGCATTTTCTCGTTTCTGGGTCGAGTTTTTCAAGTATTTATGTGAGATTTGCGTCAGGCCGGTTTCTCACCAGAAACGTTACTGAACCCATTCAGGGACCGAGGCAGGTTAAGTGGTGTAGAACCAATTTGTTGGCTGGTATTTATCGAAGTTGCCAGTGCAGGCAGGTGTAAGGTGGGCTTCTTAGTATTCTGGTGGCTCTGTCTCTGTGTCTGACCATTTCAGTGCTCGATGTAGCTGGTGAGGTAACAGCTGCTTTAGTTTATTTTCCCTCTGTCTTCTTCTTATATGCATCAGCAAGATTTAGTCAGACCAACAACTGCACTAGTAAAATGCCACTTTCCCAGCAGTTTTCAAAATAAAGTCCTTAAAAAACGACTTTGAGCTCGATTGTGTCATCTCTCTGTTTTTATTTTAATTAGATTCATGCTGTTCACTCACTACAGCTTTTGTAAAAGTCAGTCAAAGCGACGAGTGCTTATTTAGCACACTGCAATTAACATGTCCTCATCCGCTGTTCAATGGCACGTAAACATTTGCAGAAAGCAAAAATGAAATTCTCGTGCCCTTGCAGTGGAGTTACATGTCGAAACAGAAGTGTGTGTGTGTGTGTGTGTGTGTGTGTGTGTGTGTGTGTGTGTGTGTGTGTGTGTGTGCATGAGTGTGTCTGTTTGAGTACCACAAAATCCGACGCAAAGAGCGAAAGAGAGAGAAGCCATCAAAATACACCCCCCCCCCCCCCCCCCCCAAACCCCCAAAATGTGTTACTTCTGAATGTCTTTGCGTAAAACACATTAACGATGTTTTATGCGTGTGACTGAATGGCTACCTATCTGTTGCATGCATGTATTTATTTCCGAATGTGGGGACTCACAGATATTAATTTACATGCAGATTGCTCGGCCTGTGAGTAATTCCAACGTCTGTCTCTTGGGGGTGGATGAGATGTGCAGCATGCAGAGTAGCAGCGCCCACCAAGAATGAGCCAAGTCGAGTGGAGCAGAGTCGGGCACAGTGCTGTTTCATCACCACCCACACTGTGGCAATGTCAAACCTTGAGGCCACTGCCAATCCTCCTAGTTCTATTACTTATTAGGGAGACAGCCAGCCAGGAATTGGGGGAGGGCGTGGGGGGAGGGAGAGGAGGAGGACGTGAGGAAAGGGGAGAAGGCCTGGATCTTCTTTTGGAAAAGAGTGGAGGAAATAGTGACACGGCGCAATGAGAGGAAGAAGAACTATGGAACAGTTGTTGTTCCTCAGCCTCTGACAGTTGACACAGTGTTTGCAGAAGTAAAAAGATATCTGCTACATCTGGCCTGTGACTCACTTCTCCTTCTAAGATAATGATGCCATAAAAAAGACTCCTATCTGGCAGGGTTTGTACAACAGCACTTTTCTAGAGGTCTTTTTTCAGTGACTATAATTAGATTATTTTTGAGCCAGGATCCTGTCCTGGGTGATGCACAGTTCTGATTCTTAGGTATCTCCATCACCTGTCTAAATCTTGGCACTGTGCACATATATAATGAAGTTGAATGAAAGTTTTGCAACTTGTTGTGCAGAACAGATACAATGTCACAATTTCATAAAAAAAACAAAACTCATTGCAGCAGTTCGATTAACTGTGGAAATTCAATGCAACTTGGTCACATCCTTGAAGAGAATATAATACTGCGTATACAAATTGAAGAGGATAAACTGTAGACATTGAAGTTTTCTGTGGTTTTAAAGATAAAGTCCTTAAAAACATGAAGAAATAGACGATCAAAATAACTGGTTCAAACACCAATTGAATTCCTTTGCGCTGACAATGAACAATCTGTCTCTCTTCCCTTGGGTACAAAAGCGGCCTTTGTCCGTTTTTTATGGTTGTCGCAATGCGTTCATCGATCAGTGGACAATCAATATGTTCACAACAATAAATCTTCTGTACTTACAGAAGAAATGGATAATATCATGTGAATGTAAGTGGTGATGCTCTGAAGAACCAGACTGTGGTTATGTGCACAGCTTGCTTCATCTGCCCCCTTTACTCGTATAGTGTTTATGGTTATTAGAATAGTGAAGCAGATGGATGCTGTTTCACTTTATATTCATACTTTTTATGGATTTAATTAATTTTCAGTGGTATTTTGCATATCAAGATCTGCTCAGACATTCATTTTTTGTTGTTTGGGTCTTATAAATGAAAATTAGGAAGGTGTGTCCTCATAGGAAGCTGAAGGGGCAAAGAGACCACAGAGGCTCTGGGCTGTATCGTGGACCCTTGAAAAGACAATGAACGATTAATGATTGCAAGCAGATTGTTGAAAATTGTCCATCTGTCGTGTGGCACTGCTTCTGTTTATTGTGACTACATTGTATTTCTGACATTTTCTTCTATCTCTCACGTGTGTGTGTGTGTGTGTCTGTGTCTTTATTAAGTCTATACTGGGCAGTCTCTAATTATTGGTAATCAGGTGGGTTCTACACAGACTGTAATCTGGCCACTGAGCCCTTGATGAAGACTTTATCTCAATGTGATTATGTAAACAGGCTGGGAAGGCTGCTGGGGCTAATCAGGATTACAATTTGTCTGTGTAATTATATTCTATCTTGTGGGAATGCTGGGCATTATCCAACTGCCTCCAAGGTCCACAAAAATGGTAGAAGAAGATGAAGAAGTACAACCCATACAGTTCCAAAAAAGTTGGGATGGAGTTTAGTATGTAAATAAATATGCAGTCCAGTGATTAACAAAATCATATAAACCTATATTGAATTGTAAATTGTACAAAAACATCATTTTATACTTGAAATGTAGGCATTTTTATTATTATTATTTAAATACTTATTGAACTTGTGCTACAAAAAGGTAAAGACCTGACTGAACATCTCATTGCTAATTAGGCTGACTGGCAACATGTCAGTAAGATGATTACTGACTGTTTCTTTCAAATGTAAAGGAAAGGCATTCTGGGCAAATTGTTTGACATTCCAGCATTTAATAAGATGTCTTTGTGCTATACTAAATTAAATACGGATATTAGATGACTAGCAAATCAGTTTCGTCTGTGTTTGCTCAACTTTACAGAGTCCCAAAATATTGAGGGGAAATAAAAAAGAGGATTTTACTTGGATGTGTTAATAAGCTCTTTTCCTGGATGATGATACGTGAACTTGGAACAGCTAACATTTTACGCTCTGGCTTTCTTATGTTTCTTTCAGTGCTGATATCTTAATGGATAGTCCAAGTGGCATACCAAAGTAATACTCAGTTCACCCACTGGCCGCTCGCTCGTGGCTTCAAGCCTGGGCCAAGCTCTTAGATGTTGCTCTCAGGCCCCTGTGAAGCCTGGATATAGTTTGATGGTTCTGATGAAGTCTGTTTTAATATAACTAGTATTCTTGGGGGAGATAGACTGGCAACATCTTGTATTCAGGAAGATAAACAGCTCACCGTTAGCTGAGATTAAATGCAATATGTTGAGGTGAGGCCAAATTGAGAGTCTACAAATTCAAGCTGGACCCTGTTGTGCACATCAGGTGCAATTTTAAGTGAGGATTAAACTCATAAATGTCTGGAGTTATACTTACTGAAAGAAACTTTTCATTTATTTAACAATATTCATGCATTTCTCTTTACATTTGAAACAAATAAACCAAAAAAAGGAGATAAGTCATGGGACAGAAATTTGGAAATAGTTGCAGTTGTTGTCCCTAGTTGGGAAACACTATTGAAAGAATTTTGCTTACACATCAATTAAAAGGTAATATTGTAAGAGATGATATTCTGATTTTTTGTTATAATTACTGTTCTTAAATGTTTCTACAGTGCAGTATATTTTCAGTAGTACTAAATTCATAACACATGCATGTGTCTTCATGGATGTTCTTTCTCAGTGGCCACCTGTTTGTGTCTGTGGTTGTCAGCTGAAGTTCTGATGTGTGACAGGAGAGCACTGTCTGGGAAAATAAATGAAGCAATGTGAAGCTAACTATAAAGCTAGATTGCTCAGTGGCTGTTACCATGAATCTACAGCATGTCTTCTCAAATAAACTAAACCAATTTGCTACCAATGTTTACAATGTTTCTGAGGCAGCACATGGAGATTATATAATCCATCTACACACACAGGTAGACCAAGAACAGGCTTTTCCCCTTTAGCAAATGAATTATTAGATTTTTCAAAAGGTAGCTTTGTGTTCTTCATATTTGGTCTCACAGAGGCTGTGCTTAATTAAACAAATTTCTTGTAACAATCTACGAGTGGCCTGTCAGTCTTACTCGATGTCAAATATCAGTGGCAAAGACACACAAAAGTATCGAAACTGTAATATAGGGACCTGTTTACATGGTATGGTAATAACTTGCTGTTTTACTAAAGAAATATTGGGGCACTCTCATTCACTGCCAGTTTAGTTACCTCATCCTGGTGCTGAAACTGAGACAAGATGCTCACAGAGTAGCATCTTAGAAGCGGCTGAATTCTTTACAAATACTTTAATCTGAAAGTTACTTCTTTTTATCTCAAAAATAAAGTCTCTTATCCAGTGTTACAGGTGAGAAGACACAATAAGGCTTCTGCTGTGCATAGTGAAACAACCCATTGATTAACTAATAATGAATTCAGGGTGTCATGCTGTTTGCCTTAGCTTTTTGTCCTGGCCTGTAGAGTTGCATTTCTTTTAAGCAGTTATTCATCCATTTCCATATCTGCACATATTGGGTTTGGTTTTTTTTCCCGTTTGTTTTAACTTTGCCTGTTTAACATGGTTTGTCTGGTTTGTCCAAAATGCTTCTTCTTTCAATTTTCTCGATTGAACCAGGACTCGCTTTTTTCATAAAAGCATTAATAAGTCATCAGTTAGGTCCATTTAAAACACAACTTAGGTTTTAATATGCTGCAAAACAAAGACCTTACAAGGTGGCAGCCCAGGCTGAATAAGAGTTTTACATAGAAAAGATAAGTGGCCAGATAAAAAACAAATTCTTATCCTGTGTGTCTTTCTTATGTCTCTTCGGGAAAAGTGAAGTGTTGATGTTATTGTTTGTTTGGGAGATTGGAGGCTTGAGCGACAGGCATCCTATTAGATGTGTTGTTGGCTCACAGTTTTGTGTTGTACAGCAACTCTCACAGCGGTGGTCTGGCATCAGGTGCAATATGCCTCAGTAGCACTTTGAGGATCTACTGGTGTCTAGCCATAAAATACCATATCTGCTGGGAAGTAAGTAAAGCACGATGATGAGCTACAGTAGTAGTTATTAAACTAGGCCACACAGACACACAATCGCTGTTATTTCTGTACACAACAGTGTGTGTTCATACTTATGCATGTGCCAGCTGGGATTCAGCGTGGCAGTCTATTTGATTTGACCATTTTTCACCTGAGTATGTGTGTGTGTGACCATGCACTTATGCATGTGCCAGCTGTGTTTCAGTGTATTTGATTTTACTATTTTTCAGCTCAGTGGTTGGCAATTCAAAATCACCAAATCTAATACTTCACAGCCCTTTCCCAAATTGCAGTGACACACTCATGAGGTAATAGTGATTCTCTAGGAAGCCTCTTTTCTGTTTTTGTTGTAGGGAGCCCATTTCCCTTTCATCAAGCATGCAGACAAGCGTAGTGAGGGACTGCGATAATGCACATTCTATCAATATGAAATGCAAAGGTGCAGTACAGCCACGCAGATAAAATCCTTCTTTTTGAGGCCATCAGTCTAAGATTCGTGTCTACTAAAGTTGCTGTTCTGGTTATGGTGAAGAAAAATGACTCTCTCTTTTTCACGCAACACTTTAAGTCTGTAACTCAGAGAACAGATTTTGATAGCTCTGAGAGAAAAGTTCATGAAATTGGATAGCAGACCTTCAAGATCCATGATCCAGAGGTATGACAGCAAACAAGCAACAAAAAGAGAGACAGGAGAGAGACTCTCTCTCTTTCTCTCTCTCCCTCTCTCTCTCGCTCACACACACACACACACACACACACACACACACACACACACACACACACACACACACACACACACACATATGTATTCTCACATTTATCTCTGTTCTTTTCAAAAGCTATGATCATTGAAGAAATATGCTATAACAGTTGTACAGCGACCACTGAATGACTACAACCACTCGATCAAACACCAACAGGTTTCAAAAATGCCCACCAAACCAGCAGAAAATTTAGTACTAAAATTTCCACTTGAAATATCCATAGATGTGCAGATTTTGCACTTGTGATGTAACTGTCCCAACCTATTATTTGGTGTGTCGCAGAAAGCAATCTCCCCACTGGAACACTCAGTAAACATACTAAGGTTTAAAGTCATTGCTGATCCCCAATAATTCAAGTGCAGCTTTGATCCTGGTGTCTGCAGCTATATTTGGCTTTCGTTTTTAGCATTTTGTGAAAGAGTCCCTTCTGTTTGGATCACAATATTCAAAACGCTGCACATGAAAATCCCAGCCTCAATTAGCTTGACAGTGCAAGATTTAAAATCAGCACTCTGAATCATCAGCACCGTGTTACACAAGGTCCTGATGATTCTGTGTTTTGTAAAGGTTACGGAAGCAACAGCAATACAGGGACTTTGCAGCAAATGATATTTGTTGACCTTTGCTTTGCTTTGCTTGGAAAGACCTCCTTCTTTACAGCCAGTGCTGTGTAACAGGTCTGATGGATATCTTTATAATGGCTGATTCACCGTTAAGGTCGGGTGCAAATCAATGCAGGTTTTTTTAGTGCTAAATTTGATGGCTAGGGGAGGTGCTATGGCCTTCCCCATCCATTGTATTAGGCCATCATCGTGAACAATGATGAAATGCCATCCAGACCAAGAGGTGTCCTTGACTAAGCATTCACTACAATCATTCATGAGGAAATGGAGTATCAAGCAAGCAGAGAAATTACTTCAAATACATGTGGGGGGGAAAGCACGAGGTGCACAGCTGTTTTAAGTATCTTTATGCTTAGAACACAGTTGTGCATGTTTATGCACTGCAATTGTTTTACAATGTCTTGCAACAGTTGCAAACATTTCTAAGTTGCTTTTGACAAGAAAAGGAGAAACCAGTTCCCCTCGTCCATCTGTAGTTTCTCTGGTCAGTTTATGTCACATAAACACACTTAACAGGTATGCGCATATGTGGGGACAAATGTAAGTCGCTTTGTTTCAAAGCATCTGCCATACATTTGAAATGCAGTGATGCACTCTGACATTGTCTGACTTTGTTTGTGTAGCATACTTTCCGCTGACACTTTTGTCCTTTAACAATGCAGAGACCTTTATCCAAATGTTGCGCTGCAGTGTGTGCCCTTGTTCTTCTTTTTATTTTTTCCCTCGACACCTTTTAGAGCGACATGCAATTGATGAAGAGCAAATCTGCAAAGCATTATACATTGTTTCTCAGTAACTGACGCCACTTTGCGAATAATGTGACATTTTATTTTCCCCTAACGAAAACGCTCACACACCTGTGGTGCTCATGGAGGGGACGAGCAACATTTCTTTTATTGTCCGGAAGCCTACACTGAAAGCCACTAATTAGAACACAAAAGGATTTATTTCAATACTACACTGATTGCTGAAGCTTTTTGTTAGATTAGATAAACTTTATTGTCATGTGCAGCCTGCCACATAAAACGGGCAAATAATACACAGTCAGTAAAATAGAAATACAAAACAATAGACAGCAGATAAAGTTAATAGACTTCAAGGGCAATATAGCAAATGGAACACAATAAATTTGCCAAACTAAAGGCCGCGCTCTTTCATCAGAATGCAACAGTTTCACTGCAGGGGGAGAGAAGAGACTCTGTGTAGCAGTTAAATCTGCCCTGCTGGATCCTGAAGCGACTACGGTGCAGGTTAAACTATGCTTGTTTATTTTCTGTGCCTATTTAATGATAGTCTGTTCAAAAATAGTCAGTTGGGATGGGCAATCTCTCATACCCATCAGCAACCATCCATTACCCAGTGGCCTGTTTGTCACTCATAATAATGCGGATGGCAGTAAAATGACTGCTCCTCCCCTCTCCTGCTGCACATAATCACTGCTCTTTATGGCCCAATACAGATCTGCATTAATGGCGGAGGACAACATATTGGCTGTTTACTCGTTCATGGTGCACCAATCATTTCATACACCAGTCCATGTACTGAAAAGCCAAAAGTGCTGTCTCTCATTTTCCTCCATGCCTAAAGTAAATCTTAAATAACCCACTTAGCATGCAACAAATTTGTTTAGCCCTTGAAAATAATAGGATATTCTCGATGATGCATAATATATTTTGTTTACAAAATCAATCTTATTTTTCATCCTGTGGTTCATTAACTGGTTCATTCTGCCCCAAATCTCTGTGCTCACTACACAAAAGGAGATTACATTCAATAGTTCTGTCTCACCCTTTTCCTTTAGTGAGAAGCACAACAAGGCCAACAACAAATATACATATGCATACTCAAACACGTGCACGCACCCACATGCACACAAACAGAAACAACAGCACATACGCATGCACTCTTATTTTAGATTGACAAATACCTTCGGAAATCTCATCAGAGCTGCAGACAACTGCCATTTGTCTGTCTTTGTCTTGCAGAGCAAGTATAACAATCAGTTATCAGCTTCAAAAGTGTGGTGTGAAAAAATGGACCGTGCTTGTGTGCACGTCCAAAAGGCTAGGGGTAAATGTAAGCATTTGAGGAACAGCTGGGGCCATTCTTGAGATGTCTGTCAGGCTGCCTGGCCGCCTGCTGAGGCCACTGTTTCTGCCAGACTCATGCATTATGATACTGATTCATATTTTTCGGAACCATATTTTCCCTACTGTGCAATCACAGCATGTTGTTAATTTGGTTTCTCATCACAATTTATGGACATTTTTGCAGCGTGGCACTAACATGGGGTCAGAGAAAACTCTGGGGATTGCCTTTCACAATTGAAATGATGATGGAGGTTAGAGCAGGCAGCTGAGCGGTCACAGCAAAATTCAAGGATGAGATGCTGTTGGTCTAAGTGATAAATTAATTTAGTGCATGTCCTCTCTCCTGTACAAGGAAGCACATGTTGTCGTTGCATTTTCCTTTGAAGTAACAAGATGAATGCTTACAGTGTTCTTTTTATAGATGCAGCTTTTATGGAGCTGACAGCGCTTAACATAGTACAAGCTTGTATGATTCACAGCATTGAAAAGGGGGATTCTAATTCATTTGGGGGGAAAAAAGGGGAAAAACAAGGGAGCCAATAGATATGGGTGTGAGGATGAGAGGTAGAGTTGCTGAGAAGGAAGGAGATAAAGAACAATTCTTGGCAGAGGGGAAAGTGAATTAAAAAAGGCAAATAAGACACACATAAGTAGGAGAAAAATTGTAACACAATGGTGGAGAAAAAAATAACAAATGGCGAGAGACAGTTTTGAGAGTTGAAGCAAGGATAATGACAGATGAAAGGAATACATAAAGCTGAGGAGTAGAAAGTGGGAGATAAAGGTAGAAAGAAGGGGGGGGTGGGGGGGGGGGGGAGAGAGATATCTTGGCAGTGAGCATCTGTTCTGTCATCCCCAGGACATCACAACAATCAGCCACACAAACACTTCTAAGCAGTTCACACAAACAGCTTTACTCTGAATAGTTTGCGACATTAATCATCTAATGCTTGACAAACATTGAAATAATTCAAGGACAAATAGAGCTCTTTTGGGTGGCGGGTACAATACAGAGGCAATAATAGCGGACTTTTACTATATACAGGTTAGTTTGTCAAAGACCAGCACAAAATGTACAGGCTGCTTCACTTTTATGTTATTCTTCTGTTCAACACACTGTTAACACACAGGTACAAAACTGTGTGCTGCCCTTTCCATAGTTCAAGTTTAGTTTACTTTTAAGCAGTCGTAGTTATGTAGCACTGATGTAAGCTTCTGTGTCTATCTATCTCTATATATTTTTACTCGACTGTCTTACAGTCTCACTCGGCCCAAATCAAATCAAATGTCAGCAGTATTCTTTTTGTTATAACATTTAAAGAGGTACCCCAGTGATTTAGTAACACAAAGTGAAACATCAAAGCACCAGAGAACAAGATCTCCTGACTTTAGTCCACAGCATAGGTCAAGTTACAAAACACTGAAACCAACCACATTTCCCATAATGCAACTTAATAGCCTATTTTAAAATAGTAAAGGGACTGCTACTTATATAGTGGTGTTCTATTTGCTTGAACAATCAGAGATGAGATAAGATAAGATTTATAGTGCAACAGTTGGGAATTTCACACTATAACACCAGCAGAGTGGACAAAGCAGCATAACCTAACAACAGTAAGGCCATCTATACTACAAGCCTCATTCTCCCATTCTCACAAGCTCGTTTTTCTATGCTTAAGTGCTTTCTGTCTAACAGTCACACTCCGATGAACGCATCAGCAGCAACTCCGGGTTCAGTATCTTCGCCCAAGGATACTTTGTCATGCAGACTGGAATATCCAGAGATCGAATCACCAACCATCCGATTAGTAGACAACCTGATCTACCTCCTGAGCCACAGCCACTTCAGAAATACTTTAATCCCACCAACCATTCTCACTATGTTATTAGATCTATTCTAGTCACAAGTTTTAGTTTTAGTTTTCTTTGGTTTTGAGTCATGTCTCCAGTGTTTCTGTAATGCCTGCCTTTCTCTTATGCCTTGGTTCTTTTTTTCATTTTTGTCTTGTTTAGCATTAGTATTCTTGCTACGATCGGCTATTTCCTGTTTTACTTTGAGGGGCTGTTTCTTTTTTTGTCCTGTGTACTTCCTGTCTGTTGTGCCCTGATTCCTTGACTGTTTTCGCCTCCTCGTTGTTAATTGAGCTACCATGTGTTCCTCTGCCTGTTGTTTCTCATTAGTAATGCTGCACTTCCTTTTGTCCTCACTGAGTAATCTCTCTGTTTAACTGGATGGATCCTGTTTATTGATTCATGGATTTATTTGGATTCCTGCTTTCTTAACTGTTTTTGACTTTGTTATTTTGTGCCTGTTTGTGTCAGCCATTAAAGTTTTATTTTTCAGCCATAAACAACCAGAAACAGACTTCATGAGGGTGGTTTGAGGCCCTAACATCTTCTAATGAGCCCTGTGGTCACTGCCTGGCAATGTGGAGCCCACCTGGCATTTGCCATAGAATACCAGAATTGGCAGGTCCACCGCTGTGCCCTGTGCTTTTCACATGAGCACCCTGAGCAAATGACAGAAATGAAAGCGTCTGGAGAAAAGGCAGAGAACATTATGATGTCTGTCACATCGTTCAGCATGATCGGTGATGGTGGTCCATGCAGGGACTTCTACTGGCTAGGCAGCTTGACTGCCTTTGGGTACTGGGATGGAATGTTTGGGCCTATTCTAAGACCCTATGTTGGTGCAGTGGGTTCTGGGTTCCTCCTGGTGAATAGCAATGCCCAGCCTCATGTGGTGAGAGTATGCAGCAGTTTCTCAAGAATGAAGGAACTGATAGCATTGACTGGTAGCCTGACTGAAATCCAACAGGACATCTCTGGGACATTATATTTCAAGCCAACCAATGCTGCAAGATTGTACCTCAAAGTGCAGTGACGCTCTGGTCCCTGACATTGTCAGGCATGCGTTGTGTACATGGGGGCCATACAAACTACTGAGTAACATTTTGAGTTGCTATAATTACATTTTGGCAAAAATGGACCAGCCTGCCACATCACTTTTTCTCTTTTTTGGGGGGTTGTCTTTGAATTCAACCTTCTGTAGGTTGATCATTTTCATTTCCATCAAATGATATAACACATTATCCAGTCTATATCAGTAAAGATATATTTATATATTTTAAACAGTGCATATTCCACTCATGGCAGGACCTCTTTGAATACAGCATAGGCAAATTACCCAAACTTTATGTATAAAATTTGTTGAATAGCCTTTTAAACCAACAACGCAAGTCTTTTTCCTGTCAATAATTCTGTGTAAGACTAAGCTTGTAGACTAAATGGAATGTCACAGAACATTATGTTAATTTTATTTGGCATGACTTTCTGTGGTAATGACTTGGTAAAATGGAATTTTGGCAAAATGTATTCAAAAATATTTTCATAAAAACAGCAGAGATCACTTGGAAAGGAAACAGGGCCAGACACCAGGATTCGGATAGTACTTTAATATGCATTTTCTCCCTGTACAAACCAAATCTTTGTAATGTAAAACAACAGTAGTACAGCTGCAAACACTGCTTCTCAAATTTTTTTTAGACCATTTTGTCTTAGGAAGACATAAAAATGCAACAGCACAGCACCTACAAATATCACATTACTTATTGGCCAGACGTGTATGTCATGCTGGCAGATTTCTGGTCCTGATGTGCCATCAAAAATCCACATTTTTCCACCCATGCTCATAACTTTGGTGGCTCATTGATGAGTGCTGTTCTGGCAATTTATGATATTCCCAAGAGTGCTTGAATGCACATAAAGCACCATGTCACAGGTTGGATCATGTTGACCCTGTAGGCGGCGCATCAATGGTCCAAATTTGCCATGATTACCCAGTTTGCTCTGTGCTGGCGGAAATAATTGCAACTTAGATATGCAACAAATCTTGGCAAGAATTTGTCTCCTCTGCATTTAGAACAGCAGCTCATCACCAGACATTTTATTTTATGCATTACATATAGAACTCTACTGACACACTATGTTTGTAACTGTTTCTATGAGAAAATCACAAGAGATTACATAAAAATGAACACGGGTCAGGGTGCACAGTATATGCATGAAGATGTACGGTTCTGGGATTCTAGGCCAGAACCCCTGTGCTTTGCTGGGTCATGACCCCGTTGAGTAAAAACTGCTGAAAAATGCAGTATTTCAGTGCATTATCATATATTTCATAATAGACCTTGTTTTGGTAGCTATACACAACTTCCATGCTTTTCTCAAAAGTAACAAAATGACAGTCTGACAAGAAGGAAATTAATTTTTTTACTTTGCTTCACAGTTTAACATTTTAACTGTTTTGTCACTTCAGTTTATAAAGCAACCAGATTATTATCTGTCTAGTTAGAGGCCATTTCAGTGGCACAACTGCCAAGTGATCTGTGTGTTTGCCTTTTTCCCATACTGCAGTGTGTGGGGGGGGGGGCAGCACACTATGCAAAACATCCTTTACTTACCAAGTGTGAAAAGCTAATTACACAAGGGGTAAATTGTGGGGGGTAAACCATGCATCTTAATTACGTTTGCATTTCATTAGACAACATGCAAGATAGCCTGAAATGAAAAGGGGACGCTCTTTGCATTGTGACACAGTGTGCATGGGAGCAATTCTGTGTAACTACGGAAGTACTCTGGATGTGGAAGTGTGGAGGGAATAGGTGTGATATTGTGAAAACAAGGTTGTTTAGTAGTGGCACTTACGTTCCTTTGCATCAACACTACAAAGGTTAGCAAAGCAACCAGATTTCTGTAGCTTGACAGTGATGGTATGAGGTTTAACATAATGTGTCTAGGGTATCAGTTCTCAGTAAGCTGGTGCAAGACAGATGACTAATCTGCTGTTAAAAGCTTGAAGCACCAAATCAGAAGACTTTACTTGTTGCCTATCTCTGGCACTTTTAGACCCTATAAAAAAGACTCTAATGACACATCACAATCTTTTTTAAAAGCATCCTCAGTTATACATTTGTTATATTACTGCAGCTGCAGCTTTCTGCATTTTATTGTCATTATTTGATCTGAAAGAAAACAGAAATCATAAATGGAAACACAAAACTTGGCTCTTAGTCAGCTGGTTGCCAGATTTCTCTCGTAGCTTCTGCCAGCTGAGAACAATGGGGATTTTCCAAACAATTTGATCTCAGTTAAAGAAATATTGCACATGAACATCATAGGGTGCATTCAGTTGTTATGAACAAATGCTATTTGGAATTGTCTCTGTGCAGGCCTGTTTAAAATATCTCTTTTATTTATTGCTGCTTGAACGCTTGCAGCAGACGAAGTTTATCAAAATGAAGTACTCTTTTTGTTTCTGTGCTGCAGAGCATTTTACTTTATTATTCTTCAGCTGAGAGTCTCACACAAACCCATTATATGCATTGGATAATGATGTTGTGTTTGTTCTCTTTCCTTCCAGGTTTTATCCATTCTTGTGGAGGCACTTTAAAAGGCAGGAATGGGACAATAGAAAGTCCTGGCTTTCCATATGGATATCCAAATGGAGCGAACTGTACCTGGGTGATTGTTGCTGAGGAGGGGAACAGGATTCATATAGTTTTTCAATCTTTCGCTGTGGAGGAGGAATATGACTTTTTATCTTTGTATGACGGGCATCCACACCCGGCTAACTTCAGAACGAGGTAAGAAAGCGGCAGTGCACCTTCAAGGCTGTGTTTGAAAGCTGGCAGACTGGGGTGGAAAGATGCAAGGGAGGGAAGCCTTCAGTGCTCAGTTCTGACAGAAAGTTTATCTTTAGGCTGCACATGACAAAGGCTACTTATTTTCTTCAGGGAGATGTCAGGCAAGTCTGATGTGGTGTGCAAGGGGTGTTGTGTGTCCAGTCTTTTCTGACATCGTTTTGAGTGGAAATGTAACCGCCTTCTGAAAACTGAAGATTTTTTTACTGAGGAGAAGGGAAGTGCTGCATGACTCTGATGGCTGATCTGACAGGTGCTCTTCAGTTAAAGTATACATAAAAAAACAAAGTCCACGAAATCTTGTGTTGTGATGCATGGGTTAGCTCACTACCTATCTTTTTTATTCGACTGCTTTACTGGAGGAGACAGAGGTGGAGACAAACATCAGAAAAACATGAACATCAAACACAAAGATTTCCTGTTGCTTTCTCTGGTCACTGAACAGGCAAACAACTGTTTCCTCAGTGAGCTTCCTAGATTCTTCCAAAGTCCCTGTTGCTTTGCATTTTCAGGCTGCCCTCTTAGTATTTCTCTCTGAAAGTATTATTTGGACAGTAAATTCACACAATTTTTCCAAAATGGGCATCCATGTACAGAAACAGACGTACTAACTGCTCAGGGTTAAATTGACACGTTTTCTCAGATAACACCATTCTTGGCCATTTTTGTGGTACATGCCTTCCTCAAGGATTTTGATTATTAAAATTTTGCTAATGCTTTTTATTGAACACACTGATCACCAACTCAGTGCTCAGTGAAGCCATCAAACTGTGCAAATTGGTTTAACTGTGAAGGTTTTAAGCCAATCATCATTGACGTGCTTTATGAGAAAATATCAGTAAATATATAAATAATTCGTTGTTTAAAGGACACGTTATATATGTGACTCATAAAAAATCTGCACTCTAGCATTCTTGGGATGTTCTATTTTCTACTTTCCCAAATAAATCCTCCTTTAAAGAATCATTTTATGTTTCACTTTCAGAGGAAAAAGCCATTTAGGTCTCACATTTTCCTTGTCAAAACTAAATTGCTCAAAAATAAACGCGGTCTTCACAGATAAGCGTTATGTATATTATGAGAAGATTATCTCTACGCTGAGCTGATAGAGAAGTGTGGATACACAGATCATCAGTTTTTAAACCTGTCAGAACCTTTTCTTTTCTTTCTTTCTTTTTTTTAAAAAGAGACATTTTGATTACCCACTTCTATTCACAAGCATGCTCCATCAGAGGCGAAAGTGGGGTCCAGTATTTCACAGTGAGACACTCCAAGAGGCAGTGCCAAATGATTTCTCCTGGCCCATTTATGTGGTTCAACTTCAGTGGAAGTGGACTGAGGTCACTGATAATAGAATACAGGATTTATAGCAAAGAGTGACAATGAAGGAGAATAATTCTAGTGCTGAATCACTGCTGATACTTTAGCAGATGAATCACTTTAGATACTTAAAAGATCCAATTGCATAATACCATCAGGCTTATACACTGAAAGGTTTGTCACCACGTTGCTCGATTCACCATCGCATCCTGATCTCACAGTCTCACGTAAGTCTTGTCACAAACAACCAGAAAGAATCAACAGTCAGAAAGAACCAGTACGAGCAATAATCAGTCATGTTGCAGAAATACTGCAAACTGAACCAAACCAAAAATCTTCTGCTATTCCACCAACACACTGACTCACGCTTGTTTTAACCTTAGTAACATTTAAAAAACAAAAGCAAAAAACCCACAACAGAATTCAAATATTAAAAGGTTTTCAATGTCAGAATTTTTATTTTAATCCCAGTCCTACCAATTTACAGCGAACCTCAGTAACTACTAGCTCATGAGTTCAAAGTGAGTTTAGCCAACTTCACTACAGGTTGCTTCTGCAGGTCTGATGAATGAGGCTGACTATAAATAACTATATACGTTATTATCCTTATTAGAAACAGCTGTTCGATGGGGAATATAAAACTTATAAAAGAACAGACAGGTGTGGGCTGAAATACCAACAATCAGCTGCTTGCGTTTTGTGTGGGGTTTTTTTGGGTTTTTTTAATAAAATAAACTATGCCTGCTAATGTGGTTACTGTCCTGGCATTAGTTCAAATATAGCCAGGACAAAATAATTTCTTGCCTTGTTTCTTTTGTAATCATATGTTTCTGAAAACATCAAGGAAACAAAACTGTTGTTTTAAATTTTGCTTTCTTGCTTCGGGATAAATTTATATTCTTATTTAACTGAAGAAGATTTATCTGCTTGTCATTATTCAGTTTTCTTATTGTAGCGACATGATTTCAGCTGTGACAATGTTGCTATATTTTCAAAAAGACAATATTTTTTTGTCTGTGTTGATGATTCTTTTTTTTAAAGAATGGGATCAGTTTTAAATTTTGTCATGGTCATAAGTCCATCCCTTATATAATCAGTCATGCAGACAGAAAAATTGCTTTACTTGTGCTAAATTTCATGTGGGCGTGTAGTTTTCCCAAAACAGCAATTAATGCTTGTCAACATTCAGCAAGCCAGACTGTTACTGGACTGACCCACTATCAAACCGTTGTGGCTTAAAGCTGAAATAAATATAGTGTTAGTTTTAATCTAGAAATGACTCAGACATGTTCCATAAATGGTAAAATATAAAAGATTTTAATTTAGATAAATAATCTCATTGTCTCCTAATTCAACAATCATTGCAACAAACTCGGTTCAACTGTCATGCTTTACCTGAAACCCGAGCCCTAATTCAAATAACATTTGCCAGTTTTTAATTACAGTTATTCTGAACGGTTATGTAAATGATAACATGATATTATCACATCATGAAAGGAGTTCACTGAAATTGAAAATAGCATTCCCTGGAGTGGATCATTGTTATTTCATGTGTTGAATGATAATACAGTTCTTTAATACAGTTCCTTAATTTGTTGGACAAAGAAATGATTTTTTGTAGTTTTCCCTCTGTACACCGTCACATTGGATTTAAATCAAACAATTAAGATGTGATTGAAGTGCACTGTTAATTAAAGATGGTTTTTCAATATTTTTTCTTTTTTCCAGTAACTGTTTAATAATTGCACTTTCATACATGGCCCACCTGTTTCAAGTGGCTCAAAATTATTTGAACAAGTGACTGACAGGAAGTTGGTTTAAAAAAAAAAAAAAAGCTTTTCACTGTAATTTTAAATATGAAACCCAAAGAGATGTCACTGCAAGTGAGAGAAGGCATAATTAGGCTCAAAAGACCATAGAAGACAAAAAAAAAAAAAAAAAAAAAACATCTTAAGGAACCTGCACAGTTCTCTGAAGAAAAAAAGGGAGATTAATGTGTCCTAGAATGATAGGGAAAAAATATGGAGAAGGAAATAAAGAACTTCCAAAGCATAACACATTATCTAACACGGCGCCGGTGAGGTCGGCTGCCGTCACGACTGCTCCGACCACTTTTTCTTTGTCTTTGTTTTTTAAGTTAGTTTTCAGCGTTTCTAAATCGGCAAAATCATCACCATTGGGTACATTAGGTATGACAGTGACACTCTTGTTTCTATTGGTATACAATGTACTCACAATTCGAAGTTTTTAACTCCGGATCCGAGCTGGCCGAGTGAGATCTCGAGGGAGAACAAAGGGAAGCGGCGGCGGCCTAGAGGGAAGCGAGCCGGCGTCAGGAACAGGCTGAGAGCTCGTGCACACCGCACACCTCTGCCTAGCATCCTGCTCGCCAACGTCCAGTCACTGGAGAACAAGCTTGACGACCTCAGGGCCAGGATAAAGTTCCAGAGAGACATTCGGGACTGCAATCTCCTCTGCTTCACCGAGACATGGCTGAACCCAGCGGTGCCGGACCACGCCATCCAGCCGGCCGAGTTCTTCTTGGTTCACCGCATGGACAGGACTCGGGACTCGGGGAAGTCAAGGGGAGGCGGCGTGTGTTTAATGGTGAACAACAACTGGTGCAACAGTGCGAACGTTGTTCCTCTCACACGCTCCTGCACACCAAATCTGGAACTACTGTCCATCATGTGTCGTCCTTTATATCTACCTCGGGAATTTACATCGGTCATTGTAAGTGCCGTTTATATTCCACCACAAGCGGACACGGTCACCGCCTTATGCGAGCTGCATGAGGCACTCACACAGCACCAGACACAACACCGGGACGCTGCGCTTATTGTGACGGGGGACTTTAATAGCGCCAACCTCAAACGCGCAGCGCCGAACTTTTATCAACACATCACCTGCCCCACCAGGGGTGAAAGGACACTGGACCACTGCTACACTACGGTCAAGGACGGCTACAAGGCACAATCCCGCCCCCCGTTTGGCAAATCTGATCACGCCGCCATCTTCCTCATGCCAAAATACAAACAAAGGCTGAAACAGGAAGTTCCGGTTCAGAGGAAGGTCGCGCGCTGGACGGATCAATCGGTGGCCGCGTTACAGGACGCACTCGATGACGCAGACTGGGGCATGTTCAGAAACAGCTCCGACGATGACGTCAACGTGTTTACGGAAGCGGTTGTGGGATTCATCGGGAAACTAGCGGATGATACCGTGGAGACAAAGACTATCACAACGTTTCCCAACCAGAAGCCGTGGGTGGATAAAACCATCCGCGACGCTCTGAGATCCCGCACCGCTGCCTACAACACGGGACTCATGACGGGGGACATGGACCCGTACAAAGCCGCGTCATATAACGTGCGGAGGGCGGTGAAAGAGGCGAAGCAGCGCTACGGGAGGAAACTAGAGTCACAACTCCAACAGAGTGACTCTAGGAGCCTGTGGCGGGGACTAAGGACAATAACGGACTATAAAGCACCAACAACCGGTATGACGAACGCGGCTGTGACTCTGGCAGACGAGCTGAACACTTTCTATGCTCGCTTCGAGGCTGCAGCTAAGGTCTCCAACAATGCTAGTGTTAGCGGCGCTAACGGCTGCAGACAGGAAGATACTGCCAGCACCGGAAACGTGCTCGTCATCTCCGAGCATGAAGTAAGGAGAGCCTTCAAGAGAGTGAACACCAGGAAAGCAGCAGGACCAGACGGCATCCCAGGTCGTATCCTAAGAGACTGCGCATACCAGCTAGCTCCTGTGTTCACTGAGATATTCAACATCTCTTTATCTCAGTCGGTGATCCCCACATGCTTCAAAGAGTCCATCATTGTTCCTGTCCCGAAGAAACCCCACCCTGCTTCTCTCAATGACTATCGCCCTGTAGCCCTCACCTCAGTAGTGATGAAGTGCTTTGAACGCCTGGTCAGAGACTTCATCATTTCTTCACTACCAGACACACTGGACCCACTACAGTTCGCTTACCGTCCAAATCGTTCCACAGACGATGCCATCTCTCATCTCCTCCACACATCACTCACTCACTTGGACACTAGAAGGGGGAATTATGTTAAAATGCTCTTCATAGACTACAGCTCTGCATTTAACACCATAATTCCCTCCACACTCACCACCAAGCTGGAGCATCTGGGACTCAGCTCATCTATGTGTCAGTGGATCTCCAACTTCCTAACTGGCAGACCACAGGCAGTAAGGATGGGCGGACATGTCTCAGCCTCCACCACTCTCAGCACTGGAGCCCCCCAGGGGTGTGTTCTGAGCCCCCTGCTGTACTCTTTGTACACATATGACTGTGTGGCCACTACCAGCTCCACCACCATCATCAAGTTTGCTGACGACACCGTCGTGGTGGGCCTGATCTCTGATAACAACGAGACGGCCTACCTGAAGGAGATTAGGAATCTGGAGAACTGGTGCCAGAGGAACAACCTCCTTCTAAACGTCAGTAAGACAAAGGAGCTGATAGTGGACTTCAGCACTAAGCAGGAGAGGAACTACCAGACCCCCGTCATCAACGAGTGCCCAGTGGAGAGAGTGGACAGCTTCAAATACCTCGGAGTTCACATCACGCAGGACCTGTCATGGTCCTGTCACATCAACACCGTGGTGAAAAAGGCCCGACAGCGTCTCTACCACCTCAGACGCTTGAGAGACTTCCAACTGCCCTCCAAGGTGCTCAGGAACTTTTACTCGTGCACCATAGAGAGCATCCTGGCGGGAAACATCTTAACCTGGTTCGGGAACAGCACCATGCAGGACAGACGAGCTCTACAGAGGGTTGTGCGGTCAGCTGAGCGCACCATCCGCTCCGAGCTCCCTGACCTGCACTCAATCTACAGCAGGCGGTGCTGGACCAAGGCCAGGAAGATCGTGAAGGACCTCAGCCATCCCAACAACAGACTGTTCTCTCTGTTGAGGTCAGGAAAGCGATTCCGCTCCCTGAAGACCAACAAAGAGAGACTGAGGAGGAGCTTCTTCCCGCAGGCGATACGGTCTCTCAATCACACCACCACACAGTACTGACCCACACATATAGTTCTTACACACACACACACACACTGGACTTTCTGGACTTTGGTTTTGCACAACACTGGTCACTATATTCTTCATTTCCGGTTAATACTTGTACAGCTGCTGTTATTGTGTATATATTTATTTATATTTAGATTCCTTCATACATTCTTATATAGTTCTATATTGTGTATTGTGTATTTTGTTGTACAGTTATTTTATTTTCAACTTTAATTTATATATTTATCTTTATCTTATTCTTCCCAGTTAAATTTACCCTTCATTCTAATTTGTGTTGTACAGTTATTTCATTTTTAACCTTAATTTATATTTTATTCCTTCCTAGTTAAATTTACCCTTTTTAATTTTTCATATTTATTTCCTATCTTATTCATAGCCTTTTCCTTTTTTGTTCTCTTTAGGTCACGAGCAGTTGTCCAAGCATTTCACTACATATCGTACTGTGTATGACTGTGTACGTGACAAATAAAATTTGAATTTGAATTTGAATTTGAATTTGGTAGAGGCATTGTTATGAGATGGGCAGGTGTTGCCAGTTACTATTGTTTGCTGATGACCCAACAGTTGATAAAAGTAGTAGGATGAATTATAAAGTGTGCAGGTTTATACTCTGCTCGGTATTCTGCTGAAAAACTGATCAGACAGTAATTCATAGAGCAAAGTGATAATGACCCAAAACATACTGCAAAAGCACAAGAATTTCTCAATGCAAAGAAATGAGATCTTCGTCAATGACCAAGTCAGTCACCTGAACCCAGTAAAGTACACTTTAAAGTTACTGTAGACAGAGAGACCCACAGAAAAAGGCCAATGACCAATAATGAGTTATGTTATTTATAAGGGTCAATATGCAACAGAATAAGGATGCACTTAATTATAATATTACCAGGATCAGAATTAGCAGCTGGGTACTTGAACTCTTGAGACATCTGAAGTGAAGTTAGTCTGCTTACTGGTTATAGTAACAAACTGGGTTATGGTCTTCTACTTCAATTTGGGCTGGGGTTGAGCAACTGGGGACATGTGTCTGGGAAGCTGCAGTTTCCTAACCATGACCTGTAGCTGGTAAGGCAGGCCTGCCTACCAACACTGACCAGAGCAGTTCAGATGGGGCACAGCTGCGTAATGTGGGGCTTGTTAGGCAAAGAAAGGTTGGCAGAGTGCAGAAATTATATATAATGGACTTAACTAATGTTTAGCTGCTATATGACTTTTAACTTGCTCAAATGTAAGGATGTATTTATGTTTGTAAATGTATTTGCACGTGTTTAAACAAGAAAAAACCCTCTGAACTGGAATGGAAAATAATCCAGAAATCTGAATATGAAGGAATTATGAAAAAAGGAGAAAGATCTGAAACAGAAGACCAAATGGAAGTAAACTTTCTGTTATACTTGCTGGACTTTGAGGGGTGCCTTTTTAAGATATAGTTAAGGATATGTGCACTGTGATGAATGACGCATACAAGTCCTTTGTTTAAACTCCAACCCTACTTTGTTCCCTCCAGGGATGGTACGATTTACAACATGATAAATTGTAGACACACTTAACCATCTTCCCCATAAATCTGCCAATGATAGCAAATTCTCATGTGTCGGCTTTTTAATTTTGGTTGTGTTTTGTTTGGTTTTGGGGGTTTTTGGACTGAGAATTAAAACTATTTTGAGTCAAACATATTAATTTACTTTCCTTCTAAGCTCCGTTATTGGTCTCACTGAGCCAGGAGGACTATTAGGTCCTAGTCTGTCTTCCTTTGCCGTTCAGGGGAGCAGCTGTACCATTATCAGCAGGACATGCTTTGGTTCTGGCAAAGACTTCCCTGCTCTCAGCAGCTTTACTGCATTTACAGTACATTACCACAGTTGTAGTCAACTTGAATAACTGTGTTTAAATGTTACCTGTCTGCTCCACTGACTTCGGTGCTGCCTTCTGTGTTGGCCCCTCCACCCCACTCCATACACACACACTTAAAGTGAAGACGTCGATGGTGAGCAAAAAACGTATGAAGTACATTCCAGGGTTTGTAATCACCAGAAACGATTAAGCTAAGTGGCTAACATGTATATACATGTGAATGTGTTAATAATGTCTGTTTAAACCCTTTCTCGTGATTATTTTCATGTTGGCATTAGATAAAATAAATAAAACAAAATTTCTCCCTCTGCTGTTACTGCAGCTTACTGCAACTTCTCCATGTCCATTTCATGTTTTGGAAAGGCAAAATGTGAAATGGGCATAACCTTGTCTTTAGGTCTCGTCTGGTCTTTAAGTCATAGTCATTCCAAATTCTGCTGTAATTCAGTTTGTCAGTTGGACGGCCATGCGAGGAGCAAAAATGGTCTTTCTTCCCTCTGGTTAACATTATGTTTGTCATTTTTATATCTAAAGGTTTAAGGGCAGTCTCTTACAGATTGCTGGCTGTTTAGATAGAGCTGTTTAGCTTTTATGCATAAAACTATCACACATCATATCTCAATGTGTTAAAAAGATTATGCTGGATATCTATATTGATATGCATTGAGTAATGTATTAAGAGCCAAAGGACACATCATTTGATAGAAATAAAAAATTATCAACCTACAGAGTGCTGAATTTGAAGACACCACAAAAATGAAAGTAAAAAAAAAATGTGGCAGCTAGGTTAGTCCATTTTGCCCAAAGTTCATTGCACCAAAATCATACTCAGTAGTTTTATAGTCCCATGTACTTGTATGCATACTGCCAACATTGGGGCATATTCCTAATGAGATGATGGATGGTGTCCTGGGAATATCCTTCCAGATCTGGACCACGCACCATTGGGCTCCTGCACAGTTTGAGGTGGAATCTGGCAGGATTGGATGGGCAAAACCATAATATTGTTCTAATGAGTTTTGTGGGGGCAAGTCAGTGGTATCAATTTCTTCATCCATTCTTCATCCGAGGGTTTCATCCCAATACCTGATGGCAGTCAGGTTGCTTAGCCTGACAGAGACAGTGATACTAGTGGCCTTCTGGACGTCATTTCGGAGTTCTGGCAGTGTTCATCTTTGCACAAAAGAGCCAATACTGGTCCTGTTGATGGGTTAAGGAGTTTCTATTCTTCCCTGTCCAGCTCTCCTAAAGTAACTGCCTGCCTCCTGGAATCTCCTCCATGCTTTTCAGACTGTGCTGGGAGACACAAACCTTCTGGCAATGACACATATTGATGTGCCATCATGCAGGAGTCGGTCTACTTATGCAACCTCTGTACGGTCCACAGATCGCCTCGTGTTAGTAGTACTGACTCTCACCTTAGCAAATTGTTAGTGGCCTCCAGGTAAAACCATTCCGTCTTTGGGTGTTGTTTCATTGTTGCGGCTGTCTATACATTGCAGCTAAAACAGATTTACAACTCCCTCTGCTAATTAAACGACCAAATCAATGTCCTAGAAGTTAAACTGACTTGTTGCTGTACTTGTATTAAAAAGTGTTCCTTTAATTTATTTTGAGCAGTATATGTATATATTTTCTCACTTCTAATACATTGCACGTTGCTGTTCCCACATATTGTATGGGGATAATTGGCTTGTATAACCAAATGAAATAACTTTATAAAAAGAGATAATATTTGAGTTGGAATTCAGATTTCAGCTTGTATCACTTTTACAGCTAATCTATCAAAATACCAAAAGCTAAAAACAAATCTCTGCAGTGGCAATACTTTTCTGAAAGGTAAAGCAAAATAGAGGAGTGTTGAATTTGTGTTAATAGCACTCTGCTCAATAGCTTTTGTTTAATTTGTTTTCCCAGCTTTTCACTGCTGAGTCGGTGTCCTTGTGGTCAGGGATGGATAGTGTGTGCAATGCCTTGTGAGCTGACGATATTTTCTCAGCAGTATTCAGTACTTTGAAGATTCTACCACAAAAAAAAATGTTAGTTGGTATATTATATAGCATTATTTTCTTAATTCTTTGTGAGTCTCCATAATACTGCCAACTGTACTCTGAAGTGTTTGTTTACAGAGATGTCAGATTAAGCATCTGCAATGGATAGAAGCTGTAATGTTATGCAGTGATGATAACATGAAAGGGGATGAAAGGGGAGCTTTGCTGAACCAATATTTTGATGATTCAATGATGAAATGTCATTAGCATTATAGTTAACTACCAATATTTCACAGTCAGTCTGTAGAGCAATAAATATTTAGTATTTTCAACCAAGGAATCGCCAGGGAGCTGCACAATATATACACAAATTCTTGTACCCAGGAGTTTAACTCAATATACTGAGATACTAACCAGTAGAGCTGGGCGATATAAGATTTTTTCATATCACGATATGTTTTTTTCATTTCAGGCGATAACGATATATATCACGATATAAGCCAAATAACTATATTTGTTAGATTTAAATTTGCCGTTGCTCACAAGTAAAATGTGAAATAATCAGCAGCTTGTTTTGATTTAAATATTTATTTCCCATAATAAGTTCAACAGGGTAGATGTACTAAAGGAACATGAGACTTTTTCAGATAAATAAAGGCAAATATTGCAAACTACACAAAAGGCAGCTGCTAAAGCGTTTAAGTTTCAAAATAGAACAAACGAAACAGACTACTAAATTGTCAATTCCACTTAGAAACAAAATATTAATTCTAAAAATAAATCTTAGTTTGTTTTACAGAAGAACAGACAAAATTGACGAACTTTTGTCAATATCAAGTAAACTGAGAACTATATAAGGAAATTCTCAAACTCTCCTTGTTGTATAGCTTAGCTTTTCAAACAGTTTTAACAGTTACTTTAGTCTGACAAAAGCCGAATGACGAATTAGCGCTTTCAGTCAGGGATTGAGCATGCACCGGTTTATTGTATTACCAGACTTGCTTTCGGCACAATTTACAGTGCGCGCTACTGTTTTTTGTCAGACTTGAAATAGCCGAAATACCTTCACATTACGGAACTTCTATGGCTCTTCCGTTCGACAAGCTCTCCGGCATTGGAACCATCATCTGTTTTCTCTTCGGTAACCTTCGGTCACGCTCTCGGTTGATTTTTCTCTAGTCGGCACACTCATTTCCTCCATTACCCGGGCGGCACGGCGGCTGGCTGCTTGCCAAACAAATACACACGTGCGGCGCCGGTGTTCTGGGAATCCATCCTACCTTACGCGAAATTCAGTGGCAAATTGTCCTACCTTTGTGAATATTAGCTAGAAAAATACTCTGACCGGTAAAATTAACTGCCAAACCAACCTACCTTTGTAAATGTCACCTACAAGCATACTTAAACTGCTAAAATTTTGTGGCAAATCGTGCTACTTTTGTTAATCTGAGCTAGAAGCATACTTTAATAGCTACATTTCAGTGGCGAACCATCCTACCTTTCTGAATATGAGCTAGAAGCGTACTTTAAAAGCTAAAATTCAGTGGCAAATCATCCTACCTTTGTTAATAACAGCTACACACCTATTCTGACGGGTAAAATTAAGTGCCAAACCATTCTACCTTTGTGAATGTTACCTACAAGCATACTTTAACGGGTAAAATGAAGTGGCAAACCATTCTGGCTGTATGCATATGAGCTACAAGCATACTCTGATGGGCAAAGTTAAGTGGCAAACCGTCATACCTACTTAAATTGGTGCTGGAATTACTCTGTGACAGCAGAAATGTGCATAAACTACTTACGGTAGCACGTTTTGCCAAAGTAGGATGGTTTGTCAGAACACCGGCTTGGCACTTGTGCTGTACGTAACAAGTCACGTGATGTGACGCTGCGGCTGTGATTGGTTCGGCTCTGCGCTACTTAATTTGGATTGGCTGTTCTTTTTTTTTTTAAGAGGACAAGAGCGGTGAGGCCTATCGCAATAGTTTAATTTTTCTATCAAGAAAAAGTTATTTCGCGATACATACAGTGGGGCAAAAAAGTATTTAGTCAGCCACCGATTGTGCAAGTTCCACCACCTAAAATGATGACAGAGGTCAGTAATTTGCACCAGAGGTACACTTCAACTGTGAGAGACAGAATGTGAAAAAAAAATCCATGAATCCACATGGTAGGATTTGTAAAGAATTTATTCATAAATCAGGGTGGAAAATAAGTATTTGGTCAATAACAAAAATACAACTCAATACTTTGTAACATAACCTTTGTTGGCAATAACAGAGGTCAAACGTTTACTATAGGTCTTTACCAGGTTTGCACACACAGTAGCTGGTATTTTGGCCCATTCCTCCATGCAGATCTTCTCGAGAGCAGTGATGTTTTGGGGCTGTCGCCGAGCAACACGGACTTTCAACTCCCGCCACAGATTTTCTATGGGGTTGAGGTCTGGAGACTGGCTAGGCCACTCCAGGACTTTCAAATGCTTCTTATGGAGCCACTCCTTTGTTGCCCGGGCGGCGTGTTTTGGATCATTGTCATGTTGGAAGACCCAGCCTCGTTTCATCTTCAAAGTTCTCACTGATGGAAGGAGGTTTTGGCTCAAAATCTCACGATACATGGCCCCATTCATTCTGTCCTTAACACGGATCAGTCGTCCTGTCCCCTTGGCAGAAAAACAGCCCCATAGCATGATGTTTCCACCCCCATGCTTCACAGTAGGTATGGTGTTCTTGGGATGCAACTCAGTATTCTTCTTCCTCCAAACACGACGAGTTGAGTTTATACCAAAAAGTTCTACTTTGGTTTCATCTGACCACATGACATTCTCCCAATCCTCTGCTGTATCATCCATGTGCTCTCTGGCAAACTTCAGACGGGCCTGGACATGCACTGGCTTCAGCAGCGGAACACGTCTGGCACTGCAGGATTTGATTCCCTGCCGTTGTAGTGTGTTACTGATGGTGACCTTTGTTACTTTGGTCCCAGCTCTCTGCAGGTCATTCACCAGGTCCCCCCGTGTGGTTCTGGGATCTTTGCTCACCGTTCTCATGATCATTTTGACCCCACGGGATGAGATCTTGCGTGGAGCCCCAGATCGAGGGAGATTATCAGTGGTCTTGTATGTCTTCCATTTTCTAATGATTGCTCCCACAGTTGATTTTTTCACACCAAGCTGCTTGCCTATTGTAGATTCACTCTTCCCAGTCTGGTGCAGGTCTACAATACTTTTCCTGGTGTCCTTCGAAAGCTCTTTGGTCTTGGTCATGGCGGAGTTTGGAGTCTGACTGTTTGAGGCTGTGGACAGGTGTCTTTTATACAGATGATGAGTTCAAACAGGTGCCATTCATACAGGTAACGAGTGGGGGACAGAAAAGCTTCTTACAGAAGACGTTACAGGTCTGTGAGAGCCAGAGATTTTCCTTGTTTGAGGTGACCAAATACTTATTTTCCACCCTAATTTACGAATAAATTCTTTACAAATCCTACCATGTGAATTCATGGATTTTTTTTTCACATTCTGTCTCTCACAGTTGAAGTGTACCTCTGGTGCAAATTACTGACCTCTGTCATCATTTTAAGTGGGGGAACTTGCACAATCGGTGGCTGACTAAATACTTTTTTGCCCCACTGTATCGTTATCCTTCTATCGCCCAGCTCTACTAACCAGTATTAAAATTTTTAATGGTTTCACTGGCACAACACTAAGATAAAAAGTACCTGCTCAGTGAACCTAAATACAAATCCACCTCATCGGTTAAATCACAAGCACACATTAATAGGAGCATGAGTAAGGGAAAGGGGAAAAAGAAATAATTGGAGTCATCAGTAACAGTATTAGAGCTCACAGAGGTTGTAGGCATGTTGTTATTTTGCCAAGAACATACCTGTTCTCTTCTGTCTGCAGACTGTGAAGGTCAATTGCACATTTGTGACTGGCATCAATCTAATCCACTATATTATGGCTTTAAAGCAAGCCTACAGGGAGTGCAGAATTATTAGGCAAGTTGTATTTTTGAGGAATAATTTTATTATTGAACAACAACCATGTTCTCAATGAACCCAAAAAACTCATTAATATCAAAGCTGAATGTTTTTGGAACTACTTTTCAGTTTGTTTTTAGTTTTAGCTATTTTAGGGGGATATCTGTGTGTGCAGGTGACTATTACTGTGCATAATTATTAGGCAACTTAACAAAAAACAAATATATACCCATTTCAATTATTTATTTTTACCAGTGAAACCAATATAACATCTCCACATTCACAAATATACATTTCTGACATTCAAAAACAAAACAAAAACAAATCAGTGACCAATATAGCCACTTTTCTTTGCAAGGACACTCAAAAGCCTGCCATCCATGGATTCTGTCAGTGTTTGGATCTGTTCACCATCAACATTGCGTGCAGCAGCAACCACAGCCTCCCAGACACTGTTCAGAGAGGTGTACTGTTTTCCCTCCTTGTAAATCTCACATTTGATGATGGACCACAGGTTCTCAATGTGGTTCAGATCAGGTGAACAAGGTGGCCATGTCATTAGTTTTTCTTCTTTTATACCCTTTCTTGCCAGCCACGCTGTGGAGTACTTGGACGCGTGTGATGGAGCATTGTCCTGCATAAAAATCATGTTTTTCTTGAAGGATGCAGACTTCTTCCTGTACCACTGCTTGAAGAAGGTGTCTTCCAGAAACTGGCAGTAGGACTGGGAGTTGAGCTTGACTCCATCCTCAACCCGAAAAGGCCCCACAAGCTCATCTTTGATGATACCAGCCCAAGCCAGTACTCCACCTCCACCTTGCTGGTGTCTGAGTCGGACTGGAGCTCTCTGCCCTTTACCAATCCAGCCACGGGCCCATCCATCTGGCCCATCAAGACTCACTCTCATTTCATCAGTCCATAAAACCTTAGAAAAATCAGTCTTGAGATATTTCTTGGCCCGGTCTTGACGTTTCAGCTTGTGTGTCTTGTTCAGTGGTGGTCGTCTTTCAGCCTTTCTTACCTTGGCCATGTCTCTGAGTATTGCACACCTTGTGCTTTTGGGCACTCCAGTGATGTTGCAGCTCTGAAATATGGCCAAACTGGTGGCAAGTGGCATCTTGGCAGCTGCACGCTTGACTTTTCTCAGTTCATGGGCAGTTATTTTGCGCCTTGGTTTTTCCATACGCTTCTTGCGACCCTGTTGACTATTTTGAATGAAACGCTTGATTGTTCGATGATCACGCTTCAGAAGCTTTGCAATTTTGAGACTGCTGCATCCCCCTGCAAGATATCTCACTATTTTTGACTTTTCTGTGCCTGTCAAGTCCTTCTTTTGACCCATTTTGCCAAAGGAAAGGACGTTGCCTAATAATTATGCACACCTGATATAGGGTGTTGATGTCATTAGACCACACCCCTTCTCATTACAGAGATGCACATCACCTAATATGCTTAATTGGTAGTAGGCTTTCGAGCCTATACAGCTTGGAGTAAGACAACATGCATGAAGAGGATGATGTGGACAAAATACTCATTTGCCTAATAATTCTGCACTCCCTGTAATCTCACAGCAAAGATGCTTTAGATCCTTGAATCCTGCTTCATAGAGCAGGTAACGAAAACAGAAGAATGACGCTTTGAACCAGTTTTGACTTAACAAATGTTTTTTGTCTTTTGTCACTTGAATGATGTCAAAATCCTCTACTGGTTGTGTACTCAAATGTCTGCCTCATTCATTTTATTACCATGCTCTGGTGGCTAACAGACCAGCAAACTGTTGGTTGAAAAGACTCATGACAACATTTTGATGTAGGTCAGATCAGTTAGTTGAATTTTATAGTTTGTTATTAGCATAGGCCTGATAACAACCAATAAAATGCATTCCCTTGGTCTGCATTTGCTACCAAAGGAAGGCCATCCTGACTTTGATGCAACAGATATAATAAAGTTTTTAGATTGCATTGTAGTACTGTTTAACACATCAGTATTAGTTAGATTTGAACTATATATTGATCTATATATAGTGCTAACTACTGATGCAAAGCCCAAAGCCCTTAATGCAGCGGTCCCCAACCTTTTTTGCGCCACGGACGGGTTTATGCCCGACAATATTTTCACGGACCGGCCTTTAAGGTGTCGCGGATAAATACAACAAAATAAAACTAGTACCGGTACCGAAAAAAAGAGATAATATAACGCTGAAAACCGATAAAAACCCTGAAAACTATACATTTCACACCTGAGCCTCAACTCTTGCGGACCGGTACCGGTCCGAGTCCCGGGGGTTGGGGACCGCTGCCTTAATGCATCAAAGTTAACATAATTTGGTGTTGGATTAGAAACCCATTTGCAACAGTATTAGCGACAGCAACACTGTCTTCCCCTCCTCTCATTGACACACTTCACAGCTTGCTGCAGATGGGCAGGCACACAGCCCCCTCATTAGCTGCTGAGCACATGACGAGTAGCTGACACTTTGTGAGGACTTTCAAGAGGTCAGTAAAACCCTAAAAAAATTAAGCAGTTATCACAAATCTTAAACTGGCGGGTGCACATTTTAACATTAGCCGTTTAACTACTAGCAATTAGCTAATAGCCACATTAGCCTTGTGTTATCGTTTAAGGAGCGGCTAGTGGCTATGGCTAATAAAAAATGATAACCTTAAAGTCGGAACTATCAGCAAATATTAGTAGTTCTGACCATCTCTAACATTAATAGACATTTTTAGTTAGGATGATAAACAGTGGACATTATACCACTGCTATTTTTTCTATAAATTGCTAAATTCCCAGACTAAAGATAAAAAAAAGAAAGAAAGAAAAATTTGTGGTACTGTGTTAGGATGACTTCTGTGCAACAAGTCCAGTTGTAAAATTTCCTTGCTATTAAATATTACACAGTCAGAAAAACAGAAAAACACATTTTTCTGTAAAGTGACTTTAAGTAAATGACTGTAATTTGGCATCTTAATAAAAAACAATTTTAATGTGCTTTGCTATTTTTTTCTTGCTTTTTTTTGTATATTCATGGATAACAACGGTAATTATATATTAGCATTTCTGATTTTGATTCATTTTTTTTCCATATGAGTCATATTTACTATTTTTGAAAGATTATGTAAGTGATGTGTCATGTCATTCATTTTTAAGAAACATTACTAATAATAAAGGGTTAACATTTTGCTAAGCCACACGTCAGACATGATATTTTGCTTATATTTCACTTGGAGCTAATCCTGCCATTTAGAGAGAATGAGGGAAAAGTTGGTGTGAGACAAAAGTGAATGGCTCAGATTTTGATGGGTTTTTGCTTATACCACCCCAACCTCTGAATAGCAATGCTGCTCTTTGTGCTTTCTTCACACTTTTGTTGTTACCAAGTGGTGGATTTTTCTCTCATTGTGAGGCTATGTTGTGTGGTGCCAGAAAATGATAATTCCATGAGTCTGTGCCTCTAGGGCCCCAAGAGTATGCTAGAACTCATGCTCTTACACAATTAATTCTCCCCAAAACAAAAGTCATTGGGAAGGAGAACAGAACAAGTTTTTGTAACTTGTGTATGTTTTTCTTTGTTGAAGTTTGTCAAGAAAAGATTCAGCAAATACTTTCTCAGCAACTTGAAAAGTGCGTATTTCCATATGACAACATCAGAACTTATGTTATTTTGAGCTTTTCCTTTTCTTTCCTCTTGTTGATGTGCTGTTGACTCAGGCGTCATTTCATCTGGAATAACTAAGAAGGTGCATGTAATAATAGGCAACCCTGTTCTTGGCTTTTCTTTTCCTCTTTGAGGGTATTCACAAATAGAAACCTTGATTAAGATTAAAGAGCTCTTTAATTTATTAATGCTATTAATTAATTAAATTCTGTACGGAACAAGACAAAAGCGACAATGAATTTTTAACATGAAAAAGAATTGACATCCCCGTGATGGACCTGATTAGTGTGTCTCCCCATTGATCTATGTATTCTCTTTGCTCTGTGAAGTTTTTTCCCCCCCTCATTCCTCTGACACTGTGCTGTACTTACATTATGTTCAATCCCTCATGCCTGAGAATGGCTTGGTGAAGCACTCATTATTGTACTGATATTATATGCTGAGAGTAGCAGAAGAGAGGAGAGTTATGGTGATTTTTATTCTACTGTTGCTTGCACAAATAAGCCCCTTTCAGACACGCACTTCTGTGCGGAACTGTAAACTGATGACATCTGAATGGGTCAGATTCTTGTATGAATGTGCACCCTTTTCATTTTTAACACAGCACAAGTGGGAATGCTACCTGTTACATTTAATGTATAGGCACACACACACACACACAGAAATGGACTTTGTGCCTGTCTCTCTCACATCTTGACCTGCTCAGCTTATTAAAAGGTGCAATTTTTTCTGAACTCACAGTGGTTTTATATCTATATTTATATATATATATATATAGTCTGAACATGACATGAACACTTAATATGCTTTAATAAATTGCCGTACTTCTATATCTTTGGTCCATATGTCATATAATTCTGGACAGACATAGATGTAAACCGCCAGCTGACTGAGTTGACTGAGTGGTCCTCTCTATGTGTAGTTTTTGTTTCACTTTTTGATACAGTAAGTGTTTTACAAACACGTTGTCCCACCATGTGCCACCAGAACAGCTTCAGTATGACCTGCCATTGATTCTACAAGTCACAAGAGAAATAAAACACCCTCCAGATAATCCCGCTTGTGGTGTTCTCACAATGTTAGTGGAGAGCTGTAACATGTCAGGCTTGAATGTGTTAAATTGCGTTGACAACTGGTGACCGTAAAGGCTATAGCACATGATTCACATCATTTTCATACTCATCAAATCATTCAGTGAACCCACATGGCATTTGACCGTACTGTTATGACAGTTTGCAAAACACTGGAAATTTAATCTATTGATTTGTATTCATGGACATGAATGTAACATTTTTCCCTAAATAACTGATACACAGCCTGTGGGTGGTTTTATAGTTTATTAGTTTTATTATATTGTGTCATGGCAGTTTGAGCACTACAGGGGTATCTATTCATTTTTGTTCACTGACGCTATTTGAAAGAGTGGTGGCATGTGTGTGGCATTTAAGAAATCCCTTTTTTGTACGTAATTTCTGCTTTAATTAACTTTTTCATTTGCCATTTGCTTGCATGTTCAATAATTTTCTTAAACCTGGTGATTAATTATGGCTCTTGTATCCAAAATGAGGTTTTCATTAAATAAAAGCAGGATTAATGGCTGTGTAATGGTTTTGTTGCGGCACTTTGTGGTGATGTGCATTGTGTTTGTTTTGTCATTTGGATGTGTCTGGAACTTTGATGCCACCTGTTATTAATTTAATTAATTTGATAGTGGCATTCGTGTGTGTGGGTGTGTGTTTGTCTGTATATATGGGTTCAGAATTTATACTGCATCTCGGAGCAAACATAAGCCATGAATTCCAAGGAAGTCTCTGTGGACTCCTGTGAGGGATTGTGGTGAGGCATCAGGGCAAGCGTATAAAATCATTATGTCTATGAGTAATCCCAGTAACATGGTAGTTTTAATAACTGTGAAATGGAGTTTGAAAGTGCCAGGATTCTTCCTCCATTTGGCCATCTAGCCAATGTAACCAAGCCTTGTTCAAATAGATAACCACTACCATTTCATGATCATTCTTATAAATCCTATAATGTTGTTATTTAGAATAGAGGACAACCACCTCAGTCAGACATTTTTGGTGAAGGCTGTATAGGAAAAGGCATGTCAAAATCCACTTGGAGTGTAAGAACAAACAAACAAAAAAGAAAAAAATTGATATTGGGGATATACCTGCAGTTCCTTAATCCTTTACTTAGGACCTCTCCAAAAGTCCTCTTGTTTAGCTTTAACCTCCTAAGACCCGAACTCTTTCATGGCATGGATTTTAAATTTCTTATTGCTATTTAGGCTGATTGGGAGCCAATGAATGTAAAAATAAAGAATTACCAGATTTGATTTTTTTACCTGATTTATTTTCTGAGAAAAATTAGATCCACATATGAGGACATTTGCTTTAAATTTTGATAGAACAGTTGCAGTATAATATCCTTGTAAGTGGATATCAGGCCCTTGTAGAGCAAAATTTAGAACACCCAAAATGTGGTGTTCACATATGTGGAAGCCAGGTCCTAGGAGGCTAAAAAGAAGGATTTGGTGAGTCCGGTTCCACAGTTAGCATTATGTAGCCGGTAAACAGTTCAGTAGCATTTAAATTGCTTGATAAGAAACATCCATATGCTCATAGCATTTTTCTTTTTTAATTTAATTTTTAGAGGTTCAAAGCATTCTTCTATGACCTCTGGCATCAACATGACACTTTCACCCAGAGAGCTGCTGGTAACTGTATATTTTCTCTTTTTTTCAGACGATTATCTGTAAAGAAACCACCAACAACCATACCACACTCAAGCTCTCTTAAATCACCATTATTCCCTCACTGTGCTCAGTTTGAATTTCAGCAGGTCATGACTGCATGTCTAAATGCATAGAGTTGCTGCCATGTGATTGGCTGATTAGATATTTGAATTAATGAGCAGTTGAGCAGATTTACCTAATAAAATGGACGGTAAGTGGATGACTGTAGAAAATTACAATATGATACTCTATCAAGTTAAAGATGTGTAGACAATTACACAGGGGAATATATGAGCATTCTAAACATCCTTCAGTTTGCTCATGTTTCATTTTCACTTTTCAATCCAATTAGTTACTTTAACCATATAAATTTTTTTTTTCACCTCAAGCCAGAAAAATGTAGAAATTAATTGACTGGATGATTTGACATTACCAACTGCTTTTTTTGTTTTTCTGTTGAGGCCCCCAACCCCATCACCCAGCCCTTTGTTTCCAACAGTAAACTGAAGGCAGGCAGTTCACTTTTATCTTTGCTTACTTGATAATATCAGCCACAACACTTAAGGCGCATTCTCCACTCCATCGCTTTTTGTTCTTTCTTCTTTCACTAAAAGAGGTCAAGAGCAGTGTAGCAACAAAGAGAGAGAGGCAGATACAACCAAAGAGACACAAAAAAACCCAACAAAACGACACAAATGGTGAACCAGTAAGATGGGTAGAAGAAAATTAAGAGTAAATAAACAACCAGAAACAGACAACCAGAAACAAGTGAGGGAGAGCGATTGTATAAAAGCTTCTGCAGAATTGAAGGAGAACCAAATGGAGGTAGACAGACACTGAGTTATAATAATAATAATAATGGATTGGATTTATATAGCGCTTTTCAAGGCACCCAAAGCGCTTTACAATGCCACTATTCATTCACTCTCGCATTCACACCAGTCTCACATGCCCTCTCCTCACGGTGCAAGTGCTATAGTGCCACACTAATCAAATGGTGGGAATTTTTGACACCTTCCTTTAGGGCTGAGGTAGGTAGCCCTTGCTTCAGGTGTAAGCAGGGCTGCAGCTGCTCAGTTAGCTCTCTGGTCCTTTGTCACAATATATATCTTTCTCACCAATGCCGAAGTGGCTTATCTAGAACCAGTAATGTGGATTCCCACCCCAAAAGGAAAACTTGGGATGGCAACATAAAACTGTGGGTCCTGAAGTTGGAATTGCTGATGTCAGTAGCTATAAGAGAGACTACAGAAAGAAATTCACGATTTGTAGATGATTTTACTTTTTTTTTTTTACAACTGCAATTCCAGTGCATAATACTACCTAGTGTTTCATTTCTCAAACCTGCTGAATTGTTGCCTGATTTGCAAGAAGCACTGAGGCAGAACATGCACTGACTTACACTACACTGGCACTGTGTCGATACAAAGCGGTAAGTCATTCTTTTTACCTTGGCATTGCTGTCATCCATTAGTTTTTCAGAAAGCTATTGCTCTATATCCAAGTGACACTCTTGTTGGACAAATGGTTTTGTGCATTCTGAAGTGTTTTGCAATTTCTGTTCACTGAGCTGAACAGATTTTTTTTTTTTACTTTTTTGTGAAAAAAAAAAGCTGTTTAAACAATTCATAAAAGTTTCTTAGATGGGAACATACTGTATGCTTACTGAATACTGTGCTGCTATGATTATGGTTTTTGTTTTTAAACCGGCTTTAATGAAAGATGCTGTAATCAGTTTCTATCCTGCATCAATACACTTATTTTTACTGATAGGCTAAAAGTTGTAAGCTGCATTATCTACAGCTTATGATCATTTTTTAACTCAAAGTTTGGAATTTACTTGCCAGTATTTCTTATATAACCCTCCTTTCCACTCAGGCATATCACTGATGTGAAATACAGTGAGACGTGCTTTTGCATGTTAAAATGTGTTTTAAGATTAACAGTTACAGTCGACTTTACAAACTTATGCCAGACATTAGTTTGCCTTTTATTCTTATTCTATTTTTTCATCACTTTGACTTTTACTTTCCTCAGTGATTCTAGACTACCACCCATGGTGAGATTAATCCATAATCGCATATTAAACATGCCTTCTTTGTACAATCTCAGATGGAAGTATACTGTAGCTTGCACTCTTCTGTCTGATATCCAAGTCTTATTCCTTATTTCTGAGACAGCAGGCCCCTTGGTGTTGATTTGTTAATGATATTCCAACCATTTAACTGATACCCTTGTTGCCAAAGCAACAAGCTGCAGCAAACAGCAGATGTACTTTTTTGCATTTTGTTTGATACTTCTCTGGTACTGTATAGGTAGGAAACTTATTTCCCCTTGTTAATCCATTCATCACCCAAGTGGTAAAGACATCCCCACCATACACATATACATATGTATATGAACCATTTTTGGGTTCTACCGTTTTGTCCTGTCACTGATACAGAGGATATTTACTTTGCCCACTTAGAGAGTCTTAAAAATGTTACCATCCTTGGATAATTGGTTAATCTTTGACCTGTATTTATCATATAAATTAGGACATAGAACACATTCCTGCTCATTTTCACTCTCTGTGATTCTCACAGTGAACTAGAATTCGAGCAAGCGGTCACCTCAGCAAAATGAAAACTTTTTTGTTCTCCATTTGGATTCTGGGACAATAAATGTACATCTCACTCCTGAGAGGACAGTTTGGAGAAAGCATTAACTTGTTTTCAAAAAATAAATAAATAAATGGAAGCAAGTGACTGTTAACAATTTTAGAGACTGCAAGGATTGATGGCAGCAGCATTAGTAGTGATTCCTTTGGTGATTCCCATACAGTTCAGCATCTTTGATCTTCATCCAGAACAGGACAGGAGAGGGATACTGCTTTTGCCTGGAGGGACAGGGACTTCATTCTCAGAGGAACCCCACTGGGGAACCTTCCTCAGTAATCAACTCAGATACATTGCTGACAGGCTGGGGAGCCATCTGGGAACGTAGGACAGAGAGGGGCATGTGGGAACCCCCTTGATCGTCAGAACATATTAATGTACTCTGACTGAGGGCTAATTTATCTTGCTTCCAGGGGTTTGTTGCCACTCATACATCACAACCACGTGCTGGTGTGAATAGACAGCACTGCAGTGTGCCGTATAAATCACTGTTGTAACGATCTCTGTGCTGCCTTCAGGTGGCAAGAGAGCTGCCAACTTGGGTGTGGCCTCAACTGATCCAGCAGACTTTGATGAGTCAGCACCAATCTGTGCCTACATGCTGTGTCACGAGAAGTATTAGAATACATTTCCTCTAATTTCCCAAGTCCACCAGTTCGGTTTCTTCATGCTGGCCAGATTCAGCCAATGAAATGACACCTGTAGTAATTGAAGTCTTGAGTAGATGTTCTGGTGCAAATAGACTGTAAATTTGGCATCCCTCAAAGCTGGAGTTTTTTTTCAATAGGGGCTCTTCTTGTTTGAAGAAAAAAAAATCACAGTTAAAAGAACTCTATGAGAAGGTGCTCCCTTATTCGCTTATTTAGCAATTTCATGAGCATTTGTGCTCAAACACTAGTTTTAAGTCTTCTTTTCTGTTCCCCTTGAAAAATATATAGAGTAAAATTAACTTTAATATGCTTTAAGATGAAAATAACTGGTGATTGACAAGTCATTACTCATACATGGACATCTCTGGTTCTTACAGATCTACCCTCATTCTTCTGAGAAATTTGTTTTTGTTGTTTTAATTATTGTGGAAAGTAGAAGTAAATCACAATAATTTTGTCTTCATTAAAATGTATTTAGATATTGCAAATTGATAATTCATCCTATTTGTCATGACACACTTCTCTTCCCTACATAAGCTGCCTTTGTAAGTTAAAAGTATCAGTATCTATATTCGTATCTGCAATACTGGCCCTGTACAGTGGAACTCCGACTTACGAAATTAATTCGTTCCAGAGGGTCTTTCTCAAGTCAAAATTTTCATAAGTCGAAGCACCATTTTCCATCGCCTTTTGAGTGAGGTGATGCTGGCTGAAGACGAAGTTCTTGGTGGAGGCTGAAGAAAGCATACGTATGCATGCATACATACGTACGTGTACATGTACATAACATTATGGAATTTAATTCTAAACTTTAAAACTTAAACTTACATATACGTTAATTAATGTACATACGTACACTGTGCAATGATATTTTTTTAACATTTTTTTAAACTCGCTCATATTTATGCCTTATGCAGGCCCCATTATGAATGAATGAACGATAGGCTAATTGCAAACGAAAAGCACACGAAATAGCGCATCGCAACAACAATACGTCTTTCACGTGGAACAGCGAAACACATTTCGCAAACGAATTTTGTTACACGGGCATTTTGTCATACCACGGGCAAAAATATTGCCATTAAGTGCCTTCGTAACTTGAATTTTTCGTTAAATGGGGTCTTTGTAATTTGCAGTATCCAACAGCACTATCATTAAAACAGATTTTTGTTCCATATTATCCAGACCTTGTCTAGACTATGGACTATTGAAAGATTTTACAGAATAGATGAGCATAGATGTGCAGTTCCACTGTGAGGTTCAGAAATTGTAGATTCTTTCATTCCTCAGGACCCTTTAGTATCATTCTAACTATCATGTGCTGCCTCTTGGCCAGGACTCCCTTGAAAAAGAGGTTTTTGATCTCAGCGGGACATTCCTGGTTAAATAAAGGTTAAATAAAAAATAAAGAAAAATCATTCTAATGCATTAGTAATGTGATGCATTCTAATTATCTCAAAATCAGTTGCACTCATAACATGTCCTTGTCTTTGCAGACAAGCAGAATAAGTGTTTCTTATGTGGAGGCATGTTTCCATGCCTGTAGTTTAAGCGGATGCTTGTTCAGATTTTCAACTTTAAAATAGTCCAACATTATGCTGACCTGCAAAGCTGAGACGTGAGACCTGTCCACATTTGAAATTTGAGGTTTGGGAGTATAGAAGGGGGTATAGAATTTTGATGCATACCTAGACTTGTCACCTCTTAATCCCTTTCAATGCCAGATTTAGAAACACTGTCTCCACATAATGTCGGCTAAACCCATGGCATCCTCACTCCTTTGCTGTTTAGTGCTGATATGATGACAGTGCAATACTTCAGTTTTCTGTTTTATTATCCACCTGTGATCATAAGAACATGTTTTTGCCTTTTTTTCTCTAGATTTTTGGATGATTTTAGGAGAAGCATTCCTCTCTCTACCCTGTGTATATTGGTATACTGCATCATTTTTTTGTCTCTCTCCTAATTTCTCTATATCACGTATATCATGTTGCCATAGCAGCACTTTTCCTCTTCTTTCTACACTCAGTTTTTATAGGCATTGGTGAAAGAAAAAAAATACTTTGTCAATTTGTTATTTGTGGATATAATAATTCAGTCTTCATTTGCTGCACTTCTCCAGTAACCATTTCAGGTCAAGGCTTTTTAGTGTCATTGTGTAACTGCATTGCACTCAAGCTGATGAGTGCCATCAATATCTGTGTGAGCATGCACTCTGAAGCCACTGATTGTTCTGTTCTTGTCTGTTCTGCTCAGCCAATAATTAGTTCCCCCATGCATCCTCCTCCCTAGACATGGGGTAAGGAGAGCAATTTTAAAGACTGCTCAGCTTGACATCAAACTGTAATTCACTGAAAGCATGTAACTATTACACAAAATGGCACCGTAGACCCCTCCAACCCCCGTCTTCCTGTTGAAATGGCAAAGAAAGAATTGTTTTGCAAAAGAAAGGCTGAGGATTCGTTTGCTAAATGCAGCAGCGGCCAGTGGCGGGACCAAAGGGAAAGGCCAGGTTTACACACTTGTCTTTTCAATGTGACTTTTGTGCTTGATAGCACAGAGCCAAAGTCATGTCAAACTGATGCCTCCATGCGTGACATTCTAATGCCAGCTATATCATGAGATTTGTTTCCACTCCACATCCGTAAGAATTTTGGTGCACTTTTTTTCTTTCTGTGCAGAGACTGGTATAGTTTTCGTTCCTCCTTTCTCTCCACTCTGTACAGTGTGGGCGCTGAGTAGGCTTTGAGTGACATTCCCCTTATTATCTAGGTTGTAACCAGTTGAGAGATTTCAGTAAATGTCATTGGTCAAAAACATTAATAAGTAAGATAATGAAAAGTGGTAAATAATGTTTCAGTGTGTTACCTGTCTCTTGTGTTTTTCTAGTTATTTTTAAAGACTCCAACAAGGTGTTCTGATTGTGCAACCTTTTATTTGCTTTTAATTGACCCACCAGGCAAATTATGTATAATGATCTTTTTTTACATTAAGCTTCTAAGATTACCCTTTTTTCTTTCCGTTATTCAGTAACGGCATGCAGCAGCTGATGTTAAGCAATATCTTGGCATGCTGGGCTGTGCCTGCAAAAAAGGGTGATTATTTACTACACAGTTCACAGTGCTGTAATTGTAAACTCTATTGAAGTTGTAAATACAGCACCTTCTTCATTACTGTCACTTGGGAAGTTTCTGTTTTTGCACATTTGGCCTGCTGCAGACATTATTTACCTGGCTTATTGTCAAACAGAGATTTGGTCACACATATGGCTCCAAAAATGTGTAATAAAAAAGAAAAAGCGAGAAAACGAGAGGGCAATAGAAAAGGAGACATTTTGTTTCATGCACAACTTTAGTTCATGCTTCGTTGCCTGGCTTACAGCAGTGGAAGGTCGATAGAACATTAGCAACTGCCGCTGAGGAATGGTCAGCAACACATCTTGTTTACGACGTCGTGAAAGTAAATGGATTTGTTTGGGTCTGCACCTAATTTGAAATGCAGTAATGAAGCAGTCTGTTACAATGCAGCTGCCAGCCCTCACAGGCCAACCAACAATGGGGAAGGTTCCCGCTTGGGTTTTGATTGTATAGTACTGAGTATATTACTGCTGGACAAATTGCATCGCAATTCTCAGAGCTGTTCTGTTTTATTAGACCCAAAATGCTATGGCACACTGCTGCTGTGAGGACTTTTAAATTGTCGTTATATGTAACAAGTTTAACTGTGTGTGAAGTCGTTGGATTTTGTTCGCACACATCTCTCAACAGAAAAATGTAAATTACAGTAATTTACCTTCACAGGTAGCCTAGCTGATTTAAATAAAAAAACAAACAAGCATATATTTAATATGTTCAATTTCAGCCTCACGAGTTTTTAAGTTGTCTGTTTAGAATTGTTAATTTTTCAAAGGAGAAACAAAAGCATAATTGGATTCAGGAGTATTCACAGGGGATGCTGAACCTCCATTACTGGAGGTCTGAGTTTCCCTTGAACTTGTTTTATTTTAGCTTGTGGAATCTAAAAAGTGCATCCTGTTTGTATTTACAAAAAATAAATAAATATACAGATTTATATAACATATGACAGGTTTTTGTGGATGCCATCACATAGTTCAAGTTCATAAAAAAAAACTCATTTCTTATGTTCCATGTTTGAAAGTGAGGTTTCTTTTTTCAGGGGGCATCTTATTTCATGCTGGTGTAAAGGATGTGGAAATGTTATGAATTCAGTCATGCATTCAGTTCTGAGGTCTCTTTTTCCTATTCTACAGGTTAACAGGATTTACCATCCCTCCACCTGTTACCAGTTCTGGCTCTATTTTTTCCCTGAGGCTTACCAGTGACTTTGCAGTAAGCGCTCATGGATTTAAGGTAGCTTATGAAGGTAAGGACAGCATAATTTTCTGCTCTTTGTCTCTTCCTGTCATTCTTTCATACATAGTATGGCAAAAAATGTGTGTATTAATGTGTAATATGCAGTGTTAGAAACTATGATGAAGTAGCTGTGTTCATTTAGAAGAAAAATCCTTCTGCCAGGAGAAGGAGACAACATTTATTCTTACGAGAAGGAACCTGTGATCACACTTACCGCACCTGATTTCCTTTAGGGCTTCCACTGTTGAGTTATGGAAACATTAGGCTCTTCAATTAAGCAAATTAATCCAATATTTTCCAAATCCAACATCCCTCCCCCAAAGTCCAGAACCTTTCCTGCGACTCCAGAGGTGGATCTGAAATTGCTTGGCAGATGGCGATGGGAATTAGTTGAACTAATGGATGCACTGAGTTATCTGTGTTGGAGCAGAGCTGAGTGCAGCGGGGAGCTGTCTAAATATGAGCAATCCTTCTGTGACCATCTTGTTCATTCCTGCTCTTTTCCCCGTCTGCTGTTTCAGGTGAAAGCGTTCATTCATCCATCTCTGTGTCTCGTTCTTTTTCCATTCTTACTTTACGTTTTGTCTTAATGTTTTCCTTTCCTTCCCTCCTTGGGTATCAACTTGTTCGCTTGCCTAGTCCCCACGACCTTCTATCTGTACAGCCAATTCGAAAAAAGTTGAGATGCTGTGTAAAATGTAATTCTGTAATTTGAAATTGATGGCAGCACCATTTCTTAAAGAAGTTGGGACACAGCCATGTTTACCTCTTTAGTCTGGAGGACATGATGTTTGTGTTTTCTAAAATGAATTTCAAATAGTCCATTTTTAATGAGCTTTGGTCCAGAAAGACAGCAACATTTCTTGATTATGTTCACATATGGCTTTTTCTTTGCATGTTAAAGCTGTGACCTGCATTCGTGGATGTCACAGTCAGTGTCACAGATGTCACAGGAAGTGTTTCTGAGCCTATTCACTGATTTCACTGACAGAATCATGCCTATTTTTAGTGCAATGGTGCCCAAGTACCCGAAGATCATGTGTTTTCGACACTGATTTCCAGCCTTGTCCCCTGCACACAGAGATTTCTCCAGATTCTTTGAATCATTTGGTAATATTATGCACTTTAGATGATGTGATCGTTAAAGTCTTCACAATTTTACACAGAGAAACATTATTCTGAATTAATTTTTTTAATGTTTATTATTTTTTGTAGATCGATTAAACTCTGTCCATTTTAATGAGTAACTCTGCCTCTCTTTTATTATCCCATTACTGGACTGTTGCCAGGTAACCTAATTAGTTACTCCAACTGTCTCCTTTTTAGTACCACGTACTTTTCCATCTCCTTGTTGTCCCCATCCCAAATTTTTTGACCCAGGTTGCTGCCATAAAATTCAAAATGAGCTAATATTTTCATGAAATTATAAAGGTCTAAATTTAAACAGCTATTTAAATAGTTATATAAACAATATGTTTATGTCCAGTTTTGGATAAATTGGGTTCATGAGATTTGCAAATCACCACATTGTGTTTTAAATAACATTTTACACAGCATCCTGACCTTTTTTTTTTTTTTTTTAAACTTGTGTTATATTTGTTTCTTTAGCTTTTTTGCACTCTTCTACACCCTTTTTTCTTACTTTCTGCTTGAATCGTTCACTAACAGGCTGACCCCGTCCTTGAGACCCTCTATCTTCATCTTCCCACCTGCCCCAGACCTAGCCAGCCAAGGTCATTTCCCCTGTCCATCTGCCACTGAGACTTTCTCCATCTTTACTCTTTCTGCCTCTTTTTTTCCTGAGCGTGACTGCATTTCCTTTCCTGCATCAATTTTTTTTGTGTCTCTCTTGCTCTTCCCTGGGTGGTTTGGTTGTATTCCAGTTTCTGCGTGTTTACTCTCCAACACAATTTCATGCTGATGGGGATATTTAACACATCGTTACACATAAGGCACAGCTTTATTCCTGTTTTCTTAGCAGCACTGTAGTTAAAACTACAGTTGAGAATATTTGCAAACATGTACAATAGGCAACATAATATCAAAGCGGTTTATTTCATTTCGTAGCTAGTACATTACTGTAACTGTAACTTCGGTCGTTGCTGTGCTTTTTGGAAGTCGAATTTCCCAGAGGAACCCACCCGAGGGATTAATAAAGTTCTATCTTATCTTATCTCTCTTATCTTAATCAGGAAAATGTTTCGTTTGAAAATTTTACACTCTATGTTTCACTGTAACATGCAGTGTAACATTGAGTTTGTTAGGCCTATCACTCATTCTTTAATGGCTCATTGTGGCAATGCTGTTTCTCAAAAATATCAGTGTGTTTTTTTAAATCATCTGCTGGTTTAAAGTGTGTAACTGAGAGCACGATTTGAGAGAACCAGTTAGTATGAAAACTAATCCTGGTCCCGTCATTCTATCCTTCATGTAGTTGTCAAACCTTTGAAACAAGAATTCATTTCAAGCCTTTAACCTAACACTAAGCACTTGCTTTACATGCCTAAACCTAATCGCTGTTAGTTTACGGCCATGTGGCGCTGTTTTGATGCACTCATCTGTGACTTAACATCATAGCCTTGAGGTGCACTCTTCCGCCTCCTCTGCCTCATTTGGGCCTCATTTGGATGTTTACTGATCTACTTTTTGTCCATTGGGCAACACGCAATCTAGGAAGACTTGAGTGACACGTGGTGGCCTGTGCCCTGCCTTTGAACCTACTACTCCAAAACTACTACTCCACCAAAAAATGTTTTGGTGGAGTAGTAGTTTTTCTAGTCAGAGATTCTTATGAGTGCTACATTTAAAAAAAGTTCAGTGTACTCCTCCATAATGTATTCATTTTCACATCTGAGTAACTGTCACAGTACCATTGTTCCTTGTTATATTGCTGTGGTTATCCACATCTCGCACATGAATATGTATGTGCTGCTCATTCTTATGTTTTAAAATGTGTTATGATAGAATTATTATTGCAATTAAGTGGAACTGAATCTACATGCATTTGAAGGACACGGCCAGATGGAGATGCTGTCAGTCTTTTATATAGTTTCCTATAATGCACAACAATCCATCAAACATTCTCCAGCAACCAGTGGTTTTATTTTATTTTTTTTTATTTGTCGTGCCTACTTTCTTGTACTACCACAATTCTGTCAGAGTGACCTTTATGCTTACTCACGGCCTGGAAGGATCATGCTGCATTTATAAGGGAGTGGAGATACAGGCTTTTTCTACAACACTGCTAAACAATGGCCACTAGTGCTTTAGAGATACAGCAGTGCATTGTACATATGCTGGTAGCAAAGGTATCTGCTTGCCCTTTGTTGCAGGGAGTGTGTTTTCAACAAAACAAAACAAAAAGTATTTGTCTGCTTGTCTTAAATCTTTCCCACTGGCATTTCATCCACCACTGTTGTTTGAGGACTCTTTGAAGGACAGCTGACCCATACAATGCAATTTCATCTTGTCCCCCTGAATCATTTCATTTGTGTTTCATTTGTGTAGCAATCCAGATTTTCCACTGAGTTGGACATATATGTTTGTATGTCTGTGCATGTCGATGTGTTATTTGCTCTGTGATCCAACATGGCTTTAGTCAGTGCTCTTTTCCACTCCTGCATAAAACAGCTCAGCTCGGCAGCCTGCTCACAGGCAATCTACCCAGGCGATTCCTGTGGGGAAAGTATGCTGCATGTGTGCTCACAAACACTGCCACTCCGTCAAACTTCCATCTTCTTCAAAGGGCTACACAGTCATTAGATATACAAGGGGAAAAAATAGCACAGCCCAAGAGAAATCTCGCACCCAACTACCCCATTTGCTATTTCACATAACTCACTTGTTACCACTGTGATGAGGATAATGCAAGCCCTTCTCATTGTCTTTATGTGAATTTTAAGCAAAAACTGAACAGGAGTGTTTGCTATGAGGATGTTCTGGTCTTTTGTCGTTTTTCTTTGTTTTGAAATACATTTGACATATTCTGTTAACATTATTGTAAAGAAGAAATAATTTCCCCTTTTTCCTTAGACTTTACATATAATTCTGAATTTATTTCGCACACTGGGCAATGCTTTGTTAGGCTAAAAGACCTCAGTTTATAAGGTAAATTTGCATTCACTGTTCCACCAAAAGTCAAGTCTGCACAGGTTTTCATGTTTAGCACAAGCCCCCAGTGTTGGGGAGCAGCTGTTTTCACAAGGTTCAGTTCTATCAACAGTTTATTTAAGGCCCTCCAGACAGCACCACTTGTTAGCTCAAGGCTAACACTGCATCTCACACACTTAATATCTTTAGGGGGTGCTTTAAATCCTCATAAAATCTGAAACCCTGATTCAATGTTACGTGCGGGCTCTTATTCAAAGTACTACTTTCTTTTCCTAAAAATTTCCGTGTGGTTACATAGCGAGCAGGTTTTAGTACTTTTTCCCCTTCATATGATAAAAGACTTTATCTAAAGCAACAGCTTCAAAGATCTGCAATGTGTCCTGTGAATTCATTCAAGGGCTACATCTGTCTGACACATTAGTTATGACTTTCCATACACCGAAGGGCAGTGAGTCAGTGCGGGTATAATTATAGTGGGGATGCATCTATTACTTTTTAATTAGTGACCTGGGGTTACTTTTTCAAAACATTTACTTTCGAGAAATAGTCCTTTGTTTCACTCTGTAGTTCTCTTAAAGAGAAGTCTGGATTAGATTGCCTGAAATTTACCCTAAGCAAGTTTCAATGGTATATTAGTCTGTTGTGTTTTTTTTGTTTAGTTTTTATTTTTGCTCTTACAGAGAATGGGCATCAGACCTGTGAATCTATACATCAGATCCTTTAGCAACATTGAGCCCTGAATAAACGTCTACGTTTTTTTTTTTTTTAAGTTTAATACTTTATCTAAAGCTTAAAAATGCTTGAAAAAACATTATACCCTTGCAAAAGAAATCAATATAAGTCCATGAGAAGTTATTGAGGAGAGTTACATTTCTTATAAAATGTAATGTCATCCTGAAAAATAATTTCATCACATTTTTATTTGGCTGAGTGCGGTCTGCCCAATGTCCCAGCAACATCTGGTAGCTGAAATTAAAACTGGCTCTGTTCAGGCGCAAACTGAGGTTCACAGGGTACAATCTGCTTTTGGGTATGGTTTGGAGCCCATGAATCAAAGGACGCAAGTTGATATATTCTTGTTGTTACGACCTCTGGCCTCAGGTGGCCCCGCCTTCCTCTATGGAAATCAAAGCGTTCCAGGACTCACGGGTGATTGGCTGGCCAGGGACCTATGCCCGCCCAACTTCATGCAGATCAGAGTGTGTCAGTCCACACACACCATTGGCTGCTGCAGGAGCCTTGAACACGACGGACCAATGACGCGCCTGCCTGCATTTACTGGGAAGCATAAAAGGCTGAGGATTCTTCATTTCTGGGGGACTTGTTGATGTGAACAGACTGTGTAGACTGTCCCTCCTGCCTTTGCAACACCTGACGATTTTCTACAGTACACAGTCATGGCATTCGGCATGTATAACTAGGGGTGGGTTTTGATTATCGATTTGGTCTGGATAACGTGATATCGATTCATTAAAATCCTGAATCGATTTTTTAATATAAATTTATTTTGCCCGAAACGCCAGAATCTCAGGTTAAACCTCACAAAATGTCTACAACCACCAAACAGCTAAAACAGTAAATGAGAGCAGGTACACGGATTCTACACAAAGACGCGGACCCAACGCATCTGAATGAGTGAGATGTCGCCTTTCTCACCCGAATGCATGTACAGGGATACGCCGTCGGGGCTGAAAGCCAAAAGCTCACTGATTTTGAAGCGTCGGCAGGTCCGCGCTTTGTGTTTACGTCTTTTTTGCGCTAGATTCTGAAGCTGCAGGTTTTATCTCTCTCCAAACAATATTGACTGAACCAGCAGCAAAAGATGATCCAAACTGCACTTATCATAAACATCGCCACGAATTTCCTCTTACTTTTGCTGTTTTGCTTCCACCACGATAAAATCACACTTCATGTAGAGCACGTTCTCTCTCTCTTTAAATCGATAATAAAAACCTACCCCTACTTATTACCCACCAGTCTACGGTGTCGGCAGCTGTTTTTTGTTGTTGTTGTTTTTTCTTACTTCCGACAAGAAAGCCTCATTTCCGCTGTTCAATACTGAACAAATTAAAACTTTTTAAAATTATGCAAAACTGCAAAATGCTTTGCGGTGTCTCTAATCAAACCTCTGTAACTTTGCTGTGCTTCACTTCATTTTTGACTGCACAATATTTTTAAGGTCATCTGCCATAAAAACCCAGACCAGGAAAAATGCCTTCATGTTTTTCTGTGTTTTATCCTCAGTTACTTTGACACAAAGGAATCTGCTGTAATGCTTACACCTTTGATAAAATCTCACAAGTGTCAGGTTTCTTTTTATAGATATAAAAATATTGATATGTATTGATAAGTGATCAGAATTATAATATTTCTGACTGTCTGAGGCAAAATTTCCCCGAATCGAATCGAATTGAATCGAATCGTGGATTGAATCGATTCAGGACCTTGTGAATCGGGATGGAATCAATTCTAGAAATCAGTGACGATACCCAGCCCGATGTGTAACGCTCCTGCCACCTTCCAGAGGCTGATAAATAAAGTCCTCCGTGGCCTGTCCAACTGCAGTACCTACCTAGATGATCTAGTAATTTATACAGAAACATGGAAAGATCATTTGGAAACTCTACGTCAGAGATTTCACCGTTTGGCTCAAGCTACTCTAACTCTCAACTTAGCTAAGTGTGAGTTTTCCAAAGCTACAGTGACGTACTTGGGCAGGGAGGTGGGACGTGGACAGGTCCGGCCCATTGATGCCAAAGTGGCAGTGATTAAAGAGTTCCCCACACCTACCACCAGGCGTGAGTTGCGTAGGTTTTTAGGGATGGTGCAGAAACTACAGAAACTTTTGTAAAAATTTCTCCTCTGTAGTCAAGCCATTGACTGACCTACTCAGCCCAAAGGTTGAGTTTATATGGTCAAGTGAGTGTCAAGATGCTTTTGAGAGTGCAAAAGCCCTTCTCTGCCACACCCCTGTGTTATCTGCACCTGATTTGACGCGACCATTCAAACTTGAGGTTGATGCCAGTGCTGTCGGGGCTGGGGCAGTGCTGTTGCAAGAAGACTTGCAGGGTTTGGACCACCCCATTTGTTACTTTTCCCGCAAGTTTAATAAAAATCAGTTAAACTACTCCACCATTGAAAAGGAGACCCTGGCTTTGTTGTTGGCTCTTCAGCACTTTCATGTATACCTGGGGTCCAGCATGTTACCTCTTGTTGTGTACACTGACCACAACCCACTCGTGTTCCTTGCTCGCATGTTTAATCATAACCAACGCCTTATGCGCTGGGCTCTGTTGCTGCAGGAATACAACTTAAGTATTTACCACAAAAAGGGGTCTGGAAATGTTTTATAGCTGTTGCATGTGCATTTCAGAATCCAAATGCCTGAAGCAATCTGGACACATGGACATTTAACCAGCCAGCTCCCTAGCACAAAGTCTGCTTGATTTCTAATTGTACCCATGTGAATATAGTACGAGTAATTCTCAAATGAATTCACGCTGAACGATGTGCCTTAACTAGCACCACGGTGAGAAACGGCAACTTGGGACAATGTTCCAGCCTAATTCTTTTAGCATTTTCTAAAGTAAAAAATCTGGAGGAATGTGAATTAAAGATTGCTAAGATTTTCCTTGGGATTTGCATTGGGAATGACAAGGGTAGACAGGACTAGGAATGAGTATATCAGCTCACAAAGGATGGGTCATGCACAAAGTGAAAATAAGAAGATTAAGCTCATTTGGACATGTATGATGGAGAGATACTGGGTATATTGGGAGACAGATATTGCTGAAGAGCGACTTGCCAAGCAAGAAGGAAAGAGGAAGGGCAAAAATGCCATAAGGTGCAAGCATCTGTTACAATAGTGCTCTGCATTTCCCTCTATGTTTTCCTGTTTTACCAAAATAAGTGTCAAACTCTTTTTTTAAACCTTTTTTTGAAAACTGTCTCCTGCCTGACCTCATGTATTATAATAGTAGATTTAAATATTAAACTTCTAGAGAGAAAAGCTTGAAATATATAAAAATTCTACTTTTTTTTCCTAATATGCCTGTGTATAATACAGTTGTTTATATTAGGGAATGAGGGATATTAAATATGTGTATATATATATATATATGTATACACACACACACACACACACACACACACACACACACACACACACACATATATATATATATATATATATAAAAACACCCAGCTCGCCCCTGTGGGCGGTTTATCCTTCAAGCTCGGGTCCTCTACCAGAGGCCTGGGAGCTTGAGGGTCCTGCGCAGTATCTTAGCTGTTCCCAGGACTGCGCTCTTCTGGACAGAGATCTCTGATGTTATTCCCGGGATCTGCTGGAGCCACTCGCCTAGCTTGGGAGTCACCGCACCTAGTGCTCCGATTACCACGGGGACCACCGTTACCTTCACCCTCCACATCCTCTCGAGCTCTTCTCTGACCACCGGCCACCACCACCACCACTATGCCGGCCACTTGGTTATGGCGTTCCATGTATGCCTTGGAAATGATGGTGGCTAACCAACCGGACATAGTAGTGGTAGACAAACAGAAGAAGACGGCCATAGTGATAAATGTAGCGGTTCCCAATGACAGCAACATCAGTGAGAAGGAACACGAGAAGCTCGAGAAATACCAAGGGCTCAGAGAAGAGCTCAAGAAAATGTGGAGGGTGAAGGTAACAGTGGTCCTGATGGTAATCGGGGTACTAGGTGCGGTGACTCCCAAACTAGGTGAGTGGCTCCAGCAGATCCCAGGAACAACATTGGAGATCTCTGTCCAAAAGAGCACAGTCCTGGGAACAGCTAAGATACTGCGCAGGACCCTCAAGCTCCCAGGCCTCTGGTAGAGAACCCGAGCCTGAAGGATAGACCACCCGCAGGGGCAAATGGGGGATTCTTTTATATATATATAGATAGATGTAGATATATAGATATAGAGAGAGAGATCACAGTGTTATGGTCACCCAAACCTCACCCTCCATCTCCACACACATGTGTAATAAGTATAAAGTACAGTATGCTATGCACTGGTTGCTCAACAGCTGACCTTGTTTTCTTTCAACATCATTGGCACACTTCTGTGGCAATAAGTCATCCAAGGAATGCTTGGCACCATGTTTCAGCAGCCAGGCTCTTGACGCAGACTTTTTTTTAATTGGCCTATAAATGATAAATAGCTAAATCCCACTGTGCCTTTGGTATTTTCCGAAGAATATGACAATTCGAGTAATGTTGATGTCCAGTCACAAGGTAGTGATATGATGGAAGGCTTTGCAGGAAAAAGAATAGTTTGTGATTGACATTTCTGAATAACATCTGGTGCATACAGCTGCCTCCCTGACCGGTTGCCTTTTTTTTTTATTATTATTTTTTGTGCCGTGTACGGATTATTTTTGGATGCTAATATTTTCAGCTCAGCGTTGTGCTGAATTTAAATCTGACATTCTCTGCATCAAACTGTAAAGGGTTGTTGTGGTGAGTTTGTAGATATTTAGATTGCCTTTGATGTGCTTAGTCACACTTTGTTGAACTTCACAAATTTGATATTTCAAACAAATACATTTCAATTTCACAGGCTCTCTGTAGCTCCCACAGAGATGTAGTTTCTGTTTGTTGTTCGGGATCATGCTGTGCAATGCAGGGATGCCTACTTTTCTTGCAGCCTACAGTACATAGCTATATTTAATAATTTAAAACTAGGAAAAAAACCTCAAAACAACAGATGAATGGCTGAGATTGTTTTGTCCTCGCATGTAGGCATCGGTCAACAATAAGCTACTACAAGCGACAAGTTTATATTCTACTGTCTTTGTCCTCAGGTTTACATAAGACAGACGGGTATTTTAAATGATCTTATTATTGTACCATATATCTAAGTGACATCGTACAATGTGTCACCTAGAATTAATCATGTGTCTGCATTAATAATGTGCATGCATAAAAAGGCCCATTACACATGGACCCCTTTAGACTTTCTACTATATAAGTTTAAAAGAATGTTTCAAGTTGGCATCATAATATGAGAATGCAATATATTGCTCCCAATGTTTCATTTAGCAGTCTCAAAGAAAATGCAATCAACCTGAAATTCTTTGTGCCTTCTTTAGAAAGTAATTAATATTTTTTAGTATTATTTAATTTTTTTAACCTTATACAATAAGTAAAGCTACAGTGTATGGTAGGTGAACAAATGGTCACTGTAGCATTAGATCTGTTTAAGCATTAGTATTTTACCAGCAGTAGTTGGCATTTTCTCAAGATAATTTAAAAAAAAAGTCACACATGCTTTATTAACAGTGCATTATATTTGTACTTTATTTTTTATATTGCATTCATTACATATCATACATCATTACAGAGGAATGTGTTTATGAAAACCTGTGGGGAGAAGAGGATTAGTGATTGGATTAAAAAACACCCAAACTTTAAAAATCCTGGAAATTAACATTAGAAATGTGACTTCAGCATTAGGGTCTCTAATACACTGCTCTATATCCCTCTCCATCTGTTTATCCATTCATATATCCATCTGATAACTCAGTTTATATGTGTGTAAAAATGCCTTTTTGATTCCAGGTTTACCAAACAGATGGTACGTACCAAAAATAGTAATTTTATTTGATTGTGTGATCAGTTCCCACGAATGAAGTCTTATAACCCTTTCTACACGAGAACTGTGGATTAAATACTGTAGTTGTTGTGAATGCAGTTATGTAACGGGTTTTTGTTCTGTTTTTAACCATAAAAATCTGTACGTCTTTGAAAAACATTGTACAACTACAGTGTCTCATGTATTTTTTAACAAATGGAAAAAACATCAAAAGAAAAACCTACACATTTGACCACTATATTACTTTGGGGGGCATTATATTGACATGGTTTGAAACCACCTGTCTTTTCTATTCTGATGAGAGTTGTGGAGTGGTGTTGAGATAAGATGACAAGGAAATGTTGGCTGACATATGTGAATATAAAAAAATTATGTGAATTATATGCTATTACATTATCAGTCACTAAAAGTCAATGTTTATATGCTTGGTCCTTGTTTACAATTGACTAGCCAAAGGACACAATTTTTTTTTTTTACAATTTTGGTGTTATTAATTTAATTCACACTCTTTTTGCTAGCAAACTGATTATTTAGAACAATAAACCCCCAAAACAAAAAAAAAAATAAAAAAACTAAGTACACTTTTCTTGCTTCTTTAGGCCTTAAGAGGATAAGTAGCAGCCAGACCTATCGTGTCTATAAAAGCAGACGTTTTGGCAGCTTGCTGGTCTAGAGCATTGTGGGAAAATCACTCCAAGGTCAGATCATGCAATACTCAACAAAAAAATAAATAAAATATGTACAAACACCTCATACCAACTGCCAAGCATGGAGGTGGAGAGGTGATGATTCGGGGCTTTTCTGCAGCTGTAGCCGTAGGAGTTTGCCATGAATTCCTCTGTATATTAAAGTGTTTTAGAGTCAAATGTGAGGCCATCCGTCCAACAGCTACAGCTTCACTGAAACTGGCTCATGCAACAGGCAAATGATCTTAAGTGCACCATCAAGTCTACAACAGAAAGTCTGAAAAAGAATAGGAGTAAGTGTTGCATCGACCCAGTCAAACTCCAGATATCAAGTCAACTGAAATGCTGTGGTGGGACTTTAAGAGAGGTCTTTAATAAACAAAAGGCAAAGGACTGTATGGAGTCCTATGAAGGCTCTTTTTAACATGTCTGTAACTGTCCATCCATCCATTCGCTTCCGCTTCTCCTTTTCAGGGTCGCGGGGGGCGCTGGAGCCTATCCCAGCTGTCATAGGGCAAGAGGCAGGGTACACCTTGGACAGGTTGCCAGTCTGTCGCAGGGCCAACACACAGGGACAGACAACCATTCACACTCACATTCACTCGCACATTCACACCTAGTGGCAATTTGGATTATCCAATTAACCTATCCCCACAAGCTGCATGTCTTTGGATGGTGGGAGGAAGCCGGAGTACCCGGAGAGAACCCACGCAAACACGGGGAGAACATGCAAACTCCACACAGAAAGACCCCGGCCTGATGGTAGAATTGAACTCAGGACCTTCTTGCTGTGCGGCAGCAGTGCTAACCACCGTGCTGCCCTGTCTGTAACTGCTCAACTTTTTTTTTTTTTTTTTGTCTGTAACTGCTCAAGAAAAAAAAATTGCTTATTGTCCTGCAAACTGGTTTGAAAGAAAAGTACAATTTAGCCACGCTGGATGTGTGCTGGAGAAACACTGGGAAGAAATTCGGATTCTCCAATAAAACTGAAATATATCCCAGAAAATGATGTTAAAAAAAAACCTACAGGATGGAATAGCTCATTACAGTGGTTAATGACAACTTACAGTTTATCTTTATCAAAAAAAGTCCTTCCAGGTATCCTCAGAATATAATAATCAGACTCTGTCATTGAGAAGAAGTGGGTAGACCTTGTAATTTCTAGTGCGTGGCTTCTTGATTGATATTTACCGTAATTGTCGGGCTACAAGCCGCTACTTTTTGCACAAGCTTTGAACCCTGTGCCTTTTAGTCAGGTGTGGCTTTTCTATGGATTGTCCATGATTTTTGTCATATCGTAAGACGATTTGTTTTGTTTGTTCCGCTGTTGTACGGCACTACGTTGCCTGGCGGAAGGGCATGTGATCAGACACACACTATCGGGGTTCAAGAGTGGTATGTTGGTCACATGTTCATCCGCCAGGCAACATAGTGCCGTACAAGTAGCGCCATCTCTTTCCTGACAATTCCCTTTGTGCATATTCTCTTACATATGATAAGTCATTATTGAAACACCTGCGGCTTTTAGTCAGGTGCGGCTAATGTATGTACAAAACAGGATTTTCCCCTGAGTTTAGCTTGTGCGGCTAATATTCAGGTGCGCTTTGTAGTCCGGGAAATACGGTAGCTTTAAGAAGGGGATAATGGCAACAAAGTGTTTAAAATATGCATATCCCTAGTTCCAAAAAGGTTGTAAGGCTGTGTAAAATTCTAATAAAAATAGAATGCAATGATTTCCAAAAAAACCCATCTTTTGTTCACAAAAAACAAATAAAAGAAAGACATTTTAAGAATAAAATGGCTCATTTTGAAATTGTTGGCAGAAACATGTCTCAAAAAATGTCTGAAAGAAGTTGGTAAGCAGCCATGTTTATCCGTCTTCTTTTAACAACACTCCATAAACATCTGGCAACTGAGGAGAATGGCTGCTGTGTTTTTGGGAGACGAATATTATCTCATTCTTGCCTCATACAGAATTCTAATTGACCAACATTTTTGGGTGTTCTTTGCCATAGTTTTCGTTTCATGATACACCAAATGTTTTCAGATAGTGAAAGCTCCGGAAGGCAGGCAGCTGGTTTAGCACCCAGACTCTTCTACTGTAAAGCCAAATTGTTGTAATAGGTGCAGTAAGATGTTTATAATCGTCTTGCTGAAATATGTAGGCCATTCCCTGAAAAAGACATCATCTGGATGGGAGCATATGTTGCCCTATAACATGTATATACTTTTATGGGGCCTTTGCTAGATGTATAAGCTGCCAATTCCATAGGCACCAATGCACCCCCATACCATCAGAGATGCAGGCTTTCAAACTGAGTGCTGATAATGAGCAGTTAACAAGATTTCCCTTCTCCTCTTTAGTCTGGAGGATGTAATGTCTGCGTTTTCAAAAAAAGAATTTCAAATTTCATTTTGTGGGGCCACAGAACAGTTTTCCACTTCCTCACAGTGCATTTTCAATGAGCTTTGGCCCAGAAAGACAGCAGTGTTTCTTTATCATATTTACATATGGCTTCTTCTTTGCATGTCAGAGCTTTAACCTGCATTTGTGGATTGAACTGTGTTCACAGAAAATGGTTTCTAAAAGTGTTCCTGAGCCCATGCAGTGATTTTCATGACAGTAGCATGCCAGTTTTTAATGTAGTGCTGCCTGAGGGTTTGACGATGAGGGGGCATTCAATATTGATTTTTTTAGCCTTGTGCCTTGCACACAGAGATTTCTGCAGATTCTCAGAATCTTTTGATATTATGTACTGTGGATGATGAGCTGTTCACAGTCTTTGCAATTTGCATTAAGTCACATTACTTTGAAATTGTAACATAATTTACGGACTGTTTTTTGGGGGGGCTAAACCTCTGTATATCTTTACATCTGACTAACTCTGCCTGTCTAAGATGCTCCTTTATACGGAATCAGGTTACAAACCTCTTGCCAATTAGTTCCAGAGGTTCAGCCCAATGTTTCCATCCAGGACATAAAAAAGAAAAAAAAATCATTTGTTATTCAAGTTCAGTGCCTTAGATCACTCACTGTGAGATTATTTGAAGGGTACAACATTTAAATTCTGAGTTTTAATTTAACTTGGGTTACATTCATAAAAATGACTGTGTAGTAGATATCCCATTAACACAGCACTCAAAATGTAGGAGTTCAGAAGTAACTGATAGCTACATGTCATATTTAATATTATGTGAGAATCTTTTTCTTCTTTTACTATAGCCACCTTTATCTCACGGTGGATTCTTACTGCGTTTAAATTGGTCTAATGTATCTTAGTCAGAGTGAGATCAAGTGATTAAAGAAGAATATTCACACAGAGGATCTGTTTGATTTGCAGATATGTTTATGGCTCATGTTCAGCTGAATATTAAAAACTGTCCTCAGCTGAATATTAAAAACTGTCCACAGCTGAATATTAGCATGATCCCAACACTCTGGTGGCAGCACCCATATGAAAAAGATAATTAAAAATGATGATTTATACTGGAGTTTTTGCATTAGTTAAGGCTGTTTTTGTAAAAGATTGTGGTCATAAAAATAATTTGATAAACATGCAATATTTGTCTATGAAAGGTTAATAACCTAACAAAATGTGCAAGGAAAAACAGGAAAGCCAATAAACTCTGATCTTTACAAAGACACCATGCCTACAATAACTTATTTTCTTTTACCGTAATGTTTAACAACACTGTTATTTCACAGAGAAGCTGGTCTGATATCAAGCATATACAAAGTACACCAGCAATATATAGCAGTAGCTATGCACAGCCATCATTAGAGCCAGATTTTCAACATATCTTGCAGATAAAGCACTGACAGCTGACACAGTTAGTATTCACAGGCAAAGCAAGGGAATCAACTAATTAACTAACAACTAATAATCAGCTAATGTGCATTTAGTACTGCTGTTTGGAGGCAGTGCATGAAAAAGTATGTGTTACTTGTTGTTGCACTCATGCATAGTGCCTGACAATTAGAAAAACAAAATTATAAAAAATATGCCACTGGTGTAGTAGTTCTCTTTCATAGCATTTGTTTCGTGTCTCACTATGGGAACGCCTCCTGCGTGACCTCATCAGAAGCTCAAATACCATTACGCCAGCCCTTACAGGCTGGCTAGGTGACGCCCATGTCAGGAGGGGCCAGTGCCTCCCTATATAATAGGCTGACATAGCATCAGATGTCATTCAAAAACCTCTTCTCGCTTCTCACAGAAGCCTGTAGACAACTGTGCTATTGGGTGTTAAAGCTCAACTGTCCACAGACTCGAGTGAACAACTCAGTCGCTGGGCGCTTTGTTCCCAGCTTTTCAGTTGTCCACTAGCATACAAGCAGTAGTAATACTGTTCTGTAGCTAGTGCTGGTGCCAAGTTGCAAGTAGCAATACCCTTTGACGCTAGCGGTTTTACACATTAGGTAGCAATACCTGTAGAAAAGTAGCAACACTTTTCACCCCACGTTATCGAGGAATAGCAATATTCTCCGCACTCAGTGTCAGTCTCGCTAACGTGTGCAACCCTCTAGCTAACCATGGCTACGACTGCCAACGAAGTTGCAAAACTCTGTCCTTGCGGAAGAAGATTTCTGCCTGGGATACACACCCCGTGTGTGCGGCATGCCTGGGTTTATCTCACGCTCAGGCTGCCTTGACGCCCGCACAAGACTGTATCCACTGCGCGGCTTTCCCACGCAAACTACTCCGCCGCAGGCTAGCTCGCCAGACTAACCTGTTGGGTGGCGACCCTTTGCTGTGGGAGGCTGCTGCGGCGCAAGGAGAAACTGAGATGCCCGATGATTTGGCCGCAACGCCAGGGCCGAGCTGGGCAGAGGCAGACCCTCAGCCCATCGCGGCCGCTTTCCTGTCGCTGGAGGCACACGGAGATCGTGAGTTTTTCCCCGATGCTGGAGTCACCTGGGGAGGAGATGCCAACGAGGACGGAGATGAGTCGGCTAACTCGGAGCTCCTGCTGTCTGACAACGGCGAGGAGGAAGATTCCACCTCCCTGGCTAGCATCAGCTGGGCTGCAAAGCCCTCGGCTACCGGCGAGCTTGAAAAACCGACATCGCCATCTCCCCTGGATCTCGACATGCAAGCGTGCAGCTGCTAGCCTCAACATCCCGTGGCCCGCCATACAAACAGAGGTTGTAAAGTCTCATTTTGACAGAAAGAAATTGCCGAAGGCGAAAAAGACGGGGAAGCATGTGTTGCCTGTTTTCCCGGAGCTACTCGATGAGATAGCGGTGACGTGGAAAGCAAAACCTTACAGTGAGAAACACCCCATTGTGGGGAGCTCCCTGCTGGATTGTGAGGCGATGGAGTCTATCAACCTCCGCCATCTTCACCCGAAGACGTCTCTGCCCTCATTGGCCCCATCTCTCCCCTCCAAAGCAGACCGCTTCCAGTCTTACAGCCTTACAGATAAGTGCTACAAAACAACGCCTCCTCTATGCTAATGGCTTGAGCTAGAAGAGGACATGACAACTAAACCAGATACTACAGTGTGGGAAGAAATCTGCGTTATAACTGACCATGTCCTCCGCCTCCACAACTGGGAGAGCCATGGGCCTCATGGTTCTTCAGGAGCAACCACGCTGGCTCAGGCTCACCAACCTGACGACCAAGGAGAAAGAGGAACTCCTCGACACCCCTGTCGTCCCTCAAGGTCTCTTCAATGCGGCTGTTACAGCCATTCAGAAGAGATGTGAGGAGAAAAAGAGAGATGATGAGGCTCTGAAACTCTGCCTGCCGAGGAGGGCCCAGCACGCCACGCTAGCAGCACCGCGCCAGTCATTCGCGTAGGCAGCGTCTTGCCCCGTCCCCGCTTTAGGGTTCCCAAAGTGCCTAAGACGCAGGCAGCCCCCCAGGCTGCCGGGGCGCCTAAGAATCCATGGACTCGGAAACAGTCTCCCCAGGTTCAGCCCCTCCTCCTCCCCCCGCTGTCGCGATCGTGAGGAGGAAGAAGCGGCCGGCCTGACAGCCTCTCCTCTAGGCGGGAGCAAACCCAGTTTCCCCCCTTCATGGGCCGCCCTGCCGCCTCCCAGCTCCGTTCCAGAGCAAGTTCAACGGGACATGTTCCACACGGAGTGCTTAACTCAGGCCGGCGTTCCTGTCACCGGACCCGCCAGAGGGAAAGAGAGCCAAAGTTCGCAGTGTTGTTTCACAAGCACTTGTTTCGTGCATTCTGTATTAAAAAAGCCCCGACACGCGCATCTAGGCAGTTTGCCGAGGGCGCTGTTGAGTGTTGCAAAACACATGAAAAAAACGGAGCAACGTCTGCCATAACGCAGCCCGTGGAGACTCGCGTTTCCACGGCTGTGATGATGCAGATGAGCCCGTGACCTCGTTCGCCTGTGACAGAGGTGATGGGACACCGAAATGGCGTATGTTTCGCGCTGCGACCACAAGGGGGTGGCAAAACGCCATCTTCGGTGGAGTGGCCAGTGAGGCCGAAGGTTGTCGGCACATGTTCCCCTATAGAACTGCCGGCCTTTTGCCCACCGCCTTTCTCCTCAGAGGAGCAACAGCGACTGCATACCTTGTGTCCAGTCTGTGCTCTGCGCATTTAAATGGACCGAAACCAGAGTGTCAGACAAAGTGACCAGCTGTTCGTGTCCTGGGCTAAACCACATATGGGAAAGCCTGTGTCTAAACAGCGCCTCTCCCAATGGATAGTAGGAGCAATTGCCCTGGCCTATACTAGCAGGGGCCTTCAGCCCCCTGCTGGTTTGCGTGCGCATTCCACTAGAGGTCTGGCAACCTCATGGGCTCTCTTTAGGGGACTTTCTATTCAGGAGGTGTGTGCAGCTGCATGCTGGACCTCACCTAATACATTTGCTAGGTTTTACAGGTTAGATGTGACGGCACCTAACCTAGCGCATTCAGTCCTCAGTGCAGGCTCTTCCCGGGTGGGGGCTTCTCCCCTGTGAAGTGCTGTTGGGGTCAGTTGTCATCTTAACAGGCATGTCTGGCAATCCGGGAGTCAGTATTTCTCCCATAGTGAGACACGAAACGAATGCTATGAAAGAGAACTTAAGGTTATGTATATAACCCCGGTTCTCTGAGTAGCATGAGTGAGTGTCTCACCAGACCGCCCTCCTTGCTATGGAAGCGAGGAAGAGGTGGGCTTGTTTTGAATGACATCTGAGGCTATGTCAACCTATTATATAGGGAGGCACTGGCCCCTCCTGACTTGGGCGTCACCTAGCCAGCCTGTAAGGGCTGGCGTAATGGTATAGGGCTTTGGAGTTGACGTCACGCCGCAATGCATTGTGGGAGCGCGGCACCATTTTCGGGGTCTACGAATCAAAACAAACACACTGTGTTGGAACGACGATTACAAGATGCTTAAAAGCAGCTCAAAAGAGAATGGACTGTATAGAGACCGATTTCGTTCAGAGGCGAAGCGGCGGTACCTGCAGAAAATAGCGTGCATAGGAAATGTGGACCCGTATGAAATACGCCGTACAAGTCGTCATTCAAACAAAGGTAAGTCAGCTCGAGTACTGCGAGTAAAATGCGTTTGATTTCCCTGCAAACATTCACATTAGTGCAGCATAAATTTATTCATGAGGGGAAATTACAGTGAGAACACGTGGAGGCTGTTAGGTGGATAACATAGTGAGTTCAGTGCATTGATGTGACATTGTCCTGAAGGATTTAGTTATTCTCTATGGTTAAAGAAATTGCAATGATTTATTAATGTTTATTATAAATAATCCTAATTATGCATCTTGCTTCCATATTTGTATCTTGTGTCACTAAAAATACATTTTATTTTAATTTTATACATTAATTAATGACCTGCAGAATCTCCTTATCATATTAAGTGACTCTTAATTGTCACTTTATGCGTTCTCCATCTCTACAGTGATGACATCCTTGCATTACATACTTTAGGTTCATTTTCTGCAGGCAGGTTTCTGACAGAGAACAGGCAGATTTACACTATAACATGTAGATGGACACACAAAGAAATGAAAAATTACATGTATGTGCTAACTTTCTAAACACTTTGTTACATTTATGATAAAGTAGATAAAACACATTTATGTCGGCCTTGGCTCATAGTTCTTGTCTTTAAATGAACTTTGTGTGTGTTTCAGGTACTGCACTCTCAAAGACTGAATGAACCAGCATTGCAGCCATGGGTCACTGTGAGCATCACAGGGAAGGTTGAAGCCGCCCACTGCACCTGTAAGGCCGGAGTCGCGGAGACCTGCACCCACGTCACTGCTCTTCTGTTTAAAGTAGAAGCAACAGTGTTGATCTGTGGCACAAGGACTGTTACAGATGAACCTGCATACTGGGTTTTGCTGGGTAATGTGACCAAGATACAGCCAGAGGTTGGCCATAAGATAGACTTCTCCTCTTCAGCTGCCCAAAAAAAGGCTCTTGATCAAAACATAAACAGACCATCCGTAGTGACAGGTAAAAGGAGCCGTCCTCAAAAAAGAAAAATCCCACCTGCTACTGTGGAGGAGTTGTCACTGCTATAATGCCATAATGTTTTATCTAGGGGTCTAGATTTATGCCTGTAGTGCACTGGTGTGTAAATAATTTGCATTTCCTGAATATGTACTGACTGAGTATCACTGTTCAAAAGTTGAATAAAGAAACAAACTAATTTTTGCTCTTTTTTTTTTTTTTTTTAAATAAAACCACTTTATAGAACATGACATCAGTTACAATGTAAAATCATCTATAGTTTACAAATGACAAAATGTTTACATAAAATCATGACAGTGTTTACATGATATCACCCACTACTAACATTACTTTATTTACTGTATCTTTTGAAAAAAATACCGCTATATATATAGCACAAGACTTAAGAATATTTAACAGGAGCAGGTTTCATTTTCCCCTGGTTTTACTACCACACTGTTCACCAAAACGCAGCAAACCTTCACCATCTTATCCAGAAGGGTCACCTCTTCACCCTCACATGGAAGAAGTAATCTGATTGGCATGGTGGTATGTTTGAAGCAGGTCCCTTGTGTAGTGCTGGAACCCAGTCATGATGTTTCATCCATTTCATAGGCTGGTTTGCTGCAATAATGCCAAATAATTAGCAACTCTAATAAATAGAAGGTAGTTCTGCAAAATCACTCAGTAGGATGTTTGTTATAATTTGCTATGAGCTCAGAGTGCATCAAAAATAAAACTAATAGGCTATAAAGAGTGATATGAACATATTTAGAACTTACCGGAATGAAAATGTCAGGAGCATCAACAGATATTTGGAGATGGAAGAGAACTGGATATCAGCTCGTCTCACAGCTCCTATCCAGGCTAGACGCCTTCGTTTGGTAACATCGATACACGAGCTGCCTCATGTTGCTTCCAGGTTGGGAAAGAATGAAAAGACAAACTGTCATGGTCCTGGGTCGGTGACCCAGTGTTTTTGGTTATGTACTTTTGATAGTTTTGTATTTTCTAGCATTTAGTGGTGTTCCCTCTGGTTGATGTCTTCCCTGCTTGTGCATTTCCTTAGTGTAGTAAGTCTCTGTGTTTAGTCCGCGTCTTTGAGTCTGTGTCATTACGTGTATGTGTTTCCTGTTTTACTTTGAAGGGCTCTGTCTTATGTCAGTGTGTTCTGTTTACGTTTCCCCTGCCTTGTCAGTTATCATGTATTCCAGGTGTGTTCCCCTCCTGTTTCCCATCCCCTGATTCCTGGCATGTGTATTTATAGTGTGTGTTACCGTGTCCTCGTTGCTGGTTCGGCTGTGTTGTTTCCCCTCGGTCTCCCTGCATGTATTTCCCCGGACCTCCCTGCACCGTCATTCCTGGTTTGTGTGTTAGTTTACCCAGTTTAGGTTTCAGTTTCATGTTCCTAGCGCCTTTGTTGTTTGCATTTTTGTTGTTAATAAACACTCACCTGCACCAGAGCTGCCGCCCTTTTGGTCCTATATATTTTCCACACGGCTTGCCCCCGCAAACCGTGACAGAACGAACCAGCCACCATGGACCCAGCGGCAGTCAATCCGTCCGAGGAGCTCCAGGATGACATCGGCTACAATGTGGAGATCCTCCTCGGGCTGTGGCTGGAGAATCCTCCGCACGAGCTTCGCCTCGCCGTGGAAGGTCGGCTACAACGGCTCTTTTCCGGCCTGCCATGGCTACTAAATTCACTTCCTCCGACCATACAGGCTTTTCTCCGGCACACACCCCACCTTCTCTCAGCCACTCCTGCCTCGCTGCCCGACTCGCCGGATGTGATCTTGCCCGGCCCGTCGGAGCCGTCTGCGGGGAGGAGACGCCGATCGCGCCGCAAGCGCGCCACCCCACAGCTGGATGTTCGGACATCTAATTCGCCGGCTGTGGTGAATGAGGACTGTTTTCCATTTGCGGACTGTATGACTGTTCATTCAGGGGCGGTGTTCTGTGCGGCAGATGACTTTGTGAACAGCATATCAGCTCCCCCGCAGCCACTCTTAGCCCAGTCAGCTCCCCCGCAGCCAGTGCCACCCTCAGCTCAGTCTCCAGTGCCACCCTCAGCTCAGTCTCCAGTGCCACCCTCAGCTCAGTCTCCAGTGCCACCCTCAGCTCAGTCTCCAGTGCCACCCTCAGCTCAGTCTCCAGTGCCGCCTGTAGCGCAGGCCCCAGTAGCTCCCGTGCCGCCTGTAGCGCAGGCCCCAGTAGCTCCAGTGCCGCCCGTAGCGCAGGCCCCAGTAGCTCCAGTGCCGCCCGTAGCGCAGGCCCCAGTAGCTCCAGTGCCGCCCGTAGCGCAGGCCCCAGTAGCTCCAGTGCCGCCCGTAGCGCAGGCCCCAGTAGCTCTGGCTCCAGCATTACCGGTTCCACCCGTTCACTCCGTGCAGGGAGAAAGCCTAAGTCCTACTCAAGGTGCTTTTCATGATTCAGCCGCCATTGGCACTGTTTGCCGCTCCAGGGCTTCCCCAGAGGCTAGGTCCCAGTCCTCAGCTGATTCTGGACCCCTGGAGTTTAAGCAGCCACCTGGGAAGTGCCCCGTGTCAGTGCTGTCTGAGCAGGGCCAGTGCTCAGCACAGCACCCATTTCCTTCATGTCTGCCAGTGGACTCCATGCCTGCTGGCTTTGTGATGGCTTCTGCTGGAGGGTCCAAGGGGCCCGTCCAGCCTTCGTCTCGTATCTCCGCTGGAGGGTCCGAGGGACTGCTCCGGCCTTCGTCTCGTATCTCCGCTGGAGGGTCCGAGGGACTGCTCCGGCCTTCGTCTCGTGTCTCCGCTGGAGGGTCCGAGGGGCCCGTTCAGCAACCTTCCTCGTCAGCTGGGGGTTCAGGAGAACCGCACCAGCACCATGCCACATCAGCTGGAGGGCCCGAGGAGCCCATCCAGCCACCATCTGCTACGCCAGCTCCAGCCTGTGCTTCGTCAGCTGCAGCTCCAGCCTGTGCTTCGTCAGCTGCAGCTCCAGCCTGTGCTTCGTCAGCTGCAGCTCCAGCCTGTGCTTCGTCAGCTGCAGCCTCAGAGCCTTCGTCAGCTGCAGCCTCAGAGCCTTCGTCAGCTGCAGCCTCAGAGCCTTCGTCAGCTGCAGCCTCAGAGCCTTCGTCAGCTGCAGCCTCAGAGCCTTCGTCCTCGTCTGGTCCGGCCTCATCAGAGTCTTCGTCCTCGTCTGGTCCAGCTGCCTCTGCCTGTGCTTCTGCTACGTCTGGTCCGCCTGGTCCTGCGGCCGCCTGTGCTTCTGCTACGCCTGGTCCTGCGGCCGCCTGTGCTTCTGCTACGCCTGGTCCAGCCTCTGCCTGTGCTTCTGCTACGCCTGGTCCAGCCTCTGCCTGTGCTCCTGTTACGCCTGGTCCTGCCTCTGCTTCAGCGTCGCCTGGTCCTGTGCCCTCCAAGCCTCGGCCGGTGCGCCTGACACTTGGGCGCCGCCGCTGCCTTCCGCGCGGCCGGCCCCCTGATCGCCATCGCCTGAGTGGCCGCCGCTGCCTTCCGCACGGCCGGCCCCCGGACCGCCATCGCCTGAGTGGCCGCCGCTGCCTTCCGCACGGCCGGCCCCCGGACCGCCATCGCCTGAGTGGCCGCCGCTGCCTTCCGCACGGCCGGCCCCCGGACCGCCATCGCCTGAGTGGCCGCCGCTGCCTTCCGCACGGCCGGCCCCCGGACCGCCATCGCCTGAGTGGCCGCCGCTGCCTTCCGCACGGCCGGCCCCCGGACCGCCATCGCCTGAGTGGCCGCCGTTGCCGTCCGCACGGCCGGCCTCCCGAACTGTATCCACGTCGCCGCCGTTGCCGTCCGCACGGTCGGCCCCCCGAACTGTTTTGGACTCCTGTGCTGTCGGCCCCCTGGACTCTTCTGTTTTGGACTGTTTTTTTTTTTTTTCCTGTGTTTTGGTGTGCTTCGTTTCTTTTGGTTTTGGGCTCGTTTTTTGTTTGTGTCTTTTGGCCTTCTGGTGCTCCGGTTTTGTTTTGCTTCGAGCCCTCCTTCCTGGGCCCCCGCCGCCCGCCCTGGTCGGGTTGTTTTCTGTTTTTTCTGGCTGTTTTTTTTTTTTTTTTGTTGGGCTGTCTGGAGCCAGCCTTTGAGGGGGGGGTACTGTCATGGTCCTGGGTCGGTGACCCAGTGTTTTTGGTTATGTACTTTTGATAGTTTTGTATTTTCTAGCATTTAGTGGTGTTCCCTCTGGTTGATGTCTTCCCTGCTTGTGCATTTCCTTAGTGTAGTAAGTCTCTGTGTTTAGTCCGCGTCTTTGAGTCTGTGTCATTACGTGTATGTGTTTCCTGTTTTACTTTGAAGGGCTCTGTCTTATGTCAGTGTGTTCTGTTTACGTTTCCCCTGCCTTGTCAGTTATCATGTATTCCAGGTGTGTTCCCCTCCTGTTTCCCATCCCCTGATTCCTGGCATGTGTATTTATAGTGTGTGTTACCGTGTCCTCGTTGCTGGTTCGGCTGTGTTGTTTCCCCTCGGTCTCCCTGCATGTATTTCCCCGGACCTCCCTGCACCGTCATTCCTGGTTTGTGTGTTAGTTTACCCAGTTTAGGTTTCAGTTTCATGTTCCTAGCGCCTTTGTTGTTTGCATTTTTGTTGTTAATAAACACTCACCTGCACCAGAGCTGCCGCCCTTTTGGTCCTATATATTTTCCACACGGCTTGCCCCCGCAAACCGTGACACAAACCCTTTTCAAGCTTATTCTCTTGGGGGTCGTGCGATCGAACATTGCAGCGGACCACACAGCAAGAACGAACCATGACTATGCTTTCGCTCCTTTTTCACTTAGACCCCCAAAATGGCGGATCGGGCCAAAATCCTTTCCACGCCCACCCCCGTGACATCACGCTCCAAAGCCCTATTTGAGCTTCTGATGAGGTCACGCAGGAGGCGTTCCCATAGTGAGACACTCACTCATGCTACCCAGAGAACCGGGGTTATATACATAACCTTAAGTTACAGTCTGCACTGTAGACTGCTGTAGATTTTGCCATGTTGTTAGTGTTTTTCAGAGAACACAACAGGGAAGACGACTGAATTAATGGAGTAATATAGATAAACATGACTTTTCTTTCTGTCAGTCAAGGGCTTTTGTTAATACTTGTCAATACTACAAATTTTAGACGCTAAACTTGATGCTGTGATGATTTCTGTGATAATGAATTTATGAAAATGATGCCTACTAAAAACCAAAGCAGCCATTAAAAAGCATACAGCAAAAAATATTATAGTGTGAAGCTGCAATGCCTTCTTTCATGTCCCAGTTTTTATTGTCTTGCTTTTTCTTTTCTTTTAGATTGTACTAATGTAGTTTTTTTAATATGCCACTATTTGATTGCCACTTTCAGATATAATCATGTTATTTAATATATTTTCAATGTGAAGTGATAGAGAAGACTGCAGTACTCCCTGGGCAATATATTTTATTCTATTCTCATATGAAATTCACCTCATCAACCAGAAGTAAACATCTGAGTAGCATTTGCATACAAAGTTTGCTGGTATTGGCTTGCTGTTACCAGAGTATGTAGCTTGTTGTGCAACTCCTAATTTTACTTTGAGCCTCTAATGGAATATAAAATAAAAACCTAACACAGTTTTCTCTTTCCACCAACATACACCTGCCAAATGCATCACATTTGTGCAATAGCAATAATACTAAGTGGAATACACTTTTCTGGCATCGTTGTATTATACTCAATTGTATATAGCATTTGTATTCTATTTTATTCGATTGTATATAGTATTTTATTTTATTTTATTCTATTCTATTGTGTACAGTATCTCATAGATATATTATTCCAGTGTTTTTTCTCTAATTTTTCTATGCAACTTTGCACTGTCCACTGCTGTAACAACACAAATTTCCCACACGTGGGACTAATAAAGGTTATTTTATCTTATCTTATTTCAGAACGAAGCATGCATCTGCAAGTGATGAGATGCTTGCACTTTTGTTTTAGGGACTTTGCATAAGGAAAGTGCCAGTTTGTTCCACTGTATTCAAGAACAGGGTATAGCAATATCTCCAAATGATAGTACAGTAAAATTATTCACATTTGAGTCTAGGGTGAATTGTCCCTTTAACTGTATTTATTAATGCACATCTAATTAAGGGAACCCTGTGACACCAGCATATTTGTATTCTTACCAATGCTCTTTTTCTTTTTTTTTCATGTTCCAGAGTTGAGAAGCAGCTCGTGTGGAAACCCAGGAGTTCCACCCAAAGGCATACTGAATGGAACTCAGTTCAACGTAGGTGACAAGATCCGTTACCGATGTGTCACAGGTTATGTTCTTGATGGGCATTCGCTCCTCACCTGTGTCACCAATGCAGCTGGCGTGTCAGTGTGGGACTTCCCGGTGCCAATCTGCAGAGGTGAGGATACTTGTTATTTGAAATGAGTTACTAATTGCATGTGAGGTGAAGCTTGTCTTTTTCTAACTGTTTTTTTTTCCATCTGGGCAATGTGACTGCGGGATATCATTGGGAATACTTGATTTTATCTACATATTCCCCCAAGAAACTGAAAATAAGTAGGTGATTGGTTTCTTTTGACTCCTCTCATTTGGTTTCCTCGAGTTGCTCAGTGTTAATTGCTTTTTAAAGATTGACAGTTTGATGGCTGTTTTGTCTGGGCTACAGATGTAGCAAAGTCTGGCATAAGTCCTCATTAGCGAAATAAATATATTTGCAATCTGATAGGAGGGAAAAATTTTAATCGTGTAGTGGAAGTTGATTAGAGTCTCCATGGCTCAAAAGGTTAATTAAATATTTATTCCTGTAGAGCAAGCAGCTTGTATATGTTAATACTGTTAGGAGGAGCTGCATATCCACTTGGTTTGTGCAGCTGTATGTGGGCTATACAGTGGGGCAAAAAAGTATTTAGTCAGCCACCGATTGTGCAAGTTCCCCCACCTAAAATGATGACAGAGGTCAGTAATTTGCACCAGAGGTACACTTCAACTGTGAGAGACAGAATGTGAAAAAAAAATCCATGAATCCACATGGTAGGATTTGTAAAGAATTTATTCGTAAATCAGGGTGGAAAATAAGTATTTGGTCAATAACAAAAATACAACTCAATACTTTGTAACATAACCTTTGTTGGCAATAACAGAGGTCAAACGTTTACTATAGGTCTTTACCAGGTTTGCACACACAGTAGCTGGTATTTTGGCCCATTCCTCCATGCAGATCTTCTCGAGAGCAGTGATGTTTTGGGGCTGTCGCCGAGCAACACGGACTTTCAACTCCCGCCACAGATTTTCTATGGGGTTGAGGTCTGGAGACTGGCTAGGCCACTCCAGGACTTTCAAATGCTTCTTACGGAGCCACTCCTTTGTTGCCCGGGCGGTGTGTTTTGGATCATTGTCATGTTGGAAGACCCAGCCTCGTTTCATCTTCAAAGTTCTCACTGATGGAAGGAGGTTTTGGCTCAAAATCTCACGATACATGGCCCCATTCATTCTGTCCTTAACACGGATCAGTCGTCCTGTCCCCTTGGCAGAAAAACAGCCCCATAGCATGATGTTTCCACCCCCATGCTTCACAGTAGGTATGGTGTTCTTGGGATGCAACTCAGTATTCTTCTTCCTCCAAACACGACGAGTTGAGTTTATACCAAAAAGTTCTACTTTGGTTTCATCTGACCACATGACATTCTCCCAATCCTCTGCTGTATCATCCATGTGCTCTCTGGCAAACTTCAGACGGGCCTGGACATGCACTGGCTTCAGCAGCGGAACACGTCTGGCACTGCGGGATTTGATTCCCTGCCGTTGTAGTGTGTTACTGATGGTGACCTTTGTTACTTTGGTCCCAGCTCTCTGCAGGTCATTCACCAGGTGCCCCCGTGTGGTTCTGGGATCTTTGCTCACCGTTCTCATGATCATTTTGACCCCACGGGATGAGATCTTGCGTGGAGCCCCAGATCGAGGGAGATTATCAGTGGTCTTGTATGTCTTCCATTTTCTAATGATTGCTCCCACAGTTGATTTTTTCACACCAAGCTGCTTGCCTATTGTAGATTCACTCTTCCCAGTCTGGTGCAGGTCTACAATACTTTTCCTGGTGTCCTTCGAAAGCTCTTTGGTCTTGGCCATGGCGGAGTTTGGAGTCTGACTGTTTGAGGCTGTGGACAGGTGTCTTTTATACAGATGATGAGTTCAAACAGGTGCCATTCATACAGGTAACGAGTGGGGGACAGAAAAGCTTCTTACAGAAGACGTTACAGGTCTGTGAGAGCCAGAGATTTTCCTTGTTTGAGGTGACCAAATACTTATTTTCCACCCTAATTTACGAATAAATTCTTTACAAATCCTACCATGTGAATTCATGGATTTTTTTTTCACATTCTGTCTCTCACAGTTGAAGTGTACCTCTGGTGCAAATTACTGACCTCTGTCATCATTTTAAGTGGGGGAACTTGCACAATCGGTGGCTGACTAAATACTTTTTTGCCCCACTGTATGTTGCTGCTTTGTAGGGACTGTAGTTTTTTTTTTACCCATTTATCCATCCATCTATGATTTATGTAGCAAATATGAGCACCCTATAGGCTATGAGGAAGCTTCTCAGTCAGTTGTCTAATCACTTTATACTACATAAATTCTCCAAATTGCAAATAACATGAACCTATTATTTATGAGCGAAGAGCAAAAGCCAAAATCAATTTAAAGCGTTAAGATCTTTTAGAACGAAGAGAAGAAGAAAAAAGCGTATCCGTTACGACTCAGTAGTCTTTCTGACTTTTATCAGAATTTCATGTTTTTTATTCTGTTTCCTTATTAGAAAATTCCCAGTACGTATAAAATAAAAATGTTGCCCGAATTCAGAAAGTTGCTGTACATCTTTAATTTGCCTCACCAAGCTCTTCTGCTCATACACCATCAACATGATGATGCTTTTTTTCTGACAGGTGGTTGATGAATGACTGACTTCTATGCTTCACATTATGCAGTTTACCCCTTTCTGTGAGAGCCGTTCCCAGACTGACATAAATAATCCGCTCTTACATATGTAGAAAGCCGCTGTGGTGGTGTGACGTGCGGTAGGAATTGTAGGTCACATTAGACTTTCAAATCTGTCAAAGGATTTTGACAGACAGGTCATAAAAATATTTTCATTTCAATCTTAATTTTTATTTATTATATTGAGCTACATTTGAAAGCTGTATTTAATTTTCAAAAACAACTCAATTACAATAATAACTAATATGCAGAACATTTATGAGAGATTTGAGAGAACAGAGGAACAGAGACTTCAAAGTCACTTCTTTCAACACCACATGAAGCAAATGATTTTCTTTTCCCTAATGACAGCAGAGGCCACTAAAACACCACCGCCATTGTGCCTACGCAGGCAGATATGGAGCTAAATGGACTTAAACTGAATGCTTGCTTGATCGGGGGATATTATTGCTGAATCGATTGTCATTCAGTTTTGCAGCAGACTTTTCACTCCTGATTTTATTCTGCAGACTGAACCTGCACTCTGCTGACACACTGGACACTGAAGCCAGCAGCATAAAACCAGATTTTTAATGTCAGGCAGCATTTTCTCCAGGGACGTGAACAGAAGTTGACAAGACTGTGTAAACATGGGACTTCCAGTTCCTGTTAGCAGGATCATTACCAGGGTGCAAGACTAGCTGCACAGCTGTGTGCCCCATTACGAGCACAGACACACTCTGAGATCGTGAGGGAAAATTCTACGATGCAATCTTGGATGTTAAGAATGAGGCAGATTTTCAGTGCTTTTAGAACAGTTTTCTACAGAGTAATGCATGAAAAATGTAATGTTCTGTTAAATTGCCAGCACTTAGGAAAGCACTAGTTGATATCTCATTGGATATGGGTCCAATCCCGATATAAAAACCAGGATTTAGAGTCATTTTAACAGGCAGATCTAGTTGTTATTTATTTCAGCTCAGTTCCATTTTCATGTCTTTACTATTGCACAGATCAGCAGTGGTGCATTGGATTGCTAACTTGGCATCACAAAGCTAAGTGTCTTTGTATGTCATATTTATAATATGGTGAAGGTTGTACATTTAGCTTTTCATTTACTTTTCCATGTTCCCTTAACCCCAAAGTTACATTTGTGTAAGGAATATTATTTTGAGCCGGGGAAAATCTTTTATTTATTAATTCGTTTTTTAGAGACATAAAAAAAGACGTAGTTCACCATATGCACATAAATATCGGAGGAGGAGGAGAAGGATTACAGGCCATTCCTGTGTGCAGATTTCTGCCTTTCAATGTAACATAATTATCTGCTTTTTTGTTGCTTTGCTGATGTATGAATATGCAGGCTTAGCTTTTTTTTTTTTTTTTAAAAAGTACAGTACCTTACAATATTTGCTGAATTAAAAAACAAAAGCTTCTGACTTCACTTTTCATCCTATAGTCTTCATTAGCTGGATGAAAAGTGTGAAATATTTGAATATTTTATTTTAATACATTGGTAATTTTAGATTACTGGGTCTAAGTCATTCAAAAGTAAAGAGTGAAGAAAAATAGTTATAAAAATGAAGCAAAGGTCTCCCCACTCCATCTGAATGTGAGATTCTAAGAAATCCCAAAGCCAGCAGAGCAAATTTGCTCATGCCAACTCATTCTACAGTGCAAGGCACAGCTAAATGAAAATGGCTCAGCATATGTTTGAAAAATGGCAAGCTTGGAGCAAACAAAAAGCTGCAGATGGAGGGCTCCTTTTCATTTAAGGATGGTGTTAGCTTCTATTGCCACAGGCCAGAAACATCGCTCCTTTCAGGCCCGGGCACTGCTTGAGCCACACTCTCTCTCGTCTAAATCCAGGCCGGCTCCTGTATGTGGGCAGATGGTCCTTTGATCTCGTTTCCTCAGAGATCCTGCCCTTTCTGCTCATCACCTATTGTTTCCCACTAAACACATGGCTGCAGAAAATCTCTCTCCAATCCACTGTTCACCCCTGCCATCTCCCAACACCTTAGTCTTTCAACCAGTTCCCATCTGCTGTTACTTTCTCCTTCTCGTTCACTTTTCTTCCAGTATTCTTCTGCAGCCCTGTCTAACAGCATGGTCAAACATTTTATGCTTGTAGAACCTACAGAAATAATGATGATATGCATCTACTTGGGCATTTTTTTGAGCTTGAGCAGCTGTGGCGCTGACTCGAATTGGATGCTAGATGGGTGGGGAGGTAGAAAGTATCATTTTGGCTGCACCTGAGTGGACAATCACCCCTCTCAAGTTAACTGCTACATGATTTTAAAATCAAACCAACATTGCAGCGCTATCTCATTTTTAAACAGTTTTGGGGAAAATTCTGCTCTGTTTTCGTTTTAGATAACAACGTTATCTAAAATCAAAATACTAAAGTTAATTCATCCTTTGCTATAAGCTTATCTGTACTTCTCAGTTTGTAAGAGACTGTCTGACCCGAACAGCTTCAACAACCGTCCGTCTCAGTTCTGTTTTTACGGTTGATTACTGAGTTTTTACCGGGGAGACGGCGTAGGGATTTCAGCCATGTTTGCTTGAAACACAACACAAAGCTATCAGAACATGCTGCACGGCTGGCTACATTGATTATAAATGTGAACATTATACCATACTATGAGGAATAGCAGACGGGGTTTCTGCCAGTGTATTACAAGCCCAGGGGGCTGCTAGGGCTAAGCATTTTTTTATGCAAGGCTAAGGATTTTTTAAATAAGTTAGTGAATGTATCTTATTAACCTACTGTTGCCATTAGCTGTTTTACGTCCAAAAATCTATAAAGAAAATTTAAAAAGGAAATAAAGAGAAGCAGACATATGATTTAACCTTATACTGTTTTACCTGTTCCACTGATATCTGTCCACTAATCATGGATTTTGGCTTTAGCTGTCTTTGCCTTATCCAAACAACGATAATTGTGATTCAGTGCTCTCTTGGTGGCAAAAGCTGTAAAAGTGAAAAATAACTATGTTTTTCTCTGTGTCTCTGTTGCTACCTACTGATGCACCTAGGCCAGCAAAGCTCCGCTTTTCTGTCTATGACTCACATTGTGCGTTATCCAACCTTGCACACCTCTCCACCAACACCACCTGGATAAGCAAAATTAGAAAAGTGCAAGAAGATGACCAATACCAACCTCCAATGCAAATGCTGCGTGTAAAGATGGCTAATGAATCTTTGTAGAAACCAAATTTGACCAACATTAAACGTCATTACTTACGAGCGTGGAATTATCAGATATGAGAATATTTGCCTTAATTAAATTAAAATTGGTCACTGCAGTGTTAACCCTGAGGGCGCAACATAGAAGATGGAGAAATTACCACAATTTTCTTTTGCTCAATATCTCTGCAAGTCAGACTATCAACACACTAACATCACATTTCTTTATTTCTTTTATTGAGATCAATAGAATTTATAGCTTAGACAATATGTAGCTGTTGCCAGATCTGAAGGAATCCCACAAAAAATCTTCATTCTCCATTTAGTTCCTGTGAAGCTAACATATTGCTACTATAGTTATTTTTCCATATAGATGAATTATAAGTATGTGTTTAGCAGCTAGCACTGCCTTTTTTAAAGAAACAATAATGTGTGAAACAGTCACAGAGAATCAGAGCTAAGTAGATATGAGTGGGATTGCATAAAAGTCAAAGGTGCTGAAGGATTGATGTAAAAGAAAAAAGAATAAACTCCAAGCAGAGAGGCTGTTAGATGGAGAATTAATGGCTCTTCTAATTGTGAGTTACTGCTTCTCCTCCCAATTGCCCGTTTTGATTCCTTCAGTCTAAATTGTCTCAGGACATTCATTAAACCAGGCGGTGAGACAGCAAACAGGGGCAGCATGGCAACAGGAGAATATGGTCTATTGATACACTGTCATTCTTGCTGCCAGCAACTGTCTAACAGAATAAAAAATTAGGCCACAGAAAACCTTGCTTCTTTAAAACATTTTTGTGCCAAATAACGTGAGTAGACGGGACTAAACACAGTTCTTCCTGTCATACCTTTTCAACTCTCTACTATGCAAAGTGGGACTTCTCCACTTGCCCTTGGCAGGATTTTTCAGCTCAGCTGAGTGCTAGGTTGTCCTCTACAGTTGGAATTGATTTGAGAATAGCCCAGTATCTCCACCAAAAGCTGCTGCTAAAACCCTAAAACACTAGTTTATATTTTAACCACTGTAAACGTCCATTGTTCAAAATGAATTGAGAGATGATAGAGCAGTACATTTTGCTAAAAACAAAAGCAACCAAATCCTTTATATGCCTTGATATTTTCATTGGTGCTGTCATGTTTATTTTCTTGCTGAATCGTACTCCACTTCTCCCATAATTCATTTTAAAATCTAAAATAATGGAGATGGCCACAGTAATGAAATGACCCGCAGAAATATCAATGATGATCCATCACATCTTCATATACCTCGATCCTGTTAAACATGCTAAACATGACTAGCAGCTGAGTAAATGCGAGACTTAGTATAGACATAGTAACTGCCTTTGCATTAACAGTGGGATTATTACAAAGGAAAAAACCTGAGGTAGTGTAGAAAATTATACATGAGTTCTTTCCCCTCTATCTGTGGGGGTGAATATTTCTAAGCAGAAAGACAAGTGTTGTATATCTGATCAAAGTCAAGGGGAGAGAGGCTTAATCCCTCCTCAAGTAGCATTAGATAGCTGATGCCGGGGATGTAAATGAGCTCAGCTAAAGCAGTCCTAATCCTCGCCACCATCTTTAAGGAAAAAAAAACCCTAAAAAACTCTGTCACCTTTTTAAAAGCAAGAGATGCTTTTTCGTTTAATCTTGAGCATGCTCTAATGATTTGCAAAGGAACACATTCAGTGCCTCGTATGTTGATAAACCTTGTTGGCAAAGTGTATCTTAATTTCTTCCGTGCATCCCAATGAAACACTGCCAGTAAATATTAGGAAATCAGTAAGGAATTATCCACTTGAAGCCTTGAGTGTTAATGAGTTATAAATGTGGGCGTCTATCTGCCTACAGGAAGTCCTGTCCATAAATATTGGTGATTAATGTTGAATGATTTATGCCATGTTTATTCTTCAGCCCACAAAAAAAAGGCAAATAACATCTTTGTAACTATCAGGCTTTCACCCGCGTTTTCTTGCTGCCACATCCCGAGTTGGATTATATTCAGCAGTGATCAGAGAGCAAGTGTTTTATCGTGGAAACCACTTCAGAGAAAAATCACAAGGATGCTATTAAAAAAAACAAACCTTAGGATCCTGTTTTTATGTCCAGTGAAAATAGGATTTATTTCTTTATTTTTTCTTAGGATAACCTTTCTGTATGATAATGTCAGTGATGCCATTTGCCACGGTGGCAAGCTCGAACATAAACACACCGCAGGGATGACAACACGCGTTTTCTGCTCACTGTAACCATGCACTTCAAGACCTAACTCAATTTACTGTTATCTACTGCGGTGTGACTCACTGCTGTATTTTGATATTTGATTGATTTATATGTCATATTTCATCATGCAAGTCCCCTAGGTCCTGGCAGTTGTCCTATATAATCTTGGACAATTGTGTTAGATATATTCCTTCATGTTTGACGATGATATGAGATCACAAACATGTTTTTTTTGTACTGGTTGTGCATTTGCAGTTTATTTACCCCATTTAGAGGTGGACCTCGGGGCATGTGACATGTGCTTAGCTTTCGTTTTTTACTGTTATTTTCCCCTGACTTGCAAATTGAGCATCTATAATATGGTTGTTTTGCTGTGATGAGCTTTTTAGTGATCATTGTCAGCTGTTGAAAAGTTAAATTGTAATCCATTTACTGTCTGCTGCTTGAGCAACATAAAATCAAAGGTAGTGTGCATGTTTGAATGAAATTATCCAACATCCCCACAGGAATGAATAAAATTCATTTTCAACCTGTAGATCAGATACCCATGTTGTCATTGCACCTCCCAATGCATCCCAAGTACATGCAGTCAGTTTTAATGGATTTCACAAATACTGTTTTTATGCGGTATTTGTGAAATCCATCCGTGTGAATGTGAGTGCGAATGGTTGTCTGTCCTTGTGTGTTAGCCCTGTGACAGACTGGCGACCTGTCCAGGGTGTACCCCACCTCTCGCCCTATGACAGCTGGGATAGGCTCCAGCGGCCCCCGCGACCCTGAAAAGGATAAGCGGAAGCGAATGGATGGATGGATGGATGTTTTTATGCGGCCTTGTCAGACTCTCAAGCTTTTTGTGTGCTTATAATTTTCACCAATTTTATAAATAAATGTGCGGTCTAGTGGTCATTTCATAATAACTGTTCTTTTCTGTGTTGTTGTTCAGTTTTATACCAGTCTGTGTAGCAGAAACACTTCCAGAGCACAATACTTCTCAGTGCCAGACACACGCTATAATTGTGTGTCTGACTGGTAAACAGTAAATGTTTTCAGACTCTGCTTTTGGAACGATGGTAGAAATGATACACATGTCCTCAATTATCACTTCTGCTTGCAATTTTCCATAAGGCGTGCTCAAATATATACAGGCAGAAGCTGCTGGACTCGACATCTGAGCAAACCTCTAATATCAACTCTGACTAGACCCACCTCGACTGCCAATTCTTTAAAAATACTTGAAACTAAAGGACACATGCACACATGCACACACCACAGGCCTGAAAAATGGCTTCTTCCCCAGAGCTGTCAAACCGTTAACAAGGGACCCTGTCTACACTACAACACACACATATACAGAAATACACACATCCTGCCTCCTCCAGTGACATAACTTTCTATCATGCAATATTCTCATTTGCATATTGCACCAACTCAACTGTGTATTGAAGTCTTTACTGACTGAAGTTGTGCAGTATGCTCGTGTGCTAGACATTGTATTTTTGCACACCTAACTGCACTCTTATCTCCACACCAAATTGCACTCTTTAATGCAGGGGTAGGCAGTTAATTTTCCCACAGGGCCACACAAGAAACTGGGACTGCCTGTGGTGGGCCGCACTGCAGAATTGAGTTCAGTTAAGTTGGGGCTTCCACAACACGTAGCCATGTGGGGAAATTAAATATCCACTCCTGCTTTAATGCAACTCAATAATACCTGTGACTTTTTTGGATTGTTTTTTATGAATTTTTGAAACTTTGACAGTGCCGTCGTAATAATGTGGTACAGTCTTCCCCATCAGTGCAGTGTTAACATTTAGTTAAGTTCCTTATGCATTATTTCTGTGAAGGTTCTCAGTCATCCAGGTCATCTTAATCTAAGGAGCTTGGAAAGAAAAGTGTCTGGACTTCTTTAAGTTTCTTGAAGACATTTCACCTCTCGTCTGAGAAGCTTCTTCAGTTCTTAGAGAACACCATTGCACAGTCATTGTTCTTAAGACCAAAGACTAAAACACAGTGTTCGTTAAATGCCTGTGGAATTTAACTGTAGCTAACCAGAATATAATATTGCCATCATAGATACTGTATGTATACATTCATCAAATCCTTATCAGGGAGCTGTGTATATATACAGTATCACTAGAAAATATCCTGCCTGTATAATAATATACTGAACTAAGATTTACCAAGGATAATTATATGCTTAGACAGAGATTCACTGTTAAAATTTAGGTAAATAAAATAAATTGAGGTAAACACTTTGCACCAAATTCCTGTTTGACATTGACATCTTCTCTTATCTTTCTTTCAGTCTATGTCAACAAATCATAGCCCCATCTCATCCTCCACCATGCACTTTGATAGTAACCCATGCAAAGGTCATGGGTAGTCATGTAGTCATTCTGATATAATTCTGAACTGAGGATAAAGAAGAAAAAATAGATATTAGAAACTTTTCTGAAGCTTTAAGAAATTCTTGCAACTTTCCAATAAACTGGAAAAGTGTTTTGTATTAAACTGTAAGAATTCTTGAATCATTTTGAATTTGTGCCCACTGACTACTGGGGATGGAAGGAGCCTTTAGAAGCTCTCTGAGCCTTCCAGGATGTATTAAATTCAGTACTGAACACATTCAAAAACTCGCAACATAACTCATAATTATTGCCATCACCGCCACACTAGAATTCCATTTAAAGGTGTGAACATCATGTAAAGTTACGAGAATAAATTCATCCCTTAAAGTGGGGTGCAGAACTTTAGCATATAAATGAACCTCCTTTATTCAAGCTCTTGCCAAACAAGTTCACACAGTACTGATTAAGCCAATCAACCTCAGGTAAATCACTTTGTGTTTTACATTATACCGGATTCTGTTGTCTGGGGCTATATTCCCACGCTGGTGCACCAGTACTGATGCATTTTAAATTAATCAGCAATGATTGCGACAGAGAGTTAGCAGACTACAAATGTTGCTGAGGAGCTAGTAGTGCGCCAACTTGGGAGCAAAGACTAGGGGCCCGTTCTTCGTACCTCGCTAAGTAAGTTAGCCGGATTTGACTGTTGACGATTTCGCGTGATCCTGGATCGTTCGGTTCTTCGAAGCCCATCCGGGACTTGCTGTCATAGCAACAGAGCCGTAAGCGTAAACCTGCTCGGGAGCAGGTTTACTTTATGTAAACAGGATTAGATCGCGGCCACTCAGGTATTTCCGCTTCATGTATACGAAAGCAACAGCGATATTTTACCACTGTTGTACCATAAATAAATAACATCAATGTAACTAAAGATAATGCAGCACTTGATCCTTTTATTGATGTCACACAGATACATACAGGTCATTTCCTAAAAAAGGGAAATGTACTATTAACATTCTATTACATGTATGTGATTATTACAGATGTAATTCATATTTCAGAGTAGTAATTGCAATTTACTTCGTGTAATCAAGATGGGAGACCACGGCTATAAAAGCGAAGGTGGATTTGGGAAGCCTGTCGCAGCCATGTCCTGTCCGTATACGCGACCAACCCATTGCGGAAGGTGCAAGATTGATAAGGAGAGTCCTCAGAATTCAGCGTATATTGCGGGACAGACAGGATCCTTTAGCTCAGCGCGACAGTGTGCTCATAGAGAGATATCGATATTCCCGTGAGGATATTATTCACTTAACCAACTTGTTGACGAGGGGGTGCAGGACCACCACCTGTCTTTTTTTGCGCTGCCCCTTTTCTTGGTTGCTGTTATAAACAAACAAACAGATTATTTCAGGGTCTCTGTCCAAGAGACGAAAAGCAATATAAGTGATAAATATTACCATTCTGTAGAATATTCTTATATTTCACTTTTACTTGTTCCCATGTTCTAGTGGGTCCTGTTGTGGCGCTAATGTGAAAGAGGATATAATATAACATATTATAATATAATATAATGTAATATAATATTGGATAATATAGTGTGATATGATAAATCTACCCTACCACCTACTGGTGTTGGCCAGAGGGGCCGATGGCGCAATATGGCAGCCTGGCTTCTGTCCCAGGGCAGCTGTGACAGCTACCAGTGTGTGAATGTGAGAGTGACTGAATAGTGGCATTGTAAAACGCTTTGGGTGCCTTGAAGAGCGCTATATAAATCCACTCCATTATTATTGTTATTATTAAATTACTTACGAGTTTAATTTGTCAGCAACTTTCTGCCAGCCCTCTCTCCTTGCTTTTGCAGCCTTTGCAGTGTTCCCTTGCGTTTTAATTAGACTCTGAAACTCCTGAAATCCCTCACTCAAGAGTTCTTGCTCTGCTGCCGAAAAATACCGAGCGCGCTCCTTCGACATTTTCGCCGACCAATCAAAGGGTTGCCGATCAATGTTTCTACTATCGATGCGTAGCCCCTGTTGGGCCACCCAGTGATCTCACATTACTTCATCCAGCTATACTAATCGTCAACAACAGGTGTGTTCGGGGAACCGGAATAGCGAGCTCAGAGTTAGCGCGATGATTTGATCTTGGATGTGTCATTTGATCTTGGATGTAGTAAGCGACGTACGAAGAACGGGCCCCAGGTCTGAAATATCAGGGAAACCTTGACAGTGTTTATGTGATTGCTGTCACTGCCAGTAGGGGGAGACAGAAATTACAGCAGTCAAAATTAAAAATCTAAAAACTGGTGTTATGATACTGTCAGCTGTGTCATTGAGAGCTGGTATATAAATGACTTTGACAGGTTAACAGTAAGGTAGAAATCAGCATGTAGAAAACACGTCTTGATCTTAAAGATCCTATTATTAACGAGGCTCAGTTTGACATGTGAAGATGTTTGCGTTGAGGCCTGCTGGCAGAATCTTCCTCTGACATTTTCATTTTCCCCTTCCATGTCTGTCTTGTCTCTCCCCTGTCTGTTTTTGTTTCTTATAGAAACCCAATGTTTCTTTCACTCTTCTCTATACTCCTGTTTGTTTCCCTTCTCACTTATTTTTTTTCCCATTACATGTCCTATACCCTCTTCCCTTCCCTTTCATTATCACAGGCTTTTCTGACACTTCCTCCTAGCTCTATTTTCTTTGATGGTCATGGGGATACTTTATGCAGCCCTCCTGTCTATCATCAAGGTTGAAATATGATATTGCTCCTCTGGTCAGATTCAGAAGCACTTTAATATCATTTTAATTTCAGTCGATAGCAATTACTCCACAAGTCTGTGGAGTCATCTTAAATACTTTTAAGAGATACGCCATATGCCACTCAGGGTAAGTTTTAGCATGATGGAGAGTATGATGACTTTAATCCAGAAACAAATGTCTTTACAATTTTTTGGCATTACAAGGCTGCTGGCATTCAGCAAATGAGCCTAAACCAAGCTTACCTATTGGGATAGTCTACAAAGTCTGCCCTTGATATGAATCGTACATGTACATATCAATTTTCCAATTACTGGCCGTCTCATAAAGACTTTGATCAATTGCAGTAGCTCTGCTAATGTGTCAAAAGGACATGGATCAAACTAACAAGCAGCTCGTGCTCATGTCTGCACCCCCCCACCCCCTCTTTATCTTCTTTCAAATTTTTATACATCAGCTTCCTTGTTCCTTGACCAATCATGTGATGCAGCATACAGGAATGTTCCAAGGCTGGCAGTTCTGACAGCCCAGTGTGGAGCACTGAGCCATCAAAGGTTTCAGCTGGCACAGCTGAGTGTCACATATTAGTCTTAAATGATGTGAAAACTGTGAAAGCCCTGCCATCATTAGAATTCTTTAGGGAGGAGAGACGGATAGAGGGATAGAGGGGAGGGTGGTGAATAATAGCGAAAAGTGAGAGGGCTCAGAGGAGGGGAATGAAGTGAGAGATGGAGAGATATGAGAAAGAGTTGTGGGGGAAAGGGACACGGAGTGAAAGAGAGCGAGCCACTGTTATGGTAGACAGCATTAACATTCAGCTGATGTGCCATGCACCCCACATTGGATTTTTCTTTTTTTTTAACAGCGTTCTAAACTCTGTTTATGACCACTTTTTCTGTTTCTTTGTTTTTTTGACATATGAGTGGGGTTCAGAGGGAGCAGTGATGAATTTATGACTATCAGAGAAAGCGCAGGAGATATTTAGGATATTACACCCTCATCGTGACGAAATTAGTACCCATCGAATTTGTAAATTATTCTGCTCGGTGCCACTCAACTAAATGTTTCATGATTCTTGCCCTCATAAACACAACACAGCCGACCTTTTAATCTGGCGATTCCTGTCATCGGCAGTCCCACAGTTGTGCTGAAATAAGCTCTGCATAGTGGATTTGACAATTTGTGAATGTATGAAAACAATAATGAGTTTAAAGGGCCTGCACAGCTCCACTTGCTACTTCTATCAGTCCTTCTCTGGTTTGTATTTATCTGAGAAGACAGGTACAGATGTTTTATGCCTGCAGTCACATTTCCCTCATGCTGAACTTTGAGAAACAGGTCTAAAATAACCCAGAGACCATGTGTCTGTTCTTCTCTTACCCCTCCCCGACCGTTTTTTTCTCTTTGGTGACTGACAGCGGAGGACACATGCGGTGGCACCCTGAGGGGCTCCAGCGGGCTCATCTCCAGCTTCGATTTCCCCAGTGGTGAGTCCCCCAGCGCTGGCGGAAGCGGAGGTGCTGGGGGCCTGGGCAGCAGCGGGGAGTGCAAGTGGACCATCCTGGCAGATCCGGGAGACACTATTTCTCTAGTGTTTACTGAATTTCAAATGGAGGAGAAGTCAGATTATCTGGAAATCGAGGGATCTGAACTGCCGACCATCTGGTGAGTTGACCTGCGTGGAGGAATGAGGGTGGGAAGTGTTGGTATTTCATCAAATGACCATTTAGTTTTTTTATATTAAGAGTCGTACCATGACAGGTGGTGTGTACAGTATGTTTGGTGTTGACAAAGTGTTAAAAGAAAAGTGTCTGTGATTAGTGTGAGACAAGATTGTGTTAGTAGCATTGGATGTTGGGTTTCCACAAGTTTTAAGGTGTGTAATATATTTTCTAGAGCACATTATCTTTCTGCAAAGAAGAAACAGGCTTTAGTATTAGAGTAAAACTGTAAAATCATGGCACATACTTTTATCATTATTCATTTCGGCTGCTAGTACAAAGTCAGGTTTTATTGACATGAAACTTAACCAAGTAATAAAACATTTTTTATTTCTGTAGAATAATATCACATTTAGTCTTTTAGTAGACTTTACAGGTCCACAGCTGCAGTTACAAACCCAGGCATATTGTCTAAGGGAAAAATTCCCCAAAAATGGGCAAAGAAATACTGAGAGGTCCAGTAAATGTTTAGGTTTTGAAGGGGCAATTATAAAAATGAACAGAAAAGTAGTGCACCTGCATTTTAAACTAAAACAATTCAGTGTGCTGGTCATTTTTCCCAGTCGGAGTTTTACTTTTTAAAGTTTTTTGTTAAACCAGAAACAGGCAAGAGTACAGTCAACAGTAGCTGTGTATAATAGTTACACACACACACACACAAACCAAAAATACACAAATTAAGTAGGCTGTAGCAGTGTATGAGATATAACCAAAACTACATCACCAGTAAAGCCTAAAGCATCAATAAAAGTCATTGTCTAATGGGAAACACAGGGGTAATAATACTCAAGCAAAACATTTGCAGCCTGAAATAATGACATCCAAGTCATTTAAATTCATTTAGTGACACCAGCTCCTTAAGTTTCAGTTGAATTTGCAGCAAGGAAGGAATTTGAATACCCTTTTTCTGAATTCAGCGCAAGTGCGTGTCAGTAAGTAAAATGGGAGCAGACCAAGAATAGTTTTAAATCGAAGGATATACCAGTGGTAAGTGTTCCCTTTAACTTATAAGCTCATAAGCTTGTGTAAGCAGTGGCTGCTAAAATTCATCCACTGGCCTTAGCCCACACAAGCATTTTAAATACAAAATGGTTGTGCTGTGCTGTCGTACCGTGTGTGTGTGTGTGTGTGTGTGTGTGTGTGTGTGTGTGTGTGTGTGTGTGGCTTGTCTGAGGACCAGACGAGCCACATCACATAGCTCTGACAGTGACATGCAGAGGTGGGAGTGTGATGATATGGGGCTGCACAAGTATAAAAGGTGTTGGGGAGATGGCATTGATAGATGGTGCCATGAATGCTTGTGGATATAGCAAAATACTAGCTGACATGATGACTCCCAGTCTCCAGAAGACTGGCAGAAAAGGAATATTCCAGCATGATAATGATCCAAGCACACTGCCAACATCATACTAAAGTTCTCTTTTTTAATATATTTTTGGGGGCTTTTAGCCTTTATTGAAATAGGATAGCAGAGCCAAGACAGGAGAGCTGAGAGAGAGACCAGGGGAAGGCACACATTAAATGCCCTTGGGGGAGATTCAAACCCAGCCTCTGCATTACCCTTATGGATTGCTTGCTCAATCCAGTGAGCTAAACTGGCTTTGTGCTAAAGGTTGTAAAGAATTAAGAAAGCAAATCTGTGACCTGGCCTAGTATGTTGCCCTACTTAAACATCTAATGGGGTAACTCACAGAGAATGATAGAACAACACAACCTGACCCAGGAAATCTGTCCCACCATAAATAAAGGCGGCCATATACTGAAAAAAAGAAAGATTTGAATGTCTGTAATGAACTTTTGCACTATTTTGCAGCCTCTGTTTTTCATATAGGTGATCTAAAATGTAAGCTTTAGTTTATACATACACTTGGCACGACAATGGCATTTAATACAGTAATCAGATCACATTTAATTCACTTTAAAAAAAATTCCAGCTAAGCAATTTTGTGCAATACAATAACTGGACAAAGTTTTATTATAAACAAGACAAAAATGATATGGGAACTGAGAATAAATAAGTTTAGACTGTAGCTGTAAAGACTGCAAGAGATTTGCAACTCAAAGTTTATTCCAAAGAGAGGTTGATGCATAGTAAGATGAAGCTGTATCGCCTCAAGATATTTTCTTAGTTCTTCTGATAACAACTGGGCTGCCTATTGACATCTTACAGCACGCAAAGGAACAAAGGTTTGTTATTTAGGATGCAGAGATTGTGAAATCCTGGGGAGATATAAGCTTGAAAATATCAATTTAGCCAATTGGCCATTTTCTGCTTATTGCTTATTCATTTTTGTTGCCATTCATCCCTCCCTTCTCTGCCAGCAACCAAAGAAATCTGTAAAAATAAATAAATAAGTGAACCATTTTACTGCTAACGAGTTAACAAGTTTAATACAGATCTAAGAAATTAGATCCCACATGTAAAAACAAAAACAAAACACTGGCCTCTGCCATCGGGGATTGTGATATTATTTATGGATAAGCTGATGGCAGTCAAGAAGGTGATATTGGTCAATACAGATGTTCTGTTGAAACATCTGTGCAGCCTTGTTTATGTGCATAGTTATGCATTTTATAGAATGTTGCTTGTACAGCTTGTAACAGCCGCATGTTGGAAACAGAAGTGATAACTAGAAAAATTTGCATTTCCTGCGAAAATGCAGTGTGGATGCCTTAACGGCTGAAGATATCTGCTGAAAAAAGCTGAAAAAGTTGAAACAAAAAAAAAAAAAAGATGCCCTGAGCAGGATTCGAACCTGGCCCTCCTGGTCAAAGGGCAGCTATTTAGCTCACTGAGCAAAACACTTTCTCACCAAGAAAAGGTGGAGAGATTGACAATTGTGCTGAAATGAGCAGAAGCTACTGAGAATTGTGCTGATAACAGGTGGAAAGGCGGAAATTTTTTCAGAAGAGGTGAATAAGCAGAATTTGGGCAAAAATAAAGGGGTGAAAATTCTGCTGAAAAGAGTTCAATCAGCAGAATTTCTGCTGAAAAGAGGTGAATGAGCAGAATTCTGCTGAAAAGAGTTTTTTTCTGAAAACAGCAGAAAAAACTGAAAATTTTGCTGAAAAGAGTTGAATGAGCAGAATTCTGCTGAAAAGAGGTTTTTGCTGAAAAAGAGTTGAAAAAGTTTGGATTTGTGCTGAAAAGGGGTTAAAAAAACTGAAAATTTTGCTGAAAAGGGGTGAAAAAGATGAAATTTGTGTTGAAAAGAGTTTAAAAAAAGTTTAACTGTTAAGTGAAAGAAATGTTGCCATAAGCTGGATTTGAACCCAGGCCTCCCAGTCTGAGAACGGATGCTTATCTCACTGAGCTAAAACACAGCTCAGCCCATCATGCAAAATCAGTGACCACATTGATAATGTGTTCCATTCATTTCAATGGTCAAAAGTCATAACACACATCAGCAGAAATAGCAGAATTTTTTAAAGTTTAAACATAGTATTTCTGCTAAAACTTAGTATTTATACTAAATAATATTTTTTTCCTGCCAAATCATAGCATTTGTGCTGGAACACAGAAAGTTCTGCCAAATCATACAATTTGTACTAAAACATTATTTATGATTAAGCAGAAACACTGGGACTTGGTAGAAATACTATGATTTACATGAAATACTTTGACTTAGCAGAAGTACTACAATCTAGGAAAAAAGTACTACAGCATAGCAGAAATTCTATCATTGAGCAGAATTACTAGGATTTAGAAGAAATACTAAGATTTGGCACAAACACTGATGTGGCTCAAGAACCTTTATTGTGCAGTTATACTATGATTTGGAAGAAATACTATACTTTGGCACAAATACTATGATTTGGAAGAAATACTATGTTTTAGCACAAATACTATGATTTGGCTCAAATACTATAACTATCCTCGGTCAGAAGGAGAGGCTGACATCCAGGGATTAGATTACCACAGGTGGAGTTTATTGCGGTCAGATGGATGGTACAGGGAGGTATGGCATACAGTAGGAGGTTGTGGAGAGGTGATATGGTGTGGTTTCTATGATTAAGAACAGGGTATGCATTACAACATGCATACAGATTAAAGATTAAGAAAACTGGCAACAAATTCCTCCACTACAAATCAGTCTGATGCCACTTTTTACAGGGTTCCCGTTTACTAAGGCACTACCCAAAAGACGCCACAAGAGGGCACTCCAACACAAGAGATGACCTATTTACACTGATGCACTTAGTAAACAGCCCCTACTTAGCCACTACATAATACAGTGATATTACAGTATACAAATTCACACAAATACTATGATTTGGCAGAAATACTATGACTTAGTAGTAATACTATAACATAACAGATTTCCTAAAAAAAACTATGAAATTGCAGTAATTCTATGACTTGGCAGAGATACTACGTTTTAGCACAAATACTATAACAACGCAGAAATACTATGACTTAGTAGTAATACTATAACATAACAGTTCAATGTTCTTGCACAAATACCACAATATGGCAGAAATACTATGTTTTAGCACAAATACTGTGATTTGGTATAAATACTATGATTTGGCACACATACTATATTCCGCAGATACACTATAACATAACAGATATTCTACAACTTAGTAGTAATACTATAACATAACAGAATTATTATTTGGGCACAAATACCACGATTTGGCAAAAATACTATGATTGGGTACAAATACTATGATTTGGCAATAATACTGCATTTTAACACAACTACTGAGATTTGATTGAAATACTATGATTTAGAAGAAATACTATTACTCCATACAAATACGATACTTTGGGACAAATACTATGTTTTGGTTCCAATACTATGATGTGCAACAAATACTATGATTTGGCACAAGTACTATGATTTAGTACAAATACTATGATTTGGCAGAAATACTATGACTTAGTAGTAATACTATAACATAACAGATTTCCTAAAAAAAAAACTATGAAATTGCATTAATTCTATGACTTGGCAGAGATACTACGTTTTAGCACAAATACTATAACAACGCAGAAATACTATGACTTAGTAGTAATACTATAACATAACAGTTCAATGTTCTTGCACAAATACCACAATATGGCAGAAATACTATGTTTTAGCACAAATACTGTGATTTGGTATAAATACTATGATTTGGCACACATACTATATTCCGCAGATACACTATAACATAACAGATATTCTACAACTTAGTAGTAATACTATAACATAACAGAATTATTATTTGGGCACAAATACCACGATTTGGCAAAAATACTATGATTGGGTACAAATACTATGATTTGGCAATAATACTGCATTTTAACACAACTACTGAGATTTGATTGAAATACTATGATTTAGAAGAAATACTATTACTCCATACAAATACGATACTTTGGGACAAATACTATGTTTTGGTTCCAATACTATGATGTGCAACAAATACTATGATTTGGCACAAGTACTATGATTTAGTACAAATACTATGATTTGGCAGAAATACTATGACTTAGTAGTAATACTATAACATAACAGATTTCCTAAAAAAAAACTATGAAATTGCATTAATTCTATGACTTGGCAGAGATACTACGTTTTAGCACAAATACTATAACAACGCAGAAATACTATGACTTAGTAGTAATACTATAACATAAGAGATATACTATGGTTTTGCAGACATACTATGTTTTTGCACAAATACCATGATTTGGCACAAATGCTATGATTTAGCAGAAATACTATGATTGGGTACAAATACTATGATTTGGCAATAATACTGCGTTTTAACAACAACTACTGAGATTTGATTGAAATACATACTATGACTTAAAAGAAATACTATGACTCCATACAAATACGGTGCTTTGGCACAAATACTATGATTTGGCAGAAGTACTATCATTTAGTACAAATACTATGATTGGGCAGAAGTACCATGTTTCAGTACAAATACTATGATTTGGCAGGAATACTCTGGTTTAGCAGAAATACTCTGATTTAGCAGAAGTACTATCTTTTGGTAGAAATTCCTGCTAAAAGGTACTATTTCTGCGTTTTAGCAGAAATACTGTAATTTGGCATGAATACTATAATTTGGGATAAATACTATGATTTGGCACATATAATATATTCAGCACATACATTATAAAATAACAGAAATATTTGGCCCCAAAACCATGATTTTGCACAAATACCATGATTTTTGCAAAAATACTATTATTTAGCAGAAATACTATGATTTGGCAAAAGTACTTAGATGTAGTAGAAGTACTTTGCTTTAGCAGAAATACTATGATTGAGGAGTAATACTTAAACATAGGAGAAATATTGATACACAGACACACATACACAGAGAGTAAAGGGAACAGGAGCTGTGGAGAGTCTGGGCTTGGTATATGTAGGTCAGTTAAATTAGCTGCACCTGCTGTAGTCAGCCCTTACACACACAGACACAGAGAGAGGTGTGAGTTTTCTTCAGTGTATTTCTGACATTCAGGATTCCCCTCGAACAAATGGCCATAATTTCCTAACCGTAGAGGCTAGAACGGTCATTCAGACATCGTTTTGTTCAGAAGAGATGGGGGAATCTTCAGGTCTTCATAATTCAGAGATAAAATATAAATTATTAAAGATATATGACTTGTAATACACTGTAACTGAGTAGAGGCGAAGCAAAAACTGCATTGACTTGCTCTCAAACAACCTTTGGTAACTCTAAATCTATATGGAGCATCAAAATCATTCTTTCACCGTAAGAAACAGCAGGCTTTGGTGAACAGTCATGGAAATTTTCAGGGCTCTGTGGAAATCCATCAAAAAGATATGATGAGAGAAAAAAGTGACTCATTTCCAGAATTTGAAATCTGATGAAATCTGAGCGAGGGACAAATTTCCTACCCTCAAACAAGTCTAACTCATCTCAGAACGGTAATAGGTGAGAAAATAATTCTTGAATTGTGAGCATCAGGAGTGTCTGAAGATATACGGGGACAAGCCTCATGTCTTAACTTCGCTTCGTTAAGGAGATATGACAATTTGAAAATGCCTCTCATTACAGAAATCCAGCGGTGATTTTGAACAAACTCTCCATTGAGTTTATATGGAGAGTTTTCACACTTTGTGTTACTCTGAGGAGATTTGCAAAATATCTATGAGTCCCACAACAATGATAGTGACATTTTCTGAAAGCCAGCAAAAATACCTACGTTTTGATGTATAATTTGTGCGGCTTGAGTGGAAATTGAGCGAGTAGCAAGAAGTTGTTTGGACATGAAGAGAAAATTCAAACAGTTTCACTGTCCCCTCTGAGTTAATTGCATAGCAACCATAGCAACGCATGTATTTTCTGAAAAATCACAATTTTGCAACTGAAGACTTAAAGAGAGATAAGATGAAAAAGGTAGAAGATCTGAAAAAGCTGAATCACACAGGAATAGCCCAATCATTTGAGAACGTTTTAAAGTTTGAATGGAGTTTCTAGGTGAAAGTATGAGGCAGTAGTTAAGTTTCAAAGACAAGAAAGTTTTAGCAGAATTGTGGAAGTTTCCCATTCATTTCAATGGGACAAATTAAAGGAAAAAAGTGTAATATTTTAAAAAGTATAATAGTAATAAACACCAAAAGTCATAGCCGGCATAAGCAGAAAGAGCAGAACAGTTTAGAGTTTGAACGGTGAAAATAGCACAAAAATTGTGGAAGTAGATCCACGGCGAAAAGTGTACGGAAACACCCGGAATAATAAAGAATAAAGAGAAACAGGAACTCAATAGTGTGGATGCCTATTAAGGCATCCACACAAATATGCCTTTAATGAATTTTCACAGACAGTTGTTGGGAAAATAAACGACTTTAAATATGCCTCGTGGATCTGGAACTCTAAATAAATTCACAAATTTGCTGTTGCTGTAATTCAAATTGCACACGAATGAAAAATCTTTGACAGAGTTTTGTTTAGACAGGATTTTTTCTGGTTTTCTGTAGATGTTTGACGTAGAAATCACTCTAATCTGAAACAAGGAAGTATGAAAATGTTTTAACCCCTAACCTCAAGGCTAAGGTTATTCATCTCCTTTTTGTCCTGTGCTTTATTTGATCCTGCCAGGCGTTAATTATAATTGGCTCAAAGAAAATCGAATCAATCATCAAGCTAGCGAGCTTTGTTGTCCCTTAGAGTTGTCATTCTGAGTCAGAGAGAGCGAGAGAGGCAAACACTGTGTCAGTGAGAGACCGAGTCAAAAAGAGAGGTGCTCTGGGTGTGGTGATGACTGCTAAGTATTGTATGTTGACGCACTAAGAAGAGCGTGGCAGGAAGCTGATACGGGATGACACTGATGTGTTTTGACAGGCCATCACGTAACCCTCTTCTCATAGGTGTAAAAGCACCAATTTTAACCCTTTCACTGACAGAAATATGTTTCCTTTTTAAAGGTTTCGAGCCCCACTGGAAATGCTTTGTGGGGTTTTTTTTGTGGCTTCTACTTTCCAGCTGAAAACTAGATGATGACCAAAGTGAACATACTTACCTTTTTTTTTAAACTTTTTTAAGCGAAAGAAATAAAAACACTTAATAAATACAAATTTTTTAAACTTTCCTAAATTTATCGAATCTTGTAGATTAACATTTAAAAGATAGATTTTTATTCATCTTTATTGATTTCCAATGAATTCTTAACTTGACAATGCTAAGCTATGTATGTTCTGGGTTATTATTGGGGTTTAGTATGCTGATGGATAAATGATTAAACTTCATAATAGCTCTATCGATGATGATCTACAGGGCAAAGATGGAAAAGTCACCACTATCATTAAGGGGGCAAATTTTGCTTGCTGACAGGCCAGGTTGCACCCAGCATGTGTGGATGCACTGCGCAGAGGTTTATTGGATGAGGATTTGCATTATTTGCCGTGTATGCATCAGACACTGTTCAGTAAACAATATTTTTTAGACACAGTTTTGAGAACTATTGCAGACAGTAAAGCTCAGTCAAGAAACATTAGACATTTTGGAAAGTCTATTTTTTCCTGATTGCATCATGGTCGTCTTGTGCACTGCCGGGATTCTCTGTCTGCTCCTTTGGCTGGCTTTCCTGTGCTGTGTCACACATTTCTATACCGAGCATGAGTGAAGCAAGGCTCGTAAAACAACAGACTTCAGAATAAAAGCGTTTAACAGAGGCCGTATATATAATGCTATTAAAATGTATTTTGTAATAGTGTAAATCTGACATGTCTTTTATAAGCCATGTTTCAAATAAATAACAATTTAAATTCATGCAGAACCTGCATTAAACTCTGATAATTAACATCTGCTAGCTTTGTAATGCAATAAACATTTTTTGTTTTTTTTAATAAATCAAGTACATTTTCCAACAAAAATAGGGGCTTTCTTACATTTTTGTACATTATAACATCTTTGGCTTAAATGAAATTAAAGATGACATTTTGGTGGTGTTGCAAAAACATTTTTTATAACTAAAAATATGCAATAAACTATATCTACATGTCAGATAAAATCTCTCATGAACATATCTCCTTTTGGAGACTCCTCTATTAAATACTGGGCGGACTGAGACATTAATTTAAGGGTATAAATTGTTATGTTATATTTTTCTATAAGGTAAAATCATTTACAAAGCAGTAATTGAATATGTAGCGGTTTCTCTCCTGGGTATGGTGACCATGCATCACTTGAAACTCCAAGATGATGTTATTATCCGTTACAAATGTCAGAGGCTGTCAGACAGAGTTCTTGTTTTAAGCCCAACAATCCAAGTGGGACCCAGTGAGCTTGAGTGCAGCGGGGGCAAGAATTTTAGAGAGATGGCTTCAACTTCGCCAGGTAAACAAACAGACAAGCAAACAAACACGATTCAGTGCGAGCGATTCTCTCGTGACTATAAAATTCATTGCTTTTGCTCGCTCTCTTTTATGAGTGTCTTTTGAATGTGTGCAAGGCCATTGGACAGGCAAACTCTCAAACATCCTAACATATAGCACCAGCTGCAGGCAGAGACAAGTAAACTGTCAATTTACCCTTGAGGTTTACAGCTGCTTAGCAATGATTTAGAGCCTGAAACCTCAAACTCTGCAAGATTTAAGATTGACTGTTAGCCTTTTTATCAGGCAGAAAGACTTGAAATGGCATCCAACTTCTTATCCTCCCTTGAACCTGTAGCATTACATTTTAATATTAGGTTATTATATCCGAATATAGCATGAATATAAATGTGATCACCGAAAAGTAGTGTCAAATTTAGAAACCTTAATCCTGGATAAGTCCTGCATTATACCCAAGACAGTGCAGGTCAGAGAAACATAATTCACATTCAAATCAATTCATATTTTCCACATCCCTGTAATTCCACATGTATAAACTGAAAAAACAAAAAAACCTCTCAGTTACCCATTGTTGTCAACCACCTTCCTGTAAGTGAATGTAGACGTTATTATAGACTTACAGGATGGTTGGAAATCCACAATTTCCAGACCCAAGGAATGACATGTGTTTTCCTGACACCTCTTACCAGCTTTTATCCGTTTATCAATTGAAGATTTCTATCAGATTTCTGCAAATGAGTTTATTGATTCCATCAAGCTGGGGAAGTTTGAGGATACACATCAATCACCATGAAAATAGACAAACGCAAAAAATAAATAAATAATCTGACAAAAACCAACAGTGGAGTCTGGCAAAGCCAAAGAAAGCAGTTCTTTGTTATTCTTCTGACCTTTAATGTGATTGTTCAGCCCTGTTCACAAAGGGCAAGAACAACAAGCTGTAGATTACACGTCAGTCATTATTCCAAATGTAGACACAGAGCATAAAACCTCCAAGGCTTTGCAAATATTAGATACAGTTTTTGCTTATAGAGCATACTCTTAAATTACTTTTTTTAACATCTACTTTTTTCACAGTTTGAGTCCTGTTACAGTCTTTGATCAGTCGGGTAGATTTTTTTTTCTTCCTTCTTGGTTCACCGAATATAGTCTTGCATAGCAGCTAAATGCTTTTCAGAGAAAGATACCAGGTTAAGCAATTAATGTGAATAGTTGCCGGTTATACACCAATCCTGTTATGAGAAACCAGTGTGGTGCGGGCCAACAGGCGCCAATCTGCTTGAGTTCATTTCCTGAGCTGTAACTGATGAGGGAGCAGCGGAAGTGATGGAGAGCAACGGCTTCTCCCTTATCACATAAAACATTCCTAGAACTACTCCCTGCTGTCAGATTTTATAAAACATATGTGGGAGGAAAAGATAAAAATCACCCGGGAGTTCCTTTTTTCATAAGTTTGATCGCTTATTATCTGTGGTACACCAACATCTAACCCTCAACTCTGTGAAAGAAAGTGAAGACCCCAGAGGTTTCAGCTCATTGCCATGGCCTCTGGGCCACGTTTGGCCAAAGTACCACCACGCTGAGACCTGTTAAGTTAGTATTTTGATAAAACTGCCATGTTCCCTTCAGCACTGTCTTATCAAATCATGCACATTTCAGTCATTTAGTCATGAGTGCCTTGCAAACCTATGAAACAATAGGTCTTGGCCCCAAATCAGCAATACAAAGTATGTAAATTTTGGATAAAATCAATCGCATAAAATGAGCAGCCTGAGTGAGTCAGAGATAGAAAGGCAGTGCATTATGTGACGAATCCATTTTTATCCCCGTTGGATTTTCTCATCTTTTTCACTTTGCCTGTATTTGAGGAGGTAGAATGAGAAAACAGTAGACAGCACTCACTTGTTCTCGTCTGTCTTAAGGAGACTGGGCATCCGAGTTATTTATTTGTTTCAATAACAGTTACATTAATGAATACCTGTGACATGCATCAATGTTTTGCAAAGTACCACTGAATTATTTGGCACAAGCATCTGGCTGCTCTTAAAAAATGTATCGCTAACTGGACAAACAAGGACAAGTGCAATAAAAAAAAAAATGGAAGAAATAATAGAATGCAGATAATATACTCATCAGTAGTTGCACACATATACATATGTTAGTTGGATACAATGTTCAATATTTCTGCAAAAAAACTAAAAAAAAACTAAAAACAAAAACTCACATATAGGTACATAAGAAAATTAAGATGCTGCGAGGCTTTTCTTCTCTGGCAGCCTTCAGCCTGTGAGCACGTTTGTGTTCATTTGGGTGTCTGTCCTCACTGGGAACAGCAGCTTGAGCGTGTGGTGAGGGAGTGTGCAAACCAAGCATCGCAGGAACCACATCACAATACATGTAATGTATTTTCACAATGTACCTGCATTTCTTTTTATAGCAGGGAGTTATTGCATAACTTTAATAGAATGGCTTACTGACTTTGATGCACATTCTTGCAAAAACTATACTCACTGGAGCAAGATATCTGCAAGGTGCCATTAAGCCTTGATTTACTGTTGATGGCGGATCATGTTTTCCTCTGTCTGCCAACTCTCCCTTTGTGACAACAGTATATTTGTTTCCACGGGCTTTAAATTTGTAACCTCACCGCTACTTCTGGATGGGTATAATTTTGTTATATCGATCTATGTTGTTTACACACTTTGAGCAGATTTTTTTTTTTAAATAATTCGCAGTTTCGCTACAAGAAACATGGCAGCAAAGTCTTCTCCTACAGCTGTTTGAAAGTTGCTCTTTTTCATTCTGCCTGTATATTAGTGCCATTAGCATTTTATCAATGACGCATTGCGATAAAAGGTCAGCTTTTGTGTGAAAATCAATCACCCTTTAACTTCCCTCTTGAAGCTGCCATCATCTCCCCGTGTGATTGATAATTTGGGTTAAAGAGGTCAGTATTCAAAAAATTCATCTAGTTTGTGCATCAACAAAAAGTAAAACCAAAGAACAACAAAAGCATTCAGCAGCATGTAATCTGCCTGACACATGTTTCAGTCTGAGGTAAGGCAGGTCACGTTTAAACAGCAGGGACCAGAGGTGTAATCAAAGTAAGGAGAAATCAAATGCCAAGTAGACTTACTAATGCATTTATTAAATCTGCAATAGTCACCAATTAGTCACCTTTTTCCTTTCACTTTTCTACATCACTGTGTTCCTGCCTCTTTTTCCAACTGTCACTTTCATTTATTTTTCATTTTACTTATTATTACTGCCCCTTAGGTTGCTCGGTAGTAAATGCCAAAGAAATTACGTAGCCAAACCTTAATAAAAAAAAAAAATGACTGCACACACCTTAAGACATGCAACTGGGTGGGCACACATGCAGGCACATAAACTGTGGGTTTGTGTGAAACGCATTATTTTTCATGAGAGAGACAATTTGGAAGCACAGGGCTCGACTGTCCCAAGCCCTTGGTTAATAGCTACAATGGCATTGTGTGCTATTGACTGCAATATGACAGAGCATGGTGAAGTGATTACAGAGCAATAGAAAAAAAACAGCTGGTTAGCCAGAGAAATGAAAAGGTCCAGCAGCTACAAGCCTCTATGATTATAGAGCATCCCTGATGCTGTGGCCAAGCACAGAATAAAAGCTCTGATCTAAAACCAGCTGAAGACACTAAAACAGATGTAGTGAAAACACACAGAAACTTTGAGTCATGCAAACTAGTTTTTGCAACACCACCACAGCACACTGACAGCACGTGTGCACATAGGTACCCTCACATTTACTCTTTGTGCTGATTTTTCCTTTACTCCCTTACATATGTATTTATATACACAGTCAAATTACTGCCAGATTTCTTAGATTTCGTTGTTGGGTTTTATTTTAAGATCACAGTTTTTCTCTCCAGGCATGACATAATTAGCAGATGTTAGTAGTAGATGATTCATTCAGTGGCCCATCCCTATAGCTGGTGCGCTGCAGATCTCCCATTCTCATAAAGAATCTCGTAAAAGAAAAATTACAGCTTTTTATTCATGGTTTTCCTAATCCATATGGAAATGCCCTATAAAGACATAATATAATGTATATACTGTAAATAGGTGTCTTATGAGGGGCTCATTAACTAACACTTATTACAGGGAGTAAATTAAATTAAAAAGCAACATTTTTTCTCTTGTTTTTCTTGTTTGTTTGACTGTTTACACACAGGCTAACTGGAATGAATATTCCAGCACCCATCATTAGCAACAAAAACTGGTTACGACTGCATTTTGTGACGGAGAGCAACCACCGCCACAAAGGCTTCAGGGCTCAGTATCAAGGTAAGACGTGATTGCTTCATTTGCACATCGTAATAGAGGGCCCCCTACATGAACAAAAGGGTTCATCGTAGGAAAAACACACTGTAATTACAAAACATGTTTTTGATCTTTGTTAACTGAATATCAAACACTTTGATTAATATTCTCTGTAGAGGGCATGAAGGCTTTTTCTGCTTTAAATCAATGACTTCAAAGCGCCTTGTTAATCAAATATTTGAGAGATAAATACTGTATATATATATTCTCACCCTCGCAATACTACAGCTCAATAGTCTCGTACACTCTCATTGTTTTATAGCCTGACTTTAAGTCAGTGTATGTGCTGCATGGACTATTTGCTGCATATACTTAGCCTCGAAGTGTAGCCCTAAAACAGATTTGAAATCTGCTTGTTCACTATAAAGCTCTATACAAACATTGAATAACATGCATGTGGCAAATCGTTGTAAATGTAAGACAAGCATTCATTCAGGTGCATGAAAAGTCACCTTTGTCCTCTCCTTTTAATTACTATGTAGTGGTCAAGCAGTTTTTATGAGTTTTCATATGAACATAGATATTTTTAAACAGACAAGCACTTAGAGGTTTTATTGAGCAGTGTGCTTAAAAGCATGTATTAGTTCTCATCGAATCAGCAAATAGATTCCCCTCCTTTCTTTTGTACTTGTGTGGAAAGAACCAGCTGACCTAGAATGCAATTCAGAGGAGAGGCATTGCTCCAGTACTTTCAAATTCAAATAGCCTTGTTTTTGCTTGGTTTTTGCTTGATACACCATTTTACCGCTCATGGCTGTTCTGTTAATGATGACAGCCACTTGCATTACCTGGCTTTTGTTTGCAATCTGGCCCCTGCTGTGTTTAATTAGACTTTCTTTAGATAAGTAGCATTGCAGTCCTAGGGCGGCTTTTTGATTCTGCATGGTGTGTGTGTGTGTCCCCACTACAAGCTATAACCATTAAATCCGCTCTGACCAATCAATTTCCATCCACCGTTTAAAATGTGTGAGTTATATCAACAGGCAAACATAATAAACAAATAAATATATAATCTAGGTTTGATTGAATTGCCAGGGCAACCCTTTAGATTGCACCATACCCTTCGGACTAATGCCTTTTGATAAGATGATGCTGAGCAAAAGCAATTACAGTTTGATGTTCTTCATAGGACCAAGTATTATCCAGAGAAAGAAACACTTGTACTGTATCTTCTCACATCTAATACTGTAACTTCTTTTATCTAATGAACTCTTTCTATTGCTCTCGACCAGTGAAAAGCTCTGGAGAGCTTAAATCCAGAGGGGTAAAATTATTACCAGGAAAGGACAACACTAACAAACTGTCTTTGAGTAAGTCTTTTATTTTTCTTATGCAACTGTTTTCATTGTTTGGATTTTTTGTTTATGGAGGGCTTGTGTTCTGGGTCTTTGTTTTCTTTTTGTCGCTTCCCCCCCTTTTTTTGCTGCCTCATTCGATGAAGGAATTAAGCTACAGTACTAGATTTTGCAGAAGTGCAGTCTTTTTTTCTTTCTGATGACCTATTTCCCCTGCTGCCCAGGACTTCCTCCCCTGCCAGAAACTTACTGAGCTAGATCAGCCCTAGTTAGGTATATTGCAGCAAACCACTAAACATGATCAGCTTCTGTCAGACAAAACTCCATCTGTCTCATTCTATTCTATGTAAGCTACACATTACACAGACTTAAGCCCATGCACTATGTGATCTACACATATAGCGGTAGTCAAGGTTGAGTGACCACTCACTTGTCAGATGATTTGTGTACACTTAGAGCGAAGTAAATGCATTCTAATTGCTCGCGGAGCTCTGTCATTAACATAAATCTGGAGTAGAATTCCCTCTAACTCAACAGTGTGCTAAACACTCAGATGATAACAGGTTGTAATCTTTATTGCCTTATGTGTCATAGATTCTGCACTGCATGGAGACATGAATAATGCAGTGAGCTCAAGTCTTTTCTATGAGACAATACTGTATATCATTTCAGAGACTGCGAGGAGAATGCTCCGTACTGTATGCCTTGTGGATTTACTCCGTATAATTGAACTCATAACGACATTATAACCTGTGGCGATTAAGTTAAAAAACGAATGAACTTCCTCAAAGCAAGCAACATGCCATTAGAGCGCCGCACGCTAAAACTGAAGGGTCTCTGTGTGTGTTTGGGGTGATGTCTTGTTGCAAACATTGCAGCAGACCTCAGTGATAATTATGCAGCTACATATTTCATGAGTTTAATTTCCAGTGCATGCAGACATTGATGTACGGATCATAATGTAAGGGGAACATGAGCTTGTTAAGTCAGAACACACAAGCTGTTTTCCTGCCTCTAAATCGCCTCTCTGCATTCTTTCCATGGTAAAGGCAGTATTCAATATAAGCCATATCTCCAAGGCTTTATCTAGTCTACGCAAATTATTATTATGTATGGAGAGTCTGACTGAGTGATTATTGTTGCTCCTGCAAGTGATAGTTGAAGGTTATTTAATCCTCTTAGTGCCTGTTGGATCCAGATAGATTTTCCTCTATTTTGTTTAGCTCAGGTAAGAGTGCTGCGTTTACCCTTGCCACTCACTGTAATATCACAAAACACAACAGCACTGAAAAAAAAGCTGTTAGTTAAAAGTCTCTGACATTTCGAGATGAGGTCAAACCGTCATGTGTCAGAACTTTATGATTCGTGAAAGCAAAAACTGTTGAACATGCAGGGTTATCGGCTATTCAGGTGCTTGCTGTTGCAGTGGGTGTTGTCTGAATACACTGGGCTTTAGCAATTCAAGTGTCTCTCTCACAGTGTTCTTGGTCCCTGTCTTCTCTGCTTAGTGAATGAAGGAGGAATCAAACAGGTGTCTAATTACTGCCCTGACCCAGGGGAGCCGGAAAACGGCAAACGGATAGGCTCCGATTTCAGGTGAGTTGTTGTTTCGCAGCTTGAGTGAAGGATACGTAGCGTATGTGCAGATGTGTGCTGAGGGATATTGAAATGAGTGCTCCGCTTTCAGTATTATAACTTGCGCCACATGACTGCATGTCCTGAGTTTTTACTGTCACAATCTATTAAGTCAGCAACAGGTGTGCACATAAACTAGTGTTAACCAGTTTATTCTCCACCTGCTGCAGATTTCAAACATTCTTTGCTTTATTTACTGTCATTTTAGTAGATTCTCAGTCTGTTGGCTATAATCTTCTTGTTAATATTGTGCAATTTAATTTGTCTCAGTGCCCATTTAGCAAGCATAGGAAAAAGATAACAGGGAAAATAATATGATCAACTTTCAGTCTCTTTGTTCTGTTATGTGGCATGGTTTGATTTTTTTTTCAGTCTTATCCTGTTATGTGTGCATAGGGAAGCCCAGTGTAGTCACCTGTGACAGTACAAGTCCATTGTCATTGTCTCGCATTACTGCATCATATACTCGTTTCTTTGTAAATGAATGACCTGAAACAAATAATGAATTTGATATTTCATCAGGAGTCATTTTTGAGGAATTGATTGCTTTTTTCGGGCATTAATGGTGTTTGCTATCTTCTCAGTATCGGAGCAACTGCTCAATTTACCTGTGATGAAGACCATGTGCTGCAGGGTTCCAAAACGATTACCTGCCAGCGCGTTGCCGAAGTCTTCGCTGCTTGGAGCGACCACAGACCCGTCTGCAAGGGTGAGCGGGGCTTCCGATGAGCTAATAAAACTGTTTGATTAAGGCGGTGCCTCTGGATATATGCTCCATGCAGATAGAGGAAAGTTCATTGCTGTTAATTATGTATGAAAGCCTCTTCTGCTACACTCTGCTTTTCCATTCCAAAATGCCCTCACTGTTTTTCTGTGTTTCATAATACCTGGAGCACCTTTTAGAATTTGATTAATGGAAATGTGACTAATAGACCTCCTCTCTACTTGTGCAAACAATATATTACCTTTCAGTCACATTACAATGCACGAGTTATTACTCTGCCTTCTGAGCGCCACTTTCATCAATATTTATTGTGAAGTTGAAATTAATTTTTATGGGTCATTTAGTGATGTTTATGCTGTGTGTCCAGCACAGATCTTTATATCTTTTCTATATACACAGACAAGTATAAAATGATAAATATGTAAAAATGCCGTTTGGCCTGAATTTTTGGTCACTGAAAGTACAATGAAAATGTTTGGGTTGACCTTTTTGCCTTTAAAGCTCCACCAATTCTCCAAGGTACACTTACTGAGAGATTTTAAATCAGCGTTCCAGATTGGAGAACTTTATGAACTAGAAAAGTTTGAGCTGTCTCAGTTAAGATCAGGGCTCAGTGGGGATCACACACTGTGCTGGAGGACTCCTTTTTCTTCATGATTCTCACGATGGTTCTGTATTGCTCGTGTACGTTGGGGGTTATTATGTCACGTCATATTGCAGAACGCACTTCAGACAAGTCAGTGATAATAGCAAAACGTTTAAAGTGCCAAAAAAGTTACACAGGCTGTATATCTTCTCTGCTTTGATATTCCTCTTATACTGTTGCAGTGAAAACCTGCGGGTCGAATCTACAGGGACCGTCGGGGACGTTTACATCCCCTAACTTTCCTATCCAATATGAGAGTAACTCGCAGTGTGTGTGGATCATCACTGCCAGTGATCCGAACAAGGTAGGAGAACTTGTACACTGTCCATTAAACATCCACCACTACTGTTACAATGGTAACCGTAGCAGTCGATGTTTGAGGTGAGGATTCAGTAGTGACAAGTCTTGTTATCTTGGCTTTTTTCCGCATTTTTCTGTGTTAATAAAATAGCGGTAAATTCTGATACAGTAAATCACAAAAACTATGCATTTTCACCTTTCTCTGCTCACCGCCGCATTGGAACAAAGCAGTTACTTCCAAAATATAAATGCAATAGACAAAAGGTCAAGATTAGAAGCCCAGTGAGGCTCATGATTGCAATAATAAGAGTAAAGGTTTTGTGTAGTGCCAACCTGCAATTCCATTAAGGTAATAAATAGTAGACCAACACTTGTAAAATTTACCTCTGAGTAATCTCTTTGCACTGCACCTCCCTCATTAGTTTTATTAAAAAAAAAACACATTATTTTGTTGCTCCTGAGCACCATTACATTTGTTCTGTGAAAATAGTTCCTTCCCTGTAGAGCATTTGTCGACGTATTTCCTTGGAATTTTTGGATCTGTGTTTTATATGCATCTGTTTTTTTCCAGGGTTATCCAAGTTAGGAGGGGCTACATAGAATATGCATATATTTCCATTTTTACTTTCTGTCATTAATGCACATTGCAGGAGTGGATGGCATTTCGGTTCTCACTAGATTACCAGCTTGACTGTGGCTGTTGGCAGCCTAGCGATTCGCTTCATTCATCTGTGGTCACGGAAATGGGGAGAAATAATGATTGATTGAGACCAGCTTTTCCCCAAAGTGAAGAGGTCAAAGCTGTTTTCCAAATGGTCATTACTGCTCTCCTACATAAATTTGTCTTTCTATTGGTATTCTATCCAGTGAGCCATATACACAGGGGTGTCGACTAAGTACTTTCCTGCTAATAAATAATAACTAACCAACTGACGCTCATTCAGAACTCACTAGGACTGGCAAGTGCCATAGCTTTGTGCCACTGTGCACTCTCCTAGGCAAACAAGCCATTGACTTGGCACTGAAACTTGGTCCATTAGTGTTATTATGGTAATTATGCTTATTTGCGTGTCGTAATGAGGCTGTTATACATACATATTGTGCAGACGCTGCCCAACCCATGGCCAAAAGAACGAAGGCTATGGATGAGCAAGCGGCCATCATATGGTTGTCATCAACAGATGTGACACTGGTGTCATTACGGCATCCTTCCTTTCATCACTAATCCGTGCAGGCAAAGTGCAGGCTGAGATAATGTGGCATGTTTGTGTAATGCCTCTGCAGCAGACATGATTATTAGTGTAAGCAGCTGTTGCCAGTTTGATCTTTAAAAATGTCATCTTTTGTGACGCTATGTACATTTGTTAAGGGGGTAAAAAGATTCACCAGTGACAGCCGACAAAGATATCTCAAGGGTAAATGCAGACAGGCAATTAATAATTTCATATGCTTAAGTTTGCTTTACTCTGATTGGTTCTTAAAATTCGATTTGTGTTCTGAAGTGATGCTGCTGTCAGTTTCTATATTGCTCTGAAGGATGCTTGCGGTGTCCTTTGTCTATGCTGCACATCCCCATTAACATTCACTCTATAAGCCTTTTCCTATAAAAAGTCAAAAATCTGATATGACTTGTGTTTTATATTTTCCCTCTATTTCCCCGAACGCCACTGTTGATTTAAGTTTTCGGGTAGTTTGTGGATATTTGATTAAAGTACCAGAATATATTGTATGTTATAGCAGCTATGTGAATTATGAAAATAGAAGGAAGCGTCTTCAGCTTTTATAGCTCTGCTTGATCAAACATTGAGCTGTCCTCCTGTGCAAATGTATATGACATTACATGGAGTTTCTCTGTGTAGGCCTGCCTTTTGCAGTTTAGCTACAATATCTTCAGCAACATTTTCCCAAAAGGCAAGTTATGGAAATGAGCAGCTATGTTATGAATATCATAAAAATTAGATGGTGGCTTATTTGGTAATAAATCTTTAGAATAACTGCTCATCTGATTGAGAGGGTTTGGCCTATTTAAATGAACGCAATGAATAACATTGACTGGCGGGGTTAGCAATGTCTGTCAGGAGACCTCTCTGTTTGAATCCCTTCAGTGTAAACAGCTTCCACAGGCAAATGGCGACTTTCAGCTTCATGGTTTTGTTGAAATGTATTGAAAAAAAAAAACTGCTGACAGAAAATTGACTTCTCAGCAAATGTTCATAAACTATCTGCAATATACCATGCTGGCTTACTTTATATATATATCATTCAGTAGAGTGTTCTCAAATGTTATTGAATGGTGTAAGGAGGGCTTTGCTGTTTGCAAATTCACGACCAATCATAGACTGTCATAGTGACTTTGTATTTTACAACAGGTCATTCAGATCAACTTTGAAGAATTCGACCTAGAAATTGGGTATGACTCCCTAACTATTGGAGATGGAGGGGAAGTAGGTGACTCTAAAACGATCATTCAAGTGTAAGTATTTCATAAACTACTTCATTGGATAGATTATTTTAGCATAATATTGCAGTCAAATCTTTCCAAATCTTTTTGTGAGTCGACATTAAAAGAAATACTTGAACAAAAGAATCCTTGAACCGGTTTAATGACTCCACCACTTCAAGTGTGGCTTACTTGTTCAAGTTACTTGTGTTTTTTATCTGCGTATAACAATGTTTGTCTTCTAATCTGCTTAACGTGTAATGAAATCTCTCAATAGTGAATTTTGATCCCACACTGGCTTGTTTGTCTTATCTGCAGGCTCACTGGGAGCTTTGTCCCAGACCTAATTGTCAGCATGTCCCATCAGATGTGGCTTCACCTCCAGTCTGATGAGAGTGTTGGCTCAATTGGATTCAAGATCAACTACAAAGGTACACACACTATTGTGCTGATGCCATCTCTCACTGTCTGTATTCATGTCTGTCTCTGACTGTCTCTCACTAAAGCAGCAATTTTATTTTCCTGTCTGCCTTCCTGCCGATCTGTCACTCTTTTATCTTTCTACTTCTTAAAAAAACTTTCTTAACCCAACTTCCACACTCTTCAACTGCACCTATACAGATAATCTTAAAGAAAAAAAAAAACTATCTCAGACTACTTTCCTTGACGTAATCCTCTGCTCTCCCCCTCCCATTTCCACTCTCTTTCTCACTTACTTCATCTGTCCGTCCCCCTCTTTTCTCTTCTCCACAGAAATTGACAAAGAGAGTTGTGGCGACCCCGGTACACCTCTGTATGGCTATCAAGAGGGAACTGGTTTTTTAAATGGAGATGTTTTACGCTTTGAATGCCAATTTGGATTTGAGCTCATTGGGGAAAGGATGATAACCTGCCAGAACAACAATCAGTGGTCAGCTAATATCCCCATCTGCATATGTGAGTCCCATACTTGTTTTTAATGACACCGGATAAGCAATTACTTATGTGCTTGGAAGGTTCACAATGACACTGGGCTATTTGAGAAATAATTACAGAGTTGTTAACTGAACATGCAGAGCTGTGCACACAGCACATTGTGTGAAATGGGAAGTTTTTGTTCAAGCTTGCTTTGTTGGGTGGTTGTTGTTGTTGTTGTACTATTTATCTGAACTGGAGAAGGTAACATGCACTCTACTGTTTATCATCCTATGTCAAGGCATCCCTCTCCTTGTAGTTACAACATTCCTAACCTATCTCCATAACAAAAAACTAGACTTGTGTTCCTTTGATTTAACTGCCTCCTTTGGGACAGTGTGCAGTATTCCTATGCACCTATATTCATATATGTCTGTACTTTTGTACAGTTCTCTGTTCCGTCCTGCTTACAGTTTCATGTTTCTCAAGCTACTCAGCACCCTTGGGAGTAAACCTGTCTCCAGTTTGCTGAGCTACTTATACAGTACTGACATTGTTCTGTAGAGATCTTTGTGCCTGGTCCTGTTATGGGAGATTCTGCAGTGTAGACATGTCGTGTGGCCAGTGAGAGTTGCTGTAAAACAAATTGCTTACTCGGGATATATAACTGATGTTTTTGCCCTCTCTGTCACACAGTTCCCTGTTTCTCTAACTTCACTGCGCCCATGGGGACGGTGTTGTCTCCAGACTATCCAGAAGGCTACGGGAACAACCTTAACTGTGTTTGGCTGATTATCTCTGAGCCTGGCTCCAGGATCCATTTGGCCTTCAATGACTTTGATTTGGAGCCTCCTTACGACTTTCTTACTATCAAAGATGGGGATCAGTCAGGAGCCACAATACTGGGACGCTTCTCGGGGGCTGAAGTTCCTTCCCATCTGACATCCAATAGCAACGTTTTGCAGCTCGAGTTTCAGGCCGATCACTCGATGTCTGGGCGAGGGTTCAACATTACCTATAGCAGTAAGTGGCTGATCAATGGGTAAATGAAACTAAAAGAAAGAGAAATGCATTCACCCTCTACCTTTCATGGTTAGGGATTTTTTTGGTGGTGTCTCAGGTCTGTCTGACCTGTTAAATTTGTACAATTTTTAGACGCAGTTAACCAAAAAAATAAATAAATTACTAAGCGTACTGTGCAAATTAATTGTATTAATAGAAGAGGAATGAAGTTTAGCAGAACCTGTAGTTTATGTGAATGAGCGTGTTCTCAGTCACAGAGCTTTATTGTCGTCCTTGTTGCTCTTTTAGAAATTATGTTTTTTCCTGATAATAATGGTTATAATTTCTTGGCAGGCATCTTTTATAACACACAAGGACACATTACAATTCATTGAAGCAATGGACAACAAATATTTAAAAAAAAAAAAAGGTTAATAAAACCACTGGCAGATTACAGCTGAGTTTTAATAAGTGTAACCCTAGCACAGCTTTTCCAGTCAAGATTTGAGCAGAAAAGCTGCAGCATAAGTTAGGTTAATAATACCTTTATAAACAAAAAGCGCCATTTAGTACTGTGGAGGTAGTGCTTAACTCAGATGCCTTATTGCCTATGCAGTGCCATTGTAATTCTTTTGCTTTTCCTCCGGTGCAATTCTCAACAAGCTTTAAAGACAGAGGCTATTGTCAACCCTACGTGTATAGAGCAGACCTTTGTATGTTCTTTTTTCCTCTCTTACGGACAGCTACATCCATTTCCCTTATCTCTCTACTACTCAAAGACCCAATTTCTCATTCACACAAGAGCATTTGTCACTAGATCTTGTTCCCTTTCTTCTCATTACAAGCTTTTGGGCATAATGAGTGCCCTGACCCTGGCATACCGTTGAACGCTAGGCGCTTTGGGGACAGTTTCCAGCTGGGGAGCTCCATCTCTGTTGTTTGCGAGGATGGCTTTATCAAGACACAGGGAGCTGACACCATCACATGCCATCTGGAAGAAGGCAAGGTGATGTGGAGTGGACTCATTCCCAAATGTGAAGGTAATTAAATTGTAATTGCTAACAATTATGTGAATGAGTATAAGTTAACTGCTGAACTGGGATGAGAAAGAAAGAACAGAAACATGATAAAAAAAAAAGTGAGTGGGTTAGTGTGGAACACGGAGTTCAGTCCATCTAAACCGGGCTAGATTTATTTTCAGGTATCTGTAACTCCAGGCCTTTGGTGACTCATCCTATAAGTGTTTTCTTTCAATATTTTTCATGTGGGTATGAACAGATTATCGAGAGGTATCATCTTTAAAGCAACTTTTTTCTCTTTTCTACCTCTCTCCTCTCCTCTCCTCTCCTCTCCTCTCCTCTCCTCTCCTCTCCTCTCCTCTCCTCTCCTCTCCTCTCCTCTCCTCTCCTCTCCTCTCCTCTCCTCTCCTCTCCTGCTTTCTTTGTCTTCTTTATGCCCCCTTAAAACTCCTTCCACTGCTCCAGCTCCTTGTGGAGGACACTACTCAGGGCCATCTGGTGTCATCCTCTCCCCCGGGTGGCCAGGCTACTACAAAGATTCCTTGAGTTGTGAGTGGGTCATTGAGGCCGAGCCGGGACGCTCCATCAAGATTAGCTTTGACAGGTCTGTATGACAGTACTGCAACAAGTCAGCCACTGAAACAAAGACACATGTAGAGTGACAAAATCTGGAAAAGGACTTAATTCCTGGTGTAATATAATCACATATTGTGCTGCAGTAGTCATATACCTGCATGCAGACAGACACTCATGTATATATCCCTTTAGTTTATGCATATACAGGACATGTACACAAACATAAATGGCTCCCCTTGGCTGTGGAAGCCTCTGAGTTTGAAATAGAAAGTCAGAGGAGGAAGAACAGACTTTGGTCTAGTTTCCAAAAGTGTTGAAAGCCTCAAGTAATCCTTTATCTTGCTTACCCGCTTTGCTCACTTCCTGAGAGAGCTTCAATAAAAGAAAGTGGGGAAAAAAGGAAAGGGAAAATCTTGGTTTGAAATCTTTATTTCTTAATATTAATAAGTGAAATCATGAAATTCATTCATTCGTTCATGTTGTATAATTGTTGCTTTTTCAAAGGGCTGCCTTTACTGTGACTTTTTTGTTTTGTTTTATTATTTATAAAATTAACCCTCTTTTCCTCTTCCCTCACTTAAAATGAGCACAGGGTTTCTCATGCCTGTTTGAAGCATTACATCTATGATGGCACTATACTCGAGGCAATCTTCACAGTTTCTTATATCAGTGAGATAAGAATGCATAAATTTCAGTCAGGAAACGTCAATAATATTGACAGATATATCTGTGTTGATCCCAGTTGTTTGATGGGGGGGTTAAGAAGGTTGCAACAGATGCATAGCAATGTCACATTTCCAGGAATTGTTCCAATTATTGGAATTTTTGCTGTAGCGCTTATTTATTTTTTTACCCATTGCAGAAAATTAGGATGTTTTTCTGTAAAAGAAATTACATTTTCTTTTTACAGCTTGGTAATACTGTGTTAATATTGGGATAAAAACAAGTGACTTAATTACAAAAGAAATATCAAGTAAATACGACGCAATGACCCGCATCAAGACTGGTTACATCTGGAAACACCAGGTTATTACAACTTTAAAGCCAGTATAAAAAAATCAAATACACTGATATTATCATTATATTGCTCCTGCCTGTTAAGAAAACGAGTAAATCACTAGACCTTACTGCTAGACCTTCTATACTAGTACTAATTGGTTTTGCCTTGTAAGTTTCCACATCACTACGCTCAGTTTGTGAGGCCTTATTAACCTCAATATAAAAGTTTCAGTGTAATATTACTCAGCTCAACCATTGTTGGTACAAAATACAGGGATATTGCTGTATGTATAAATCTACAATGTTTTAAAAAGTGTTATATGTTTAAAACGATAACTCAGTATGAAGAATGCGAATGAATGTGATGTTGGTTTGGGATTCGACCGGAGAGAAATGTCAATATTAGTTTGTTCCTGATTTTTGGTGCCCATCGGTGATATAAGTTCGATGGTAGATAGGGGGCAGGGTTTAATAAGAATATTTTCTTCTTCCTGCTCCTTTTCACACATGGTTGTTGTGTTTTGTTGATAGAAGATGTGGTTGTTTTGTTTGATTTGTAGCACCAAGTGTGAAATAAATAAAAATGAAATGAAATGAAATGTTTAAGTGGTTATAACTTCTTGTTTTTACCTTATTACCTCAGTATTGTCACATTTTTACCAAACTGTATGAGGTAACCAAATTTATTTTTTAACAAATATGTATACTTAAAGTCCATCTGTCCTTTTGTTTAACTTTTAAGGTTTCAAACTGAGCTCAGTTATGACTTCCTGGAGGTTCACGATGGTCCCAATCTGCTCTCTCCTCTGATTGGCTCTTTTAACGGAACCCAGGTCCCTCAGTTCCTGTTCAGCAGTAGTAACTTCCTGTATCTGCTCTTTACCACCGATAACAGTCGATCAAACAGTGGCTTCAAGATCTTCTATGAAGGTGAGAGTATAGTGCTATTGCCTGTAATTTCTTCACAACAAAAAAAGGATGAGATGAGATGGTACACATTCAGTTCTATAATTAGACATAGAGAATAAAATTTTAAACAAGTTCAACTGTGCTTCAGCTAGAGGCACTGGAGACTGGTTGGTCAGCTTTTCTGGTAGCACTTAAGTTTCTGAAACCAAATGCCAAGATTAAACTTTGTTGAGGAAATATTTCAGGTCTATTACATGTCAAGAGCACTAGTATTACCATAACAAAATGCCTCAATTAGCGTGGGTTCTCTAACTACATGAGTTCAGATTAGTTACTGTGATTAACATTTAAAGGTGATACATTTTAAATTTTTCATAAGTGCTTAGCTTAGCTGTTTTTAATTTTAGATCATCTCTTGTCTAGTGTTAAAGCCTCACAATTCACAGTGTACATTTCATGCTGGTTATTAGTTTACCTGGGGCTCTTGGCTCTTTGGTAAGGCAAAGAGGCAAGCTTTGTATATTAATTGTAGTCACTTGTCGAATATTGTCGGTTGTTTAGCTTTGACTATAAAGTGCCTTGAGCAGACTTGACACTATCTGTATAAAACTAAATTGAATACAACTTCCATAATTCGTCTCATCAAAGGCTGTGCACTCTTTGAATGTTTACTGTTTATGATAGGTTTGTTCGTTGAGCACATAAGCTTTGTCTTCAGTTGTGGCATTGCATTTAATCTCTTTATGATTGTGATTGCTGGTGCAGAAGTCAGACTCAGTGTAAGTTCTTAATTGAATGTAACTTCATTTAGCTTGATTTATAGTGCACTCTGTGCTATCATTCTTGCTTGGTCTATCATTGAGGCATAGCATTATGTCTGTCACTGCTGCTATATTTATCCATACATATTTTTCTGCTACTCGTATTCCCTCTTTGAGTCTTTTAGAAAGTACTGCTGGTAAATATTTTGTGCAATAAACAAACATAAAAGTGGCTGTTAATGATGTCCTGCAAAGCAGTTGAACATTAATTATTCTGACTTCTTGGATAGAAGCTTCACAGTGGTCAATATAAATTATCCAGGTAGGGGAGAAAATCAAACACTGTGCTGTAAATGTAAACAAACACTCAAAGGAAAAAGGACTCAAGTTCAATGGAGTGAAAGGTTTTTTTTTGTCAACAGTGCACTTGATGTCTGTGGAGCTGTGATCCCAGATGACAGTGACTATGTGGGATTGCACCTCTGTACCGACTGGCAACCCAAATCTATTGTTAACAATGTACTGCCACTTGTCAGGTGCAAATGGTAGCACCGTGCTTTCAAATACAAGGTCGCAGAGTAAGGTGAAGTTAATCTAATCAAAACAACTGAAGCAAACTATTATCTCTACAAGGGTACTTAATTTGAAATAAGACTCGGTATACATCATTATGCATTGAATGGTAGTTTTTGAAAAGTCTAGTACAAATATATTCTGGACATACTGTGATTTATTTTCACAATTGTTTGCACTAGCACTATTACCCCGTCACTCCAATTTGATTCATAAGACAGAGGTCGTTATTATGTCTCTGTTATTGACTGAAGGCAGGCCACAAGTGCTTTTGTCTTATTACGTTTCAATCTCGAGTGCATTTTGCTTTTGTTGATGAGGCCGTCGAAAAGCAATAACAGTAAGATCATATTAGCTTCTTCCATTGCCTTTTAGGACATATCTTATTGCCAAAATACTTCTGGGAAAACTAGCCTACTTCATTTGTAAAATTAGTCTGCAAAATAAGGGTTAGTTATCCTGTGAATAAAGTAAGGCACAGAAGCACTACATCATTCCCTTTATGTCTAGGAAAATTCGACCTCTTCAGTTAAATAAAAATTACAGCATGCTATACAATTATTTTAGCCACAAACATTTAAAACATACTACACGGTAACATATTTGACATGACTCCATGGGCTTGGAGATGTAAGGAAATTATTTTCCCACCAAATACCTGCACCCTAGAGGCTACTGCTAGCAGTGATCAATGACTGCTCTGCATATTAAAGCAAAATTCATATGATGTATGATGAAAGTAGTGCAAAGCAAGCTTCCTACAGAGGCTTACACGAGGATAGCAATCTCTCTGTTATCACACAGGTTGGATCACACTAGTTATTAATGACAATTATCTATGGCTTATAAATCTTCTTACACCATGCAACTCTGCCCTATTGCTACAAGGAAATTCTGCAGGTCATACAGGTAAACTATATTATGACAAAGCTTTTCAGATTATATATTTGACTTACTTTGAGTGTTTGTGTTTTGAGCTATAGGTCTCTGCAGGGAGTGCAATTACATGTGTATGTGCTGTACTTAAATACATGCAGTGCTCACAGTCACTGACACCAGATGTAACATGTGAACATATGCCTGTTTTAAGCTATATCTTTGTTACTTTGACTTTACATAAAATAATAAACTGTCTCTATAATTCCAGAAAATTAATCCTTCCATGTTAAGATTCTTCCTCGCCAGTGGCCTGACAACCGCTTACACAACTACTGTCAGTCAGTGGCTAAAATCAGCATATTTTTAGTGCATCAAAAGCAACCCTACTTGGAAGAAATCCAAAAGGCGGTCCTGGAAATCACAGGGAAAATGGGGGCATCTCTTTACAACTTACATCACTGCAAATTAAGAGAGATGAAACTAGCTCACTGTAGGAGTAAAACTATCAGGCAAATGTGCTTTTGTTTAATAAAAACTTCAAGTGGTCTTCCAGTAGCTGACTAGTATAGAAGGAAATGAAGTGGACGCGCAGTTTCACCAAGGTCATACTCTGAATTCGCTCTCCCCATGAAGCTGCTGCCCTTTACTATCCCACAGTACCTGTCTAAATGGCATGAAGATAAAACCCTGTTTTTTTAAAAATCAAAGAAGCTGACAGCTCTATCAAGGTTATTCAGGAAGAAACTGTTAGGCATTATGGCAGTCAATGCAATAGTTCATTTTTCTGCAGTCTCTACTGTGTACTAACATAGCCTGGTTTGAAGAGTCGTTTGTTTGTCATAAGAAGATTCTTTAAAGTTAACAGTAAAAGAAAGGCAAAGTAAATCTTTTTGCGTTCTATATTATGCATGCGACCTGACACCTGCCTTTTGTTGCTGTGATTTTTAACATCAAAGCTTCGATCTGCACTTTTTTAGAGGGAAAATGTGACACGGAAGTTTCAGTGAATGCAAAAATAGAATTGGCATTTCATGTTTCATGAATGCTGTGACTTCAATCCACCTCAGGAGTGTAAAGGTCATATTATATTTAGTATCAAAATAGAAAAGCCGACGCTTTTACAGTAATGCTGCTTAATACCAGGTGCACACGTGCACACAAGAACTGTGAAGAGTGTGGCTCAGTTATTTTAATAACAGTCACGAGTCAAAAACATGCAGCTAGTTCATGCATAGCTCAGTGCAACACTAAACACTGCATCTAGAGCCTTTGTAACCTGTGTGAAGAAGATCCAGATTTTACATGAGGTAAAATCATACATAACTTCCTTTAAATACCAATGTAAAGAGAATGCTTCATTTTCATTTCTACAGTGGTCACATTGGACACATACTCCTGTATGGATCCTGGTATCCCAGTGAATGGCTTGCGGTTAAGCCACGACCTGTCCATCGGCTCAACTGTGACCTTCCAGTGTGACCCAGGATATAGACTGAGCCACGAGGAGCCTCTAGTTTGCGAGAAGAACCACTTTTGGAGCCACCCACTGCCCACTTGTGATGGTATGTATGCATTCCTTAATTAAATATTTCAGTGAATATTTAACATACATTTAATAGGATGTAATTTCTTTGACTTACAGTATGTACTGACAGTTTTTAATCGCAGTACTTAAAGGATATTGCCACCAGTAGATGGCACAAACTCTACAATGGCAATTATGTTCCTTTGATTCTTCTTAGTCCTAAAAAAAAGATGCACTCTGACAAAAGGTAAAGACCCAGCAATGGGTGTAGCAACATTTAGCACATAGTAGGTTTGACAAATAAAAAAGGTGCTGCCTTTTATTCATAAAACACAGTGCCTCTAGTGCTTTACTGAAAAACTTACTGAGGTGTTGGAAATCAAGTGATATGGAAGACAAATTTTGCCTCACATCAGAACATGGGGTGCAGGATGTATAGATGGATTTGATTTGATAGATTTGATAGGCCAAATAATGCCCTGGGCTGTATTTGAGCAATGTTGCTTCTTGTGCTGTTTACATTAGTATCACACCTGAAGAACATTTGTGAAAATGGTCACGGATCACTCAGCAGAAACAAAATAACAAGTAAAATACATGCAACGTTTGGCATGCCGCACATATGACTCAGTACCACACTATAGTTTCACACCAGTGCTTGTTCTGAAACTAATTTTATATCTGGGAGCATATTTTTGCCAAGGTATGTGCCAGACTGGTGCCAAATGCATTGGCTCTCTGCCTATGGAGCCTCTGAAGTAGATCGTTTTCCAAGCATACTCATCCACTTTTAATGACTTTATGTAATTTTGGCTCATTAATAAAATATTTGATGTAATTTAGTCAGTGGGTAAGGATTCAGGCCTTGATGTGTTGTGTTCGCTGGAAGGCCTGTGGGTGGAAGGAGAGAGGTTTCGAGTAGGGGGTGGGTGTGTACAGCTGCGGAGCCCAAGGCATCCCAGTTATCCTCCAAAATATCATCTGACATCCATTACTTTAAAAATGTGTACACTCACAACAGTCCTACTTCTAATATTTGTCAACTCTAACTGTTTTGAGGAAACTATTCATGAGCTTGGTTGCAAAACCACCCGTAGGTCAGAGAGCACGTACATAGGCAGATGCAAGAAGGAAAAAACCCACAAATCTTGTCACATTTCATTAATGCTGAGTTCAAAAAAGCTCTGCCCTTTATGTGAAATGACAAAATCTAATGACAGCATGAGAAAAAGGTTACAGGCTTTAACAGTGTTCAATTACACCAGTTAATCTTTAGACACATTAATCCTTACCCCACTGATCCACATGCGTGACATGCGTTGTCCCTTTCTCTTCTTCATTTCCTCTACATCGGTACAACTAGATTATACCTGACTGAAAATGAGTTGAATGGTAACTGTGTCTCTTAAAGATCAATTTCTACCTTGAAGTGACAATGATTCTAAATCCAGATGAATATGATAATCCTCTGAATATGCTTGTAAGTTATTTTGTGTTTTAACTAAATAGATGATCATGTTTTGTAACAATTTCTTTCAGTTTAAGATACCATGAATTAAGAAAATCTGGGTGGATAGCTAAATGTATGAATAATGTATTGCCATGTTAGGCACTAGGGCTGGTTTGGAGTGCACACATGTGGCAGATTTACAGGTGCAAATAAAAATAGCAGGACAGGATGTGATATGACTCAAATGCATTATTCATCTTAACCTCCCCTCTGTCTTCAGGTGAAGGATTTATTGGTTCATTTACAATTTACCCTTTTTTTCCAGCAACAGTTATCTTTCATTATCTTCTTGTTCCATTCAGCATCATGTGGTGGTGATATCAGGGGACCTGGAGGGATCATCTTATCACCTGGCTACCCTGAGCTGTATCCTAACTCTCTAAATTGCACATGGACTGTAGAAGTCAGCCATGGAAAAGGTAGGAGAATGCATCTATATATTTGCATGCAAGCTGTTAGGAACAGCTAAGATGCCCCAAACACTCCACCTTCCAAGCTGGAGGAAGATACACATACCACACCCTCTTTCCCAGTGGGTTCAGACGGCGATTTTATATATAACAGTTTTTATTTATCTAGTCCTTTCTACAGTGAGTCGCATATTTAGTATTCTCAACAATGACCAAATTATGTAACAATAAATTAAAAGGACACATCTCCCCCTCCTCAAAAAGGTTCTAGAGATATAAAAGTGATTTATTATTATAAACTGAAAAGAGTGCAACATGTACATTTAATCAGGCAAAGATCATTTAAATGCAGGGCTTTTATTATTGGATGGTAGCCAGGCCATGAGTGGTGGCTCCACAGTGTAATGGTTTACGCATTTGGGTTCGCTACTGAAGGGAAACACAAATCCTTTGGTGGGGTTGAATCAGGAAGGTCAACTAATAATATATCCACTGGATTGGATATGCAGAGTATGTGGTAACCCAGAATATAAGTAGAAATATTACACAATGTAGTGTTCATTCACTGCTCTTTTTGAGTCTATATTAAATTGTTCAGCTCATTTCGTTCCTTCCTGTATAGCAGCTCTTCTATTCAAGAAGTGTGTGTGTGTGTGTGTGCGTGCGTGCGTGCGTGCGTGCGTGCGTGTGTGTGCGCGCGATAGAGACTTGTATTCTCATATTTTAGAAACTATTTGTCCAGTATACTTTGAACTTTGCGATTGAATGCCTGGGAATGCAGGGATGTACATTCCTGAGTGTGAAGTTGCTTTTTGTGATCTTCTCTCTGTTACTAGGCAGTAACATACTTTATAAATAAACTATTTACTATGATAGCTACCATTGCTGATGCTTGCTGATGTGACAGTGGGCACATCCTCTAGTTCAAAAAAGGTATGTGCCGTGTGCATTGGTCCTTAGTGTGAAGAACAGGATCTTACATTCTTCTGATACTTTTTTTTATGAACAGCTTCAACTTTTAAGCAGAACACCTGCTGAAGCAAATCTTGTATCTCAGTTTTATTCACTAGTCGCTCTTTGTTTTATTACTTTAATTCTGTTATCACAGCACTCACTGTCAATTATCAGTGTGCCATTCATTATTATTTGAAAAGCACACTGAACTTATCACAATGCTCTAGCCGTATCATCACATTTGCCCATAGTGTTTCCTATTATCCATTCCCAAATGGCCTTTTGAAAGTCAGTCCTGTTGTCGTACCTTTATTTTCTTTTGAGTTACCTATCTCGCTGTTCTTGGAGTTTAACACCATAAAATCATATTATTTCATTTAAATCAGTGTTTAACTGTTCATGTCATTTCTCTCTTTGCCATATAATATTGATGCAATTAAAGTCCATGTATTTCAATCTAGTAAGCCCTGGATGGCAAGTTTATAGGTTTATAGGTCTGTGTGTAACTCATATAGGGAGACTGAATCCAGTAATTTAGGGCTTTACCCACTGACATCATGTAATCCTTCCCTGGATAACTCTATTTTTCTCTGTTATTTCTTTGTGATGTTTATAGCATTAATTTTTTTTTATCAGCATTATCTTTTTAATTTCTTACATGGGTCTTTTAACTCTCAGCAATAGCTGGATTCATCATACTTAACTGCACCCACAAGTCCAAACTAATAACATCGAGAAATAATGAATACCTCCAACTAACTGACTGATTATAGCTCCACTTGGCACCAGTTCTAATATCTCACAATAAGTTATTCAAAAAACAAAACAAACAAAAACAAAATACTACAGACAGTCAATATCGATATCAATCAAAAAGGAAGAAAACGTGAAACTGAAAACTCTTACAAATATCATCTCATCTTAATCATGTGATTAAATCAGTAGATTGTGTATGTTTTTAAGAGATCGGAGTCTCAGAAGCTTGGGCAGTTAGATTGAATTTTGCGCGTCTGTATTCCTACATTGCGCGCCAATATAGTAGAGTCCCCACAGGGTGTTAGTGCAACCTCTTATTACAACATACTGTAGTTATACTTGAGTGACCTGTAGCATTTGTGTGAATAAATTCCTTTAAATTACACATAAGTGTCATCATTTTGGTAAAACTGAAAACGGTGAATCATGTCATTAACATTATAGAGCAGTATATTTGAACAGAAACAGAAGTGAGCTCTAAAAGTAAAATGAATCAATTTTGCTTCCACAGAGACTATGATTCACATCTCTCTCTCTCTCTCTCTCTCTCTCTCTCTCTCTCTCTCTCTATATATATGTATATATATATATATATATATATATATATATATATATATATATATATATATATATATATATATATATATATATATATACACACACACACACACACACACACACATACGTATTAGGGGTGCAACGATACACAAAATTCACGGTTCGGTTTGATACTTTGGTGTCATGATCTGAATGAGGGTGGGTGAGGTTCAATTTGCCGTGTTGCAAGGAGAGCTTAACTTCTGTCTCGCTAGCTTGCCCTGCGCTCAGTGAATCTGTGTTCGACTACTCCGTCTAGGCTGCACTGTCGAGCGCAGAGCCACTGAACGCTCAACACAGACAGCATCGTTAGAAGGAAAGTTGATAAAATAAATTAAAAATTTTGTATTGTTTGATACATATGCGTACCGAACCGAAAGCACTGTATCGAACGGTTCAATATCAATACGAGTATTGTTGCACCCCTAATACATATACATATACACTCAACAAAAATATAAACGCAACACCTTTGTTACTGCTCCCATTCCCCATGGGATGGACGTAGAGACCTAAAATTCATTCCAGATACACAATATAACCATCCCTCCCAAACAGTGGTCACAAATCAGTCCAAATGTGTGGTAGTGGGCACATCTGCTATATTGAGATAATCCATCCCACCTCACAGGTGTGCCACATCAGGATGCTGATCTGACATCATGAGTAGTGCACAGGTGTACCTCAGACTGCCCACAACAAAAGGCCACCCTGGAATGTGCAGTTTTGTCTCACAGCAAAATGCCACAGATGCCACAAGCAATGAGGGAGCGTGCAATTGGCATGCTGACAGCAGGAATGTCAACCAGATCTGTCGCCCGTGCATTGAATGTTCATTTCTCAACCATAAGCCGTCTCCACAGGCGTTTCAGAGAATATGGCAGCACATCCAACCGGCCTCACAACCGCAGACCTCGTGTAACCACACCAGCCCAGGACCTCCACATCCAGCAGGTTCACCTCCAAGATCGTCTGAGACCAGCCACCCAGACAGCTGCTGGAACAATTGGTTTGCACAACCAAACAATTTCTGCACAAACTGTCAGAAACCGTCTCAGGGACGCTCAACTGCATGCCCGTCGTCCTCATCGGGGTCTTGACCTGACTCCAGCTCGTCGCCGTAACAGACTTGTGTGGGCAAATGCTCACATTCGATGGCGTCTGGCACGTTGGAGAGGTGTGCGCTTCACGGATGAATCATGGTTCACATTGTTCAGGGCAGATGGCAGCTGAGAATGTCCCAGTTCTTGCATGGCCAGCATACTCACCGGACATGTCACCCATTGAGCATGTTTGGGATGTGCTTGACCGGCGTATACGACAGCGTGTACCAGTTCCCACGAATATCCAACAACCTCGCACAGCCATTGAAGTGGAGTGGACCAACATTCCACAGGCCACAATTGACAATCTGATAGACTCCATGCGACGATGTGTTGCACTGCATGAGGCAAATGGTGGTCACACCAGATACTGACCGGTTCTGGGTCCCCAGACCCCCAATAGCGCAAAAAACTGCACATTCCAGGGTGGCCTTTTGTTGTGGGCAGTCTGAGGTACACCTGTGCACTACTCATGATGTCAGATCAGCATCCTGATGTGGCACACCTGTGAGGTGGGATGGATTATCTCAATATGGCAGATGTGCCCACTACCACACATTTGGACTGATTTGTGACCACTGTTTGGGAGGGATGGTTATATTGTGTATCTGGAATGAATTTTAGGTCTCTACGTCCATCCCATGGGGAATGGGAGCAGTAACAAAGGTGTTGCGTTTATATTTTTGTTGAGTGTATATATATATATATATATATATATATATATATATATATATATATATATATATATATATATATATATATAGCAAATACTAGCAAATAGACAGAACATGAAAAAGAGAAAGTCTAAATGGTCCCTGGACAGGATTTGAACTTTTGACTTGCTTCTCAGGCCATATTTGAGCCAACCAGTCACCCGTCAGCTCACCTGTTTTGGCTATTGAGATTGGATGACTTGTTCACCACAGCCTCCAAATTCACCACAACATACACAAAATCTCCTGGGATTATTTTCTCTGCTCTTTAATCGCTGTATTGTATGCTTTTACCTTTGGGCAATCAGCAAGAAATTCCACTTCAGAGGTAGTAGTTATGCAACTAGCCACTTTTTATTAACCAGCACGTGTACAGACTGTATTACAATATTAGAAAGTCTCCTCACAAGATTGGCTCTTGATTAATTGGTCATTTGCCTTCATGCTCTGTAATATAATTGGCGTTTTACAGAAGACAATCAATCATTTCATTTTGTTATTTATTCTAGAGCCATTTGGGGCTTTCTTTATTAAGTGAGCCAAGCATTGTGGAGGACATTATAGAGTCATATTCCAACAGATTCAACAGATGGCATTGAAATGCCATCACTGATGGTGCTGAGAAGCAGCCAAGTGGCCATCATGGATAGAATGAAGATGTTGTTATTGGGTCTGAGTTACAGTGTGATAAAATGGAAATATACTGTTTATATAGGCCTTGTTTACTTGCTTAAAATTTCAGTTACATTTTATTGATGGAAAACATCATCTTCACCAACCTGAAAACAATTTATAGATTCTGTTTGCTTCATTGACTGTCAATCATTAGTTATGCTCTTTTCTTGGGAAAATCTTTCACTGGCAAGCTAGAAGACAAGTCTTTGTTTTACCAGGTTCATTTTGAGGTGACTGCATTCAAATTTAGCCCATTTCCTTAAATTTAAACAACAACATTAATTCTTAACCTTATGCAGCACTGTGCAGGAGTCTTGAACGGCCACTAGTTTCTTTATATTTTATATTTTATATCCAATCAGTCAGTGCTCCAATGAGCAACAGTTCTCCTTTTCTGAAGATTTTTCAAAGTTTTTTCTTTGGAAATTGACTGAATCATGATACAGATACCATATCTGAAATTCATGTCATAAAGAAAAGGGGGGAAAAATCCATCAAAGACCTGGCAGAATCTGATAGATGCATCTAGATCTTTAGATAATCACTCTACTGTTTACTGCACAGGTATGCCAAATTACACAAAAACTGGACTAGCAAGAGGTCCGAAAGGTATGAAATAATGAATTCAAATTTGAAATGTTTGGGTCAAATCATCAGTGAGTGTCAACAGTGAGTTTCTTCAGCTATTTGTACAACATGATGAAGGCTTGGTCATTGTATGGGGCTGCATTTCAGACAGCGGTCTTGGGGATCTTGACAGAACTGATGAATTATAAAAACAGAAACAGAGCAACAGATTTTCATCCACCTGACATCCAAAGAAGAGCTCTGAATGACCTTCCAGAAGCCTGCAGAACTGTTATTGATGATACTGATTAATAGAGTTCAGGCTTTCTTGAAAACTGTTAGATTTTGTATTGTTGATTGTCATTTATGCTTAGAAATATTTAACCATATATTCTTAAAGGTGTATAATCAATTGTGTAGTGATAGTCTGCAAACTTTGTGTGTATTAGAGAGCACTCTGGGAGCACGAGAGAGGTCGTACCTTGTCTTATTGTTTTATGGTAGGATAAACGTAGCTACGTCTGTTCTAGTCTAAGTGCTTTAAATGCTGGACTTCCTCACCGTGTTATCTAGGGTGAGACTACCCTCTTCCTGACCAAGGATGTTTGCTTGTGTGCTTTTATGTTATATGACCCTTTGATCAGCAACACACACACACACACACACACACACACACACACACACACACACACGGTACTCTTTGTTTGTATGTAGACGTCATATGTTAATGAACCTATGCATATTCATGTAACCTCAATAAAAAAGCAGTGTTACGGGGGAGCGGTCGAGAGCAACTGGGGTCAAGCGAAGGAACGGCGTCTGTCCGGTTCTCTCCCGTGCACGAGAAACATGAAAAACTTTGCCTACTTCGTGTCTTGCTTGCGGTGTAATTATATTGTCTTCAACGTTCCAGCGAATAGGTTCAAGCTACAAACCTATCAAAAACATTCAAGCTCTATTTTTATCTTTCCAATGGTTTTTTTTTTTTTTTTTTTGCATGTTTCAATAAATCATCAAGCCCATTTCCCATTTTCCTAGCAAACTCTAAAGAAATGGGGGTGGCTGAAGACTTTTACACAGTACTGTCAGTCAGTATGAACATGAAATATGCATGTTACCATGAATTTATGAATGACACTGTTCCTTTCAGTTATTCTTTATATATTCCTGGAAACCTCTATCACTGGACTTTCCTATTTTCTCCTCCAAGGTGTCCAATTCACTTTTCACTCCTTCCACCTGGAGGATCACCATGACTACCTTCTGATAACAGAAAACGGCAGCTTCGCTCAGCCACTCGCTCGCCTGACTGGCTCTGAGAGGCCTGCACCAATTAATGCTGGTCTGTATGGGAACTTCAAGGCCCAGCTACGCTTTATTTCTGACTTCTCCATATCGCTGCAGGGATTCAACATTTCGTTCTCAGGTATGAGTCCATATGTGGGCTATGTCTGTAGAAGGAATGGAGGTGGGAGTTGTGGTAGGGCAGGAAAGGTTTTAGCAGAGGATGGAGGGTTGTGTGGAGGAGGTAGAAAAGAGGACTAAGGGTAATTAAAACGAGGGGTAGAAAGCAAAAGTGAAAAGCAGTCACAGGCACGTGGAAAGAGACAGTTCTTTCATTGATGAGATCAAAAGCACTAAGCCTCTCTAAAGCGTGCATAAAGTAGCATAAGGAGTGATTTGTCGGTCAGCAGGCTTAAGACAGACCATGCCTCAGGCCTGTGTCAGTCAGAGAAGGATAATTAAGAGACAACAGGGTCATGCAGGTAGAGGGTGTCTGATCGTGAGGAGAATGATCAGCAAAGCATTGCATGTGGGCCAGTCTCCCGAGGACTGAAGACGGCAGAAGGAGAAGGAGGTGTGTACAGAAATAATGGGCCCCCCATATAGATGGTAAGAAATGGAGAATTAAACAGCCGTAGATACACGGTTTAGAGAGCTAGATAAAGGGACAGAAAGGAGATGAGACAGATGGTGATGCTGAGTGTGCAGGGCTCATAGAGAAGGTCGGATAAAGAGTGAGAGAGGAGAGTGACACACAGAGAGAATAGCAAGGTAGAGAAGCCTTGTTTCATGAGCATCCGGGTTAAATGTTTGCCTGCTGTTCACTGAAGTGAGACATATCTTATGAATCCATGAATATTCATGAAACATGATTTGTGAATATATTTTTGTCTTCTTTCATGCTCTGCAATTAGCATCTATATAGTTCATTATTAGAATTCGTTTTTTAACCTTTTATGACCTTTAATGAACGTCTGCCAAGGCCATCATTCTACATCCTACACTTGATTGCTGCTTTAATGTTTTGCGGTGCTGAAATCAATAGGCTCCGTATAGTTCTGCATACTGCCAGATACAGACCGTGAGAGAAATGCTGATGGGAGTAAGACCTTTTTCCTCCTACTCCTGGGCTGCATTTTCTCAAATTATAAGGCCACCAGCAGCCCCATGTGTAAAAATATTTCACTGAGAGTGGCCTAGTTTTTAGAGAGCTCATTCTTTATCCCGACAACCTGGAATCAAACGTTTGGCTTCCCAGCCTGATGAAGATTCCTTGAGCAAGACAGGTAATCCCCACAAACTACAGTGCTGCTTTGCCTGAACATGTCGTCTTTTTTGATGGAAGCAAACAAGAAGACTGGGAGTTATTTTCAAAAGAAGCAATAGATAGAGGATTCGTAATAAATTTTTGTTGTCTTATTTGCAGAGTATGATCTTGAACCTTGCGAGGACCCTGGAACGCCTCGGTACGGCTGGCACACGGGCTCCAAGTTTGGCATTGGCGACTCTTTGTCGTTCTACTGCAATACGGGCTATCGTCTGCAGGGGGCGAGGGAGATCGTGTGCCTGGGAGGTGGGCGCCGCATGTGGAGTGCCCCTCTGCCAAGGTGTGTGGGTACGTGGTCAACTGCTTTTATTCTGTTTCCGTTCTTGTTTATGTATGTGTTTATGCAACTAGCCAGTGTCAGCTTTTAAAATGTATTCAACACAGATGTAAACTTTATTATTTGACATTTAAGAACCCAGCAGAATTGGGTTTATGTAAGTAGACTACAGTTAAAAGGATAGACCTGTGATTAACTGACGTGAGCTGCTGGGTTAAACTATCTAGGGAGATGTCCTTTTCACTCATGAAGGCTTAAAGGCAGGTCAGTTACATTCACATTTCAAAAGGTTACTGTAGGGATTTAGTCATTGTGATAGTGTACCTAGCATGTTTTTGACATTGACCTGGTCTTGTGTCAGACTTACAGACTAAAAGTATCAGTGCATTTGTTGCATGATAAATGCCATGTTCTGATGTCCCTGTCTTTGAAAGTCTGGACTTTTTTTTCTGTACAAGTTAATTGTGGTTAAGTAATTTTCTGCTATTTAGCCCAGGCAGCAAGGCAAGTGAATGTTGTTACATTAAATATTAATTATTTAATAGTCTAATCTATGTTTCATAATGTGTCTGTCTCAGTTAAAAAATGATTTTCACGAGGTAAGGTAATAAAAAGGGATGTACACTTTCTCATTTAAGTAGAATGTGTGAAATATACTTTTATCTTGTTAGGAAAAAGCTAATGAACCAGTTTTATGGTGTCTATTAATTTTCGTGAATGTATTCCTAATATGTTTAAGCAGGTCATATTGCTGTGTAGCTGATTGTGTCTGTTGTTGGGGTTTTTTTGTTTGCAGCTGAGTGCGGTTCAACAGTCTCCAACAATGAGGGAGTTCTTTTGTCCCCCAACTATCCAATGAACTATGACAACAGCCATGAGTGCGTGTACAGCATTCAGGTCCAAACAGGAAAAGGCATCAACATCACTGCCAGCACCTTTGAGCTTGCTCAAGGTGATGTTCTCAAGGTAAGCAAAGCAGTCGCTCATCTTTGCTGACACAAAGTAGATAAGCAACTTCAGTTTTGTGTCATTTTTAAAAATTGATGTTCAAGTATGCAAGCAAGGTCTTGATACTTTTTATTATTTGCAAAAAGAAGGATTGCATGGGAAAAAAATGCAGAATTGTTTTGTCTTAGACGTCTGAAGGTCACGTGACAGCATCAGCAGCATTTGCTCGTGGGCATTATTAACAGATTTGATAAGCACCACACATGTAATGAAAGTGGCTGTGTTGTTCCCACCTCACAGCTGGAGTGCACTATTTATTTATATATATTTTTTAGATGCAGATGTTTTGTTATTAGTCCAAAGCACTGTGGACTAGTATCTGTATCCATCTAGTAATGCAGCTGTATAGTCTCTTGTACTCAGTCATCTCGGGAATATCTCAAAAGTGGAAAACATTTTCAGAGAGGTAGATTACCTTTAAGAAATGGAAAAACAAAACAGAGCCCTTCTGTAACGTTTCAAAGGAAAGAACACAGAGCCTTTTGTTTTTCATTTTTTATTGTTTCACAGATATCAGTCAGGGAAGCATGCTTCTACTTAAAGTCATTCTTTCATAAAATAATAAACAAGTAAATAAACACAACATCAAAGAAAGATTCAATTTCAAACTCATGTTTCTAAGAGCCTTGAAAAGCAGTGGAAAGAGTCAACTGCCTGCCTGAAAATAAGTAGTTAAATAATAAAGAACATTTAATATTTGGTGAATATTTGTTAAAATATTTCTACTTTTAAATGGTATTAATTAAAAAGACAAGTTATTCTTCCAGACCATCTGTCACGAGCCTTGTTAGCTAAGCTCTACAGATATACTCTCAGATCAATGGAATGAATTATGGATGCTCCTTTCTTCATTATCTCATTTTATTTAGGGCATTGGCTTGGCAATAGAGATGTCATATAAAATCGGATATATGACACTAATAGCTTCTTTTTAATCGTTGCTGTCTTACTTCAGTATTAATTTTTAATTCTTAATCAAAGCAACAAAACACTCCCTCGTGTTCCTTTCTGTCTCCGATTAGCTGTATGACGGTAAAGATGGGGCAGCGCCACTGCTTGGCACATACACGAGCACGCTGATGCAAGGTCTGTCCCTTACCAGCACTTCCAACTATCTGTGGCTTGAGTTCTACTCTGACCACGAGAAGACGGCTGCAGGTTTCCGGCTCATATACCACAGTAAGTCACATTTCATTTCCCTGGGGGAGGAGGGCCCTAAAGCTTTTCCAAATGAGTGAATTTAGCCTCACTTCGGGAGCCAGGCATTTGAAGTAGCAGAATTTGAAAGAACATTTTAATTGACCCTCACCCCGCTTCGCTGTATCTTTCACTGTCAGGGTATCCATTAAACACAGCATGGTGTTTCTGCTCCACTCCAGCAGGAAAATTGGCTTTTTTCTTTCTGTCCTTTCTCAACCTCTGTCTCTCTCCATGTGAGTCCTTTTTCTCTCTTTTATTTTGCTCTCCACTTCTGCAATTAGCGTCCTTGCTTGCCTAACTGTACCTTGTTAAAGCAGGTGAATTATTGTTAGGACTGTTTGAAGTCACTATGCTGCTGTTTGTGGTTTGTGTGTGTTGCCAGTTTGTATTTGCATGCACTGCATAGGGTGTGTGTGTACAAATCCACAAGTGCATGTGCGCATTAAAAGTTTCGGTCATTGCTGTAAGGGGGGGCAATAATAGATGGGGTTTTCTCTCCCCCCTAATTGGCTTGCTGACTGTGTGTTGTTGCTAACCATTTCCAATTTATTACTGTGAAGAGAGAATGTTTTGGCGACACTGCATTTTGCCATCCAATTTAAAGTGTTTTTGTCTTTCACCTGCAATTGTGTGCTCATTGAGATCTCTGAAATCTTTTGGTCTACCAGTAAGCTTTCTAATGTAGAATTCAAGAGAGTAGTTAGGATGAAGTTCTGGTTTTCACTTTTGATCAGTTTTAAACTTTTGAATGGTTTGAAAATAATAATAATGAAAAGGTTTTTTTTTTGATAACTCACAGTTCCTATGTCTTCAGCTTTCACTCTATGATAATGGCGCCAAATGTGCAAGGTACAACTGGTAATAGATATAAGAGAAACGTTTTAACAGTTTTGCTGTAAGATTCAGTTTGGCATTAGTTGTGAAGGGTTTGAGGATTCGGAGCCTGACAGATCTGCAAAAATAAAAAAAGAAAATGTACATTAATCAGGAATGTGGGCTCATTTGCAACGGCTATATAAATTGCCATCTGTATCTAAATTAGTTGTGAAGAAATGGCTTAATTACAGGCTTCCTTTTGAGTTACAGAATACCCCGTAATTAAGTATCACATAATTGGATTTCATTTGTGATATTTTTTCTTATCCATGGATGCACACAAGGTAAATGGCACAATGTAAGCTGTATCTCTCAAGTGCAATCATTTGAGCCAAAATGAAAAGGGTTTTTTTTTTATGTAAGGAGAACTGAGTGATGTATGAGCAGCAAGGGGGCAAGGGGAAGGTGGGATATGGTCAGTTTAAATCTTGTCAGAACATGAAATCTTATCATGTTTTCATGACTCCTTCCAAAAGTGCTGAGGTAATTTCCTAAATGTGAGCGGTAACTGCTGGAGATTTATACTGGGCATGACACTTGTAATACTACCATAACATCTGGCATGGGCACGGACCTCGCGGTGAGACGAGACCATAAATCAGCACTGCTGGGTTTATGTGCGGCCACTCTTGCTGCATAGCGGAACACTTTAGTACCTAAAAGAGAGGAACAACATATGAAGGCCATATTCAAGCATGCTGAGCTAAAGATTTATCACATTTTCTTGTTTGTGGCTTGTTTAATTTCCTCTCCCCAAGCGTTCCAAGTGGATAGGCTGTTTCTCAGTCATAGCAAATGCCCACACTCAATTGAACATTTAATTATGAATGCCTAATTATGGTCTCTGTCCAAAGGAAATCTTTTATTGCTGGTAATATAATAGGACTATGAACCCTCATCTGTGCCCAACGGGAAATCGATACTCAAAGCTAAATCCATACCTCTTTAGAGTATAGATAAATGAGTACTGGTTCATCGAATGACAGTAGACTTTGTTACATAGTACTGTGTTACATTAATGTGTTGGTTCTTATCACCACCCTATGCCATTCTTCTTCTTTCTTGTCTAGGTTTTGAGCTGTCCCACTGTGACGATCCAGGTGTGCCACAGTTTGGCTTCAAAATCAGTGACCAGGGTCACTTTGCTGGAGGTGCCATCACGTTTGGCTGTGACCAAGGTTACACTCTGCACGGCTTTGGCATGCTAAAGTGCATGACTGGTGAAAGAAGAGCGTGGGACAACCCTCTTCCTTCATGTATAGGTAATCCTTTTTGCCTGAATGCTGAATTTTTTTCTGTTCTGTCTGTCTAGTTATAGATAATAAGATAATAATAATAAAAGCTACAAACAGCGGGCTCTCCATTCTATGTGTCATAGTCCAGAGGATGGAGACCCTGCTGTTTGTAGCTTTTATTATTATTCAGAACAGCCACTGCTCAGCTAGGTGTTAATCCAAAGGATTTATCCCAACATGATTTGTTCTTAATTGAACTTTGCTGAAAGAAAATACGCCGCTTGTCATTTGGTAAGAGAATTTAAATGGCTTTGATGTTTTCTCGTGAATAATTGATCTGTGTGTGTGTTTTGGATGCAGAACTGGCTGTATGGAATGATTACGAACACTATAGTGTTATAGTGTATAGGATTGCTATTGAGCTTTCGCTGTGTTGCCGTACCCCTTTCGTCGAATGTTTGATTCGAATGTTTTAATCCCCCAGCAATTAATCTGCGTTTTTCTACAAGTAAAGGAATAATTATCGTATCTTTTTTTGTCATATTGAGACTTGGACATAAAACACAGTCCTGGCTGTACTTTCATATTCAGAACATGCTGAGACGGAAAGATAGAGAAATGATAAAGCTATTACCTGCACGCTGCTCAAGTCTGGAAGGTGTTGTGAAGCAGTGTCTGTTCCTTGATGTCTAGCAGTGATGGATTAGGGTAAAAGATGATTTACAAATTCCGGACGTGTGCAGAATTGCACTTTTAATGCCAATGCTTTCCACTGCTGGAGCATTTCTTCTTTATACCATTGTGATATGTCTAATACAACCGCAATGAGTAAATAAATAGATGTACTGATTAACTGGAAAACAGTGCTGTGTCACTGAGAGATCAATATTAATAGTGAGCTGTGGTGAAATGGCATTTCCATTCATTTCCCCAGAGCCACATCCTCGTTGCCATCAAGGTCTTTTACATCTGCCCGGCATAATGATACTGATTATAGCCCACCAATGTAGTGATCTAATGCAATTTTCCTATTAATTAAGTGGCGTTTATTATGTAATATAGATAGCAAGACAATAACCAAGGAAGAGACAAAGTAGATTGGATGATAAGATATCCGTTCAGTTATTAACGTTTGTAGCAGTGTCATTCCTACAGTGTAGCCTGGCCTCTATAGTCTTTTTAACCAAATTAATGATTCATTAGGAAGCAAACATGTGTTGTATCTCTGAGTTTCTCTGCTTAGACAGGAAGCCGCAGTCTCATTACCTGTTAGGATTGTTCGCTGTGGCTAAGCTTAAATTTTTGCACATTGTACCCTCAGAGCTGCAGTGAGCTGGCATCTAGTTGTTAGTTGGTGTGTGTGTTTGTGTGTGTTTAACTTATGCACATTTTTTTGTCTGTGGAAGAATCTTGATTTTGTATTGTGCAAGTTTTGTATTTGTGCTTCAATATTTCTGTGTGTGTTTGTGTGTGTTTGTGTGTGTGCGCATGCAGCGGAGTGTGGTGGCAGTTTTAAGGGTGAGTCTACTGGGCGTATCCTTTCTCCTGGCTATCCCTTCCCCTATGACAACAACCTGAGATGTACCTGGACAATTGAGGTCAATTCTGGCAACATCGTCAGGTAACTCCGATGTCTACATATGCATGCATGTACTGCATATTTAGGATAAATGTAATTTTGTTTATTTTCTTTATATTGTGCTACATGATTAATAACGTTTGTATTAATAATTTTCGAGTTGTTGTTAATTAAGATGTGCAGGAATTTGTCTAAAAATGCAAATTATTCATGAAATGGATGGTGAAAGAGAAAATAAATGATTTAAAATGAACTAAGCAGAGCATCCAGTGGACTATATGTGTGTTAACGTTAGAAGGATTTTAACAGCAGTTTAAATATATACAAGGAAATTGCCTAGAACTAAACTGCGGGGAGATGATTTAAATGCATCATAAATTAATGGAGGTCAGATAACTTGCCCTGACTTCAAAGGACTTAAAGATGAAAACATCCGTAAAATGTTTGCATGAGATGTTGTAATGTGCAGTTAAGATTTTGAACATGAAGAATTCGCCTCTCAAGTTAGATGTCATCAAGAAAAACGGCCTGCAGCAGCTCCATTAAGAATGATTGTGTGAGGGACTTTGTAGACACTGTGACAGCACCCAGAGGAATATTACTGGGACATGGAAGCTTTTTTTTTTCTTCCTTTGTTTTGGCTGAGAGCTCCCACTATTACTGTGAAATAAAACCGATTTGGGCTCAGAGGTCGAAGTAAACATGATATGATTTCATAAAGTCAACCACACATTCTCTGTGAGATGAGCTGCTTCGGGCCATCTCTTGATGAGATTGCAGATAAGTCTGTGGTCTCATAGTGTAATTCTGACTTTAGAAGAAGTTGATTGATGATAGCAAATCTCAGCTAAAATGCCCAAAAGCAAAGGGACATTGTTTCTAGAATTAATTGAATCTTGCTAAGTTCAACACCTATTTGGTGCCCCAGCTTGAGGGGTTTTCATTGTATTTGCAGTGTACGATGAATGCAAACTTCATTTACGTCAGTACAAAAAGAGAATACAAGAATTGATTTAATGTTAACTCATTCTAACCATATGTAAGCTAATAGAGAGTTTGCATATGGTCAGCGATAGAGACTTGCGGTGAACTAAAACCAAACTATGCCAACAATCTTTTGTGTTCACCTCTTTCAGCCTCCAGTTTCTTGCATTCGACACAGAGGCATCCCATGACATCCTGAAGGTTTGGGATGGGCCTCCTGAGAATGAAATGTCTCTGAAGGAAGTTAGTGGCTCACTGCTGCCTGAAGGAATCCACTCGACTCTCAACATCGTCACCATTCAGTTTGAGACTGATTTTTACATCACCAAGTCTGGCTTTGCCATTGACTTCTCAAGTGAGTGTATCTTGCGAGCTACATAGCTATGTGGTAGTATTTTTTTCCCTTGATCTCAATAACAGTTTCTGCAAAGAGTTGAGAATAGTGTGATTAATTCAATGTACAAGTATGTTGTTTACCGCTGCCTAATGTCTTGCTGAGCAGATCTGTATAAGGATCATCACACAAATTCAGTGCATGAAAGGAGTATGCTGAAGCCTCTTTCTCTGTTGACTTCTAATAGATTCCCAAATATTGTTCTTTTCCATTTGTGTCTTATGGATCTCTCAGAATAATTTGTAATAATGTCTTGATGAGCAGTGAAAGTCTCTGATATGTTACACTTCACTGCTGACTGTCTACTATGCAATATTTGCTGCTGCTGTGACATAATGCATTTGCTTTGCTGATGACTACTTTCAAAACTAAGCATCTGGAAGCAAACTGAAAATGAAACAACATGCATGCCAAATATGATGAGCTTGTAATGTTTTTGTTTTCTTTAGCATACAGGCAGCCTAATACAAAAATCAATTATATGGGATTCACTGCACTGCGCTGCAAAATGGAACTGATTCTGCAGACATGCTGTACTTAAATACGCTGCTTGCCTGAGGCTGGTGGTTTTCAGAACTGAATGCGAGTAATAGGGAAGGGATGATGGGAACAATAGTCATGTAGGATTTCATTAAGAATATACTACCTTAAATAAAAATGTAAGCAAGAAATCACTCCCACTATCAAATTAATGTGGTAGTGAGAGTTTCCACCAGGCACTAAGATGAAGAACAAAATCTAACCCATAAAAATACCGTGGAAGATTTTTTTATATTGGATTTTGATTTAATTTGCTATGTCTCAGACTACACAGGCATCAGTTGGCATGTTCATCATAGTACAATTAGAGAAACATTGAACAAGCGTGGCTTATTTCAAGCAGAAAGCATCCTGCAACATGGCAGCACAGCTGGACAGATGAGACTAAAAGTAGAGATGCTTGTCTATAATGCACAGCAACACATTTGGTTGAAGCTCGTTAGGTCCCCATCCTAGGGGTAAATTAGACATCCAACATGCAGCTAACATGAGACTCTACCACTCCCAAGAAAAAGTCTGCAGCACATAACAATTCAAGATGTTGAGCAGCAGTTTATTCACTTCAGAGGTAAGCAATGCCAAAATGACTAACAGAAGTTTCTTATTGTTCGTAATGTTCCCTAAAACAAAATAAAAGGCAAACAGTAGACAATTCTTTAACCTGTACTCCTAAGCAATAAACAAAAGAAAAAGGATTTCAACAGAAAGAGATTCTCACTCCTACTGAACTGCTCACTGTGTGCATATGTGTATAATTATTTACAATTTACTGTTTACAAAGACTGTTTCTTCAAGGCTTTTAGCTAACAACCCAGGGCTCTATTCCAGGAAGCAGGTTCATCGAACTCTGCGTTTAAAAACAAACTCTGAGCTGAGTAACTGTGATCAGCAACTCTGAGATTTTGGTTCCAGAAGAGCTAATCAGATTTAGTTTAATCAACTCTGTGTTTATTCACCTTAAGTTAAGCTTGTGCGTGAGTAAAGAACGAAGGCCATCATCAGTGGAGCTCTGATACCAAAATTCACCATGGCAACGGGTAAATAAAGCACAGAGAATCAATTTCATTTCAGTGGACTAAGGAATATGAAGCATGTCAGTGCTGAACATGATATTTATCTTAAAAAAAACAAGAGGAAAGAAAATCACCTTGAACCACTCTGTCATCTTTTTTTTAAGATTCATATTTTGTCATCATTTGTCATCATTTACCATCCTTGAATTTTCATTAGATGAAGCTGGAAACTGTAACCTGATAAAATGTTGCTGACAGAAACTGACGCTAAAAGTCTGAAGAAACATATCAGATAGTTCTCTGATGGACCTGTGATATTGGTTACTCAGATAGCAACAGAGCCTGGGAGGATCTGCTCTGGAGTCAGTTTTTTTTAGTTCAATAAAAAAAAATTTTGCTGCAGTTTTATGACACTTTAATTTTTTCAGTAATTATTTAGTATAAATTTAATGTACTGATGGGATGCAATAACCTCAATTTTTAATTAAAGTTTTTTTTTTATTAGTGGATAAAAATGTGTGATGACATTTGCAGCAAACTCTTCTGTAATGTTTCCCAGTTTAACCAGCAAACATTTTACTCAGTTTCTGTGAATAATAATTTTATATCAACTCAAAAAATACAAGACAGGTTGCTGAGTGTTTAATGGATTTACTGTAAAGATAAGAAATTGAAATTGAAGCTTTTACAGGTTTTAATTATTTCAGAATTGTTTTTAGTGGATGAACCGTTGTAAATACCATCCTGCTGTGCAAGTGGACATGTTTACTGATCCATTACGGAGCCTATGACAGCTTCAGGCGAAACGGGTTCTGGGTCAACCCACTGAGACTGATTTAGGTTTTTTGTAGCTGAAAATATATGTCATAGTCTGAATTTCAGATGCTGAACCTTTCAAAAATGTTGCTTGATATCATCTAATGAATGAATTTCAATTTGTGAAGAAATTTTAACATGAAATTTTCAAAACACAATCAGCTCTCTGCAGCTGCTTTAAAAACTCATTTTAAAATATATTTAGTTGAGTTTTAGAAGCCTAAAGTAATTTCAGAACCAGCTTCATTCACTTATTCACATCATCTCCTGGATCCCATCTATATCTGCGTAACTTTATGCTAAACTTTGGGGGAGTCAAAATCTTTGTCTAAATAAATAAATAAATCTGGGTAAATTCCCAGATGATAACATGCAACTACTTTGCTGGTAATACCGGAAATGGGTAAAGAAAATCAACACCCTATTTATGCAAGATAATTCATAATTTTATTAGGGGGGTTATATTGTTTGGGTCTGATTATTATTGATTATTATTGTCTGATTATTATGTGCCCATCTATGACAGACATTTTTCCATTAATTTGACTGATTACAACATGACAAATGATTGATTATTGATCAGTGTTGTATATGTCCAAACCTTTACACAGACAGGTTTGATGTAAACAGTGATTACTGCAGTGAGGTGCACTAAATGTTTTCAGTGTGGGGAAGCTGGCTGACAGCTTGACAACTGCATTACTGTCCACAGAGTCACAGTGTTAGAAAGATGGAGACTATAGATTTTATTCTCAGCTAATAACAATTCGACCTAATTGTTGTTTCTATCCGTATAGCTGTTTTGACAACTGAATGATTAGATTAAAAATAAAATAAAATAGTGAAATAACAATACACCAGGATTTTGGTGTTCAATGCAAATTAATTATCTCTATTACACGCTCTAATAGCAACTTTATAAATGAGGACATGAATGGGGTTTCGGGGAACAAAACCTGCAAGTTACTGGGTTAATTTTGCAATTTTTCAAACCAGCAGTCAGGGGCAAACACATAAATACGTACACACACTTTGGAGAGAGAGCTTCACACTCTAATGGGAGGAGGCACACGTATAAACAAACACTTCACACATCATCGTGGATCATGACAACTAAAGCACGGAGGTGGAAGGATGATGATGATTTGGGCTTGTTTTGCAGCCATGGGACCTGGGCGCTTTGCAGTCAGTGAGTCAGTCATGAGAATGATTGAAGAAAATGATTTCTTCAAGTAATTTCTCCTAAAGCTGTTTCTACAAGCTATTGAATATAGGGTGTACTTAATTTTCAGAGGACTCATAAAAGCTTTGTTTCACTTTACTGTATGTGACATTATGAAATATTAATCACATTGAATGCTATATAATAGACATTGCCCTTTTAGATCAAATTTCTGTGTTTTACATATTTAATTTGATGAGCCGTTGGATATGTTTGATTTAGGAAAAACAGCAATAACAACAACAACAACACAGAAGTTCAATAAACTAAACTAGTCTTGAGTCTATCTTGAGAGTCTGTTATGCTGAATATTTGTGAAATCCAGCAGAATTTACCAGAACATTATCAAAGCCTTTGGCTGCTGCATAGCTGTGTTTTAGAGAAACAGATTAGGAAAACATGGCAGGATTTTGACTGATATGAGCTGTGATGGGCTCTGTGCTGTAACTCTGTTTGAGCTGCAGTTTAAACATAACCCTACATGGAAACGCTTGTGCATTCTTTCCTGTGCATTTTATGTCGGACCCCAGCTGCTTTTGGTGTGTGTCTGTGAATCACACGTATGTGTTTGCCCTTCAGGTTCGCTTGCAACAGCCTGCAGAGATCCAGGTATTCCCATGAATGGCAGTCGCAACGGAGAAGGGCGGGAGCCGGGTGACTCTGTGACCTTCTCCTGTGATCCGGGATATGAATTGCAGGGAGAGAGCAGAATCACCTGCATCCAAGTGGAAAATAGATACTACTGGCAACCCAGCCCTCCAAGCTGCATTGGTGAGAGAGAGAAAGATTTAAAGAGAGAAGGGAGGTAGTGTGGAGGAGATTGAAGAAAGAAGTTGCGCAGGGAAGTGTAGAGGATCAGAGGGAAGAAGAGATGTGGAGAGGAAGAGGTAGAGCAAAGAGTTTGTCTATTAACTGACTGCAGATGAGACTATAACTCTCTCTCACTCATGTCTTAAAAGTGTGTGTAGAATAAACAACACTCTTCAGATATGTTTGAGCTGTTGCCAGCTCTTATGTGGACAAATCCACTTCTGTTGTTGGTTAAAAGACTGAGTAGTCTATGGTCTCCCAAAACAGTGTCTTATTGGAGCTTAACGGCTAATTACCTAACAATGCAATTAGAAATAATTACACTAAGTAGGTCCAAAGAAACCTAAATGTTCTTGAGTTGCTGCCAACTGGTCTAACAGACTCTTTTTCTCGTCATGAAAGACCTAGGCGTTTGCAAGTCTTGGAGCGCAATTACAAAATCACACAACTTGGCATAATCCACTGACACCAGAAGCATCTCTGTGTTACTGAAAACTTGATGTAAATGTCAGCTGTTCATGTGCTAATAAAGTGTCACCATGCCTAATAAAAACAGCACAGTCACCGTCGTGTTACAAACACTGCTTCATTGTGCTGTGACAGTTGTTAGTTTATTCATCAAAATCAACAGTTGACAGACGCGCAAAGAATTATGGGGAGTGGGGGAGTGCCCGAGGCAGTAAAAATGACATTGAAATAGTCACAAACATAGCCATGCTACTGAGTCTGTTGACTTTCAGATTGATTTGCTACATTGATACTTGATGCGTTCACATAGTCCCAGAGAGATTAAGGAGCAATGAAGGCGGATTAAATAATTAACATGATAACATATGGAATAAAGTCTTGTAAGGGATACATACTGTTTTTTCAGTCATTTATATCTGAAAAATACACACTTCATAGATGCTGCATTGCATTGTGTTGTAAAAGCACACCGTATTGAAATGAATCAGCTCAATTGTCAGGCGTATCACGGTGTTATAATGCAAAGGGGGAAAACAGTGGCCTTTCTAATGCCCTAATCGTTGTTACTGCACCACCGGCTGATGGAGATTTACAAAGGTTATAGAAATAGCCAGTTAAATTTAACGACCCATAAGTGTACATGCCTCACATGTATCAAGCTGAATTTAGCTAAAGGCATTTGCAGCACATTTAAAGACTACTTATGTGTTCACAGCTTTTTTTCTCATTCATCTCTTCCTCCTTTTTATCTCTCAAGCTCCTTGTGGTGGGAATGTGACAGGGTCTTCAGGATTCATCCTTTCTCCCAACTACCCCCATCCCTACCCACACAGCAAAGACTGTGACTGGCTTATCGCAGTTCACTCTGACTATGTCATCTCCCTGGCTTTCATCAGGTAATACGACAACACCAGAACCTAAACCACATGGGTTGATGTATTATTCACACGTGTGGACTTTTCACTTATATTAAGTATTTAGTCAAAAGAAATGTGAGGACTTGACGAATTTGCAGGATGTGAGAAGGCCAATAGATAAAGAAAAATAGTGTTGTCCCTTAAAAACATGGGCCAATAGCTTACAAGCTGACTCTTTCCCTAAACCTGTGGTATTTTTTTGTAACCTGTCTGAAACAGAATGGACTCAGTTCTCAGTGGATGTGCAGTGGATCGGGCTCTGCAATGGAATTGCTTGTTTTCTGCAGTGGAACCTGCTATAGCATCACAGCATTAAGCACAGTTGACCATGTGTGTTAAGCAGAAGACCTAAGTTTGAGCCAAGGTGTGTTGGGAGATAGGGAGAAAGCAGCGGTGCCTTTACAGACACTTAGAAGGAGTAGTATTTCAGCCTGCTTTGCTGAAATGTGGGGAAACATGGTTTGTGGGTGAATACTATATCGCAGAATTGTGATAGGAGTGCATCTCGTTAAATATGCTGAAAGATAGTCCGACTGTGTGCTTTGCATTATTAATTGCAATCTAAGCATGCAGCACCAATATCTGCAAAGCAAAGCCACAGATGCGCCCGAGGCCAGTTTTCTTGGGCAGTCTTCTTTTGACTGTCGAGTACTTTTTGCGAAAGCCTGGAAAGGAACAAAAGGTACACTGCTGTTTCTGTACTTCCGCACACTTCGCGGTGAAGGCGGAGAACTCGCCATGTTTCTTCTTCAGCTTTGTCTTTCAAAGCAAACGTCTAATAGAGTTAGCACAATGCCGTTCTCTCTCTCTCTGACTCTTGGGAATTGCCAAATGAAAGGATGGGGTTATGATTTTAAATTGGAGTTGCCTTGATCCAACTCAAATGCAATTATCTCCAAGCTATTTACATTTTCGTCATAAACCGCGCTCATTATTTTGAAAACAAATGCTCCCCTCTCTCTCTGACTGCAGCATGTGATTTGATATACAGCGCTACAATATGAAACGATCTTTTCACACTGCATTGCCGTCGCCGTCTGGGAAGATTTTGTGCCACCGCAGTGTCACAACAATTTAATCTCTTCTCACCTCTTGGGGGAGATATCTTTTTTTATCTCTTTGTCTGGAGATGCAAAACAAATCGCTTGGCATGACTCACTTCTAGCATTGCAGTGCACACTTTCATTTTGAGACCCAATTGCATTCTAAATCTCTCAATCTGTACAATCTGGTGGTTAAGGCTTGGCAAAATAATAACTGTTTTTATCTTTCATTTGTTTCTTTCTTTTGCTTGTCACAGCTTCAGTATTGAGCCAAACTATGATTTCTTGTACATCTACAATGGGCCAGACAGCAGCGCCCATCTGATTGGCAGCTTCCAAGACAGTAAACTTCCTGAGAAGATTGAGAGCACTTCCAACTTCATGTACTTGGCATTTCGTAGCGACGGCTCTGTGAGCTACACTGGCTTTCATTTGGAATACAAAGGTACTCTAAAGGCTTGAGCATGCGCTTCTTTAAGCATTTCCACTGAATATGTTTATGTAGTTCAGCAGGGGATTTCCTTTGATACACATCTTGTCTTTTGAACACAACACTACACACAGCTACTTGGAGATTAGCCTAAGACCCAGCCTCCTCTATTGCCACAAATTTACAATCTTAATTAATGTTTTTAATACCACAGTGCTGTTAATTTAAACAGAAACTTGCAATCTGTGTAACGCTTAATGCATTTAACAAATCCCTCTCATTTTAGGTAGTTGTCACTGTTGTAAAAGCTTTGTTTTTTTTGATTGGCAGCTAAACTGCGGGAGGCGTGTTTTGATCCCGGGAATGTGATGAATGGCACTAGAATGGGTACTGACTACAAGCTGGGATCTATGGTGACATTTCATTGCGAGGCTGGCTACCTGCTGCAGGGTTACTCGACACTGACGTGTGTCATGGGCAACAGCAAGAGACCCGAGTGGGACAGAGCTAAACCAAGTTGTCAAGGTAAGAGGCAACACCTCGGCAATAGCAGAAGGCCTTAGAAGCAGAAAACTGCACTCCAGCTGTTTGGTCAATATTTGATACAGTGTGATACCAGGAGAGCGCTGTGTTTAAAAAAAAGAGCTGAAATGTGGCGCACGCTGCTGTCTGTTTGATGCACATGTAGAACATAGCACATTCTGGTCACTCAATAAAGACAAAAATATAATGGGTTCAGCTGTAGTGCAGCACTCATGAACTGGGATTATGGAGGGCAAACTACAGCATATCATGAGTGAGTCAAAGCATAGTGTCCAATTCCAGATCCACACAGTACTCTGCCCTGCATGGTATTTGTGTCTTCTGGATTTAAACGACACTCCCAAATGGCAAATTGCATTCAGCTATAATTTGATGTAATAAACTAGCATATGTAATAAACTAGTGAACATAACGTTCGTTTGCAAATGCGTCGTTTTATTGTTGTTGGCATTCTGTAGGTTCAGCATTTCATGGTGAATAGCAATATTCATGACAAACCATTTACCACTACTGATTTGAATTTAAGGTAACTCTACAGTGTGATAAGAAATGCAAAAAGATGCAAGGAGTGAGATATCCAATTTCTTCTCTTCGCGGTAATCGTTTTAATATTTGTCATAGTCTTAAATCTATCAAGGTTAAATTAGAATTCAGCGCTCATTTACTGCACTGAACATACTGAACGGGAGCACCCAGCCTCACGCCAGGGAGCTATTCATTGCTTTTACAGTTGACACCTCTGTAACTTGACTAAACAGCCCTGGGGTTATGTGTTTTACTAAAGAGTCCATCAACAGCTCTCCGTTAAGTGTTTTCACTTTGAAAATGCATCTGAACTGATGACTGAACCGTCTCAAGGCTAAATGTAATTGTCATGGTCCTGGGCCATGTTGGCCCAGTGTTCTTAGTTTTCTTGTATGTTTGTATTTTGTTCCTTGCTTAGGCTATGTTTTCTGAGTTGCCCTGTTGTGTTGTTCCCTAAGTGTTTTCCCTTCATGGCTTTTACCCCCTGTGTGCCCCTCTGTGTATCTGTGAGCCCTCGTCTCTCCTTATGTTTTATTCCATGTTTCCCCTGCCCGTTATGTCTAAGTTCTCCCCGTGCTCTCTCTTCCCCCTGTGTGCCCTCTATGTATTTATGAGCCCTCGTCTCCCTTTGTGGTTGTTTCATGTTTTCCCAGCCCGTTATGTCTGTGTTTTCCCCGTGCTCTCTCTCCTCCTGTCTGAACCTCTGTGCACTTCCTGTTTACTTTGTGACTCTCACGCCCGTACATGTCATGTTCAGTTCACCCCGCCCTGTCTCGTTATGATTATCAGTGTCACCTGTGTTCCCCGTGTGTTCCCACTTTCCTCGTTAACCCTCTGTGTATTTCTGTCTGCGTCTCCCTCTGTTCAGCGTGACGTCGTCCCTCATGTTGTGTGGATCTTCCTGTGCCTTCCTGCGAATGTTAGTTTACTTTTTCCCAGTTAGTTCTGTATTTCCTGTATTCTGCCGTGCCAGCATTAAAGCTGTGTTCTTTAAGTTTATCCCCGTGTCTGTGAGTCTGCATCCTGGGTCCTTCTCCTGCCTGCCGCACAGCGATTCATGACAGTAATGGCTTCAGCTGCCTCAACATATGGCCAGCTACTGTTCCTTTATGTTATTTAGCAAGCTGTACACTCTGTTTACGTTAAACAAGTCTATAATGGCTCACTGTGTTTTCAGTTGTTAAATTGTACTACAGACAGCAGGACTTTTAGTCAAGGTCACTCAGGTCAGAAACTTATATTTAGTATAGAGTATAACTGTGATTCTTACCCAAACTTAAGGGCATCCTGTGGGCTTCTTGGCTAGTGGTATCATACTTTACAGATTATTCTTGTACTTTCAGTATAGTAGATTTGTTTTATTATGCTACAATTTGCTCCATTTTCTCCCTTGTGTATGTAAGAAAAGTAGAATAAAGGAAAGGGTCAATATGATTCATGCACTGAGTTCTTAAATCACCATTTATGTAATCATATGAGGTAATAACTCGCCTTTTTCTCTGAAGCATTTAGCTTTCTTTCGTAACTATCAGCCTTTTACAAAACATAAAATGAGTGGTTTTGCAGCCTGCCCTCTTCTCTGTGCAGCACTGCACTCGGCTGTCAGACAGAAACCGTTAAAGCATATCTTGAGAATCCCTTGCTTTCCTTGGTGCCGCTCTTTCCTACTCGAGATTGACAGCGCAGTTTGCTTTCCTTCCCACTAGTAGCATTCTCAGATTCCTCCCCCACCACAGCACCATGTCTCCCATTCTGTCTGACAAATCAGCTTGAATTAGAGCCTCGCGTGCCCGTGTCACATGTGTTTGATTACATGCCTCTTGCTACTTCAGCAACCAAATGCTGATAAATCGCTGATCCATTCTTCTGCACCTCTGCTCACTTCTCATGTGCTGCTCGATGGAACAGCAGTGACATGTGCACAGTGTGGGCCATAGGGGGGTTCAGAGCAGCTGGTGACAGCTTCCCTAATACAAATGACTGTGTGTTTGTTTACAGTCGAGGCTCTCCCACCTGATGGCTCGGTCCGTGAGGTCTGTGGTAAATGCATTAGAGCGACTCTTAGCTAATTAGGTACATTATCAACAGCTTAAGATCAGACTATGAGATGCGATGCAGCAGCAAGACAGACTGCAACTAATATTAACAAGCCTACTGAATATCACTGGCTAAATATCTGCTGAGAGTAGCAGGAAAGTTTTGAGAGATGTATGTTTAATGACAATTAAATTTAAGCGACCTTAGTCTAGCTTTAGCCACACGCTGTATTAGCAGATATTAAAATTAATGGATATGCTTTGTAAAGGTTAGTGATAGGAAAATGCAATCAATTAGAATTATACATCATAACGAAGCACCTTCAAAAATCGCTGGATGTCTGATGAAAGACCAACTTTAGCTGAGTCATTGAATCTGAATCTTTCAAAACAGGGTGCTGAGCCGTATGGGCTGATTAAAGTCACAGGCATGTGGGAATGCTGTGCTTTTGTGTTCCCGAGACTGATGGTGTTTTTCTGTATTTTAAAGGCAAAAAGTATTTTTCCTTGCAGGTTTTCTCCCCGTTGGCTCTTTCTAAGCACATCTCAGGGCTTTTCTTTTCCGCGTTTATGGCTCACTCTTCTTTTTGAAGATGTGTCCAAAATGTCTCTCAAATGTCAAATTATTTTTTATTTGCTGGACAAATTTATATTTGTCTGCAACTTTTAAAGTTTGTTGTTGTTTTTTTGTGTGCGTGTGATTTTTAGCTGCTTACCCTTCAATAGATGCACTAATTTTATTTTAATCCCTTTTTCCTCCAGGTATTATTAGCTGGTTGCCTCATATTTGTTAACTGAGCTTCCCTGCTGCTTGCCTTGCTGTCTCCACAGCTCCCTGCGGAGGTCACTTCACAGGTTCAGAGGGAACTGTGCTGTCCCCAAACTACCCGCATAATTACACCATAGGGCAGACCTGTGTCTATGACATCTTTGTCCCTGGGGACTTTGGTAAGCATTTTAAGTATTATTTACATGGAACTGCAAAAAAGCTGTTACTTATTGCCTGCTCAAATGCTGCTTATAGCTGATATGTGGTGGCAGCCAGAAATATTTTTCTTCCAAGAAGAAAAAAGAAGAGGCTAACAGATAATAATCTGTTTTCTGTGAATTTTTGCTCCAACATGAGCATGGAAGATAGCCTGTGAAGAAACTGAAGCTTTCTGTAAAATGTGGTCACCAAACACAATGCTCAAACTTGAATTACCCTTTTCCTGTGGAGCTTAATTTGCGCTGCATGCCTTTTCAATTTAGAGTGGTACTTTGATGCTTTCGGCCACTGGCACGCATGTTTGCTGCTGGGTAGGATTCGGTTTGTGTATACTTCCCCATATATAAAAATCAATCACGCAAATGGCTGAGCAATAAATATTGAAGCCAATTGCAAGTATGTGTTGGAGGAAATCTGATTGAATCGATACATACAGATGTTGGTTCCATACCACTACAGAGTTGGGTGTGTGCCGCACCTCTTTCAGCTACCCTCTGCTCTTGTGTATGAGCTGAAATGTAGCGTAAAGAATGGCAGGATTTTGGTTCCAGTAAGAGGCGTAAAAGCAGAACAGGATCAGGGCAAACAAAAATTGATTGTGTTGACGTGAAAAATGCTCCGTAGTGTAGGTAATGAAGAGGAAGGTCATGCAGCGAGGGGCTGTGGGGAATAGACGGCGCAAGCAAATTCTCTGGTGCTCAGTTTATCCACGGACTCCTGTGTATACATAATTCAGCAAAGATCTCTAGAAGACCTTGATGCATTTCTACTCAATATTTCATGTTAGTCATAATGAAGAGCCGAAATGTAGGCAGATGTTTTTATTCTGTAAAGCCCCGTGCTTTAGAAACACAGATTAATCCCCTGTGCGATGATCCGGTCCGACAGTTTACATCCTTTGTTGCCATCTCCCGCTGCTCATGGAGTCCAGGGAACCACAAAACTTTTGTAAATAAACACTGCATTAAAATGCAGCATTTGCTTAAACTGGGAGCAAATGCTTAATGGAGTGTAGAAGTCGCCAAGCAACATTCCCACCTGGGCTTATGCATTTGTTCCAGGGAGTGACTGCTGTGGTGAGGCTGCAGGAAATGGGATTCGCAGCTTGGGTAGAGCAGGCTGAAAATGTTTCACTAGCTATAATACACCCGTGACAGCACATGGCTCTTGTTTTGCTAGTACCTTGTAAATTGTGAATCTAAAGCCAGAACATCAAATGACATCCCCCAAGCCACCAGCATCAAACTGTAGAATTCTCAAATCGTGATATTATTTTTGTAATTTTTACTGCATTGTGATTTAATATTATGAATGAATTTTAAAAAATGAAGGTGTCTCCTCTTGGCTGAGTGCTTTTGGGACGTGCCATGAGCTGTAAATCGAGTAAGGCTAACAAGTGCAAACACACAAACACATGCACATTGAAACAGAGTTGGGAACTAACATCAGTGCATGAAAACAAGCTGAGACATGCATACTTTACTTCGCTGAGCTGATATGAAACCAGTGCACATGAATTAAGTAAAACACATAAATAAACTTTTTTTTTTGGGGGGGGGGTTAATGTTACTGAATAAAGCGTCCAGCATTTTTAGTGTTTTACCCTCCAGATAAAACAATAAGAAGAGAAATTCTGCTTTCTCTCTGTAGTAGCTTGGCAGCTGAGTCTAGCCTTTGGGCAGTGTGATAACAGAAATCACATTTCAGTGTCTAGTATACAGGTAATTGACATTTGTAAGCGCCTAGGGTAGAGTGTCAAACGTGTGTCTAAGTGTGTCCCTCATATGACCGATGGCATACCATAAGCCTTTCAGACATTGTGTGAACCTGGCTGGAGCTGCAGGAAAAGGTCAGTGGAAAATCATCTCCTCACTCCGACCCGGTGACCAGAGGGATTTACACCTGTGTTGGAGAACTGGAATGTTATGTGCATATATGTCTTTTGCTGTCACAGTGTAGCCACAAGGGTTTACACAGACCTAAATATAGATATCCATATCATGCAGTGTATGTGAATGTTTGAAATTCTATATATAAGTACAGTATGTTAGTGAGAGTCCTCAGAAATCTGAACAGATTTGGATTTGGAAGCACTGCATTTAAGATGAATTGGACCATTTCATTTTTTTCCTGATTATTAATAGAATATTTGATTAACTAAGTGACAGTACAGTGTTTGTGTATAGCCAATGCTAGCCAAGATTGCAATGAGCCATGAGCTGTTGGTTTTCAGAATGAAAGTACTGTTGAAAGAAAAAAGATAAGTGACACTCACATGTTTCATTTTATTGTTAACCTATATTTTATATTGATTTAAAGAGCAATGGTGGACTGAGTATGTGATTGTTTTTGATATGAGTGTACAGCAAACAGGATGGGAAAATGTTCTTCATGTGAGAAAATAAAGGTTTTCACTGTACATTCTCAGCAAAAAAGAAAAGATAAATCACTTTTTCAGTTTAGCTTTGCTACATTTGTGACAGAGCGAGTCAGCTATTGATTTCTTTTTCCCCACCTTCAACTGTCTTGTTGCTTAGGCACCTGGAAGTTAGACCTGAAGCGCCAAAGGAAACTGTCTAAAAGAGTGATTAGATAGCAGCCGAAGCACTCTTATTTTTTCTTTTTTTAGTGAAGAATTCAGACTTTGTTTAACCTGATATAAAATGATATCCAGATTGCTGCATGAATGCAAAAAGTATTACTACTGATGATGATGGGTTTCCTTTTTTGTTGTTAGTTTCCCTAAAAGCGCAGTTTTAAGGTGTGTGATTCTGTCACAGGTGGTCGGTGCAAAAGCTTGCGAAAGCTTGTTTATACATGAATGGGATGTTGGCAGATATTTAGTTTTATGTAACCATAGTAGAATTTGTATAGATTAACTACTCTACCCAAGCTGTTGTGCTTTTGTCTCATTGAATGAATAGATCGGTGCATACCTTCCTTGATGTATCCTTACTGTTTGTAGGTTTGGACTGCATTTTGTTTGTCGTGTTTTACATCTGATATGATATAATGTATGCACATAAACATTTATCCATAATAACTATGCACCACTATGTAATCTTGAACAATTCTCCCTGAAGCACTGTCTCTATCATGCAAATTATTGCTGTCTTGCAAAGGACTTGCTGGTATGAAAGTAGACCGTTCGTATTTATAAACCTCGTCACCACTCTTAGCCCGTGTACACATGTATAGGCTCATATGTACATACTGTCTCCACACTGATAATCATAAAAATAATAGCTGACAGTAGACACCAGTGCTTAAACCATGGTGCGTGTATAGTCAACAAGAAGCAGGAGGCTTTGCAGTCACTGGTGAGCCATCATTTTCTTGGTATCTCACCACTCATATTTTGTGCGTGGCTTATTTTACTTTGCCTCATTCAAATGTCATTAAGGTACAATGTGCATCTGTCTTGCCCTTTAATATTTAATTATTCTGTCAGAAATAATGTTTGTAGTCATATTTCAAACAATAACTCTGTTTCTTTTTGTAAAGGCGTGAATTATTCATGGCACTCAAACTTTGCCTTGGGCACTGCTTGGAAACATAAAGATATACACTGCCTACAGGCATTTGCTCTTGTTTACGCCGAGTTCGACGGCTAACTTTTTGTCCTATACTTCCGACAGGATGTTGTATTTTCCTGCCTAAAACAGACACGTGGGATAACCTCATTGTTTGCGGGGGTTCACAGAGGGAAAAAATGGTTATTTGTTTGTTTTTTGGAAGGGATAAAAAGTTCCAAACTGTGCTTCTGGTCTCGTTGTGGGGTTTTTTGTGTTTTGTTTTTTTTCCCCAGTCTGTTTTGTTTAGCCTAAAGGATCTGCTTGTTCATTACAACCCTCTTCCCAAATGTTGATGGCTTCAGAGGTGATTCAAACTCTTCCAATTAGGACCCTCTGTGGCATTTCTGGGTGTTTTTCTTTTGCAGGTTTTTTTTTGTTTTGAGATATGACTCTCAGATCAGTACATTGAAAATAAACTGTGAATTTCAAGCTCATTAAAAATGACATCAAAAGCCATTTGTAGCCTGACTATTAGAGCAACACAATGCAGTGGTTTCACCTTATGTTCTCCAGGTCCAGCCTTAGACCTAATTTTAACAAGATTTTAACAAGATTATGAAGCATATCATATATATCTATATACATATTTTTTTTTAACCTGTGGTTAACTTTTCAAATGGTCCATTTTATCCCAAGGTACATTCTCGGTCCAAGGTCTCTCGTGTGGAGTTAATGGTGAATTTCATTTCGTAGAGACAACATTAATTCACCTCTGTTTATCCGCCCGAGGCCCTTTATAGCTTCAGTGTACGTATCTATATAATGGTAACAACAACATATGCATGATGTTTGCCATTGTATGTGTTAGTAGGCGAGACAGGAGCTCTGGCAGATCACTGTAATAAATCTGGGCTCTAACAAGACGGACAGAATCAGCATGAGAGAGAGAGAGACTGTCGAGACTTCAAGAGGTAAAAGGTCTAACTATGAGAGAGAGGCACATCGAACTTTGTTGAATGTCAAAGTCTGAGAGAAAGTTAGATGGCGAGAGATAATAAATGAGGGGGTTATAATAAGCGAGACAGAGAATGAGAAGAATAGGGCGAGAGGAACAGAGTACTGCTGAGAGCGATCATAAAGCGTAGACCCCGGGGGCTGATTGTTGACTCATCAGTGATGTTTGCTGAAGTGTAAGATTCTGCCTCGAGCCACCCCAGCACATGACTTGCTACATCCTACACAACAAAATCATTACCTTGTCTGTCTCCATCAGCTTACACCATACACTTCCCTCAACCTAATATAAACTGTGAATTTGTTTTGGCTCTGCCTTGAGTTGGAGATCTTTCATGATAGAGCATGTGGTTTTTGATATGTGTAAGACACAGTCTTGAATGATGACTCTGACTGATTTCGAAGACTTCAAGATTGCAGAGATTCTGGGTGCTCTCTTTGTCATTGTACTGGCTTGTGTTACCCTTTAAAACCCCATTAATGAATGCCGTATAAACCAGTTCTAGTCAGCAAGTACAAACACTAATAAAAACCCAAGCCAAGAAAAAGTATCAGTGCAGTTAAAGCAGGAAGTAAAAAGAAGCCACAGGCCACTTACAGTTTTCTTTCTCACTTGAGTAACCAAAAGTTACAGTTTTCAATGCACCGAACAGAGTTTTTACCCAAGATAAAAGCCTAATGGGCTGCATACAGATTGTGCCAAGGTACAGCCACGTACACCCTGCCAAAAGAGCTGCTGCAATTTTGCTGTGATAATGGGTCATTAAAAATATATGTGTCGATGCTGTCATATAATCCCTTTGGTTTCTGTAAATGAGGCTTGTGTATGCTGTCATAGCTCAGAATCTCAGAAGGCCCGCACTACCATAAAACAAAGGTGACAGGTAGCTCTTCCATAATTCATTTCCAGAAGGACAAACATATGCTTCCATTTTTCTTACCTTTCACGACTGCTTGTGCTGTTAGTATTTTTAGCGCCTTATTTGGGCTTTTTGCATACTTTGCCTTAAGGCCAATCCAGTGAGTGTGGGGAAAAAGGTGGCTGTGTTTCGTTCCATTTAAATTATGATGATGTGATGAGCAGTTTCTTAGAAGAGCATGGTCCTCAAGGGGTTTACCTCTTTACCTGAATTCAATTCAATTCATTTATATAGCGCCAAGTCACAACAACAGTTACGCTTTATATTTGTAAGGTAGACACTACAATAATACATACAGAGAAAACCCAACAATCATATGACTCCCTATGAGCAAGCACTTTGGCGACAGTGGGAAGAAAAAACTCCCTTTTAACAGGAAGAAACCTCCGGCAGAATCAGGCTCATCTGCTGCGACTTCTGTTCTTCAGCTTTCAGGTCCCACTTCTGTATAACCGGCTCCCAGTATGGATTCTGTACACAACGTACACCATCTCTCTTTTTAAGATTACGCTTGAAACTTGATAGAGCTTATGATCTGGGCTGGACCAGGGGACCCTTAACCTTTCCTCAATTGTACTGCAATAGGGCTAGGCTGCTGAGAGCTTCCCATGATGCACTGATCATTTCTTTGCTCACCTCTTTTCACCATTTGTGTTTATACACCACTCTACTACTGAGCAGTAGTTATTATTAATAATTATTTTCACACTCTGTCTTTTGTCCTGTCTTCTTCCCCTCACCTCCAACTGGTCGCAGAAGATGGCTGGTTCTGGGTTTAAGAGGTTTCTTCCTCTTTAAAGGGATTTTTTCCTTCCCACTGTCGCCAAGTGCTTGCTCATAGGAAGTCGTCTGATTGTTGTATGTCTCTAATATTGTAGGTCTTTACTTTGCAATAGAAAGCACCTTGATTTGAATCAAACTGAATTGTTTCCCATAGTTTTAACTTCTGACCAACAATAGTGTTATTTTTAGATGTGACCAGTGTTGGTCAAGTTACTTGAAAAAAGTAATCAGTAACTAATTACTGATTACTTCCCCCAAAAAGTAATCCCGTTACTTTACTGATTACTTATTTTCAAAAGTAATTAATTACTTAGTTACTTAGTTACTTTTTAAAAACACGATTTACAACCTGAATAGGTAATAAAGCGATAGATCTTTCAGCCCAATTCTACTTTTTTTGCATAATCCATCACAAAATGTACTCAAATGGAAAAGTCTCTTTTTTTTAACTTGTTTTATCAGTTTTAATCTTTTAACTTTATGCATTGACATATACTTAATACTTGACATATTATCCATTGTTGATCTGCACACAGCTGTTGTCACGAATGTCGCACTCGCTTACGTTATTGTCATGAGACATTCTCGCAAAAAAATCACGGTTTTAGTAACGCAGTAACGCAGCGTTCCTACGGGAAAGTAACGGTAATCTAATTAAAGTTTTTGCGATAGTAATCCCTTACTTTACTCATTACTTTTAAAAAAGTAATCAGATTACAGTAACGCGTTACTGCCCATCTCTGGATGTGACCTCTCAAATTTCAAAGATTGTGATTTAGATGCACACACATAACAATTTAAAAAAGGGGTGAATCTAAAGAGGCCTCAAAATATGTTTTTGCTTTTAATTTGACTCAGACCTGAAATGGACAGAATCCAGTAACACTTTATTTGTAAAATATTGTAAAACATGAGATGCAAAAGTTCTTGAAAGATGCACCTTTTTAACAAACTTTAAGTCAATGAGAAGCTGGCTGGAAGCTAAGTTTAATCAGCTTATGGGAAGCAATTGCTGGGAGTTGTGTACTTATGAAAGTGGGCATGTTATTATTGGCCAATGGGAAAAATAAATAAAACATACATGTTAGGTAGAAGCAGAATCTCAATAAAATAGATATGGAGATGACGCGGGCGTCTTCCCTGGGTCTCGCCTGAGTTTGTACATGCGGCAAGATGATAAACATGCACAAAAAGTGAAACTGAGGTAGTTTTTAGAGTTTCTTCTGCCTCACTGTCAGACAAAATCCCTTTAAGGCCTTTCACACTGAAGCAAGGACAGAGGGAGATAGAGACCCTGCAGAGGTAGTCAAGGTTCACTGATTAGCTTCAACATGATACCTCAGAAACCAGAGCCTGTTATCAGACTTATACTTCATTTCAGATAAATACTGTAGTTTTTTTCTTTTTGCACCACTGAGAAGTGATGTGGTTGCAAGTGAGTGAAATGGAATAAAATTGAAGTCCTGTATTGCCTGTACTGCATGCACACTTAATATTGAATATTTTATGATGGGTTCTGTGTTTTAGCATGATGGAGATTTAAACTAGTAATCTCTTCTCTTTTAGCTTTTCACATTAAGATGCTTTCAGATTTGGTTGTGTGACTGACTGGACTGAAACGCAAAGAAATCAGAAGTCAATTATGCAGGACTGTCACATGACACAAAAGAATTGTCTTCATCAGAATCAGAAGAGGAATTCTTACCACGTTTTACTGTTTTTAATGGTGTATTAGTCGGAGACCGAGTCTCTGAAAAACCAGATGCCTGCATCATGTTTAGGCTCCATTATATACAGTACATCATGTGTAAAATAACCATTGGTGCTTAGTATATTTTTTTAATATGTTGGTAGGAATAGCCTACTAATTTATTGCATTTGTTATGTAAGTAGAATTTCAAATGTGGAAGTAGTTCATAATATCAGTAGATGCTTATCATGCTGTCTGAAAGCATACACTTGCATTCAGCTTGGTTGGGTGAATGGGCGCAACTTGGGTATGTAGTTAATCCTTAACAGTTACATCTGCAGCAAGTGTCTTCTGTATTTTGCACATTTCTTTTTAAATCTGCATGAAATGTAGCATTTCTTGCTATTACCTTTGCACGGGAACATAGTAATGGTGAATTATAGTTTGAGTGGTTCTTAAACTCTACTTCCAGATAAGCAGGGATGCTGTGTAAAGTGTAAAGAAAAAACAAATGTGAGGATTTGCAAATCATGTTAAACCATATGTTGAATTGAAAATGGTGAAATAAGGCAACATATTAAATGCTTAAAAAGAGAAATTGTATTGTTTTTAGATTGGAGAAATGCAAAGCACGGTCATGCACATGTGCATTGTTTTTATCATAGTTCATTGAGTGTTTCTTCATTCACTGATAGAACCTTGCAATGACTGCTTCTCTTCTCTCCCAGGATTTGCATTTGTTTGTGACAGGAGATGACAGTCAGATGAAAAGTGCGGCTGAAGTTCAGTGTGAAGGGGTGGTAGCATTCAGTCATTAGGAAAACTATTAGACTGATCTCTTGTTACTTCAGACAATCTAAAAAAGAAAAAATAATAATACTGCCACATTTTGCATTTCCGAAAAACTTGTTTTCCAGCATTAGTAGTTTCAGCATTTGGAGTTCTGTTACCCTGCCGTTAGGTTAGGTATATTATTTTCTTCTTGGAAAGCCTTCTATGTGCTGTGTGACATGGTTATGTTGAAGATGTTGAAACAATTTTTTTGTGTGTGTTTTATTTCCTTTGGGCTTTATTCTGCTCTGCTCCCCTCACTGAGTCTAAAGTCTCTCTAAATCTCTCTGATTTTTTGCCGTTTACCACATTTCTCACTCCCAGCAGTGAAAAGTAGATTCTTTTGTTATGGTTGTAATTAAAATAATTTTCAGTCTTCTCAGAGGTAGTTGATTCACCAAAATATTATGTTGGTTATATTATAAGAATAATGGATGCAAATAGGGAAACTAGAAAATGACAAACTGTTGGATTCAATGCATTTTGCAACCTCCTGATCAGACTCAAAGAAGAAAGTTTGTCGCTCACAGGAACACAATAAGAAAGTGGTAGAGTTGTGAAAAAAGGTTCTATAGGCTGCTACGAATGGCTCATGACAAGCAACCCTCCTCATCTTTTAAAGAATATGGCAATTTCATTATTGCTTGGGCTTTCTGTGGCATCCATCCAAGTATATTAAAAGCTCAGTGAATGTCATTCAATCATTCTACAGCAATGGTAAATGTGCTGGTTAAGAAAATGTGAGTTTAAATATCACTGAGTGGCCGAGTCATTCACCTGATGAAGGTTAGGGTTAAGAAAGAGAATACTCAAAATGAGCAAAAGCTGCAGGTGACTATGGGGTACTACTGATGTTTGATTAATTAGTCACTCCACAACATTAAATGTGATCGTTGTATTTTGATGTGAACCTTTTAAAAGTCAGGATGAAGAGAGCTATAGCTACACACTTCTTTCTAAACCCTCACGAATAAAGGTGAGACTAGGTGGATTTCTTCGAGTGTTGACATACTGAGTGTGAACAACAAAGATCCGTCTGCTTACGGCCTTCTGAGCAACACTTCCATTTAACAGCAGTTTTATTTAAAAATGCTTTTACAATGTGATGCCTCAAAATATGAGTATTCCTGCAAGACCCACTCTGAGAAATTTTAATGTGATCCTTATGCCATTGATTTATGAACTAGACTGAATAGCGTAGTCGGTTCAAGAGGGATTTGGCAGGTGGGGGGAGTTTATGTATAGCACCATGGGGAGAATAATCACTTAAAATAAAACACATAGTTATTTGTATTCTGAGCTCCATTAGATTTTACTTCATCTGCAGGCTGTAATCAACTGACCTGTCCAGCCAGCTGAATTCAACATGATACAAGTAGATTATTCATAAGCTGTGTAGCTGATTTCCAACCACTACATAGTAGGTAGTATTTGGTGAGTGAATCTAATCAGCAACGTAACCTTTCATTTAAGTTGATCATTGCTACTCTGTTGCTACCCTGTATCTGTCCACCATAGTGAATTACTGCAAACTACACCACAGTGCTGCAAACTAACCACTTTAGCATGCACTATACCGTACTAAACTACCCCCTTTATACAACCTTTGAATAACCCAAAAAAATACCCCAACTTATTATACATTGCAAAATATGTAAGAAACTTCTGCAGCACATCATAGATCCAATATCTGATTAAAAATTAAATGAATTAGGATAGTTTCCATTTTATCAAATATTTCTTACTGAACATTCGTTACCTTTGAAAATATCTCTTATATTCCTTTCTTGTCCTGTGAAACATTTTTTCTCTCCCTGGGAAAAACAGCAACTGCACCTATTTGGCCATACACACAGTTTGTTTTTGCTGATGTTTGTGGAGCTGTTGTGTTTGAAACTACCTGCCACTTAAACAAAATTAGCACCATTTATGCTCGCTCCTTTCAGTAGCACTAGCTAGATGCTGAAGTTGAGTAACCAATGTAAGATGGACAAATCACAGGGATTCAGCAGTATTATGCATTAATCTATTACTATGTATTTCTATTTACTGACGGTGTTGGATTGCTGTTCTGGATTGTTATGGCCCACATTAACCCCTGAGCATAATTCCATAAAGTGAAGGAATTACAATTCCAATGGCAAGTGGAGTAAACTATATGAAATCATGGACCTGTCTTACAACGTGCACACAGTAAGGGTTGTTTGTTGACGTGTAACTTAGGGAAGATATTTTCTTGACACACATTGCTTGCCTTAATGCCATCTGAGAACCATTTAGACATCATAACATACTTAGACATTGTTACTGACCAGGTGCACCCATTCATCGACAGTCTGCACTTTTTCAAATGGATGCTTCCAGCAGGATAACAAGCCTTGTCACAAAGCACTCATCATCTCCAAATGGCTCCAGGAGCATGACAGTGATTTTAATTTACTTCACTTTCCTCGTGTACTTTCTTTAGATCCCAGCCCAATAGAGCACCTTTGAGATGTGGTGGCAAGGGTTTTTTTCCTTACAGTGTGAATGTGCTGGCAAATATCTGCAAGAACTGTGCGTGGAAACTATCACCGTTTTGAGCCCATGCCTGAACCAATTTTCTCTGTTTTGAAGTAGAAATGTCTTATGCAACTCTAGATAGGTGTATCTTTGAGTGTGGACTCCTCTGCCATTACATTTAATGTAAATTATGTAATGCACGACCACCTAAGACTTTTCTTGATTGTTTAAATTGCATGGTTAATTTAAACGTTTCCCCTGATTCAATTCATATCTGCCAGCCTGCACTTGAGATGGTAGAAAACCATTGAAGCCTCTTGTCACATTTTCTAGAATGACTGCTTTCAAATTGGAAAAAATTAGATTGCCATCACTCAAGAGAAGGATCAAAGTATAATTGTACATTTCATGCTTTATCAGTGCCTGGCAGGCATTACTGGTTTTGAGATACAGGAATATACGAATATCACGATCTAATACCCTGAGAGGTGTAGGATTAAAGTGACTTGCGTTGAGATAATTCAAGGTGAAGATGCAGATATGAAAATTGTTCCCATTGTCCAAGTGCAGTGCATTACACTACCATGACGATGCCCAGAGGACAACAGATTCATCATAGTCCTGCACAAATTAGGTAACAAGTTTCCGATGATTTATTGACTTAATATCTGGACATGATTACAGCAAAGGAGCAGATTGGAGTCATGCATGGCTGGCTTTGGATTAGAGGCAAAAATGAGCGACATTGTGCTTATATTTTGTGTGTGTGCGTGTGTGCTCAGAGCACAGGAGTGCAGCCTCTAACAGGGTGTTGGTATGCTAATACCGCAGCAGTGAGCTGTCCCTAAGGGTAAAATAATCTCTTATTCAAACTCTTTTTCAGCCATAGGTATTTTCTCGACTCAACAGATAAGGAAACAGGTCTGCCTGTGCTGCTTTGAGTGAGAACACCACTTCATGCGTGTCCATGTGTTTCCATTTTTGGGGGATTTTTTGCTTTATGAAGCTTGTTTGGCTGTCGTTTCATTTTTGACACTTTACATTTTGCAACAAATAATAACTAGCGGGGTACCCTTATTAAAACAAAAGTTCAACAAACTACTACAGCAATGAGATGTTAGACTACAAAAACATGTCATTGCTGTTCGTTTCATGTTTTCTGTATTGTCATTTGCCTATTAGGCCATAAGATGCAGTGTTGCCTCCAGTGGCTTTTAGGGGTTACTTATTCCCTTGTTTCTGTTTCCTGCTAAGTGTCTTTTACTCCTTGTCTTTCTTAGCTTTGTAGTGGGGATAGTGGTTTCATGGTGGTTGGCTACCTGCCAGAGGAGATGGGTACTGCTACAAAGTGAAGAAGACAGGAAAATTCTGCATAATTCATAGCCAGAAGGAAAAACATATGCTGCCTTTTCTACCTTTAGCAATTGCCTCTGTTGATTGTGTTATTTTAATTTGACACCTTTTCAGGTGGATCCTGTGTGTGCTTACACATAGGTGAACACTGTTACTGGACAAAAAGCATGCCACACTTGCTTTTCATTTATAGATTTTAGCCATATGAAGTCTGCTCTTCTGCAGCCCAGTTATTGATAATCTGTATGTTTGTGTACCAGTTAGAACAGATGCTTTTCTACTTCATGGTACAATCACATTAGGGAAAACAGTGGTTGGAGGCAGCACCACAACAAAAGAAATGCTTTTAACCATGTAATGAATTCGGAAGATGTCCAAAAGGCCCAGATGGTCAAGTTCAGGAGGCCGACCATGCGAACGGCAGCGGGGCCGGTCCCGATGCCGGCCACGCAGTAGGCAGCGGCGTGGAAACAGTTCTGGGGGCCGACCGTGCGGACGGCAACAGCGGCGTGGAAACAAGTCCGGAGGCCGGCCACGTGGAAGGCAGTGGCGGCGTTCAGGAGGGCGTCCACGGCGGCGGAGATGCCCAACAGACGGCCAGGCAGATGACCGACGATGTGGAGGTGGTAGTAGGGGACCTGAAGGCTGCGTGGCCCCTGCAGCCCCAGGTGAAGCGGAGGCTGGACCAGACGAGGCGAAGAGGATGAAGACACGGAGGCTGGACCAGGCGAAGAGGATGAAGACACGGAGGCTGGACCAGGCGAAGAGGATGCTGAATCCGGACCAGGCGACGGCGTGGAGGATGCAGCAGAGGCCGGGCCAGGCAACGGCGTGGAGGATGCAGCAGAGGCCGGGCCAGGCAACGGCGTGGAGGATGCAGCAGAGGCGCTGCAGCAGGTGGCGGCATGGATGAAACTGCTGCTGCAAGCGTGGATGAGGCTGCTGGTGGAGCAGCTGGTGGTTGGACGGGCTCCTCGGGCCCCCCAGCTGACGAGGAAGAAGGCTGGACGGGCTCCTCGGGCCCCCCAGCAAAAACAGTCTCAGAACCAGTGGGCACTGGAGCCCCTGGCACACACAGAACAGAACCAGCAGGTGCGGAGACCTCTGGCAAGAACACAACAGAACCAGCAGGCACACGGGCCTCTGGCAGGAACGCAACAGGACCAGCAGGCACACGGGCCTCTGGCAGGAACGCAACAGGACCAGCAGGCACACGGGCCTCTGGCAAACACATAGCGGCCTGCAGCTGCGCAGAGCATTGACCCTGCTCAGGCAGCGACAGCTCTGTGCAGTCCTCAGCTGGCTTCTTAAACTCCAGGGGTCCAGAGTCTAATGGGGGCTGAAACCCAGCCTCTGGGGAGGCCCTGGAGTGCATCTCAGTCTCAGAACTGGCCAGCCTTTGCGGAATGTTGACATTGTTCTTGGGTTTGTCTCTCTGCTTAGAGTACGGAGTTGTTGAACTGTCCGTTATGGGTTGGACTGACATGGCTTGCTGTACAGGAGGAGTAGGTGAAGGTGATGGCTGAACAGGTAGTGGAGCAACTGACACAGGATGCAGGGCTGGTGACTGCTGAACTGAGGATAAAGCTAATGATTCTTCTGCTAACCGGGCTACTGACTGGGCCATGGATTGTAACAGGGTTTGTAATAAGTCTGGCTGTGACTGTAATTGAGCTATGGATTGTGAGGCTGAATGTGGCGGAGGTGGCGACTGAGCTTCTGGCCGGGCGGCTAACTGAGCTTCTGGCCGGGCGGCTAACTGAGCTTCTGGCCGGGCGGCTAACTGAGCTTCTGGCGATAAACAGTTTTTGTCCAGTGCCGTACAGAACATCACCCCTGAGTAAACGGTCCCACAGTTCAGACCAACAATACTGTCCTGTCCACTCACCACAGCTGGCTGCTCGGAAATCCCCAGGTCCGACTGTGGCGAGGAGCGTCGGCAGCGTGAGCGCCGTTTCCCCCTCGAAGGCTGGGTTGACGGGCCGGGCAGAACATCCTCTGTCGGACTGGGCAGTGAAGCATGAGCTGCAGGGTGGGTGGTAGCAGCCGGGGGGTGAAGACGGAGTCCATTCAGAATGAAATTCTGTGCGAGCAGGTGAAGTGAGCTGAGCAGCCAGGGGAGACCAGAAACCAAGCGCTGTAGCCGATTAGCCACGGCTTGGCGAAATTCTCTCCCCTCGTGCTCCAGCCACGCGTTGATTAATTTGTCCACGGAGTAAACAATGTCCTCCCGGAGCTCCTTGGGCGGGTTGAATGCTGCTGGGTCCATAGTGGCCGGTTCGTACTGTCACGGCTGCCGAGGCGAGCCGTGTGGATATAGAAGGAGGACCCAAGATGCAGGCAGTGGATGAGATACCGGTGGTTTTATTTACAGAGGTGTAGTGGCAAACAAACAGTGGGGCATAACAAACAACTAAAGACACCTAAACTGGGAGAACTAAAATAACAGACCTGGGAGCATATGACAACGGATGATGAATAGCAGAGAGACGCAGACGAGGAACAGGACACCGTGGAACACAGGGTAACAGACTGACACAGAGTTACACAGACTGACACGGAGGAACACAGACGAACCGGCAACAGGCAGGAGAACACACAGGGCTTAAATACACACACCAGTAATCAGGGGATGAGAGACAGGAGGGCAACACAGCTGGGAGGAATCTGGGCTGACGGGACAGGGGAAACGTAAACTGATCACACTCACATACGACACGGACCTTCACAATAAAACAGGAAACTCAGATACATGGAACCAGACAAGACATTGAACTAAACAGACAGATTCACAAACAGATGGGGAGACACCATAGACAGACAGGTACAGACGCAGACTTAGAGGCAGATCGAAAATAACACAGAACTTAAACAATCATCATCTAGAAAATAATAACAAACCAAAAGCGCTGGGTCACCGACCCAGGACCATGACATAGACAGAGTGAGTCTCCTTTCATTTTAGTATTTTACGATTGAATGGGTCCAGTTAGCAATTACATACAATCTATTTGTAATAATACAGGAATTTAACTGTGATAAATCAAAGGGAAATCACAAATTGGTTGATGTCTACATATACAGGATTTCACATGTAACTATTTACATTTAGAGTCCAGCCAGTAGCTTATCTATCAATTACATACTAGTTTTTTGAGAACTTTTGCGAAGTTGTCAGAGAGTGATTGCATTCATGCAGAGTTGGACATTATTTGGCAACAGGTTGCCTCCCACTAGGTGGTCACCTTGTAATTGAACGTACACGACACCCTCACCCTCTAGATGTCCTATTAGTCACCACAACTGCTTGCAGTTTTTCCTAGTCAAAGTTTTAAATGAATAGTAATTTTTAAAACTAAATCTAGTAAATCTGCTTCCTCAAATGGCTTTTCTGTTAGTATATTAAGCAAGTATAGACCGTATTTGTTCCTTATCATTATTAAACATATAAAGAATTTAACTTTGTCTTTAGGATCAGCTCTTGCTGAATCCACCTGTTTTGATTAGGAATGCTATTTTATTCTGACTCTACCCACTGAAGCACAATAGTATGGTGTCTCGGATTAATTTTCTATGTTAACAATTAGTTTATTGTGAATTACTGTCACTTTAAAAGGCATTAATTATCTCAGTAATACAGTGCAGAATTTATTTTTATTGAAACGGAGGGCACTCATAGTTCTTCTTCTTTTTTCTATTGTTATTGTGATACCTGCATTTCAGACATAAAGGATTCAGTGCCCACAGTCACTGATGGAGTCATGGTGTGAGTGCTTATCTGTGCAGCTTGAATGGCGCAGTGTAAGTTGCCGCTTACTGACAGGGTTTATGGACCTGCCTGGCGTGATGAAGGAAAACTGCTCCTGCCAGATTTTGTGATAATTGCTGCTCTTTGGAAAACACTGTGAATATAATAATTAGCACGGTGACTCGGGACAAACAGAGAAATAAACTTATTGCAACAATGCGGTAAATGTAACCAGAATGGTGGGTTGAGTGTGGGAAAACAGAGAAAGGGATAAACAAGAGCCACGTTGAGTATAAGTAGCCTTCAAGGTGCCTCCTAACCATCATTGCTGACACGCGCGCATAGAGTACATTTATTTGCACTGGCACGCACAACTGCACAGACACAAACACGAGTTGTCGCAGAGGTAGTGATCCAGTTGGTCATGTCTATTCATTTGGTAAAAAAAATCTGATTATTTTCAAGGATGTGTACACATCGATATAATCAGGAATGCTTAATTGGAAATATTTATGCAGAGCATTATTTAAATAATTCTCTGTTCATTATCATAAGTTCTCCCTCACTGCTTTTATTAAGGACAAGATTTAATTATTTTGCGATAAACTGTAATGTTCTCATGTGACATTTCATCAAGAAATGGATGTTTCATTAAACTAAAGGTCAGATACTACAAATACTTCGGCCAGATCGCTTCCCTGTGCCTTTATGCTTATGGTGATGCAGCATGGACTCGGGTGACTTTCTGAGTGGTCTTTATTTATTCATTTTGGCTAAATCAGGATTGTTTAACACTTGAAATAGGAGCGATCGGCTAATACATATCATATTTAAATTTCAGCTGAAATTGCTTGTCATACAGTAATATGTCCCGTCTTTTTTAAGAAAAAAAAAAATCCGAATTCAATAGAGACAGAAAATAGTTTTTCTCTCTTTTATTTTAATGATTGCTCTTAATTTCTTATCTGCCTTAATATGGAAATTTGTGTACATACAGGCAGTCACCTCACATTAATTTAGGGCATATTTACATACATTTACATATTTACATTTACATATTTACAACACTGTTCTTTTGCAAGCAGTCACAGTGACTGATGTACCGGTACTGTCGTTTGTCTTGCAACTTGGTTTGTTGAGTGAGCGGACAAACATTCACAGAGGAAAAGTGCTCTGCAAATGTCAGTTTGGGGGCTAGACAGCAAATTAACTGCTCTTGTGTGGCATATTAAACAGCGTGTAAACCTTCCTCCAAATTTCACTTGTTTTGGATGCTTGTCGTGTCCTTACTCTTCAGTACTACTGCTAACAAAATACTCCCTGCCCACAGCTTTTAGGCTACAGTGCCAGTTTGTTTACGCTTCCTCCCATTCCCCTGCCTGTGCCTGAGCTCACCTTGTCAGCTGCTGTCAATCCACTGCCCCCACCAACACACCCCTCCAGCAACAGGAAGGAAATATAGCATTGCTGATATTTGCAAAGACATTTTGTTGGTTATTTGGTTATTAAAAAGGCTGTTTTTAAACCTTCAAAATTGCAGTATTTTTGCAGAAAAAAGGGGATCTTTTGCTTTTAGTTTAGGTGTTAAAACACCCTATTGTATGAAGGTCATTCCGAACATGTTAAATGCCATGGCACACCAAAGAAAGATGCACAGTTCAAAGGAATACCTAATTATTGGTTGTTCAGAAAATGCCACGGAAAGGTTTATAGTAGGGAGCAGATGTTAGTTTGCCTGAGAAAAATGTGACCTATAAAAAGCTACTGTCCAGAAAGAATATTGCACCAAAAGTCACATGTTTTACTGCAGCTTATAAAGTCCTGAAGTGCCCTCGTAGTGTTATACTGTTCTTAACATAAAACTTATATTAATTGGAATTGTGAGGGCTAAAAAAAACACAGAAATCCCATCTGGAATCTGTGTGTGCGCGCGCGTTTGTGTGTCTGTGTGTGGCTGATATCGGTAAATAATAGCTTGATAAATCAGCCTCGCTGAAGGGTTGTGTAAATCAGCAGAATAAGATTGAACTGGCCAGCGATAGATGTCGTACAAATGCTGATACTGAATGCAGCTTGGCCGTTTTACTTGTCTGTCAGGGCAGAGACATGTGCATGTTATTCACTACAAGCAAGCGGCAGTATTGCCAAAGCAGCAGCCACACTCTTTGGGACTGTACAAACTAGTAAATCAGCTGAATGTTGACAGATCTAAACCTTTATTGGCACAAATTCACCTTCATGTTGTCTTCTGTTCTCTGTCCTCTGCTGCTTCTTTCCCTGCAGTTCTCTTTGGTCAGTTTGTGGTATTCCAGACTTTGACCAGCGATGTGGTCGAGATCTATGATGGTTCTTCAACAGATTCAGCCCTTCTCTCTTCCATATATGGATCACACTCAGGTAATAGCATAACACTCTGACTTTGAAGCCTAGTTTCTCTTCGCTCATAAGTATGGCTAGTGCCTTGAAAGGTCGAGTGCAGCATTTAGAATTGCGGGCAGTACATCACATGCGACTCAATTCTAATCAAATTACTATTTTTCCTAAACAAATTGAATGTCTGTTATCTGAGCCACTTCAAGCTGCTGGGGATAAAGATTGTTTCCCTTCATATATTCTCATATTGATGTTATATAATTACATTATGATTGTAATTGAATAAACTCCTGAGATCCCAATTAAAATAACAAAAGCAAACCAGCTGTTGTAAATTGTTGTCACATTCTACCTGGTTAGACTGTCAAAAATGTTGAAACAAAGAAAAGCACTGAATCCTTTGTGTTGTGCCGTACCACTTAAGAACATCCTTTTGATTTCAATTTAAATCACACCGATAATGTCTTGATTATGTTTTTCTTTTTGCTTTGTTGTGTAGGTGAGACCCTACCTTTGAGTTCAGGAAACAAGATCATGCTAAAGTTTGCCACAAATGGAACAGAAACAGCCAAAGGATTTCATTTTGTTTACCAAGGTAACGTTACATTTTCTGCTATAGTTCCAGAGTTTCATCCGATGAATTATTTGCTACATTGACTGCATTTGTTTGCTTTCGGGGGAAGGTGAAGGTACTTTAGCCCAGCGCTCACCAAACAGAGGGCTGTTCAGCAGAGTGCCACTGGATGCGGCTGGGCATGTCTGAACAAAGCAAAATGATGTGGAGTCAAATAGCCTATCCTGGCAAAGCAGATGAGAGTGACTAATGACGCGCGAGGAGATTCACAAGGGCTTTACTGTTGCATTCTACCTCCTTTGTCTTTCCTTGTCTCCTTTTCCCTGTTGTATTTCTGCCTAACAAACCCACCCAACGCTCTTTGTCTTTCTTCCTCTAATGCTCGCTTCCTCCCCCTTTATCCTTAGCTGTCCCTCGGACAAGCGCCACTCAGTGTAGCTCAGTCCCTGAGCCCCGCTTTGGGAAGCGGATAGGGAATGACTTTGGCATCGGTATGGCAGTACTGTTTGAATGCAGTCCAGGCTACACGCTGCACGGCTCCAATGCCATCAGGTGCGAGGCTGTGCCCAATGCCCTGGCCCAGTGGAACGGCACTGTGCCCACATGTGTTGGTAAGCGTCATCATCCTCCAATCCTTGCCACATGTCCTGCATGCATGCAAACACACACAAACGCACAAACACCAATCCAAAAAGTGGCTCAGGTGCATAAAAGCAGTTGGTGTCTGTTTTTTTTGTTGGGGTTTTTTCCTGTCATTAGTTTTCCTAATGTCCATCACCCATTGCAAAGCAGCTAATCTCAGGCTCTGGTAGATTAGACCAGCAGAGAGAAGCAACAGCAAACAGAACAAGCTTCACCCAAGGGTTTTAGGTTCCTGTGTTTTTCCAGATAAGTGGAAAAAATAAATATCAGTGTAAAGTAAATACATCCAACAACAACAGATCTTTCAAGAACTTTAATCTCTATATGCCCTCAGTATAATGTAGTTCAGTATAACAGCTCTGCTATAAAAGGTATTTTTTAACACATTAGCACTCCATATGCAAATAAATCTGGACAGAATATTCAAACACCATCATTCTGTCCCGCGATGCCAAAATTGTAATGCTATCTATAATACATATGATGGGACCAGGCATGTGTACAATATAATACGTTGTAGCTTTTGACAAGAATCATTATTAATGTACTCTTTGTTACGGCCGGGACCGTTTCAGACGAGTGACAGGACTCAAACGCAAGACGCCGAACAGCTCGTAAATATATTTTAAGAATAATGTTTAATGTGCACACAAAATATTCATAAACAAAAGGTGAGCGTAGACGTTAACTAAATAATGATCTGGTCCGGGTCCGGGGATTGGACTGGAAAGCAAGTCACAAAAGGTCCAGGGAAAGGTCGGGGTCACTGTAACAGAATGCAAATGTTCAAAACATAGATAAAGGAGGCATATGAATATGTTGTTTGGCTCAAAATCCTCCTTCGTACTGTGTACTTGCCAACGGAGGTCGGAGATAACATAGAGGGGGAGTAATCCGGGTGTGTAAATCCAAAAACTCCTGGCGTGGAGGCAGAGAGGCAGGTAGGTAGTTTTGGTGGTAGCCTGAGGGACTGCCAGAAGGTCCAGCATCCAAGTAGAAGCTCTTCGCCAGGGGTTTAACAGTTAGGTGTAGCTGAAAAAGGGAGGCGCACAAAAAACAAACATACAGTGAAGCAAAAGTGATTCACAAAAAAACACGTAAGGAAATTATGGTGGTGGCCTGCACTGACTGATGTTTAGCAGAGAATCTGGCGAAGAGAGATTGAGAACGCTGGCCTTATGAGTCCCCCGGCTAATTACCCACAGATGTCAACGATCAGCAAAAACCACTGAGGCCCCTCCCAGGGGTGGAGACGCCGGCTCGGAGGGAGACACACTGGCACACACCCGGACCATGACACTCTTGATATAAATATAGTGCTTTGCAAGGTTAATGCCATTATAATGGATATGTTATAGGGCTGCCACGATTAGTCGACCAGTCACGATTACGTCGACTATCAAAATCGTCGACGACTGATTTAATAGTCGACGCGTCGTTTGAAGCTTTGTAAGATCACAAAAGCCGCAGGAATAAGTAGTAGGATTTAAGAGTGTAATAACAGACTGAAACAGAAGATGGCAGCACTGCATGTACAAGGATCCCAGCTGCCGTTAGATAACTTAAAAATGTTATTGTTTGGTTTTTTTTTTTACCATTTTATTTGTTCCTGAGTAAATTGGTTTGGCTGAGATTAAAGTTATACTGTCAAAATAATCGTTTGTGGCAGCTAGGGATGGGTATTGATAAGATTTTCACGATTCCGATTCCATTTTCGATTCTGTTTAACGATTCGATTCTTTATCGATTCTTTTTTTTGTAAAAAGGAGAACACTAAGGTCGAATAGCTTAGAACTTTGTTTTACATCTTCTCTTTGAACAAGATAGAAATTTAGGAGTAGCATGGCCTTAAAAACCCAACAGTGAGATCTTAAGGGATCTTTAAGAGATCCAGCCTACGGCTCTTCAATGGGGTGTCACAGGGTCCCCGGGAAAAAAAATTGTAAATGTAAAATAATAAAAGAAATATTCGTCTGTAGCAATAACAAAGTTTAACATAAATTATTCTGTAGCAATTACACAAGAATATCCAGTAATGTCCCTGCCTACAATTAAACACATTCACTTACCGAAAATCGGTGGCATCTGCTGTGGCAAATGGGTTCAAGCCTTTTACCACAAACTTAGTCACTGCTCAGTGACATTCGTCTATCCTGGCCTGAAAGGAGACGCTACCGGCAGACTGCAGCGACAACTGCCGGCGAGCGCCAGCCAGACTCTGTCTGTCTCTCTCATCATGGTCACCTAAATGCACAGTAATGGCAGGTTTTGTAATAAGGCAGATCGTGCTAACATAATATGCACTGTTAGTTGATTATTTACCTGCCGCATTAACGGGAGAGGACGTACAAACGTTACCGCTGCTGCTGGGTTGAGATTCACGACTCCGGTGCGGAATTAAAAACACGACATTCATTTAAGGTTATCGTGTGTTTTGTGAGCAAATGCTTTTGCATGTTCGTAGTGTTTCCTCCCTTAAATGAAATATCTACTTTGCAAGTATTGCAAGTTGCCCTGTTGTCATCCGTTCTCGTAAAGTATAACCAAACTTTTGAGCGTTTGAGCCGCTTAGATGCCGTGTTTCCTGCTATGGTAAATGACACTCCGCAACGTGGTGACGTCATTCGGGGCGACTGGAATCGATAAGGGAAACGTTTGCAAAAATTCTCAATAAGAACCGGGTTTCGATACCCATCCCTAGTGGCAGCCCTAATATGTTATATGTTTCAAATTGCAGTATCAAAATGATGTGACAATGTGAAAGTGGTAATTTGCAGTGACAGATCTGCGGTGAATAGTCGCCTGAATCTGCGGCTCACCCTCATTTTCTACACCTTATAAAGAATTTCTAGTCACTGTTTAGCTGACCGACCCACAGTTGTACCACTTTGGTTCTCTCTGACAGCTCATGTTTTCTTAAATTGCAACAGGGAAAGGTCACAATGAAAAAAGCTCTAGTAAACTCAATCTATAGCCTTCTACTACTCGCTACCAAACTTACACACACACAGTTACGAATGACTTAAAGAGTCTGTGTCAATGTGGAGAGGACCCACTGTCGCTGCACCTTCTGTGAAGAGCTAGTGTTGAGTTGTAGTGTTGTAGCGTAACAATAATATCTAGTTTATAAGGTTGTTTTAAAAGACAGCAACTCTTGTTTCATATAAAAGATTTAAAGTTCAAAACCAGTGACAAACAGGGACAGAGAAATTCATACATTTTTGAAAACCAGAAAATATAATTAACTAGCCATGAGCCAACAGCCCTATTATTACAACAGCTCTTGGCGGCCTATGTAAGGTGGATGCGAACCATCTGCTGAAGGGACAGACATTTCTCCCTACATGGATGTTTGGCTAGCATACACAAAACCATTTTACATGTAAATATACCTGCATGAATATGCATAGTCCATATTTGTGTACAGGATGATTTAGGTATGCTGTCAGCAAACACTGCTACCCATACCTGAAAGCGTGCAAAAGGACATGCAGTCAGTCTCACAAAGACACCCACATATCTGTCTTGGGGAGATCAAGGACTAAAGATGAAATGAGGTAAAATCTATTGAAGTCAGGCCTTGTGCCAGCCAGTAAATAGTACCAGCCGGTAAGTGCGAGAGATTTCCAGCCAGGGTTCATCCAAGTCCAGTGCCAAGTGGTAAGGGATTAGCAGTGGCACGCGCAGTTCCATTTTAAACATAGTGATTTTTATCTGGAGATTGAATCTGGCTGCAGCATCTCCCCCAGCGGCAGTGTACTCGTCCAGAATAATGGATATAGTTTCATGGAAGCCTAAAAAAAAACCCGCACCATGCTCAATTACTCAAGCCCTCTTTATGTGATATGACGGCATCAGACACCGCTCTCTAGAAAGGTGTCCATGTTTCAGATGATATATTTTAATTTCCTCGTCCAGATGTGATTGACCTCGCTCATCGTGCGGCTGTTGTATTTCTTTTGATTTTACACGTACAAAGCTGCTGAATGAGGGTTTTGCTGGTGAGTCTCTACAACGTCCTGTTGTGATTTAATTAGCCCCGCCTGAATGGATGCATAATGTTGGGGCAGACTTTGTTGAATTTTTATGTTGAGTAGTTGACTTGAATAAATAGATGTTTTTGTTTATCGCGCTGCAAGTTTAACTTGCAGCAGTAGACAGAGCTTCAAAAAAGATGCTAACCCTAACCCTTATGTCAGATCTTTTTCAGCTGTGTGTAGACTCCTATGTCCCCATTAGATTGTGCAAATGACCGACTGCCTATTACAGGTTGAAGTAGAAATGATAATGAAGTTAAACAGATGAGCATATTTGTCCACTGGCTTGTTTCCTGCACGAGTGACAGAATTGCAGCTTAGTCTCAAACACATACTTAATCACTTCTGACTGTAGAAAATCCTCATATTGCATAAGCTCACAGATTGCCATGATTCATGCTCGGTATGCCCACGCTATGGAATTCACTGTTGGCTTTTTCGAAGGTGTCAACAAGTAAACAGTGTCGTGCAGAGTTTGTTTTTAAACAGTGGATTCTTGTTTTGCAATAGCCTCCCAAGACCAATTAAAGTGTCTCAGTCTGGAAGTGTGAAGCAAAGCCAGGCCAGAGTGCATCTCTGGAGCAAAATGAGCTGCTCTTGAGGTTTCGCTACATTTAAAAGTTTACTTAACTTTCCACAATGAAATCGGAAATTACTGCCAGTTTATCTAATGGTGTGTTTCTATTACTTTAACGCTTTTGTCTTTTTTATTAATTTATAACTTTTACTCTTTTGGCCAAAAACACATCTGTGAGAATCGGAGAACAAATATTTTCTCCAGTCCTTTCTATCAGATTTAGCTATGGGAGGTGTGGTGAAAGACTGAGGATAGTAGTGTGGTAGATGAAGGTTGACTGTCAAATTGAGCATTTATTCCATGAAAAGAACAAGTAACAGGCAGTCCAGAAATGGTAAACAAAATCCACAAGGCACAAGAAAGCACAGGGGAAAACAATAGGGACAGGACGGCTGGTAGGACGATTTGACAAAGGGCCAGGGGAGACAGGGACAATGAAAGCACAAAGTAATGAAGAAAGAGGAAACGGGAGGGGAACACAGCTGAAACTAATCTCAGAAAACCAGACAGGGCAAGTATATAAATACCAACCACAGTAGCCATGTGTTACCAAAATAAAACAGGAAGTAGCCAAACACTGGGACTTGGCACAAAAAGGCAGAACACAAGAGAATAATATATAGAACTAGGGAGCAAGAAGACAGCAAGGAAAAAAAAGATACATGAATATAAACCCAAAGAAAACCAAGAATCAAAGATTTACATAAGGAAAACTAAAAAGCCCCCAAAAAAAACAAAATCACTGGGTAAAAGCCCCAGGACCGACCCAGGACCATAACAAATTATATGGATTAGCAGCTTTGCAGCTTGACTAATATATTTAGCATGCAGAGATATCACTCAGTGTGACTATTGTATGCAGCATTAACGTGTCACATCAAGATGGATGAAAAATAGAGAATTCTGAAACTTGACAAAAGGTTGTTTCAACTGTGAAATGTTTGCAACATTTAATGAAATGAATGTGTAATTTGTAAAAGTGCAAGAACCATTTAAGAATATGTTAAGCTATTATGTCACAGACATTACGTGATTAAAACATTTCCAATTATAAGCTCCTGTCACTTTCCTGCATATCAAACTGTGCAGTTTTATAGTGTAATATAATATATGGTCCCAACCTTTGTCTACCTACGCTAAGTCTAAAGCTTTCAGTCCTTTATTGCAGTCATATTTTCCAATCTCGCTTGACCAGTTGCATTTTCTCACAGGACCGAAATGAGTTGTGAAATTAGGCTTGTTCTCAAGGCAATGCTCTTCTTCTTGATGAATAACGAAGAAGAAGAAAAACAACCCACCGGAACACAGCAAAGCTGACTGTACTTTGTTCATAAACTGGTTTCAATTTCTCTCAGGTGTTTGGCTCATCACTGAAGGGTTGGTAATAACAAAGATGTTGAGAAGAAATTCTTTTCTGTGCAGTATAGGCAGCATGAAACAATCTCTGCTTAGTTATCGCACAGCTCTTCAAACCTTCAAGGAGCTTTTGAGTGGTGCCAACAGGATATGACATTCTCACGGTGTTGCTATGGATGTTATGGGCATTGACCTTTATTTTTTTCATTTTTAGACAAAACAATTGCACAAACTCGTATCCTACTTTCGTGCATGTATAGGAGATGACTGATTTCCATACCAAGTAGTCTGCACATGATGTGCTTTAGCAGAAGAAGCTATACCTGTGGTAGCGAGTATATACAGTAAGTGTGATGACTCCGCTCTGTGACTGCTGAGAGATGCAGTACAGAATTCATTGTCTCTAATGTGTCACTCAGTATAAAAAGCAACAAAGCAGTCACTTTGGCACCGTTCTCCAAGTGTCTTTCAGATGGTAGATATCACCTGTAAAATGCTGATAACTTTGAACTTGTGACTGTACTTTCTTGATAGCTAAAGTGATATTTTTTTTCTCTTTCTCCATCAGCCACTTTAGTGTTTATTGCAAAGGGAGACTATTGTTTTTTTCCCCTTGTTTTCCATGGCTCCTCTTGTCACTTTCATTGTATCTGCCATCGGCTGATGGATATCAAAAATAGTGATTATCATTGACCTGCATGGGGGTAAACCCTTGTCCTTGACAAAAAGTATCAGTCTCTTCTTTGTGAGAACACTTTGAACTACTCTGCTGAATGTCCTCTTAGACTGACAGCTATGTTTATGGTCCCATGCTGCAGAGAAACACACAAATGGTTGGTAACCTTCAACATCAGAGGACTGATAAAGAAATTACTTTGTTGGTTGTATTAAACAAAACAGAAGGTCTGTGATTCTTTTTACTTACCATTTTCTTCATATCTTTAGTCAGCTGGTTTGAATACACTGCTTAATTTTTAGACAAGGTATCGACAGTAATGTTGAAATATATGCCGTGACTTAAGTTGACTCATACTTTGCTACTGGTGACAGCAGAACAATCGTTCCCAGGAGAGAAAACATAGAGGGATACAGGGATAAAATATAAACCACTTTACACTTCTCTCTGATGATAAGGTGTCATAACACTTTATCACAACAGCACAATATCCTACAGGTTATTGCAGGTTTCTGTATTAGTCAGCAGAACTTTATTTCAATAGAAAGGGACTGCTTCTCATTGTAAGCCAGAATTACTGCATAGAATAGTCCCGGTTGAATACTGGGGCCACTGGCACTCGTCTCGAAACGGTACTTGGACATATCGTCACGATTTGGTGGTGGTTGTTGTTTGAGTTATAATAAGCTTTATCGCACTCCTTGACAATTTCAGCACATCATACTCAGAGCGTCAATTCATCTGAGAGCTCAGAGGGTTGATAAATAAATGACTGGAGGCATTGGCAGCAACAGGGCATGCTCAGAATAGCATTCACAATTGAAAGATTTGTTTTGTATGGCCTGTGAGAGATTAAATTACACATCAGGGTTAAACTGTTTACTTCTGTGTATCGCATGAGATAAGTCTATGGCTCCATGCTGCGGTCCACTGAGTTTGATGATTAGCATGTCGTGTGTATAAGAATGGCATAAAATAGAGTAGATTTACATTATCATGGCTCACTATGCTACGGGTGCCTCATCTTTCCTTTGTATCAATAGAATTTCATCAGCTGAAGGGATTTTTCCATTTGCTCATTTAACATCCATCTATTAATGATCAGTTAGGAGTTTTAAAAGTGTGAGAGCTGGATATTTTTGCTGCTGTGACCCATATTGGTCCACTTTTGATTTTTAGGTGCATACGTGACTTCAGTTAGCCCGAACTCAGTTTTTGCATATGCTTTCCTTTTTTCTAGTTCCCTGTGGTGGAGTCTTAACTGAACGCAAGGGTACTATCCTCTCTCCCGGATATCCAGATCCATATGCCAACTATTTGAACTGTGCCTGGAAAATCTCTGTTCCTGAGGGAGCCGGCATCCAGGTGAGAAGACAGATGCAGATCTTAGCAGAGTCATGTTTGATGAAAGATTAAGAGATTTTTTTTTGAGGGGTGGATTTATTACTGATACATACAAGTTAGCCATTTCCCAACTCGTGCTTTTTTCCTTTTTTTTCCTTTGGAAATTTGTTAAGGTTTCATACTTATTAAACTTTTTGTATTACGTTATGTTTCCCTTTCAGATTCAGGTCGTGACCTTTGCCACAGAACACAACTGGGATTCGCTGGATTTTTTTGATGGCGTTGATGGTAATGCCCCAAGACTTGGTAGCTACTCAGGTAAATGTTATACATCTAAATTTTAGTTGTCAGCTCCCACTTGATTTTCAATCAGGTGTCACAAGATCCCAGCAAGAGACAGATGCGGTGATCGAGCTGATGACCTTTGAGAATGCTGTCAAAAAAACGATAAAAAAGGAGAAAAAAAGAACCGCTTGCTCTGTCACAGTGTCCTGGCCTTTGCAGTTGAGAGCTTTATAATGTAACCCCTGTTTCATTTTACATTCGTAGTGTTGCCTTCGGGTTTACATTATTAGAAACGGTGTGTTTGTCACTCAGTAACCTATAAGAAACAGGTCATCACGTCACTTCAGATGCTCAATTCTGGAATACGAGCGGCTGGTTTAACATAATGACTTCAGCCTTGATACGGAGATCTCCTTTAGGAAAAAGACACTCTCTGAAAAGTGAAACAGCCCCAGAGTGCAGAACTAACTGCAGTGTGAAAAGGGTCAGGCGTTTTAAATGGCTAGCAATCATGTTTAGGTTTGGCTAAATTGATAAAGATGATTATAATCACAAGCTAAAGTCTCACCGCAAATTCCCAAAGACACGGGGAACAGAGAAAATGTTCCCTGAGCTCAGCGTAGCTGCACATACAGATTATTTTGCAGTGAATTTGAATTGTAGACCATTCCTCTTCCTCGATGTGATTTTATGCATCTGACTTCTGTGACTAAAGAGCTAGAGGAGATGTACTGAGCATGATTTTCTTAAACTGTGTAACAGAAAGCAGTGCAGAGTTAAATACTTTGCACACGTTCACATGCTTTTGGTAGGCTTAAATCCAGAAAGTGAAGTACACAGGCTCTTTTGTATATTTTATGATTCAGGTACAACAATTCCCCAACTGCTGAACAGCACATCCAACAACCTGTACCTGACCTTCCAGTCTGACATCAGTGTATCTGCCGCCGGCTTCCACTTGGAGTACACAGGTATGAGGAGAGACGGCTCGTCTGCCTGCCTGTCACTTTGTCTGTTGTCTTTCTGCGTCCATCTGCCACTGACTTCCAGCTGCTGCACAAGGGTATAAGGAATAAGAGGGACAGCTGGTGTGGATGGCACAGTTGGAGCTATAAAAAATGGTGTGAAATGGAGAGTAAGTGAGTGGGCAAAGCTTTTTCTTCCTCATTATCTTTTCTAATTTTCAGGCTTTGTATCCGCTTTTCTGGTATGGTAGTTTGGTATTCCCGAGTGGCTTCTTTTTTAAATTCCCCCCATAGCTTCAACTTACTGGACCCACATCCTTTTTTTTTTCATTCATTTAAGGACTAAGTTTCCTTATCTCTCAGTGGACTGTTCACTTCCAGGCATATTTGCTAAAGAGCATGCTAAACATTTACTGTGCATCAGAATTGAAGGAGTGTAGCGTGCCCCAATGGAGTGCCTGATTTACTCCCATTTAAAAATTGCACATCTCAAAGAAAAAGCTCTGTCCTTGATCCATGCAGCTTTTCTTTAATTCACTTACACTGCAGGCACCGTTCTTTGTCTCTTCTAATGTCCTTTTCTCTTAGTTAAATTTTAAGCTGGCGTGTATTCTCTTGTTTGCTCTTCACGTTTGTCTTCCTGCTGGTTTTTTACTAACCACTCATTGGCTGATACGAGACTGTGGGCAGACCCACTCATTGTCTGTGATGCACATTTGTGGCAGTGTGGAAAGACCGGGAAGACTTCCTAATGCTGTGATTAAAATAGGACGATATGGAAATGTCAAAAACAGAAATGACGGCCAACGCTTTAATACATCCAGCCTTGAATTTTTTTACACATACATAACAGCTAAAGAGTCACACTTTTTTTTGAGTGAGCTCAGTTCAAACTGTCACTTTCTGCAAATTTGTTGGAAAACAAGAAAAATCACTGCTGTCACCGTGTGTGTCCTTGCTGTCAGTTGTGTCAGTCTGTGAGCGTCATGCCACTGTTGAGAACGACTTCACAGTCATGTATCTCACAGTAGGTGCTTCGTTCTTCTTGTTTGGAGCCACTCTGTACTCATGTCTGTCAGTGCGCTCTTTCCTTTCTGCACTTCCACGCCATGTCACACCACCCCCACTACCTCTACCTACCTCTCAGAATCACAATCAGCTCTTTGCTCTGTGTCTGTCTTACACTTTGCCACTGCTGCCCTTGTAAAGTATACTCCCTGATTCTTTGTGCAAACAACGCTTCAGTTTATCTCCTCTCTGCTTTCTTCTCTTGCTATTTGTTACTTTTCCTGCTACTTTTCCTATCTGCAAAAAAAAAAAAAGAAAAAAAATGGGATGTGCGATTAATCCATGTAGCTTCCCTATGGAGCCACTCGTGAAGTATTGCAGTTTTTTCACTTTCTGATATTTTATCCTACATATAGCAGATTTCAGAGTCTAATTTATTTGGTCACATTAGCTATTACATTAATCCTCTTCTGACCTGTAGTTAGATGCATCTACACTGGTTGGCTTGAAATAGTCATTTATATTTCACGCACTTGAGTTTCTGGTTCCCAATTAATGCTCTGAAAGCTCAGTGGAGGGGGTAGAAAACAGCAACAGCGATTGGCACACACCCAGCCAACTAACCATCTGTTTTAAAATGTTTCCTTTGGGTGATTGTTGCGGTCCACTGAGACCAGTCATAGAAATTCTTTATACCACCCGCCAGTACAACATCTTAAAAGAAAAACGTTTAAGCAGCTCTCCTAAGGCAAACAGAATGCTATAGCTGAAAACATAATTGCAGTGTTCGCACATGCTGTATAGCAGCTTGCATCCCAAATCAAGTCTACCAAAGTTTGGCTTATTGTCACTGCTACGTGGAATAACTGTGACACCACACTGAATCAATTGTTTGACAGCTCAGAAAAGCACTCTTTCTTTGACATGGTCTTAAGATCTTTCCAGACTTTCTTCAGTCACACCAAGAAAATATAGCAGTGTCAAGTCTATGGTTACTACCTGTAATCTCCCCGATAAGTACTTCCACATTTTTCCTTATGAATTACATCTATCACAGCTAAGCCCTGCAGCATTGTTAAAGATTAAGAGCAGAAATGACCAGGTTACTACTCATTCACATTTTCTTACTACACTATTTTTCAGTACTATGCTCTATGATGACCTAGAAAAAGTGACACCACTAGTGTATGTAAAATGCACATCTGTTAGCATTTGCTACTAAACTATAAGCCTACTATTTGCATTCTGGTTCAAAGTCACTTGTATTAATAGCATCATCTGTGCATACACAGATCACATCTATTCACATATAGACTTGGCTTTAGATTTTTTTATCAGTCAGTCCTGGCATGCAGCACAGCTGTGTACTAGTTTTAATGTGTCTTATTTAATCTAACCCAACATCGTATAGAGTACAATTCAAAAATTTGAGTCTGTCCAAACTTTTGACTGGTGCTGTAACTCTGTAAGAAAATATTGCAAGAACACAGTCTTACATATTTTTGCTCACAATAAACAGGTAACTATATCTTGTTGCATAACAGGTGTCATTGTGACGCATGTATAATCTCAAGAGATCTGTTGATTGTTCATTTAACGCACTCACTTCCTCTGCACATAGTGTGTTAATACTAAATACATTCATGCACTGTGTCATTTTGATACTTTAATGTCTTGATTAAGTTAATTGTGCAAAGCAATTACAGTGGCTGGTTTATTATATTGATAAAAGTCGTCATATTTAAAAATTAGTGGCAGGATTAGGGATGGAAATCTGATGAACGACATAAAAATGTCACAGTGTCGTAATTGATATTGTGCCTCACACTTTGTTAATGTCTGTTTAAAAAAAAAAGAAAAACTGAGACGATCTACCTTAAGTTGTTTTACTGCTCCTCCACCCACAGGTGGAAACCACCACCTGCCACACTTTATCTCCTCCGCATCTTAAACTTGGAGTCGCCTGAGCTGTGAGCAGTGTGTAGCCGCAGTATATTGCCTCGTAAAAATGAGTCGTTGCATTTGCATATATACCTTTGCAAAGAAACTTTTTTCTCCACAGTAGGCTCTTCTATATTGTCTGACCTGCATGTTTTCCTGCCTCATCTTTCAGGTAGCTTTTATTGTCCTTGCATTTTTTATTTTCTTTTTTTTTGTCTCGAACCTCCTCCTACTGTTTGGAATACTAAACAGTTGTGTTGTTTTGCAGGTCGAGTTTAATTTTTAAAAAATAAATATTGAACTGATCGAATTTATGTAAATGCACAAGAGCAGAAACTCTCGGCTAGTGTGCACCACTGGTTAGTAACTGATGACACACATGATTGAAATTGCTTTGCCTGGATGCATTCAGTAGGGTCTTGTGTTTGATAAGGATAGCACTGCTTCAAGACATGGGTGCACACGCAGAAACAGGTGGCCGATCCAAAATGTGATTCCTGACGGCTTGAGCGGAAAACATCACAAGGTGGCAGGAACCTGGACCATAATGTTGGCAGACGCACATGTTTAACCTGACCTAAGATCTGGTGCTCCACCTCTGGCTTTGGGAACTGTTCTCTGATTTTTCAGGGTCATTTTTCCTGAACATGGGCATTTTCTATTATTACAGGGTTTGACAACCTTTTAATATTTTCATTGTTTGAAGTGAACAGTGCAAATTTCACAAAAAACTGCAAGAGACAGGCCGATTATTCCTTATCACGAGTACACATGACAATTTTAGAGCTGCATTGTGCTTTAATCTCAAAATTACCTTCTGGCAGCCTAATTTTTTAGCAGCAACTGCTCCGCTCTTGTGAATTGTGTCATCAAATCTCCTTGAAATTAATTAAACATTTCTAAGTCGAAGAATTTGTCAAAGTATTGCTCTTATTTATACCCACATATGACAGAACTTCACAGCTTCAAAGCATCCACCCACTCACCCTGTACAGTAGCTCGTCTCTTGTTGAATTGTTCTATCTCCAGCTGCTTTCACGTTGCTTCCTGCTCTGCGTCTCTTGGGTTACCGCCTCCTCCCACTCAAATATCCTCTCTAACTTTAGATGTTGAGTGGAGTGACCACTCCTGCTAGTCGCCTTTAAATTGTTCTGAATCTTTTGTGGGCACTTCCCCTACCATGTTTGTGTTCATCCACCCACTGACTTGTTTGGACAAGTTAACTCTTTGAGTGGGCTTGAATGCGAGTGCTTGTGAAATGCTTGTGTTTGCCTGCAACATTGTTGGGGATGCTGTATTTGTCTACACTATTCCGCTCCCTGCGGCCTGCTTACAAATTATAGATTACGAAGGAAACCTAATAAAACCATCTAGATTTGTATTTGGGTTATTATGAAGGTAACTGTCTCCTGTTTTTCGTCGGCCTATTTTCGTGTTGTTTGATGCATCGAAAAACAATGTTTGACAGACGACTGGTGCGATTTGAAAAATGTTTAAGATGAGGATGTCTCCAGTGCTGCCTTTCATTGAATAACAGCATTTTATGCCTCAAAGTAATGATGTAAAATGTTTTCTCCTCTGCCTGTCAATATATTTTAGTCACTTCTTAGATAAATGAAATTGCAACCTGACTATATTTCTTGTCTTTTTTTCTTTCTTTTATTTGTAAAAAGCAGGCTTTGAGCAGGCTCAAATTTCCTTAAAATGTCCTACATTAATATAGTCCATATAGCTGGCATCACCATTGCTTTTAAGCCATTAAAACACAATATCTAGCCTTTCAAGCCTTTCACTACCTGGCAAGTGGCACTGTAATCATTTCTTTCCAATGGGCTCAATGCGTCTGTCAAGTAATACTTCAGGGATTGCTTTGTAATTTCACAGTGATTGCTTCAGATCACAGTCAGAAGGATTTTGCGATTACAGCCACGAGCAGAATAGCTTCATAGCTTGCCCCACTTTCTAAACGTTATGATGAAGGGAAAGAGAGACAAAGAGTCGGCGTGGTGGTGGTGGTGGTGGGGGGGGCTTGCTCAATTAATATGCGATTACAAGCACATTAAAATGAGGAATTTTATAATTATGTCAAAAAGGTTGGTTTTAATTAAATTATTCCTTCCCTCTATAGGTACTGGTTGATTAAATGTAAATATTTACTCCAAATATATATGGAGGAGTTTCTTTGATATGCAGAAGAATGATTGCTGTCCACACTTGTGTGTTGTGACTCTGTCCTAAGCAATAGGTTTGGATTCGTGTCCAGAGCCGCTGCCTCCCAGTAATGGCCGAAAAGTTGGAGATCGTTACACTGTGGGTGACATGGTTTCCTTCCAATGTGATCAAGGCTTTTCACTACAGGTAGGTGGAAAAATGAAGTGCAGATCTGCAGCTCTCTTAGTGAAAAATATTGACCTGGCTAAATGAGTGACATTTTCATGGGGATCCTCTAAAGGATGAATGTTTTAAAACAGAGGAATCAAGTCCTTTTGATGAGTGTGTGTGTGTGTGTGTGTGTGTGTGTGTGTGTGTGTGTGTGTGTGTGTGTGTGTGAGCGGAAGAGTACAGGAAAGAAGTATGTGAATAGGCAAGTGTGTTTGCAAGTTTATTTGTAGTGGTGCGCGTGTATGTGTGCGTACATTGCCTCCCTGCTTGCATGTTTGTGTAAGTGTGAGTCCTAGTGTGTTCGTTACAAAGCAGCTTTAACTTCTTCCAATCCTGCCTGAGTAGATTCAGTGGCTGTGGCGTTTTGAGCTGTAGAACCTTCCAAGGCCACAGGCGATGGATTGTGTTAACAGTCGCCTCGCTAATCCCACACCGATTTTTCTTCCCAGCTCGGGCATTCTCTTCTTTTCATATCCTCTCTGGACTAACCAGCAACTTCTTACACACATCTTCAGGCTGAGTGTCTGAACACCAGAAATAGACTTGAGGCGGGTGTAGTAACAAAAGCAACAGTATGGATGAGTCTTTTGAGTTTAGTTTAGTGTGTGAGTGCGCAGTATAGCTATGTTTTTTCAGGCGTGATGTTAGTGTACAGGTTTTTGGAGAATCACCCTGCATGTATGCATTTTACAAACATGCAGGCAAATTCCAGTTTCTATGTTTAAAACAACATTAATGCTCTGAATATTAACCATCACATTTAGATTCCCTTTTTTGTATTCAACACAATTATGTTTGCAGATTTTTTTTTTTCTGTTCTTATCTCGGGGTGCTTACTCCCATTGTATACCTAGCAGCGAGAACATCCTGCCCTACTCTTGATATTTATACACAAGAAGGGGATTTTCACTAAATCCAAAGATCCATAGGACAGAGATAAAATATACTGGGGTCACCTGCTGGTTTGATCTCATCGTGTTCCTTTTCATTTTTAACTTCACAGTGTTTTGCTGAAAGGGAATTGACAGTAAACAGTTTTTGTTTGTTTTCTTGAACAGGGTAATGCATATATTACCTGCATGCCTGGTCCTGTCAGAAGATGGAATTACCCCGTACCTCTGTGCTTAGGTAATGTATTATCGCATACAGTCTGACAGCTCTAGTGACAGCATTTCAATGAGGTGATATTGTTGACAACAAACCCATATTTGTAGCACCAAACTCAAACTAGATCTTTTTCTTTCCCATTTTTGCCGTTCAATTTTTCTCATTGACTCGTTTATCTTTCTTCTATCTTCTCCTTATTTATATTTCTCTCATACTAATATTTTTCTCATATACAATGACCCGATAGCTCAGCAGCCTCAAAGAGGGCATTTTATTGTATTAGGAGAATTTTATTGTACGATCGGGGGGTTGGGAGGTGTGATGGCTGGGAATAGATGCCTTGAGGGGGTTAGGGATTATGAATTTTCTGCTTTCCCCTTCGGTTGAAAATCAATAAGGCTTTGCACCATCTGAGTGTGCTGTTTGATTTCTGATACTCCTGATGAGACTCCCTTGTCTCCCCCGACACTTCCTCTCAAGTTGATTGTCACAGTGATAGTTTCCAGAGATTACCAACGAAGAACTCCACATTCTCTTTGACGCCTCGCTGTTCGCTTGCACCCTGCTCCTCTCAGTTATATACATATACATAAACATATGCAATGTGATAAATGCACTCTTGCACACACAGACAAAACTGCACGGTTACTCAAAGAGCTCTTTGTGTAAATACTCTGTTCCTGTGGTTTTCATCGTTCACTGCAGACATAAATCCTGGCTTTGCTGTCGATAGGCATGTTCTCGGATGTGTGCGTTCACTCGTTAGCTTAAGTCTTCTCTCGTTTACAGTACATACGCTTCCCTGAACACCCCAGGATCTGTATTCATTTTGTTTGCTGATAAACCCACATCAAAGGCTTTGGATGCCCCTGCACCAAACGTATAACACCCTTTTAAGTGCCTCTCGTCTTCTCTTTTATTTCATACACAAGCAGGTCAAGCCCGTCCCCCCTCCCCACTACCAGGAACACAATTACCTCCCAAGATAGTTTGTGCCTCATTTTGGTCTTGGTTGATAGTCCCCAAAGAAATAGCAGCAATATCACTTGCGTTCTCCACCATTTGCCACACAAATGCGCCTGTTGGGGTTGTGATGGGAAAAGCAGGAATGATTTCGTTTTAAGATTATAAGATTACACCACCTGGGTGTTCATGTAAGACTAGGTTGTGTGTCACAAGAGAGGGGTATAACCTTCACAGCAAGCTAAGTGTTCTCTAATGCACTCAGTCAAACAAGAGAGGGTGGGGTGTTGCAGGTGGGAGGTTGAAGTAATCACCTTCACCACTGAGCAAAACTGAGTTAGACTATTGAATAGTGACTCTCTCATTTATTTTGATTTAAAGCACCACTGAGCAAGGAGGGTGCCTTGGTCTGCTTGTTTTTTTTTCCAAGAAGAGATGGACAAGCACAAGTCAAAGACATAATCCAACAGACAAAAACCCTTCTCTGCTCTACATAAAAACATATATATATATATATAAATAAATATATATAGACTATACATGTATATTAAGAATGTGTAGGATACACATGCACAACATACGTAACATTTATGCGTGTGCTGAAACTTTCACTCACACAAAGACACAGTGCTCTTTGCCCTCCCTGAATATGCAGCCCTCTAGTCATTGTTTTTCTTTGTTTTCCCACTGAGCTGCTCCATGGAGAAGTGACATGTTCTTTCTCCTTGGTTGGTCTCCCTCAGCTCAGTGTGGCGGCTCCATGACAGACTTCAGCGGCGTCATCCTCAGCCCAGGCTTTCCAGGGAATTACCAAAGCAGCCTGGACTGCAGCTGGAGAGTTCAACTCCCTATTGGCTTCGGTCTGTAACCTCTCCTCTCTCTTCTCCTGTGTAACTCAACAAACTGCTAATTTCAAGCATGTATAAGTACTAGTGTGTATAAAAGTGTAATACAATATTTGACAGGAATAGCCACTCTTTGCTCTCGTTTACTTCATTCATGTGCTCTTGGGTTTACCTCTTCCATTAACCTTCTCTTTCCTCTTCTTTAGGGATCCATCTCCAGTTTCTGAACTTCTCCACAGAGCCTGTTCATGACTATTTGGAGATCCGCAGTGGGAGCCTTGAGACAGGAACAGTGATTGATCGGTTCAGTGGCCCCACGCTGCCCAATCCTCTCTTCAGCACCACCCATGAGACTACTCTGTTCTTCCATAGCGACTACTCCCAGAACAAGCCCGGCTTCCAAATTGTCTACCAGGGTGAGAGAGAAAAACAGTGTAGCCTAAGAGGACGTGCATTGTTGTCCTTATTTTCTGTTCTGTGTGTCTACACATGCACGATATATGTACATATTATAATGTCATGCAAGTATGAGCTGTATATGAAAGTATCTTTTAAAAGTTTAGGCCTCTGAATGTTTTCTAGCTTTTCAATTTTTTTTCTTTTATCACAGTTATTGAGAATTTGCTAAAGGTACAGCATGTCTCCAAAGCACAGTAGGTACACCTCACGAGCACCGGGTGCTGTCTCTCAGAATGCCCCTGGAGGTTAGCCAATCAGAAAAAAACAGGGAACATTTAGGGAGAGTACCTTAAAGAGACAGGAGCTAAAATGGCACATCTCAGATAGACAGTGAACTGAGGGGCTGCATAAAGGCCTAATATGAGATAAGTTTTTTTTGTTTGTTTGTTTTGTTGTTGTTTTTTAACCATGTAAAGTACAGCATCAAAAATAGTCATAACAAATGATAACCAAGTGTCCATATCATGATTTTAGGTCTTTCCCTGTACTGTAGTCTGTTAGATATTTTGCTCATATAATAGGTTTGCAAAGCGTAAGAAGGTGAGGTATTCTCTTCAAAAGTAAAGACTACCCCTGTTGAACAGCCCACGCTTTTCCTTTGTGACTTATTTACATCACTATAACACCCTGGCAAAATTTGGTGACTCTGTCCCCACAACAATGAAGTAAGTAATATTAGGATACACAGACAGTCAAAGCGAGGTACACAAAAAGATTAAAGTAAATAAGAGCATTAAGTGCCATAATAGGCAACAGAAAAATACAATAAGACACATTAAAACAGACGAAAGGTTTAAAATAAATAAATAATGATTAAATACAAATTCTCAGTAGAAAGCCTGTTCAAACAAAAACAAAATCCTTAGATGCCTAGTGTTCACACAACATGCAAATAATATGGCTAAATTTATTATCTGTTTGTTTCTCTCCTGCTCTATGTCCTCACATGTATGTATGTGTTTTATTACAACCAGATTCAACTATTCTCATTCACGTAATTTTCCAGTTTTTGCTGTGAGCCAGCAGAACGATAAATAGTCACTCTTATGCAGCTCATCAAGGCTAATTTCAAGACATTTTCCAACCTGCTGCTGTGCATTACTAAAATCCATGTGTTACAACAGGGATGTAACAGTGTTGCCTGTCAAAATCAGTAGTACCTAAGTTAAAGAAAACAGATTTGATGTGATGGATGCAACATTTACATATAAGATGAAATTTAGAGGCTAAAGGATATAAACATTTTCTTAGCAGGTGGCAGTTTGTAGGGCTTTGCTCGTTATATGCATTTAATCATTGTTTTTAATCAATTTTTAATCAAAGTTAAAATTATGAGATTTTAAATAAGCTTCCTATGGTCACTTTGAAATTGGGTTTTGCAAGTGCCGTGAAAGAAGATTGAAGCGCTCTCTAACAGGACACGTAAAAGCCCATTAGGTACAGACAAGGGAGAAAGTTTTGTAATTAGGTATACACGGCAGTTTCTTCCACTGAGGTTGTAGGATTAAAGAAAACCTTTTGCATTTTCTGAAACATTGCATACCACATGTCCTTGAAGATTATTATTTTTACCCCAGTGTTGAATTCTGTGTTTTATGATCCTTTTTGTCTTGGATGGGTTTTACTTTCCCCCCCAGCATATGAGCTACAGAGGTGCCCAGACCCACGGCCGTTTCGTAACGGCATAGTGATCGGACAGGACTACAGTGTGGGGATGACCATTTCCTTTGAGTGCCTGCCAGGTTACACTCTTCTTGGAGAACAGTCGCTCACATGTCTGCATGGAATCAGCAGAAACTGGAACCACCCCATCCCCCGCTGTGAAGGTGAGTGCCTTAGGTCCCCTCTCAGCAGTGTCCTTGCACCAAGTGTCATTCATATGCAGAAAAAAATTGGCACTCGATCTATTCAGTGTCTAAATGTTTCCTATGAATTTCTTATATTTGGTGAATCAACATATTCTGTTTATTCATCTCAAAATGCTCTTTCATGTTTCTGGTTTCAAAATCAGTAGGAAAATATTTAAATATTTGTGCACCTAACTAAAGTAAAGGTGAAGATTCCTTTCCATTACAAAAAAATGTCTTTGTTATTTTAAATAGTTCATTTTATAATAGAATACAGTCTGCTTGTTGTGCTGTCTTTTACTCTAGCACATCAAAGCATGAGACTCACCAGCTATTCAACACTATTTTACTGAACTATAAACTGATGCTTAGCGATTATAATGATACATGGAGCATCTTCAAGTCTTTAATGCAAATCCAAACATGCTGGTCTTTTATGTAATTCTAAAGGAGTCGCCTTAGATGTCACTCAGGTACGCTAAACAATCTTTCATCAGTTAAACGATGCAACAGCAGACTTTATAAGACCACACGATAGTTTTATATTTGCCTTAAAATGTTGTTTTGGTTCTTACATGCTGTATTGCTCCTGTCAGGTTTACAGCACTTCTTTTTTTTATCCTGTGGGTAATGCTTTGGCTTTGACTCCTAGTTCAAAGTCAGATTTAAGCATCTAAGGGGGTTTGATAGAGGGAGTTTTGCTGTCAAAATCAGTCATCATCATTACTTCACAACAGCCAGTAACCATTCCTTGCATTTGTGTCTAACAGGTGCATTCTCCCCCCCAGTATCTGGGTGATAACCCAATAACACGCCGTTATGGTTTATTTTATCAACTGTTAGTGGCAATACAACCATAAAAGCTTTTATCACTTGAGGTATGACTGGCTTTCTATTTTTGTCCGACATTGCTTTCTCTCTTCCCTCCTCTAGCTCTGTGTGGCGGGAATATAACATCCATGAATGGCACAATTTACTCTCCTGGACACCCAGCCGAGTATCCACACTTCCAGGACTGCATGTGGACCGTCAGAGTACCCCCTGGGTACGGCATCTACATAAATTTCTCCGTTATCAATACCGAGCCAATCTACGACTACATCACTGTGTGGTAAGCCCTCATTTCTCTCTCAGTATGACATTATTTATCAATCATCAGCTTATAGCACTCATGAAACTCATGACTTTGAGGGAGAGGTATCCTGGACCAGTTGTCAGCCCATCATAGGGTTCACACAGAGAGACAGACATCCACACCTAGGGCCAATTTACATTCACCGGTTAGTCTAACATGCAGGTCTTTGGACTGTTGGAGGAAGTTGTAGTACCTGCAGAAACCCCACACAGACAAACACAGAATGGTGCTAGCCAAATGTCTCGAGACATTCTTGCTGAATAACGAATTAATTTGAGCTTTACAAAGCAAACATGTTTTAAGGCCAGAGGCCAGTTAAGTAAGTTACGTTCACAGCTTATGACAACAACCAGACATGACAACAAATATTGTGAAAATATGTCCTGACATTTACGCCTTTCTTTTACTAACAAAATCTTTTTCCATCCTTCTGTACAACTAGATTGTTTTTATGTGACTAACTAACTAAAAGAAATTCAAGTCTGAATCACTGCGCTCCCTTTCTTTACTCCCCCAAACTTTTGCTTTTACTTTAGATCCCCCAGCAAGTGTACCATAAAAGACAGAAATGTGTATCAGCATGAAAACATCAACTTTGAGTTGCTTGGGATGTCTGTTTACAATTGAGAAACTTTACAGATAGTTGTACGACAGTAAACAATACTACCTGCCTCCTGTCACTCCAGCCACTATCTCCCCATCTCCCCTTTTCCCTGTATCTTTCTGCATCCTCTCTGTTGTCTGAGGCAGTCATAGAGCGGCCCTCATGGGTAATATGGGAGGGAAATGCCTTCCAGCATCCAGGGCTGCCATTGATGGTATGGGAGGAGGGAGCCGCTGGCGCTACTGTTTTCAAATCAAATGGCGCATAAACAATCTGTCCCTTGATGGTAACATTTTGTTTCCCTGCCTGACTGCTGTCTCTTATTTTGTTGATCTCTCTTAAAAGAAACTGCAGTAAGACTTCCAGTATATACAATATTTAAGCTGAACAAATATAACAAAAAAAAAACATTTAGTGTGATTTAGAAAAGAAAGCCTGGAGCTGCTTGAAAGTGCCAGTAATTAAATACATTTCTCTTGTTAAAAAATAACATTTATACATAATAGAAAAGTGCTGTCTTCTGGTGCATTTTTTATGCCCAAAGAAAAGTACTGTTTGGGTTGTTTTTGCATGCTAACATGATATTTTACTCCAGACATAGATCACGGCCATGCACCTGCAAGGGTTTGAAAGTTCTCTGCGCTCTCATTAGGGCAGCTGATTCTCTGTTTTAGAGCTGCTAGCTAATGCATGGCTCAGAAATGGCTTCACTGCTAATGACAGCTTCTATTATTACCCCACAGCCATCCACCAATTTGTCTTTTCATCTTTCAGCAGGGGAACATGTTGTCCATAAATGTAGTTTAATGTTGCAGTAGGGATATACAGATTGCTGTCAGTAAATTTCCTGAGAAATCTCAGGAAAAGCCTCTCCTAACTCTAAAGCTAATCCAGTGAGTCAAATAGCAAACCCTAATTACCGTTCAAGATATAACGTGTCACAATATCCAATCCAGCGTCTATCTATTCATCCATTTTAGACGCTTTCTCCAGGCTCTATCTGGGGCATCTTGAGGTCCACCCAGGCCAGCTGGAATGTATAAGTATGTTCTGGGTCTGCCTTGGGGTCTCCTCCCAGTCAGACGTGCCGGATGTCTCTTCAGGGAGGCATGCTAGAGGCTTCCTAATTAGGTATCTGTCTTTCTTTAACTGCCACTTTTCAGGAGAGGTCCACTCAACCAAACAGTTGTAATGCTGTAACCCCAACCTACGCAGGCTGCTTATGCTAGCTTTCTTTACTCATAAATCAAGAATTTTATCCTGAGGCTGAGCTCCAGCTCAAACAAGATACTTCAGAATCAAATCAAATCAAATCAAATCACTTTTTATTGTCACATCACATGTGCAGGCACACTGCACATGCGAGTGAAATTCTTGTGTGCGAGCCCCACAAGCAACAGAGATGTGCAAACACAACAACACAAACGAGCAAAATACAAGAATGGCCAACCTGAAACTAATAAATATATGTACAATATATAATAGTGTATGCATTTCTGGATGTGTATACTAAATATTTTCCTACGTGTGTGTGTGTGTGTGTGTGTGTGTGTGTGTGTGTGTGTGTGTGTGTGTGTGTGTGTGTGTGTATACACATTTTTACAAATTAAATAGTAAAAAAATAAAATAAAATAATAATAATAATAATAAAATATATAAAATATACAGAGTTGAATATGTGCAAAACAAGTGGCATTTATATACAGTGTGGAGTGCATAATGTTGAAACACGCCATTCCTTCAGTTCCACACTTCCCAAATCCTCAAAGTGTGACGTTGTCCAAGAGATGCCTTAGACATGGCATCCGTGTAATTAGGATGATGGGTTTTTTGTTTTTTTATTGAATTGAATTATGCTCAATACATTTTTATATATCTTTGACTCTTGATTGCTGAGAAACATTTTGGAGTCTGTCATGGGACACGCTGACCTGCTCTTTGATTCCAGCAACTTGTTAAAGCAAACTGGTGTATAAAGGAAAGAAATGATTTTCTGTTTCTGCCTCCCTCCTTTCTCCACCCTTCATTTCTTTCCTTTATTTTCTCCACCTCTATATTTCTGCACTAGGGACGGACCTGACCAGAGCTCGCCCCAAATCGGTCAGTTTAGTGGCAGCTCTGTACAGGAGGGCGTGTCCACCACTGCCAATCAGGTCCTCATCAAGTTCCACAGCGACTTCAGCACCAGCGGCTTCTTTGAGCTACATTATTTCGGTAACGTCTCCTAACTTAAGTGGAGACCTCATGCCTAACCTAAGTCTTCTCAATACCTTCTGTCATAGCATTGCTTCCAGCTCTAATGATAAATGATAAATGCAGTTTAAAGCTTTTTTTTTCTTGCGCTATTAAAACACCCTTTCAAAGAGGAGCTGATTAATAATAAAACGCTCCCTATCTCAACTAAATTAGTGATTGTTTTTTGATGATCATGAACAGTGATAGGTGGCAATTTCTGATCTAATCAAGTTTCATTATGATGGGAGAGACACCGTTTGCCTCTCTTTATTTCTGCCTTCAAATGCGCACACAGCACTCACTCTGTTCAAGGATTCAGTTTGTTTGCCCTTTCCCCAACAGCGTACCAGCTGAGAACATGTCAGCCACCCCCTCCTGTTGCCAACGCTACGATCTTAACAGAAGATGATGAGTTTGAAATAGGTTTGTCTTATTTTATTTGCTTGTTTACCAGCCAGAGACAATGTGAAGTGAAATCAGTTTGCAGTAGGCAGATTATTTGTGTGTATGTAATTATATATAAGTAACTATGTATACAAACACTGGTATACACATATCTTTTAAATATATGATTTCATTTAAATGAAAAATGTGTTCCTTCTTGCACTTTGCTCTTCGTTTTCATCTTTCTCTACTCGCGTTTGAAATTTTATATCTATTCATGCTCCGTGCATTAAAGTATTAATTTGAGGGTAAGGCTAATTAGCTCTTCTTATAAGCTGTTTGTATTTTCAGTGTTCATAATTGATTAGGAAAGTGAAGTGGAAGTCGTGTGGCTAGTGGCGGCTTCACTTTCTGTCTTTAAAATTGAGTGTGTGTGTGTGCATGGGCTTCTGCCTAACTTCTATAATGTAATGAAGTGCCTTCAGTATTCTGGCTAGCTAAGGGGATGTCAATCTTCATTACAAAATGTGTTGCTGATTACTGTTTCAAGTGCTGCGACTGAGGAGGTTTTTACTAGCATAGCTTTGTGTGGAAGTATGTGTGTGTTTGTGTTTGAGTTGGACTATTAACAGAAATGTTTTGCACATCCCCTCCTCCTTTGTGTGCACGTGTGTGTGTGTGTGTGTGTGTGTGTGTGTGTGTGTGCGATTACACGTGTAAATGATCTCACAGGGGACATTATTCGGTACACGTGCCAGCCAGGCTTCACCTTGGTGGGCAGTGAGATTCTGACCTGCCGACTTGGAGAAAGGCTACAGATGGATGGACCTCCACCAGTCTGTCAAGGTTGGTTTCATTCAGTGTGACTTGGAGTCTTTGGGTATGTTTAAAATTTTTCTGTGTTTGATTTATTTATTTTTTTGCATTTGTGTTTGTGTGTTTAAGTGTTCCTCACAATGTGTGTACACATTCCCCCCACACATACATATACAATATATGTGTATGCAAACCTGTTTATGTTATGTGGTGCTTGACACCACAGTGCTCAGGTTGGTTACAGTAAGCAGCACCCACTGATGCATTATTTGACAGACTGCCAGCAGAGCCTCGTCCAGCAGGCACCAGGTGGCAAAAAGCAGCTCTATTCCAATTTATCAAGATTCAGAGTAACAATACTACTGATCCAAGTCCATAGACTGCCATTTGCGTACAACCAGCAGTTTTACTGTAGTGGGTAAGTTTGAAACCAATTACAGATCAGCAGGTTTTCACGTGCTGTAAAAACAGATATTCTACCCCTACGTAACGGTCTCATGGGTTTGATTGATGTTTGCTTACCCATAATTCTTTTGAAGATGGAATTACAAACGAGGAGCAAAGTAAAAGAAATTCCTGTCGCCTGCATCAAAGATTTTGTTTAGACAAAACAACAAATGCCTTCAGCCTCCCTGTCGTGCCAGTAAATCTTTGCTCCACACAACAGAGCACTCTGAAACCTTCTATCCCCTGTGGTTAGACATCTTTTGAAGTGCCCTGAAGTCCTTTGTCTACAAGTCTTGACTTGATGAGCATTTCTGTCTTTGTATTTCTAGAAACAGTGAGTAATCGCATCGGACTTGTGATCAAGGCATGACAGATGCTTGACAAACCTCAAGCCTGCATTCATAAAGCAACGTAGAGAACGACTAGTTATTTGGAGCCTGTTTGCTTATCCCTGGCTGTTGTTACTTGATGCCTGACTTGATATCGTTGTTTTCTCCCTGCTGTGATTTTGCTGCTAACTCTGTGTTCAGAATTTGACTGACTTTAATTTTTTTTAAATTATTACTTGGTAGGTTTCACAATAAAAACACAGCAACAGCAAAGATTAGGCTCAGCAACTGTTTGATCCAAGATACGTAAACCTCAGATTTTCTTGTGTTTTTCTATCCAAATCAGCCACACAAACTAACATCTGTCAGTAGGTAGCTCAATTAACATAGGCACAAAGGTGAGAGACCTGAAAAATGATAATTTGAGTTAGAATTATTTAAGATGGACAGATGTGTTTGTGTGCAAAGAGAACAAACCACCTTCACTTGTGGTGTACTGGGCTTACCTAGCATTTTTCAGTATATTAATAATTTACAAAAGCACAAGCAGCATGAAGTTGAGCAGCATGTTATAAGCTTATTAGACATGCTGGAATAAAGGGGATGCGAAACAAAGCTTGATTGCTTATTTCATCAGGGTAGGTATGGTATATAGATCTCTTTTCACCAAATCTTTTATATGTCCTGTATGAGTCCTTATATCACATTATGTCAACATGAAGGGTATCAGCAACAAGCAGTATGTTAAAACAGCTGATTTCCATCAATATGAATAAACTGATAAACTTCGCTAGTGCCAAAAGAGGGCATTCAGTCACTTTTTGAGTACTGGGCAATATTTCAAGCCATCTCACCAAGGCTGGTCAGCCAGCTCACCTTGTCATGTGTTACTGACTACACAGAGCTCTGCCAAGAGCAGCTAGCTCATAGCATCAGAAATTCACACATTGCACTTAAAATATTTTCACAGGTTTTAATTTGAGCGACTACAGTTGACTACAAAACACGTTGGGACTATTCAAGTAGTACACAATAATTCACATTGCTGTTTGAGAAGCGCTAAAATATTTTTGTGTTGGACAGCAAATGCTCTCATTCATCATAAAACATCTAATGTAAATACTGTACTTTGCCAGAAAAGTGGATCTGCTTAGTCACCTAAGCTAAACCAAGCTATTTGCTAAACTATATTAGTTTTGCTAAGAGAATGTGCCCATACTCTGGTACAATGCAAAAAGCTGCAGAGGTGTTAAATCAACATCTTTAAAGTGTTCAAATGTGTCAGTGATTGCAAGTCATTTGTTCAGACTCTCCTTAAATCTTGCTTTGAGCGTCATATTAGCATAGTTAAGATAGCTGTAGAGTGACTAATTTATTATGTGACATTTTCATGGATTGCCTTTTCATTATATTCAAGAATTCATCTTACCGTGTTGGATATGGTATGTCTTTGTGCCACCTCTAGCATGAAACTAATTGCTCTCCTTGGGACATGTAAAGTTGAACTTAATTTGAGTTGACCTGCTATTCACATCCAAGGGACTGCCACAGTAAACTTGCATAGGAGCCACTTCTTGTCACAGCTTGCCGAAAGGGCAGGAAAAAGAATTCTCATGTGCTCTCTGTATTCCGCTTTTGTTTGCTGTCAGCCTCTATGTTAATTGTAATTTTATGCTTTTAAGATAACACTGTAATGTCCTTGTATGGCTATGCAATTTAACCCCTAAATATGCTTGGCTTTTAAGATATTTCCCCAAGCTCTGTCTTTATAAAAGCCTGTGAGGAAGGTCAAACATTTTCTTAAATCAAGGGTAGAGCCACCATCGAGTTGACTGCTGCGATGGTTAAACCATCTGCCACACTGAGGTTTAGTGTAACTCAATAAATGTTGTCGTATTGCGGCTGCTGTCACATTCGTATAGATGTTGGAGGAACACAAACGACGCACTAACCTCGTCTTTGCAATACGTACCAAAACTTTTTTGTGCGACATTAGTTTATACATAACCCTGGGTGTCATTGGCATTCAATATGTGCAACTTTCTGAGTGAAATCAGCAATGTTGTAGTTTTCCACAAGGTAAAACATCTGTGGAAGATATAATAACTGCTGTTGGCTAAGCTTAAACAAATGATGTTAGCCTGCATGCTACTTAATGCTGACTCCAGGTAAGGTGTAGGTTAAATTAGGGCTACATGCCTCTTAAATTAGAAAACATATGTCACTGTGTTTTGTTTACTGGGTATTTAGTGTTTTTGTTATTTATGGTATAAATTTTAGATTTGTTTTTTTTTTTCATGATCATTTAGAAGTGTACATATATATTTTTCAGCCAGTGTCTCTATAATCACTCACAGTAGGATACAGTGCTCAACATTTGTACTGGAGCCAAATCACCATGAATGCATTTTATAAACCTATTTCATAAAAGGCATCTGTAAAAGTATGTGGTTTCTAAAATGTTTTGAAGCCTCTTGTGACTCAGATTTTAATCCCTACCTGCAAGTTTCAGGCAAAGCAGTTTAAACCGCAACTGTGCTCAGTGGATGGACGTGTTTGTTGCTTGGCAACAACTTTAGTTTAATAAAGAAGGATTGGAGGCGCAATTATTTCAATAACAAGCACTTACCAGCTATATTGTTCTATTTACTGTGAATTAGATCTTATCAGGTGAGTCTGTTTTGTCTGCATCTTAAAGCGCTCCAACATGTGGAAATGCCAGAGGCAAATGGGAATTTGTGCAGTGTATGAACAGTTTTCGGGCAAGTAACTCCAGAGTAGTCAGTAGGAAGAAGTTGTAGAATTGAAATTAGCAAATTGCTTATAACAATTGTTTTTTATCATTTTCCTGGAACTGTGAAGGCTCTGTAACAAGTATACCACTGGTATCAGTAAAGCAGAGGCTGCTGCTGAGCAAATAGTACCAGGAATTGATGTAACTGCATCAACTAAAGACCCCATTGAACTCCATATTTCCAGCGAGAGTCATAACTCTTATGTTAAAATGGAGCACTACAGACTTAACTGTATAGAAATGTATTCAGTGTTATTTCTTTTTGAAGTGTGCATTCTTCAGAGGTTTTTAAATAGCTGTTTGTAATGAACTGTAAATAGAAAACAGACCAAATATGACTGATTGACCTTTGTCCTGACTCACCACCCACTACTGTGCAATGTGCCCTTAGTTCACATTAGCATTCTGGGTGTGAGGAGAAAAATAAGTGCTTGTGGGAGCCGTGGTTTTGTAGTTATGCTTTTGTGCCCTGTAAAACAAAACGCATGCTTTTATGTCATTCCAATCTACTTGTTGTACATTTTTAAAGTAATTCATTTACACATTGCTCTTTGTCTTTGCCTATTAGAGCGCACATAAATATACCACGCTAATCTAAGTAGGATGCGTTAAAATGAAGGAATATTCCAAAACACAACAGGAAATAACAAAAATATAGAACCATATAGATTCTGTGTCTTATAAACAGCCAAAGAATAGTAGTGAAGAAAGACTGCTAGTTCACAATAATTTTTTATGTTCATTTATTTTCGGAATAGATTGTACTGAGATTTGATGCCACCCTAATGAATACCATCAGTGTATTTATGAATATTGATTTAGCTGTGTACAAATATTTACACATTTAATATATGTGTTGTTCAGATGATTTATGGAGAAATTCTTCTTGAACTTTGTGCCCACAGAGAGCTCTTTTTTTTTTTAAAGAAATGTATTGTTTCGTTGAAAATAACTGGCTTAAGCTCTTTTTGGGATCATATGTGCCTGTTATCTTTGAGCCGAAGGCTATTGCAGTTCAGCCAGTTGAAACTTTAACAATGAGTCACCAGTGGGAATATTCATACTGCTTTGTGTTACAATTCTCTGCTTCTGTTGTATGTCCGATGCTTTCCAATGACCTTTTCATCTGGAACAGTCGTTTGCATTAACCTTTCGTATGCATCATGTTTCTTCACTAGTGGCCCTGAAGAGAAACTTCTGTTACTCAGAGAAAAGGAAAAGAGAGAAACAGGACTGTCATTATTTCAGACATGCCAGCCAACAGGAAATGAAGGGAACGTTCTGACCTGATACACACGAAATCCTACACACACACACACGCACGCACGCACGCACACACACACACACACACACACACCATTTTTCCATACAAAGTTAGCTGTCTCACCTGCTGAGTATTATTTGATGGATTGATATCAGGGGAGCCTGGTGACAACGGCAGACTCACAAGCTCACCCCTAAGGTGCAATATCACTCTGGCTCAAATGTAATTGTTTCAGGACTACTTATTTTTACAATATCATTTCTACTGTCACAGTGAAGCATCTCTATCTTCCCTTCATCCATGTCTTACTGCATCTCTAATTTTTTCCTCTGCCTCTCGTTTTCTGCCGCTACTTTTCATCTTCCTTCCACCCTCTGTTGCTTCTTCTCATTTTCTCTGCCAATTCTTTTTCCTCCAACAATCTCACCTTTATTTTGTTTCTGTTCCCACCAGTCCAATGCCCGGCCCACGAGGTCCGTTTTGACTCAACAGGAGTAATCTTAAGCCCGGGCTATCCTGATAACTACCCCAATCTTCAGATGTGCTCCTGGCTGATCAACGTGGAGAAGGGCTACAACATCACTTTGCACTTTGAACTCTTCCAGACAGAAAAAGAGTTTGACATCTTGGAAATTTTTGATGGTGGGTAAAAAACTTTGAGTTTTTTTGTTTTTTAATAAATTACTGAAATTATAAACAGGCAATCGCCTAATAGAACATCAGCCACTAGCACACATGCTGTTTGTCATTGCCTTTAGGTCCCAACATCTACAGTCAGAGCCTCTCATCACTCAGTGGTGATATTGAAACACCCTTCAGCCTAAACACCACAGGCCACCAGCTCCTCCTGCGCTGGTCCTCCGACCATGGCACCAACCGCCGCGGCTTCCACATCAGATATGTGGGTGAGTATCAAAGTATGTATCCAGTTTATAATCATTCTCTATTTTTTTACTATGCTATTTGGTTTTATTTTATGTTGACCTGCAGACGAGTGATAAGAGCTATGGGTCTACAATTTGGACAGTTGAAAATGTAATAACACTAAACAGAGACAGATGTGTATGAACCTCAGCTGTAGCTACTTGAAATGGCCGTGAATACAATATGACCCAAGGATTTTTATCACTGTGTGCTGTGTTTTCTATTGATTGATTTATTTTTTTTAATATGCAGTCAGTTTACAAAAACAATTTCTACAGGTAATAGCTCGCAATAGGCGCTCACGGGGAAAAAAAGCACGAGGCTGGAAACCAGTCACTAAAGGGCGGCATGCAGCTTTGCATGTCTAAAATTACAAAAGGCTTGAATTCTTAATTAGCTCTTTAATAAAGCAAGTGCTGCTAAGCAAGAGCAGCATAGCGATCTTTTCTTTCATTTGAAATGCATCAATCACAACACAAAAAAAGCACAAAAGACATTCATTTTTCATGGTGTCTGTCCATTAACTTTAATGCACGAGAGTGTTCCTGTGAAAGCAAGTTGGTGTGATGAATTTTGTAAGGAAAGCTCCTCCTTGACTTGATTGACTTTAATGGGAACTGACTCAAACTCCAGCATGTGTCCTTTCGTCTTAAATCCCTGCTATCGCCAAGTCATGTTGATTTGAGGGAATGGTTGACAGCGTTTTTTGAAGCACGCAGCCCTCCCTCCCACAGCTTTTTACGTCACATGGGCCATGAGATGGTCATATTCGAGAAATCGAATTTACCTTTTTGTGTTCAATGGACTGTAAGATCGGAGGAAGGAAGGCGATGGGAACAAATGCAGAATGCACCAACGCTGCATGTGTTAAAAGCAAATTGAATATGTGCATGCCCATAAGCCAAAATGGGATGGTAATAATGTGATAGGTGAAGGCTTCCTTTGCTGCATGGTGCATAGCCCAAGTTCTAAATAGACGTGACACTCCTCGGGCGGTTCCCCCCTCATTATTGTTCTGCATTGAAAATGGAGCCTCGCTGTAACGAAAAATGTTCATCAGTTTTTCTCTAGAGGTGCTTTGCTAATGTCTCTCATCCTTTCCTCTTCTTTATTTACCCTTCTCTCTCTTTTCTTTCTTCGACTTCATCCTCGCCTTCTTTCTTGGCTCTCTCCTCTATTTGCCTTTGCTCTTTTTTTCCCCACTTCCCCTCCCCTGCTTTCTCCTCTATCATAGCCATGTACTGCAGTACTCCAGACTCTCCACAACATGGCTTTGTAGTGAGCCAGACCGGGGGTCATCTAAACAGCGTGGTGCGCTGGGCCTGCGACAGGGGGTACAAGCTCATTGGAAAGGGCACAGCTGTGTGCAAGAAGACCACCTATGGCTACTACGCCTGGGACGCGCCAGTTCCTGCATGTCAAGGTGAGCTTATTGGCTCTGGCATGCTTTTATTTCCTCCTTTAGCCTGCCTCTCTACCCATTCTTCTGGTCACTGCCTCTGTACCCTTAGTCTCAACAGCCAGACAGGCAGGCGCTTAAAGCACCTAAGTGTCTGAGCCCAAGCCCTCTTCCTGTGTTGTTAGCAGCTGAACTGAAACCAGGCTGATTGAGAGCCCAGAGTCCTGTCAGGTGGAAAGGAAAAAGAAATCAATCCTCCCTTCTTCTGTCAATTTCCACTTCTTCAAATTACTTTGGCTAACTTGCCATTAGGATGCAATGTCCTCTGCTGTTCTGCCTTACTCAACTAATTGGGTTCTTCAGCGTGCATACGTGGAATATGTGCATTTACGTGCACATGATTGCATGCGCTAGCACAGACACACACATATACACATGCTCAGGCAGCATTAATATCAACAGATGGTGTGCTCAATTGCATTTCATCAAGATGCAGTGAAATGAAAATATGTATGTCATGTACTTTAAATGATTTAAAAACACTTCACACGTGTGATTGATTCCATCAGTTTGTTAATTGCACACCGCTTTTCCAAAGCACAAACTCAACTTTGGCTGCAGATGAACTGATACATTCATACAGATGTTGTCCATCTGTTATTTTATGCAGTGGCCAAGATCACATTACAGCATGTTCAAGCTTTCATTCTGTCTGAAGCAGGATACCTCGGAGAATCCACGGTGTATTAATCCATCAGTTTTGCTCATAGAAAGAGCAAAGGCTCAAAATAATTACCAGTCCCTTTAACCACCTAAGCTTTGATCATCGCACTTCAAACACCAACATTTTTCATCTGCAGTGTGGAAAGCTTTTTAGTTGTTTTGATTAGTATCCGCCAAGTTACAACTAAGCAGTACTCAGATGAATGTCAATTGATTATCTCGCACGGTGTTGACGGGCATTGTAATGGCTCCATGCCACGTTGGCAGATTCCTACTTTTGATGCTTCACAGTATGCAATTATCATCGCAGCTCTGTGGTTAGATATGTGTCTTTGCATAACCGTTTCTGTTTAGTTCGGCCCTTCAGATGTTAGGTTTCCTGGCTCAGTTCAGTGTGTCCGACCCAATGATGAGCACCTTAAAGTCTCTTTCTTCAAGTGTTTTGTTTGGTCTGAGCTCTGTGCAAGTTTAACATTGCACTTACTTCCAAGGACACAATGCTGTGCAGAAGTTTTTCGGCACATTCGAGTACGCCTGCATGTCAGGAACAGTTGGTGTTGGAACCAGTCACTTTTTTGGTTGCACTTGTCATTTTAATGACTTTGTTATACATCATTAGTGTGTTTTTAGATTCCCCACTGAGTCACAGTGAAAATAAGAGGTTTTAATTATTAAGTACTTTTGTATAATTTGGCATAATTGAATAGCTGTTTGGTCATTCAGATGACTTCTTTCTTGAATACCTTCTTATAAGAACAGTGCAATATTTATGTGGGACTTCAATTTTCATAACCTCCCTGCAGTATGAATACTTTCACTCTGAGACAGCCGAATGCAATTTTCCACAAGTGGTCAGTCCTAATTTCTTTGATTTCTGCCAAGTGAAAGTACAGTCTTGTGCATTAAGAGGTCTATAATATGCACATCAATCAAATAATTTAAGTGTCAGTGTACCACAAGGGTTCTTACATTATAATTCTAATGTACACTGGGTAGGTGTGGAACCTTCTGAGTACTAAATGTTAAATTCTTTCTTTTGGACTCCTACATATTAAGGCTGTCACCCTTCGAAAAGCTAATAAAAATGTAACAATAAATTAAAATTCCACACAGTTAGTGCACCACAAAGAGGTTGCACTGGTGGGAGCACAAACATATATATTTTTCTTTGCAAAACTGAAAAATAGTGATTATATATGAATGCCTACCATACCTGTGTTCACCAGGCATCTATCTAGTATGTCTCTTGTACTGTGCATAAACATGTGGGTCGACCATTGTCCTCTTGCTGCCTGCAGCTGTGTCATGCGGTGTGCCCAATGCGCCAGCGAACGGAGGTGTGCTCACTGCTGATTACTCCGTCGGCACACGGGCGACCTACTTCTGTAACGGCGGTTACCGGCTCTCCAAAGAGCTGACGACCACAGTCTGCCAGCCAGACGGCACCTGGAGCAATCACAACAAGATACCCCGATGCTTTGGTGAGTAGAGAGGAAGCCTTGGAAAGATGGAAGGGGAGGGGAGCGCAGAGGAGAAAATAGTGATTTGGAGAAATGAGGTTGCAAAAAAAACCTTGCAGGATTTTTTTTTTCTGTTCATAAAAACATTTAAAAAATTTCATATTGTCTGTTGCCTCCACTCAAAGGTGGCCAAATATATGAGACCCAAAAGAAGATAAAGCTATTAGACACAGTTTGGGGTTTTTTGTTCTTTAATTGGAGGCAGTACAAGTTGGAGTTTGAGATCGTCTGAACAGCAGGTAAAATATCAAAACAGGTTTCTCCAAAATTGGACGGCAATGGAAGGAGTTAATGTAATAAGGACTGCTGTCATAAAAACATGCAAGTTGCAGTTTCCTTACAAAAATCCCAACTTGTTGGATCATGATAAGATGCATGGACGAAAGGGGGAATAATGCTTGAAAGGATCTCTGCAGCTGGCGCTGGGTAAGTCTTTTCACATGCCAGTGCAACTCCTCCAAGTTTGAAAGTCAGTGCAGGGAGTGATTGACAGCATTGTTTTCTGTTGAGACCACTGTTTATTCCCTGCTGTATATGTGTCTCACAGTGAAAAGGGAAACAGAGTTTGTTTTGAAACTCATTTGGTTTTAGAAAGTGCCAATTCATAAATAGCTTTGTTGTGGAAGAACATTTGTATAACTGCAACACATGGATTAGTTTATGCTGCTGCTTTGCGGTGTGTGCATAAGGGATAAAAAAATTATACAAAAGTCAATCCATTGGAATAATCCAAAACTCCCGTAGTAACTGCCCATAAAATAATTCTTATTTTATTATTTTTTTTCAGTGATGCCGTGCCCCAGTCTTAGCCCGTTTTCCCTCGATCACGGGAAATGGAGGATTGTCAATGGCTCGCACTATGAGTATGGGACGAAAATAATCTTCACCTGCAACCCTGGATACTATCGTGTGGGGCCCGCCCACATCCAGTGCCTCGCAAACGGAGTGTGGAGCTGGAGGAACGAGAGGCCTCGGTGTAGAAGTGAGTGACTTTGGTTGCAGCAACACAAAATATGCAGCGCTTGTGCATCTCACAAATTCATAAGTGGGGAAAGGAAAAAATGAAACGGGATAAACGTAGAACTGAGCCAAAAGAATAATATTCCCAGAAATTAACTCCGCTTTCCTGTGGTTCATTCTCGCATTATCTTGTAAAAAAGACATTCATCGGACAGACACGTAGCACGAAATGCCACTTCACAAACTCGCTGAGCACGTCTGTCGATTCATTGAATAAATGGAATAGAAAGCATTTTAACATTGTCATTGAGCCAAATTGAAAAATCCATGTCCCGCCTTGCCTTGAGTACACTAGATTCATAGAATGTGGGGGTTACGAGACTTGAAGAATGAATACCTTATTCACAGCTCAGTTAATCACCAGCTCAAAGACTCACTTTTGTGCTCCTCACCTATTGCTGCCTCAGCTTAGGTTAGATATTGTTTATTACGAGAATCGGAAATAAAAGCTTTTCATCGCTGCCATGGGAACTACTTTTAGAGAAGCTAAAAGCTGAATGGGTAGTGTAACGTGAAAAGGTGATGCTAGCCAACATGATGAAAGATGGTGGGACAAAGGCAAACCATCATTATCCTCCCCATGAAATGGTACAGGTCACTCTTTTAACGCATTAAGGTTGGCAAGATGGGCGTAAATGACTGTGCTCTCCCATTGACTCTGAAGATGTAAGCCAACTTCTATCTCTTTATTCTTTCTCTTGTTCTCTCTTGCTCATTCTCCCGGTGCCTCCTTCATCTTTTTGCTCTTCCTTTTCTTTTCCTCCTTACTCTTCATCTCTTTGCAGTCATTTCCTGTGGCGATCTTCCCACTCCTCCTAATGGGAAGAAAATTGGGACCCAAACTACCTTCGGAGCATCAGCCATTTTCAGCTGTAACCCTGGCTATGTTTTAACTGGATCTACAGTTAGAGAGTGTCTCCTGTCTGGCCTTTGGAGTGGAATGGAGACTCAGTGCCTGGGTAAGCCAGGTTTACATGTTGTCTTTAACTTTTTAAGCACATCCTTGACCTAGGTCAAAAACTGCTGGCACTCTGCTTTGGCAGAGTATGAGCTGGGTTTTTTCTTTTTTTTGATTGGGCAAACATGTCCAGAATAGAACCAGATGGGGAAGCAGAGGGTGGCTATAATTGCCTCTGTTGCCAAGTGTGTTTGGCAAAAAAATGTAAAGCATTAAGACGATATCATTGATGATACCATGTTTGTCATCATGCTGACACTGGAACACATCAGACTGTTTCAGACCTTGTAGAGATTATGAGGTCAAATTAGCTTTTTACTACCAACGATGGTGTATCTGGAAAAATATATTAACTTTGTGAGTCTGCGTGTTAGTCTGTGAAGACGCTGATACCAGAACAGAGTAACAGTGCAAGGTGGAACAAATAGATAACTGTAGTTGAGTTCAACAGTTAAAGTATGATCCGAGTGATCGGTAGATACTCAAGGGATAAATGTCAGTGTACAGTGTTGCCTTGAGAAGTCTTGAGTTTCTTTACATTTTGCAATGAAATTGAAAATGGGTGTAGTGATTTAATTAAATATGTAAAACATACATGGGGCAAAAACAGAGATTGTACAATTCTAGTGAGCTTAAAAGTGAATATTTGGTATGATCACCTTTATTCGTGCGACCGTGGCTCAGGGGGTTGGGAATCGCATCTGTAACCGGAAGGTCGCCGGTTCGATCCCTGGGCTCTCTGTCCTGGTCGTTGTGTCCTTGGGCAAGACACTTTACCCTACTTGCCTACTGGTGTTGGCCAGAGGGGCCGATGGCGCGATATGGCAGTCTCGCTTCTGTCAGTCTGCCCCAGGGCAGCTGTGGCTACAACTGTAGCTGCTTCCACCAGTGTATGAATGTGAGAGTGAATGAATAGTGGTATTGTAAAGCGCTTTGGGTGCCTTGAAGAGCGCTATATAAATCCAATCCATTATTATTCTTCATCATAGTCTGAACTCTGTTAGGCATGCTTTCTTGTCATTTCTTTGAATAGTCTTCAGGAGTAGTTCTCCGGGCTTCTGATAGCGTTCCACTGTGTGTTTTTCTATCCAGGTATGCTTTTACTGCATTAGCAGTGTGTTTGTTGATCAGTCTCATTCTGAAAAATTAAGCAGCTTCGAATAGAAAATGCCAAGTAAGGTATACCTAAGCCTTTGCTCTTTGTTTTGTGGCTTCCTGACAGCCACTTCATTTCTGATGAAGGTTTTGCAAACAGTAGAAGGATCAACTGAAGGGCTATATGCAACACTCAGGTCCTTTTTCAGGTCTTGGATTTTTTTCCTGATTTCTTAAGGAGGTGCATTTTTTGCGGGTTTTTGATTAATAGCTTTGGGAATCACTTTGTTGGTTGAAAAATACAATCAAACTGTGTTCTTTTTCACTTTTATTGTTTATAGATTCTGTTAAGGAAATGGGAAGAAATGTTGTGTTTTTCTAATAGACCGCTAGTAACACGGTGCCTAAAGATGCAATTTAAGATTGGTTCTTTGATAAGTTATGTTATGCGTACCCACAACACTGGTTCATCACTTAAGTTTGGTGCTTTTTTTGGATAAGTCACAGGTCAATGTTAAATGGATTAAGAAGAAAAAAAAACCCATCCCTCTGAAAATGGTCAGGTCCAAGGACTGGGCTGAAAATGTGTCCAAAGTAAAACTTTAAAGGACCTTCAGAAAACCTGGAAAACTACTTGCTCAAGACCACTTCAAACATTACAAGAAACTCTGAGTCTTCAAAAGCAAAATATAAAGATATTAGGTTTGGCTCAGGACTTTTGCACAGCACTGTATTGATGGATTTGTTATGGTGTGATCCCATTAGAAGATGGTCTCTAAGGCATATGTGCAAGCACTTTTATCAAATACCTTTGTTAAAAGTGCTTGGAGCAGGTTTCTGTAGAGTATAAAGTAAATCCTGTCCTTGTGAAACTTGAAACGTGAGAGCAGCTGAAGAGCCACAGCTTCTGTCAAATGGGGTTATTGAAAATGTGTATATGTGCGTATGTGTGTATATACGTAGGTATGGATAGATAGAAACATATATGTGTATATATTAAAAAAAAAAAAAAAAAAATTACACATAACATATAATGTAATTACAAGGAGGTATTTCTGTAGTCTATTGATACTAGATAGTGGAAAAGGGGTGGGATTAAATAAGCTTATGCTTCTTCCTGCTCCTTTTTGAACATGGACGTTATTTGGAGTTGTGGTTGCTCGTTTTCCTTTTGTTTGCTTTGTTCATTTGTCTCTTTTAATTCTATTTTTTTTTTAATACTTTTTCAACATGTTCAAAATAAAGATTCACTCAATCAATCAATCAATCAAAATGTAAAACACTTCCTAAGCTGCACTAGTAGAATTTGTATAAACAGGGACAGCATGCTACTGCTTAGCTTAGCATGGCTCATCACAGCTCTGTACATTCAGTCCTGCCCAACAGCAGAATGTGAATATTTGCCTCACAGATGTATTATATTAGTCAGTTAGCGGCAGAGTTGCAGAGCGGTCCCAGCTCAGCTCAAGATTGGTTCAGTTCATTAGAAGGAGGGCACCTTTAGCTTGTTTAGCGATATGACTGACAGGGTTAACATAGCCAGGGACCTTTCGGGATAGTTGCCTACTTCAGCACGATCTTCACAGAATCTGGCTGCTCTCAAATAGAGTGTGATAATAAAATGCTCGGCTGAGCTTCTGGGTGCAGGAGTGAACTAGGGAAATCAGACTCACAGTCAGGGGCAATATCCCAGGTTTTAAGTGGCAATGCAAATCTCAGCAATATTCCTGCTCTCTGAAAGGGATTTATTGTAGCTGAAAGTAATACGATTATGTGCATGAGCATATTGCGCAGATTTTAAGTTTCACATGCGTTTCTCTGTCTACTGTCGATGAGGACGGCAAAGTTATCACTACAAGTGCAGCTGATTATACAAATTTAGAAATAGAAACTCAGAGATAATGAGCTGAAAAATGCTTTCCAAATTCCAATATGTTTAGCTAATACTCTAACTGGTTTTGTTGGACCACAGTATAATTCCAAGATCTTTAAAAAGACCAATTTAGTCGTGTCGTTTTATGATAGTGTTGTTAAAGTTATTCAAACATGGTAACATAATTAAAATCGTGTTTCCACCCTGCAGCTATCATTTGTCAGTTCAGCGGGAGCCACTTGAGGCTTTTCATTCTCCAACACATACAAATGATAGAAAGTTGAACTCGAGCACTGAAGCACCACATGAATGATTGAGGAAAAGCAAAAACTGAGCCTCCTTATTATCAGAGTTTTATAAATCTCTATGACTGATGCTGAAGAATCGATTGGTCTGTCTGAGAAAGATGTGTAAATATTTAATAAACATATTTATTGTATTCTTTTTTCCACCACCCTACAGCCGGTCATTGTGGCGTTCCAGAGCAGATTGTGAATGGACAGGTGATTGGAGAAAACTATGGTTACAGAGACACGGTGGTTTACCAGTGCAACCCTGGATTTAGGCTCATTGGCTCCTCAGTACGAATCTGTCAGCAAGACCACAGCTGGTCTGGACATCTGCCAGTGTGTATCCGTAAGTACTCTAACACAATCGTGTTTGATTGCAATTTAAATATATGTATATATATATATATATATATATATATATATATATATATATATTTATTTGGGGGTGTAAATCTGAATTCAGATGGACAGGTTTCTTTGCGTTTAATTCACGTGAGTGTCTGACAACACAGCCTCCTGCCTCAGTGTTGATTGCTTGTCGCAGGCATGGCAGGCATTGTTTGCATGAAAATTTGAGCACAATATAGTCAAATGAATAAAACCTTGGTGGATGTGCAGGCGGCTCCTTACAAGCTATCCTGTCTATGGTGAAACGCTCAAATGTGTCTCATCGGCTCCTCTGCTGACCCATGTTGTTTAGAAATATGACAGAAGAAGGCGTTCCTGCACAGGGGAAAATAATGCAATGCAATTAAATGAATATTTTATTCTAAGTCCAGTTGGTTTTTTCTCCTTTTTTTAAATAATAAGGATTTAATTTGATTATTTTATAAGGAATAGCAAATATATATATTTGCATGACATGTTTAGCCAAAAACACAATGATTTAATTGTACTGTTGAACACAGATCAATAAACAAAGATTTGCTGTAGCATCCATTAAGATATAACATATTTCTATAAAGTAATAATTCTGTTCCAAAGCTGAGAGTGTCTTACTCCACTTCTTATTTGGCAAACACAGAAATCAGTCCTTAGTCGATACGTAACCTTGTAATTTGTTTCAATCTCTGATTCGCCTATTGATGCTCTAAAATGTGCTGTTTGCCCTTTCACAGTGGAGATCATGTCTTGACTTCTAATTCCCCCGTTGCCCTCCGAGGTTCATTGTATGATAATGACTCTTCTGTGATAGGTGTCACTGTACATGACCTCGATCATTCTTATTGAATTTTCTCTCTCTACCTTATTCTCTCTGTTTTCCCACCCACTTTGTATTTGTCTCACCTCCTCTCCTTTCCATTTTCTTTGTAACCCTTCTTTGCTGCCTTTTATTTGTCATTTTCCTCTTTCACGCCTGCTGTTGTCATGTTACCTGGGTGATGTGCTTCAACTCAAGCTGTCACATGTGGCCACCCTGGTAGCCCTATCTATGGCCGCACCACAGGCGATGGCTTCAACTACAATGATGTGGTGCACTTCTCCTGCAACAAAGGTTACACCTTGGAAGGACCCTCCACAGCTCAGTGCCAGGCCAACCGTCAGTGGAGCCACCAGCCGCCAACTTGCAGGGGTAAGGTCCAGCCACAGAACACCTGCAGCATATACATGCAAAAGAAAATTTCTTAATTTTTTCATAGAACAGAGGCTAGAAGGTTTATCATTTGAACAGGCAGCTGCCAGTAAGCTGAAATGGAATACAGCCTGGTCCCACTAGCTTCTGCAGGAGCTTTGTGATTATTCAGGTCTGAAGCAGGGAAAACCACAAGAATTCAGCAGCCAGCAGATGTATCATGATCATTCAGCAATCAGCAGCCAGCTTGCAGCAGCACAGGCAATGGGGAAACAAGCAGAATGGGTAGAGGAGGAGCTCAGACATCTATTGATCTGAATGAGAGCAGATCCTACCTGTTCCGCTCTCTGGGCAGAGCATTAGGCGGCAACATCTGGAGCCTAAGCCTCAGAGCAAAAAAAAGAAGAGAAACAGCAATAATGAGCTTACAGCAGAATGTATGGAAAGAGGACTATAATTGGGAAATTGTTTCTACGGTTTTACAGCTAGTTTCTCCCCGCGCTGCAGGGAGAGATTATTTTGAAGGCAAGAAAGCTCAGACTGCAATCAGTGGGAGAGATCTTATTGGGTGTGTCAGGTTGTTTTTTTGTTTGTTTGTTTTTTTAAGTTGTGACCAATTGTAGTTTGCCTGTGTTAGGCTCATTAGCAATGTGTTCTGCTTCCAAGAAGAATCTTTGTTTCGGTGTAAATAGGTACTAAATGGTGTAAACTAGTTTAAAAATTCACAGAAAAGAAGATAGAAAACACATCATGAATTCATCAAATTAGAGAAATGCATCTAAGTAGTATCCACTGTTGTTTTAATTGGTCTCCTACCTAGTGGACCAAAACTAGATTTGCCAGACTTTGCCCATTTAAAAATACCTCTCCTCTTGGCATGCTTTTTGTTGGCAATTAGATATGAAGAGCCACAGTTTTCATTACTCCAAATGGCACTGCAGAGATGGAACTGGTGAAAGATAGAGTGAGATGATATTAAACTGTCATGACTCCCTTTGTCAAAATCCGCTTGTTTGTTCCCACTAAAATTTTCTCACATTATGCCAGCTTTGTCGCATTTGCATTATTGATTAACCTTGATGTTGCTTTGGACTTAATTTCACCCTCGTCTACATTCAGTTGAGTGAACCGTCTTGTCAGCAGTGTGGTTTTAGGGACTGTAACTGTAACTGCTTCCAAAATAGATGCTTGTGGATTTGTGACAGTGTGTTTTTGGGGGGTTTTTTTTCAAGCGTTAGGTGAAATTATTATTGACAATGCCAAATATAGTCTGTGCTCGCTTGTCTTCATGTTTGCAGAACAAACAGAAAAAGCCAGTGATTAGGTCACATCAACAGTTCTATTATTAACTCACATGTGAGCATACTGAGAGGCAGCGATTACGGAAACCAAGCTCCAACCAAAAGACAAAAAGACTTCACGTCTTCCAGAAGCAGCCCGAGTGATGAGACCCGGGAAGAGTTAAACTGCTGCAAAATAAGAATGTGTTGATGTAACACTCAGTGACATGTTAAAGTAAAATAGATGTTCATGAAATACGGCTCACACTCACAGAATTCGTGACCACGGTAGATCCAATATAGGCAAAAGAACCAGGAAACACATTACACATTCATCCTAAAAAATCAGTCAGACAACTACAGCTCATTCAGAACTCTGCTGCTCGAGTCCTCACTAAGACCAAAAAAGTGGACCACATCAGTCCAGCTCTGAGGTCCTTACACTGGCTGCCTGTCCGTCAGAGGATAGACTTTAAAGTTCTGATGCTGGCCTATAAAGCTCTGAATGGTTTAGGACCAAAATACATCAATGACCTCCTGACCCAGTATGAACCATCCAGATCCCTCAGGTCATCTGGATCCGGTCTTTTATCAGTTCCCAGAGTCAGAACCAAACACGGAGAAGCTGCATTCAGCTTTTATGCTCCTTATATCTGGAACAAACTCCCAGAAAGCCTCAGATCAGCTGAAACACTCAGTTTATTTAAATCCAGGTTGAAGACTCACCTGTTCTCAGCTGCATTTGAATAAAGCACCAAATCCACACTTTAAGCTTAAATTTCAAAACTTACATTTAACTACTGATTTTATCTACTGTTCTGATTTTATCTGTTTTGATTTTATATACTGTTGTTTGTTTGTTTGTTAATTAGTTAGTTAGTTTATTTGCTTGTTTTATTCAATTTTAAATCATGCTTTTTATTTGTTCTTGTTTCTAATGTCTCTGTAAAGCACTTTGAATCACCTTGTTGTTGAATTGTGCTATACAAATAAACTTGCCTTGCCTTGCCTATGACGAAACCGTCACTGTGAATTAGCTGTGTAAAGTGTGGTATTATAGTTTAATTAAGAATGACTGCATGTTATAATTCATCTCCTGCAGTGCGTTGGCATGATTATACACATCTCAGTGCCATAGCAACCACATGTACAGAGATCATACATATTCAAGATGGAGATGTTGCCAAGAAATGAATATTAACTTTGGCTTATGTAAATATTACAGTCGTCAAAAGATGTGCATCCAAAGATTATTTACATGATCTTCGAAAAAGGATCATTAAAGGATGTGTGTGAAAGGTTTGCCAGGAGCCATTACTACATGATTACAGCACACTTATGATGAAAAGGATAAAGATTATAAATTGAATCCATAAACAGGCGTAATACGATTTCACTCAGGGCAACAGGAGTATTTGAAAAGGGCAAAACGCCCTTTTTTCAACATTTAGTTCAACAAGTATTTATTCAGCTATGCAGCTCCAACGGTGATTTGGCTAAAATTATCTTGGCTGAAATATCCTTGAAGCAATAAAAATTAATTGGGCTGCTATCAATATTCGACTGTCTGCGTTCTTCCATTATGAACAATCTGCTTGAGGAAAGAAGCAGGGCATGACTACATTTCTGGGTTTTTTTTTTCTTGCAGTGGTTAACTGCACGGATCCAGGTATTCCTGCCAACTCGATCCGGGAAAGTAAGATTGAGCACGGTAACTTCACATTCGGCAGCGTCGTCTTCTACGATTGCAACCCTGGATATTACCTCTTCGGCTCCTCGGTGCTCACCTGCCAGCCAGTGGGCCAGTGGGACAAACCATTACCGGAATGCATTGGTAAAGTGGCATGTTTTAAAGTATAAAGTCATTTAATTATTGAAATGATAATTAAGGATCTTTTTTTGTATTTCGCACTAATTCCTTTGGGGTTGTGTGAGGAAGGCCATATGGTGTAAAAAGCTACCAAATCAAATACACGGAGTTACCCACTGTGGTGACCCCTTGTGAATAAGGCCACAGCCAAGAGTAACTTCTGTATTTAATGTGAAACTTCCAAGTGCCCCAACTAAAAACATATAGAGAAAAGATGAGTTTTTTCAGCTAAGTGTGCCCAATTTTATCTGTGTTCCCTCTTGCTTCTTAGAGTTTTGATAGTTTAAGTTGCTAAACAGTGTGATTGTGAGCATCTGTGTAATGTGGGATGCCCTAGTGGCTTATGGTTATGGCACACTGTGCCTAACTGAGAAATTGAGAAGCTGTCACAGGGCCAGTTGTTCAGGCAATAGTTAATGTTCCCTCAAAACCAAGCACTTAAATTGCAGCAACTACCATCTATATACTGTAGGGGTTATCCCAGGTTGTAATGTGGCTCTCAAACACCTGGTTCATCATGCACTCTGTTTCTGCACGAGGCTGCCAGCAGTAATGACCTATTTCTAGCGAAATTATCCAAAGTAAACCTTCACATTTTCCACACAGGCTCAAAAAGCACTTCATTTCATGGTAGAGAGATGACGCGCAGCATTTATTTTATCAAACAGAATAGTAATTAAAGAGATACACAGGAGTGTCTCTCTCAAATGTTTATTCACTGCTCCAGGCATCAGTGACTCTTTGTTACGAAATTAGCTTTGCAAAACTGCAGAATCTTACTTTGCATTATGAGACTAAGCTGATTAAATGATAGCTCCTACAAACAAGCATAAAGGTCAGAAGAAGAATAAAGTAGCAGGGAAAGTGATAAAGCAGGTTTTAGGTTTTAGGCTTGAAATCCATAGAGTGAGAGTTTTATATGAAGTGTGTCCACTCTGTTACACTGCACCGGGAATTTTTATTCAATTGGGTTTGTGCCTCATTAGGCACATTAAATCTGAAATAAAATAATAGATGATATAATAAAGTGTCATGTCTCACCTGTAATTTCAGTGCTTCAATATTGAAAGAAGTGTTTGAAAGAGATAGCCACAGAGGCGTAGTGCGCTGATTGCAACAATTCAAAAATAAGTAGATAAGTGGTCAGTAATTTTACTTGGGTGCTGTATGTCTCAGAGTTGAACTACCATTCTGTTGAGGTGGATGTATTTTTTAGTATAAGGGGAAAAAGGTGATCATTCAAGTAAAGAAAGTAGAGAAGCTAATAATAGCCAGCCAATAATCCTGAAAATGGATCAGCCAGTTATAGGTACATCCAGAAAAGTGAGTAGTCACAAGAATACTACAAAATGGCAAAGAACCTATTAGACCAAGGAGTACAATTCTTTTGAATAACCAGAAAACCATTTGTCCTGCATGAGCAGAGCCTCAGAGGATTGAAATTCAAAGCTCTAGTAAGTCTGAAAAACAGAATACCAGATTGTAGTCGGCAAAAATTTACAGTAGAAACTGGAAGAGCTGGTGGAAAACGTTTTGTGAACTGATGAAACAAAAGTACACCTCTATGAAAATGAGAGAAAGGGGAAAGAAAATTTCTTGTAGTTTTTGGAATAAGCATACTGACATTTATTAATATTTATGGTAGAACCAACAGGATAAATCCCAAGGTGTAAAAAAGCTTTCTATGTGCTTCAATTTTGCCAGTTGCTTAAAAACTCAGAAAAATGTAATCTTTCAGCAAAGCAAGGGAGGGTGAAGATGAGAAATATCTGATTGACTCAGACAATCACCTGGTCTCAGCCTGATTGATTTGCAGTCTGCTTCCTGAGGACCACAACAAAAGGGAGCTGCAGAAAAAGTCCTGGAAAAAACATCACTAGAAAATACACAACGTTGTTCTCTGGTTATGGTCAGACTATTACATACACTCATCACAATTTCTTTCAACTTTAGTAGTTTGTCTTTGGCAGCATAAGAATGGTCAGACGAGACAAAGAAGGAGGTATTTGACCAGAATGACAAATACCTCCTAGAGGAGTAAAAGTGCGACTTTCTAATCTGAGAACACTGTACCAACTGTCAAGCATGGTGGTGGTAGCATCATACTTTGGGGTTGTTTTGCTGCCACTGGTACTGGTACATTGCACAAAGTGCAGTTACTCAACTTCACCTCAAAGCAACAGCTAGGCAATTTAAAAGTAGACATAGTTCGGTGTTTTCCTCAACCTATTGAAAATCTCCAGACTTTGCTTAAAAGCCACATCTGTGCTATGAAAGTCATGAACTTTACCAGTTCTGCAAAGAAGAGTGGTCAAACATCCAGCCACATTTCTACCAGAAGCTTGTTGATAGCTAACAAGAGCTTCTGGTCAAACTGCAACTTGCTAAAGGAACTTAAACCAAATATGGAATATACATACTTGGACGTGTATTCATACCCTGTGTGGATTATAAAAAATCCTAAATAAATTCAAACTTGCACACCCAATTTTGGTTTTTAAAGTCATTATGTATGTATACTGTACAACCATTCCACCCTGGAAAAACAACAGTTCAAAAAAATCATTCAAAGCACATAATTAAAATTACTGCAATATTCATGCCTGTGATGAATGTATGTAAACTTCTGAGCACAACTGTATATCAAAGCATTTGACTTCATTTGTATCATTCAAACTCTTTCTTTCAGTGTTTATGTTGTATGAACTTAAACCTGGCATTTTAGCTTGGTATCATTTATCTCTTTCAAATTGATTATCTTGTAGCATAAAGAGCTCAAACAACAAACACAACTGTAACTGTCCCAGTACTCACAGTGTGTCTGTGCATCAAATCACTTTTAGATGAAAAATGATTACGACAGTGCAGAAAGCAAATAAATTTCTCTTTTACACACCAAGGCACATTAATCTACTCAGACTGCATTTTCAACACAAGCTTCTCTGAACTCCTTATAGATTAGAAATCAAAGAAGTGTCCTGGACTAGCTGCTGCTTCTGACAGGGCGTCATTCATGTCCGGCTGTGTCACAATGATACACTGCATGTGCTTCATCCACCTCAGCTCACTAGATATTTTGATATTTCAATGAAATGGTAAATAATGCAGTCAAAATGGTTCCTCTTCTATTAAACTGTTTCTCATGAAATAGTTAAAAAATGTTTTTTTTAAAAAGAATCCCACTGGCACCGGTAATCGTGTGAATAGTGATTTCATCAGGTGTGTTGAGGCATGCAACAAAAATCCACCCATCCATTTTTTCATGCTAATAATTGCCCTTCTCCTCCCTCTCTATCATGCAGAAGTGGACTGTGGTCATCCAGGTATACCTCCGCACGCAGTCATGAGTGGGGAGAAGTTTACATTTGGATCCACAGTGCGCTACTCATGCCTCGGAGACCACCAGCTAATAGGAGACTCATCACTCACCTGTCAACTGAATGGACACTGGAGTGGTCCACTGCCCCACTGCTCAGGTACACAGATACACAGAAATTTAGGTGTGCATATAAACAGAGGCAGTCCTGAACACATTCAAGCTATAAAGCAATAAAAGTCTGGCTTTTTTACTTTGCCTTGAGAATTTTAAATCAGTATTTGGGTATTTTAGTTTATTTTGTAAAGTGCATTTAATCTCTGTCCTTTAATTTGTATTTCTAAATTAATGGAAAGTGATGTGATTCAAAGGTTTTATTTAAACACATTTTCCACACTTAACCTTTTGTGATATCCACACAAGAGGTTAAGTGTGGTTTTGGTTTGATTTGTGGAGCTTTGAGATATCTCTAGAATATCTCAACATGCTCCAGTATGATAGAGTTTAATGGAATTGTGTTTGTGGTGAAAAATTCAGCAGCAGCATCTTTTTTTTTTTACAGAAGAAATGTCCACAGTTCTCTGAATAATGGCACAGGCTACTGTTAAATAGCATAAATTGAATTTGTCAATGCTAGGAGCAACACACACATAATGTCACGGTCTGGCTGGCAGACCGTGGGGAGATGGGGAAATAGGACCCAAACGCTGGACTCTTCAGTGCAACAGTGTTTATTTACAAGGTGGTGAAGTAAACAACAATAAATCCCCAGTTTCCCAGACTCCCGTGTAGTGTCTTCTTCCCAAAAGTCCCCGTGTAGTGCTCTCTGCCCCAGTGTCCCTGCACTCCCCGTGCTCACTGCTCCTTCTCGTCCCACACTCCTCCTGAGGGGAAAACAATAGAGGCAGCCGTTAACACTTATCCCAGCAGGCATACACTCACACTTGACTTGTTTGAAGACTGACGTGTAGTCAAACGCAATAATCCAGCGTCGGTGGAAGCTCCATCGCTCATCTAAATAGCTCCCCCGACGAGCCCAGATGAGGAGCAGGTGTGCGGCCAGGACTTCGGGTGTGGCCAGCCCTCAAGTTAGACCACGCCCCCAGGGCTGAAGGTGCCTGTAACTTGGCCACAGCAGAAAGGCAAAACACACACACACACACATACCTGCCTACATACAGATGTGCATAGGGGCAGTGCAGACAACACACCAAATAATAATAATAATAATTAAAGCTGCAAGCAGCGTTATGAGGGCCCTCGCACCCCCGGCACGTCGAGCCACTGCCAACACCTCAAACCGGCACGTCCGATGTGATGTCACATTGATGGATTTCATGCTTTTAATCACCAGCTAACATTTCATCTTATTCAACCAGGATTATAGTCATGCCACTAGGTGGCGCTCTAACCATTATTGACAAATAGCATAACAAACATTTCCAAGCTCGAGTCTCATCACACCTGCGACCTTTGGGAGAGATTGGACATTGTGTTTTTTAGTGACAGCAGATTACTGCTTTTTGCGAGTGATTGAAACTCTACGTGCCGCCATGACCACCCCGTTTCCCTGAACGGAAAAAGCTTCGCAATTTAACATCACAAAGGTCTTTAGATTCTACACACTGAAGAATGCTTCAATATGATGAAATCCCTTGGAGGAGTTCGTCAAAGTATGAAGCCTGAAAAGAGGGGAAAATGTCATCAAAATTACACATTAATTTTAAAATGGCTGACTTCCTGTTGGATTTGGGATATTGCTCCAAGAGACTTTTTTGTACATCTTGATATCTTACACAAGCTTACCAAGTGTCAGACTCATAGATGAAACACAGAGCAGGGGCTGATGTTTTGAAATATTGTAGGGGGCGCTGTGGAGCCATTTTGCGCTATTCAAGGAAAATGGTTACATAACAACAATGCTTTCATCCATTTGGAGGTGTGCGCCAAATTTCAAGCCTCTATAAACTTTCCAAGCCCCTCAAAAGCCACTTCATCTTTCATGATGAACTGCGTTGCCACCAGGGTGCGCCGTTCAGTTTAAAGTCACAATTTTTGCACTGAAGCATCACGAGGGACTGATGGTGATATTCACCGCTTTTGAGGTGGCCACGATCAACCTGTGAAAATCAGTACAACAAAGTTAAAGCCATGACATTTCCTGTTGCCACTAGGTGGCGCTGTCCGTATTTCCGACAATGGGCATATCAATTTGTTCAGGGCGGGTCTGACATCATGCCTGTAAAGTCTGGTACTGATCAGACTGGATTTCATTGAGTTATACTAATTTGTTTCTTCATGGCGTGACATCAAAGTTCGCCATGCTGCTGGGGTCACACCCTTTCGTGAAAAGTCACAGTTTTCACTGTAACCCAAGACCAACTCCTTAAGGCTTTCCTGGAGAAATTTGAGGCTGCAGATGTCACCCATCACAATACTGTACCCCAAAGTGTAAAACATGACATTTCCTGTTCCCACTAGGTGGCGCTGTCCCTGGTGTCAAATATGGCAGTTGAAATATGTTCAGGGGTGGAGCCTTATCATATGTGTTCACTTTGGTCAAGGTCAGAAAATGTATGACAAAATGAGAGGCAATAAGATTTTCATGGCGAGTCATCGAAATTCGCCATGGCGCCACGGCCTCACCGTATTGTGAAAACTCAAAAGCTCCGCAATTTAACATGGCACAAGGGTGTAGTTGACACTGACCAAATATGAAGGTTATGAAATCAAACCCCAAGGAGGAGTTCGCAAAAGTTCGAGGCATGGAAATGGCAAAATTAGAGCCAAAATGTCACCTTCTCTTCCAAATGGCGGACTTCCTGTTGGGTTTGCGTCAATGGGCCCACTGACTTTTTTGTTCGTCTTGGCATGATACACATGTGTGCCAAATTTCATACATGTAGCTCAAACGATGTGGTCGTAGGGCTGCATTTAACAAGGCATAGGTGGCGCTCTAGAGCCATTTCCCAGTGCTCATATGTAAAACCATTAAAATACAAAATTTTTCACCAGACCTGGCATGTGTGCAAAATTTCATGAGTTTTTGAGCATGTTTAGGCCCTCAAAAAGGCCCTTGTTTCGCCTGAATAATAATAATAATAATAATAAGAAACGGAGCAGATACAATAGGGCCTTCGCACTGTCAGTGCTCGGGCCCTAATAATAATAACAACAATAACAATAATAGTCACAGTCCCCACTGCCCACGGACCCCGAGTCCCCAGAGCCGGGTCCGTGACAGTACCCCCCCTCTAAGGGTCGGCTCCCGACGACCCAAAACACAACAGAAACCACAACCCAACCACCCCAGGGCGGGCGGCGGGGGGGGGGGGAAACAGGACGGAGGGCCGGAAAACCCCAGTTCAAAAGTCCAACCACTGCCATGGTGGCAGCAACAGTTCTTGCGGCCGACCCAGTGGACCGCAAGCAGGCAAAACCCGCTATGGGTCAGGCAGTGGTGGGAAAACCGTTCGGGCGGCCTACCTCCAACCCCGTGGTGGGAGCAGAACGCTTCAGGCGGCCTGCCACGGATCCGGTGGCGACGGCGTTGCAGTTCCGGCGGGCGGCCACGGGTCCGGTGGCGGCGGCATTGTAGCTCCCGCCTCAGCACAACCCATGATTCTCGATGTACCGGCCGGGCTGCAGGACGTGGCGGCCGGGCTGCAGGACGTGGCGGCCGGGCTGCTGGACGTGGCGGCCGGGCTGCTGGACGTGGCGGCCCCTCCAGCACGCCGACCTCCAGCTCTGGCTCAGCGGATCCCTCCGGACCTCCGAGCTCCTCCGGTGGCAGCGCGGGCTCACCAGGCTCGCTGAGCTCCTCTGCTGGCAACGCCGGTCCCTCCGGCTCGTTGAGGTCCGCCAGCAGCGGTGCGGGCTTCTCAGTGGGTGGCTCGCTGAGCTGCTCCAGCTCACAGTGCTCCTCCGGCATTAGCTCGCTGGGCTCCCCCGGCTCACTGTGCTCCTTCGGCATGCCGAGCTCCTCCAGCATTAGCTCGCTGAGCACCTCCGGCTCGCTGAGCACCTCCGGCTCGCTGAGCACCACAGCTGGCGACGCGGGCTCCCCCCGCTCACTGAGCTCCTGCTCGGGCAGCGCGAGCTCCACCTGCAGCTCCCGCTCGCTGAGCTCCTGCTCGGGCAGCGCGAGCTCCACCTGCGGCTCCCGCTCGCTGAGCTCCTGCTCGGGCAGCGCGAGCTCCTCCTGCGACTCCCGCTCGCCGAGCTCCAGCTCCGGCTCGTTGAGCTCCTCCAGCAGCGGCGCTGGCCCCCCAGCTGGCTCGCTGAGCTCCTCCGGCTCGCTGAGCTCCTCCGGCTGCGGCGCGGGATCCCCATGCACGCTGAGCCGGTCACCTAGCGGTGACGATGGCGACATGGCAGCAGCAGGCGGTGGATGTGGTGGCAGAGCAGTGGATGTGGAAGGTGGAACAGATGATGACTGACCGACTAGCTGGGCAGCTAATTGAAGTGAGGGTGATATGTCCAACATGAAGGGTGGAGAGGAAAACAATGTTACCGCTGGCTCAGCAATTTCCAGGGGGCCAGAGGCAACTGAGGCCTCCAGTTCAGCCTCTGGGGAAGCCCTGGGGAGAATCTCAGCCTCCCGATTGTCTGTAGTGGCAGGCTCATGTTCTAGCACTGGGTCCGCGGCTCCTCGTACGGTCAGTCCAGAGTCAGCTGGTTCTTCCCAAACCACAGGAGTGAGGTGAGCTTCGGTTTGACGAGGATGACGCCGGCGCCGTCTCTTTCGTGTTGGCGGGGCAAAGGAACCTGTCCCCTGTTCATCTGTGACTGGATTAGTTAAAATGACAGGGTCCGGTTTACTCACTGTGGTGACCAGCACTGTCGGTCTTTGGTCTGCTGACACAGAGGTCATTGAAGACGTGAGAGGAGATGGAGTAGGGCGCCGTCCTCCTTGCAGTGGAGGGTCCAATAGGTGAGCAGCAAGCGGCGGTGGGAAAACCTTCCGCCTATTAAGAAAAAACCAGGCAGCGAGGGCTGCCAGGGAGGCAGCCGCATCCTCCTTGCCTGGACAGCCTAAACCAAACAGTTCAAAGCTAGAGCTAGCCCTCAACACAGTTACAATTTGAATTAGTTTTGCAATGTCCAGAAAGCTCATGGAACAGGTGGTTGAAGACAGGAAGGCATCAAAAAATACGACCTGCATGTGTCTCTGATGTGGATCCGCCGCCTGGATAATGCTCCGACAGTATTTCCAGAGCTGGGCGAGCAATTCCTCCTGTGAGACGGTCCTTGAGTCCGCTGGGCCCATAATGGCTGGATTATTCTGTCACGGTCTGGCTGGCAGACCGTGGGGAGATGGGGAAATAGGACCCAAACGCCGGACTCTTCAGTGCAACAGTGTTTATTTACAAGGTGGTGAAGTAAACAACAATAAATCCCCAGTTTCCCAGACTCCCGTGTAGTGTCTTCTTCCCAAAAGTCCCCGTGTAGTGCTCTCTGCCCCAGTGTCCCTGCACTCCCCGTGCTCACTGCTCCTTCTCGTCCCACACTCCTCCTGAGGGGAAAACAATAGAGGCAGCCGTTAACACTTATCCCAGCAGGCATACACTCACACTTGACTTGTTTGAAGACTGACGTGTAGTCAAACGCAATAATCCAGCGTCGGTGGAAGCTCCATCGCTCATCTAAATAGCTCCCCCGACGAGCCCAGATGAGGAGCAGGTGTGCGGCCAGGACTTCGGGTGTGGCCAGCCCTCAAGTTAGACCACGCCCCCAGGGCTGAAGGTGCCTGTAACTTGGCCACAGCAGAAAGGCAAAACACACACACACACACATACCTGCCTACATACAGATGTGCATAGGGGCAGTGCAGACAACACACCAAATAATAATAATAATAATAATAACAACAATAACAATAATAGTCACAGTCCCCACTGCCCACGGACCCCGAGTCCCCAGAGCCGGGTCCGTGACACATAATTTAGTTCAATTTTTCAATCAGGTTTTAAGACAAATTAAACCAAAACTGTCTGTATTTGTGGAATAGTGCAAGACGTAGATAAACGAAGAGATAAGACTGCATTTTATTTGAAACCTACCAGATTATTCAAATGAATACAGCAACACAATGTCGAAAGGCTTCAGTGTGCTAGTATTAATGGGATATTGGGTCAGATATCAGCCAAGTGAGCCACTTATTGCCCACAAATTAAGGCCCTGTGGAGCTCTTACTGGATTTAATGTACATTTGCTCATTATTGCGAACAATTTTCCCATCTACTCAAAGCAGTATTTCACTTTTAGAGCAGGCACTCCTGTTTATCTGACATATCTGCATTTCGCTGATGAAGACCAGAAAAAGCACACAGAGCCAGATTAGTGCCGAACCGTAGCCCTTACTCATCGTTTCTCTTCATGATCCGGATGTATATATTTGGACCTAAACCAAAGAATTTGGCGACACAATTGTTGCTTCCTGCTGAGACACTCAAATTGAGTGAGCGATATCACCCTTGACAAAACCTCTTTTTTTTTTTTTTTTGTACAACTTTGTGTACTATGTTCAGTACATTAGGCCCGTGAATCTCCCCTTGATGTTTTCTGAAAACTGTAAAAAAAGAGAGAGGCTTATAGCATGTCTGCAGAACTTCAAACTTCCCCCTTAATCCCCCCTGAGCACTTTCCTCTCATCACACTTAAGCATTTCTGACCATTTAAGTGGATTCTCTTTACTGAATGTTCACTTTCTTTGCTCAACTCACTGACCCAGAAGTAATATTTGTAAGCAGACTTGTGTGGCGGTTATTTTTTCCACTTCTTTCAATGGGAGTGTGAACTCTCTACTTACCTAATACTTATATTCTATTTGCTCAGACAGTTGAGAAGTACTGAGGCAATACAGACGTTAGATTCCTAGGGCAGAGCGCAGATGCACAAGGAAGCACAGTCTCAAATTTATCCCCCATAGTTTTCATTTCATTATTTCATTGCAAAATAAAACAGAGAAAACAAATGCACAAAGGTTTAGTCTTTCTTGGAACCTACATTGTCTTGTGAACCAATAAAGCATATAATTGTACTGTTATTGGTTTTACAAAGCTAGATAATGATTCCAGGTATTTTTATTTTTATTGCCTATCACCTAGATTTTAAAAGCAGTTTGGCGTTTGATGGCAAGGCAATTTGATCAGCATGAGCTCAAATAGGGTTAACCCTAACCCTCTCTAACACTACCCTAAAATTCCTGTTTTTATCAGAGGAAACCTAGTTTTATACACTGCATTATTCTTGGCTAAATAAATAAAACAGTTAACGCCAGTCTTGTTTTTTTATTTAACTTGTCTAAACATAATCAACATCAACTCGTGAAAAATTTGACCACTGAAGCCAAAATCAGATCTGTTCCTGACTATCTATAATGTTGCTGTTAAGCGAGTAAATCCCTGGAGAAACTTGTCCTGCAGACCAACAGTCCTGGGTCACAACAACCAGATAATTCAATTGGAAATAAGAAACCTTTAGTTTACTGTAACCCAAGAAGTTAAAGGAAAAATATGGTCACAAACTATCGACTTTCCTTGTATATACTTAGATTACAAAATGCAGATTAAATAACTTTGTGCTGAAACACATTTTGTATTAATATAGCAGATGCTGCTTAAACGTAAAGTACTTCTTTCAAACCAAATACATTTGTGATCAAAAATGATCTTGAATCATCTCTGGGAACTTATTTGTGTAGTTAAAAAGAAAACCTTGGGGAGCTACTACTCAACACCACTTTAAACAAATATAAGAAAATCTGGTTCCTCAGAAGCAAAATATTAAGAAAAGAGAAATGGCTCAAGACTTTGGCATAGTACTGCACCAGTTGCACTGGAAGGAAAATAGCCACAGGGCATGATGCTTCTGCCTCTTTGCTTAGCAGGTGGTGGTGTGTTCTTGGTGTTGAATGACTCACCTATAATCCTCCTTGCATAACTGTGGTTATTGAGGCCAGGCAACTCAATCTATGCGTCACTTAAACATATAAACTTGCCATTCGAAGCCTTTTTCTCAGACCCCTTCAAAGGCGTTGGTTTTAAAACACAGACATCCCCAGGTATGCACCTACAGGTCTCCTTGTATATTCTTTGGACACACTTTACAAGATCACTAACAAAAAGCTAATTATCTTTAGCATTGATAAGTTTCAAGACATTTAGTGAAATTTCAGACCCATCCTTCCATTTTCTTCCACATCATGGGTGGGCAGGTCACAGAATCAAAGATAGAGACAGAGGAGCGTCTGCGCTCACATTGACACCCATTGTGAATTTAGAATCAACAAATAATCTGACATTGTCTGGACTGTGCAAGGTAGAGAGAGTAATTGGAGGAAACCCACACAGGCACAGAAAGGACAAACAAACAAACTTCACACGGTAAGGCCCCAGTCTGGCCTTAAACCAGGAACCTTTTTGCTGTGAGCCGTCGGTGCTAACCACTGTTCCACTATGCTGTGGCAGTATTTTTCAGGTTTTAGCAAAGGGCCTGCACTCACCCATACATTGTACAACTGTTTAACTGATTATAGCTGGAATATGAAATACTGCATATAAAAGTGGCTGCAAGAGACATTCCTGACATGTGTAAATTTACATCACTACTACAAACTAAGGGGATAAGTTTGACAAGCTTGTTAAGTTTCAAGACATCTTTAAACTTTTAAACTAAACAGTTGGATGTGTGCATATTATTAAAATTTATGTATACATTTTTTTTTTTAAAGAATTCAGCCATTTTATCTTTTCTTTTTTTTTTTCACTCTGACAGATGTATGCAGTGCAGTCACTCAGGCCCAGAAAAAGAACAGATGAAACCTTCATATCTCTAACGAATCCCTAATGTGGACTGACAAGCAGAACTATAAGCTATAGGTGCAGTATCTAAATACAGACTCGAGCAGGAAACTGTGACACTCAGAACTCGGATTATGTTGATACAGATCGGGAAGGCTTCGTTCCATCATGTTGTCACACAGTATTATATGTAACTGCAGCAGAGCTCCTAATTAACTATGAAAACTGCAGCTTATAATGGGAAGAATGTACCATTGTAGCTCACTAGCTCATCATTATGAGGCTTGATGAATTTAGACCTGGCAGTAAACATCTGTTCCAGCTGTAGCAGAAACAGGAACCACAACACAGCTGGAGCTCGGTTGTTGCCTACAGGAAGTGAAGTTGCGAAGCACCAAATGCCTGCAGAGTTTTAAATCAGTGCAAGTGTACACTTTAGCACCTAGTTTTAACTGGCACATCAGCCTAAAGAATTGTCAGAATTACTACAACCATGTTATCTATCTAGAAAATGTTAATCTGTGTTTAAATGTTTCTCTCGCTCTCTCTTTTTTTTTCCAAGGCCCTGCATGATGTCTCGTCCTTTTACTCTAAGCTCCTGCTTTGTTGATGGCCATATTTGTTTACAGAAAGGTTGCTACATTGTCTAGAGATAGCTTTATCAGTGCTATGGAAATACCACATTATCATTCTCAGAGAGTATTCATCGCCAGTAGCAACAAAATAAGTATAACTATAAATTAATCAGAAGTCCAGCCCAGCGTCAGCAGCGGTTCTCATCCATGCGCCCGTCTATGCATCTATCCTTCCGCTCTCATCTGCCGTCTCTTGTTAATTAGTACGATGGGTCTTAAAACCTCTTGCCAGTCCATTCCCCTTTTGTCCTAGTCTGTTGCATGGCTGAGTTGAAGGCCTTATTATTTCCTCACAAAGGGAGCCTGGTGAACGGACATTAACTCCCGATTCAAACCAAATCACCACCATCCCAATTAGTAAGATTATAGCTGTCACAGTGCATGCCGAGTCAGCCTGCCTCACCTAACCAGAGGAGACTAATGAAGTACCGACAGCTGCTGTGAGCCATATATACACACCCACACACACATAGAGAGACACATACGCACAACACTTGCATGCGCGATATGCATGCATATTCTGAACTTGCACACAGAGATGAGAACAAGTACAAACACTCACATGTATGCTGTAATGGCACACATATATATGGAATGATATACACATTCATGGCCAAACACAAACTTATCTTCTCCAGCTGTGGGCCCTTGACCTGACTAATGCAGTTTGTGCACATTTGAGCAGTGGGATGTGTGTAGAAGATATGAGCTTTGTGTTTGTGCAGCGAGGCTTTGTCAACAAGTCCAGTATTACTGCAGCTGTTTGCTGCTGTGTAAACGGAGAACAGCTGCAATCAAGCAGGCAGTGATGCACGGGGTGTGTGCACAGCTCAAGGAACAGGATCTTAAAGCCAATAAATATAAATCCATCAGAGAGATCATCTATCTGTGCATCTATCCTTCTATCAATTTAAATGTCTGTTTCTATAAATCTGTATCTCTCTGTTTCTGTTATTCCTCTGAAGCCAAACATTGGACTTTTTTTCTATCTTCAACTCCTTTCTGTGAGAGAATGCAGCAACAATAGTAGTGGCAGTTAGTGTTATGTGCTTCTTTCCTTTGGTCTGATGGATGTCTCTAGTGAATACAAAACTACCCCACCAAAGACTCCATCCTAAAAACGCACCATTCAGCTAGGCTTGCTCTTCATCGCAACGTAAAATCTTCAGCAGTGATGTCACTGCCCTGATTCCATACCTGTCATCTCTCTCTCATTTCCGATGGCTTAGAAGGAGAACACGTCCTATTTCTTTCAGCCGACAGAGACAAGACTAATGGAAACATAAAGGGAATTAGTGAGAGAGACAGCAACTTTTTTTATGATTTAATTCACAGACATGCATGATAGGTGGTGTGAGGTGGTGACACTGAAAGTACTGTATGTTCCTCCACAGAACAAAGGACAGAAGGTATATTTCAAGATAATGAAAAAGCATTTATCTCTAGAGGTCAAACTGTATTCATCATTTCTCATAGCCACAGCTGGTTGCCTTTTAATGCTAGCTCTGCTGATTTTATGGACAGAAAGCTCCTGGTGTCAAAATTATGAGAAGTATTGGTCCTCCAGGCTGTTGGCATGGTGACAACTGCTCATCGGTGCATTGTATGTTTTACGACTGGTTCCTGGAAGACTCAGGCATTATCCAGTTTGAGTCTAAGCCCTCTTTGTATTGTCTTCTGTCTGGCAGACAGGAACATTGCGTTGCAATTCACTGCCGTACAAACTTAAAAGGATCCATCTGAGAACGTACACACAGTCCATGAGGTGGATGGCATCTTCGCCGTCTTGTTTTCATTGCTCAATGTCTGTTTTATCTCTCATTGCAGGTGACTCGACGGGCACCTGTGGGGATCCAGGCACACCTGCCCATGCCAGCAGGGAGGCAGGGAACTTCAAAGTGCGCAGCAAAGTGCGCTTTACCTGCGCAGTGGGACATACACTGTATGGCTCAGCAGAGAGGATCTGCTTCCCCAATGGGACCTGGTCTGGCAAACAGCCGTTCTGCAAACGTAAGAGAAACCTTTAAAATATCGCTTTGATGTTATGTATGAAACACGCTGGAGTCAAACTGAGAGCTAACACACAAATATTTCTTTACACAAAGGCACACATTTAAGCTCCTACAGATACAGAGGGAGCTGCGTGGTTCCATGAGGCCACGTACTGAATCCCGATAGTTTCTTGTCTTTCTGGTAGAAAGAAAAGAAACATGCAGCACTGAATATTACCAGATATCTGGTTTGAAGGGCTTTTCTTTTTTCAGCGATCAGACTTTATCCGTTTTAAACCTTATTTGGATTATACTGTAGGGTTATCCAGACAAAGTTCTTGAACCTCTGCTTTATGTCAAAGGGGCACTCCACCACATAAAGTTGGGTTTGGTTGTTGCAGGAAGCAGTAATCAACTGATGAAAAGGATTGTCTCTTTGGAGAGAGTCTCAAGTTTTAATATACAACTCATGTTACCAAAAAAGACGTGAAATAACCCTTGGGCTTACGATTTAAAAGACAATGGTTGCATTATGGGAAGGCCTGAAGCTTAAAGTTAGAAGAGAACTTCAGAAGTCTTTCAAAGTTTCTAAAAGTATAGTACAAATTGCTGTAAAGCCACTTTAAGCATTGTGCAAGTGCAAAATAAAGAATCAGCATCGGTTGTGGTATCCACAGTTTTCAAACAGGACGTGGCCTTTGCTTAAACACACAATGTATGCAACATATTGGCTGCATTCTAGCACATACAAAAAGCTCGCAAACGCAGCACTGCAGCAGATGGATAAATAGCTCTCTGCTGCAGTCTGGTATTTTCTGCCAGCACATGGTGCTGTGACTAGCTTCCAGATTGCAGCCGAAAAATTCATTAATTCTAGACACCTAAAGCCAAGTTCCTTTTGGATTGTGATAAATGAATCATTGTGGATTTTGAAGATATTAGTTCACAGAATGCCAGCTCTACATCTTGCATAAATTAGCCCCAGGGGTCAACCGGATATTGATGCAAATGTTTGACTGCTTCTCCGCTCCTCAGCTTACTGTCCACCAGCTTGGATGAGTGCCAGTGTCATTTTTAATATAATCAGCAAATGCACAGGTCCTCTGAACTACTCTGCCTTTCATTCCATCTCCTGACTTTCTTTCTTTCTTTTCCCCCCTTTCTCTAGCGTTCATTTCTCCAACACAGGCCCCTCCTCTTCTGATTTCTCTCGGTCTTAATCTCGTTGTCTAGCCATCTTCTCATCCCTATCTGCCATCTAACCCTCTTCCCTCTCATTCCCTCACTTTGTGTTCAACCTCTTCCTCCCTCTCTTTATTACCAAGCGTCTCTCTTCCACTAGCTTTTTATCTGTCCATCTCCCAGCTGAACTCCTGATTTAAAGATTACTTTAACTATCCATTCAACCGTCGGGAGTCAGGGAGGGGGACAGGAATTCACTGGAGCCTGAATGTGTTTCTGTGCTGTCTGCTTGTGATCTAAAACCCTGTCTCATGTTAAAGTCCATCCATTCATTATCCACAACCCCTTTACAGTCTCCGGAAAAACACTCAGTGTGGATATTCAACATGATATACATCTCACGTTGCCACGAGGGTCTGTTTTGTGTGTCTGTCATCGTGTCGATCTTGAATTATTAAAAAGAGGTGAGAAAAGAGGCTGCCGCACTTGATTTTTGGTAAATACACACAACAGCACATGCATACATTCTGTGGCTATATGTGCTCACGCATGTGTGTGTGTGCATTTGCAGAACAGAGCTGTGAGCATGCTGGCAGTTGGTATGTTGGTATGTGGCTGAGTGATGCGTTTGCACCTCAGTGAGTTTCTGCGTATGCACACATGTTAATTGAGAAATCACCACCACACTTGCAACACGTCTGTCTCCTACTAGAATCACTATTTCACATTTTCCAGGCAATTAGGTGATTGAGAGAGCAGATCACTTTTGTAATTAGACATGATTTGAAGCAGAAGAAAAACACATGAAACAAACTGTCCTCTCTACTCTTCAGTGAAAAAAATGAGCAGATTTCAAAAACACTGAAAGGGATTCCTGAGTGGGGGAAAAAAAAAAAATCCCAATCCCCGGTGCTTTTCTACCGCACTGGAAACATTTTTCTCCCTATCATAGGATTGCTCAGCCACATTTCAGCTTTATTATCATTATAAGTGCGCCCTGAGTCCTTAGCTGTAACTGTTCACATTACCCCCTCGCTTTTAGACAGCACTGCCATCACCATAGATGTACTGTAGGACTTGACAGTACACAAACTGCACTTTATTTACTGATGACTCATCAATACTGCGATAAGGTTTTGTGTACCACTGCATCAGTTCTGCTCATTAGCCTCTCTTAATAAAGCTCTATAGATTAGTTGTTCTTTACTGCTTTATTCACAGCTTCTCTAAAAAACAAAAAAACAAGCAGCAGTGCTTTCTTACGTCCCGTAATGGGAGGCACAAAGACATAATGAGGAACACAAGCCGAGGATTTCAGTCTGCCCTTTGCAGACTTTCCACCTGAGAGTTAATCAGACACAAGTCAAGAAACTGCAAACATACAGCAGGTCAAAGGCAAAACAGCAATTATTCCATAAATAAATATTTATATTCACAGTATAGTGCGTGAATATGTCCTTTCACAGCCATTTAATCCCCTCGGGACCTTCAGAAGTCATCTTGAAGCCACCTTCGGGGCTTCTAACCCACTGATATGGAAAATAGAAAATCCATTACTATTTTACACCTCTGACCTTCACATCCTGTCTTTTCTCCCCTGTATTGCAGCGGTACAGTGCGGGAATCCAGGTACCCCGGCTCACGGTCGTATTTCCCGTTTGGATGGCACAACCTTCTCCCATTCTATCGTGTATTCGTGTATGGAAGGATATTTCCTCACTGGTTCGCCTACACGCCAGTGTTTGGCAAATGGCACATGGTCTGGCACAGCTCCAAACTGCACAAGTGAGTTTTGCACACACAGACACATGAAAGGACGATGTAGTTGTGTCTCGTAGTCATGGTGGATTTCTTTAAAAGGCCTCTCCGCTGCACAGCGTTCACACTTTCATTAGAAAATGAGAAGAAGAGCAGCTGTGTCAGTAGTCACTGTTAAAGGCTATGCTGTGATCGGTGTCTGATCAATAAGATGTGGTCAGGCATAGTCCAGATTCTGTCACTGCGGTGAACAGGGAACACACATCTTAGGGATTTCAGTGTTGCTTCGTTAATCACATTTAGTTCAGTCACACTTAAGTCTGGCAGTCATTGAATTTGTTACTCAAGAACTAGAACACACGCGCACACAAAGAAAAAGTTAGAAAATAGGACAAGAACGATTAGGCACTCCTCTGGGTGTGATGGGTAAACACAAATTCAATGTGGAAAAGGATGATCAGCACAATAATGCACAGCGAATGTACTGTTAGCATAGCAGATTGAATCAGCAGCCAGTCTCGTTCTTTGTATAATGTATGATCAAGTTGAACACGATGGACATTGAACCTGATGTTGTGCCCTCTTTCATCTGAAATCACGTGTGCCGGGAGCGCTGCTGAAATATATGATATCGATTAAGACAAATCTCTTTGAGCCTGTTCGCCCAGTGAAGCATCAAAGATGTCAGGCAGTTTTTATTGTCTGGATCTTGGCAAATGAGCCTCAGAGTAATTAAGAAGTATTCCAATCTATATTCAGTTTGCATCAGGATGACTTTGAAACAAAATTACACATTGTTCTTCTCTCTGAAAGTCCCCATATTCTCTCTTCCTTATTCTTTTTGCTTGTTATTGAATGACAAGAAAAAGATAAATGGTGTGGATGTAATTTTCAATTCTGGATTGAAATGGGTCTCTGGAGAGAGATGCACAGGGAAGGAGTGAAGAAAGCGAACGACTGGGGAAAAAATGGGTTTGAATAATAATGATCAAACGTGCAGTAAAGCAGAGGAGCTTTCTTAGCTCTTTTTCCCACTTTGGAGCGTGCTCATCCCCAAACTTCTTCTCTTTTGTACTATCACCTCACATTAAAGTTTAGTGGTCAGTTCAGGGACATCAACACTTAGGATGCCAGGATTGGCTCACTGTGCCTTCATTAAGGAGGCAATCATTTTCACGGTTCATGGGTAATCGATCATGTAGGTTACCAGATCAAAGTCACACAACACTCTCAAGGGGAGAGAGAAAAGTTTGAACTTTATTTTTTTCTCCCCAGAAACTCTTAGCGGATGATACATGAAATTTATAGAGCATGTTCAGAAATTAGCAAATGAGATGAAGTGTATTAAGGAAAGAGAGTTGCTCAGTGAATTGTGAACTAAAACCATAAAAGCACTTTGTCAAATAAATGGCGAACAGGGATTTTTTTTTAAAGTGAGAATATTTGCCGTTTAATACACTCTAATTCAGTTGATTTCTCTGCTATCATCATATTTTCGCTTCTCTTGTCTGTGCGTTTCTCTGTCAGTTTAAGTGTAGTATTGGATTCCCCAAGTGGTGCAGAGGGATTACTGTACATGAAGGCATTTCTGAAGCGATCCGTTTCTTCAAATTGGAGTTCTTTTTTCCTAAGTAGCTAAAATATACTAAGTAATTGGTCGGCTCACATTGCTTTAGAAAAAGAAAATCAGTGATATAGCATCATGTGTCACTTCTTGGTCTTCTTCTACTACTTCTTCTTTCGGCTGCTCCCTTTAGGGGTCACCACAGTGTATCACCTGCTTCCATCTCAGCCTGTTCTCCTTGTAGAATCTGAGTATATGTTACTAACGTTCCCAAAGTATATCACAGTACAGAAAACAATATTAAACTTTCAAGAAGCAAGAAAAAAATGTTCATGAAGATTTACTGGAAGCAGCTTATTGACTTAATTTCTCACAGCAAGTAAGTGCACTGAAAGAAGCTGCATAGTTAAGTTAAATTGTTGAAGTCGGTAGCCTGCAGCTGTTGTGCACTGTGCTTGCTTAACTTGAGTTTTCACTTCCCATAGATAGACATGCATAATTAAAGATTTACAACTGTATACACACATTGTTTCCTCTTTCTTTCTGCGCCTTTCTTCTGGAAAGATGACTTTTCCACCTCCTCACAAGATGGTCACCTGACACCGGCTAAAATCTTTATGAGCTGTCCTTGATTTATGCCAGCAGCTTCTGACATGGGTTTGAAGAGATGTGCCATGCTTAATTGAAGATAATGTGTAATTTTGGTGGCTTCAAATGAACTGTGCATATAAAATGTGGCAACACTAAATATGCAGTGAACATTCATATATACTGTGCATAATCTTAGTACAGATTCAGAAACCCAGGTGTAATCCAGACCATAAGCATATGTGACGCAGCATGTGAAAGCCATGCTTTCTTGTATTTGTTGCCTGAAATTTGTAGAATAACATGCAAAAAACAGGTTTTATTTATCATTCTTTGTCAATGACTTTTTATCTTGAAGATGTCAAACTGTGTCTGTTCTTTGAGTTATTGTGATTCAGTAACAATGCAGATAGATAAATACTCACTCGTACAGATACAGACACTTATAATGGCCACCTCATCAGTGACTGTATTGTCATGTGTGGAATTCTGGCCAATTGCCGGGTGATGGGTGCTTGTAATGACATCTCCCGCCTGTGACATGGATGATGCAACCATGAGTAGTAATGCCCCTAAGTAGTATTTAGGAAAACCAGTGGTAATATCTTGTGTAACCACCAGGGGGAGCAGTGTGGAGCCGCATTGCTTTAGAGCACAGGTGTCCAACTCCAGGCCTCCAGGGCCGGTGTCCTGCAGGTTTTAGACGTGTCCTTGGTCCAACAAAGCTGATTTACATGGCTAAACGACCGAACAAGCTGGATAGATTATTGCTGACTTGTGTTTCTGAACATGAAAGCATAAAATGATTATTTCATTGCATTGCTAATGTTCTTATACAAAATGCAAATTTTAAATTGAAATTTGAACTCACTGCGATTGCGCAACAATATGTTTAAGTGTGTGTATTTCTGTCAGAAATATTTGGCACTTTTTTCTGAATATTTTTGATAATTAATGAGTGAAACACTGGGTGTAGGAGTGAACCACAACGATTTGGCACTGTGCTTAAAACTATTGGTAATTCTCGCCAGTTATGCTTTCCAAATAAATTAACAGTCATAGCATATGCATGCTTTCTCAAGTTGTCTGCAGCTAATCTTGGTCTATCACCTTTGCGATTTATATTAATACTCTAGTTTAAAACTTTTGTGCTCTGAATGGGACACTCCAAGTCCAACAACTGGTACATGTCCTGCAAATAAATGTCCAACAGGCAGCATTTATTTATTTAGTTATAGGAAAAACTCCATATGCTGAGAAGTAACAGTTATTGTTGTTCAACCTGGTCTTCATGAGTGACCATTGAAACAGCACTCTGCCCCCATAGGATATGATTTATTTTATCAACTATGCAATTGGGAGATTATCAACAGCTGATACCTATTTTATACATTTTCTATATTGTTTCTTGTGATTGTGCGATCAAAGATCATCATCATCATCATATGAGCCCTCAACCTGAATGTAGAGAAAAACCACTCAAAATGTATGGAAAAGAACCATCTGGATGCTGATGATAAATAAATAAATAAATACACACTTTGAAAAAAAGAACTTGTAAAAATATGTTATGCAGTAAATTGCTGGGTGTGAACCACCTGCATTTTTTTAACTATCCATCCATGCTCTGATAAATCGCTGCAGTAATTTTAAGGGTAACTTTTACAGACAGCGGATTCCTTTGTCACAATAAGGTGATCGTTCAAACAGCTCTCTCACCCCCCCACCCCCCCTCAGAAGGCCAATGACTGCAAAAAAACTCTGGCCAAAGATCCGCTGTAGGCTGTTTGTGATTTTAACACGTATAAACAGTATCCCAGGAATCACTGACAGCAGGTATTTACACAAAACTGGTACAAAAACAATCATTTTCTTTGTATTTTCCTGAACCAGCCCCCCCCAAAAATGCTATGCAGCCCAAACAGCTGATAAGTTACACACACTCTGCAGTTGAGTAAAGAGGCGTGTTTATAGTGGAAAGTAGACGCTCCCCAGGAGAAGAAAAGGTGGATGCCTAGCTTCTGACATTCAGCTGAGAGCTCGCTGTGAGTTAACAGTCAGCCGGCTGACCTCTGGTTGAAAGTGGCAGTTTTCAGTGGCTATATCTGGAGCATGTATATTAAATAGTAAATATCTAACTAATAACTAATAATTTATTTGACATTAATTTCGAGAGGATGATAAATCTTACTAGTAAATACTAAACTTTATTTAATAAATAAAAGCGGCAGCACTCTTGACTTAGGGAATGGCTGGTGTAAGCCTATCTGAAGTTGAGTATTTTTCACATTTCCTGTCAAATATCACACAGGCAAATTTTTGTTCAGACAGTCAATATTACCAGAAAATGAACCTTACATGCTTTGGTGAGACCCAGATGTTATCTTTCCTCCACAATGCACCACAGAAAAGCTTGTCCTTGTAGTGTAATTACTACATTAGAATTCGAAACATGGTTTACGTTATCTGACTTAGACTGGAAGTTGATGACAAGTTTAATAAGTAGTAAGTTACTGTGTGCAGAGCCACAGAACCACTTTGGGTGAGGAATATTATGACAACTGCACATTAAACATCAAATGTATCAGTACCAGCTCCACTGCAGTTTATTCTTTGTCAGATTATGATATTTGGGGCAGGAATCTGTAAGAAGGATGCAGTACGGCATTGCTTCAGTTAACAGAAAAAGCACACAACAAATGACTATACATGCCAAACAAGCATAAAGGGTGCTGTTGTGGTTTTATGTTAATTTTCAAAATAAATGAGACTAGATTGTTCACATAGTGACATCAGTTTCAATCTCGTAAAATGAAGAATCCAGCTTTTCCCATGTGTTCTGTCAGAATACAAAGCTGGTTTTACCCAGGAAGGAAATACATCTCCAAGTGCTGAATTCCTTGGCAATAACCAAAAATAAACAAACAGACATTAATTTAAGGGAGGAGGCGTTAGCAGTGACAGCCATATGCATCAAACTGACTTCTTACATTAAGGTGAACAAGTCAGGAAAGATTTTGTAATAAGTATGCACAAATTAGAGCCTCCGAGATGAAACGAGGGCTATGAAAAAGCAATCAAATAAAGGCTGGCAACTATAATTTCATCAGCGGTAGCACTGGGTTAAGACCTGACAACATACTGGGCCAACACTCAGCCATCTGTTTACTTTGGAGAAATTGTGCCATGAAAAGAAGCCAAGAGTAGGGATATGAAAAGAAGAGACTGCACAAAATACATTATTATTATTTTTATTAGTTCCTCTGCTGATTTAGACAAATTATATAACTAGAGTGGCGTAATCTAGAATGGAGAAGTGCAAGTAAACATTACGATTACTGTTAGTAGTATTATGACAATGTAGGTGTCACTTAGTCTTATGTCATGTGCACAGCAAACTGGCAATGTAGCTATTCCTTATTTTCACATAACATTATGTCAGATGCCTGGAAATCATTTTTAGTTATGTTAATGCATCGAACACTTAAGAGGCCAACGAATACTGTGTTCCTTAGACGGCATCTAAAAGAGCTGCTTTATAAAATAATGATTCATTGTTACTTTATTACTGTCCACCTATCATTTATTTGTCACGTGGGCTTTTAGAAGTCATTTGAGAAACTGCTTGTATGTTGCTTTCAGTTACAAAATTATTACATTCAGACTAAAACCTCAGTGTATCTAAAAGTATCATTAAAAACCCCACGTCACTATATTCTGCTCTCAGCTCCCATTCAGGACATCCAATGGAAGTAGCTTTCTTTTTAAGAACTTAAGGATTGTAATGAAATAAACTGAATCTCAGTTTTCTGAAAAGTCCAAGTAAGCAACTTTTGTTACAAACATAAATTCACATAAATGGTGGCTGTATGCACCTTTTGGCTTGTGAAGCTGACTCTTAAAGCCCAAAGGTGGGGATTCTGACTTCCACTATCTTGATATTTTGTAGCAGAATGCAACAAGTAAAGAGCTGGATGCAAAAACCGAGGGAAATGGTACACACCTTTTCATTCACAGTGTTGACCAGTTCAGATACCTAACCTGTTTTACCTTCCTTTTTGATTGCAAATGGGAAATATTTTACAAAATAAATGTTGTATGAAATGTGACTTAAAACTATAATTATGACCAAAAACACTCCAGGGAAGTGTTTACTGAGGTCATAGTTCAAGGGAAGTGTGCTGTCTTTTTCCTTTGGGATAGATAAGTCACCCCATGCTCTCCATTAGAAAGAAAGCAGATTCAAAGTGTTCACTGGCTTCACTATTCAGATCCAGAAGCCACACTGGTAGCCTCATCGATTACAAAGACCAGCTGAAATACAAACAACATAGAAGAAAAGTACTTTTATGTATCTGTAAAACTGCAGCCAAGCTAGTTTTTCCAGTAATTCTTTACAGATAAATGTCCCTCAGAGGTGAATTGCTACTCTCTACTCTCTCATGTCCAACAGCTCATTACAGACCTGCCAAATCACACAAAAGGCAATACCCTGATCAGTCATACTTAAGTTGAACCAACGTTGCTTCTGGCAATTCACGACTACACAGAACAATTTGATTCATACGAGTGAAAGAATACTCAGAACCAATTAACATTTACCAGTCACGAACATATAACTACCGACTAGCTGGTGGCAAACACGCAGCGTTAAGTTTTTTGTGTTTTTTGTGCAGACATCTCCTGTTCTTGTCACTGTCTTGGGTATGAATTATGGGTCGAGGTGTAGCAATGATCATCATGCACAGCTGTAAATGTCACAGATATTTCAGTCATTTGATAAAATATTAGTATGACCGCTGTATCATTATTAAACCTGAAAAGAATAATCCTAACCATGATGAAGTACACAGTGATGTCGCAGTGGCACAAATAAATGCAAGATTAGGAAAAGAACTAATGATTAATGATACAAAGGAAGACTAAAAATAGAAATGTTGCTTTATGTTTCATGTTGAAGTTCACTCCACACCATTAAGGATGATTTCTGATGCAGCGCTTATTTTTTACTACCAATGGCAGTGATCACCTGTGGCGATCCCGGTATCCCAGCAAATGGACTCAGGTTTGGCGACGACACCACAGTGGGCCAGAATGTGACGTTCATGTGCCAACTGGGGTATGTGATGGTGGGAGGGGACAACTCTTTCACCAGGACCTGCACCAGCAATGGGACGTGGAGTGGAACCATGCCAGCATGTCAAGGCAAGTACCTCCCACAGATACGCATTTCTCCTACACTGTATCAAAGACTTGCTGCGGTGGACGTTCAACCTTGATAACCATCAGACAGCGTTGTAACAACCTTGGCATGCCAGCACACTGTCACGCACAATCTAAAGTGTATGCTTACATCCAGAGATCTAATGAGATTAGCAAGAAAGGTGACACAGGCTTCCTGTGTAGTCAGATACTGCCATATACTCCTCACTTAAGCGCACTGATAATGCAAATGGCAATGACACTGAAAGACATAAACCTATTTGCATAATAAGGTGCATATATTTGAAACGTACACATCCACACATAGAGATAAAGCCATTTTTAATGTGTTTCTCAAAATATCACCCATTTAATGCAAAAATCTTGCTACTTTTTATGCTTCACTGTCTATGGCCACATTCTCAGCTGGATTAAAAAAAAACTATATATCTCCATCTATGATGATTTCATCCCCCAGTCTAGAGTTGCACCTGTGAATGCAAAGAGCCGATGCTAAAAGTTCTCTGACACCTGGTGATGGATGGCTAATAAGTCCTCTCCATCACCACAAGGATACCTCTAATTGTACCCCAACAGTTAATCACTGGAGTCCTCTCCCTGAAGTTTGTGCCCATTCTACTCTATGATTAACATCAAAGTTGGAAAATCCAGGAAGAGGACTTAGCTGTTGTACGCCCATCAGCGATACATCACTCCGTGATTTATGACGCCTGAGTGGAGGCATAGATTAGCATTTCTGCGCTTGACACTCAAAAGTAAGTATTGCAGGGAAGATTAACTTGTGCAGCGAACAGCTCAAGAGTACACCAGGAAGGGGAAGAGCCCACAAGGCTAATAGGGGCTCATTGTTGCTAAGGAACTGTTCCCAGGCTGCTGTCTCAGTTACAGTGAAGCAGGCCTCTTGAGGTAGACGAAAGGACAAATGAAATGAAATAGGCAGGTTGTGAGAGGTTCAAACCTCCTTTGAGTTTGTTTTTTGTGTTTCTACTTGTAACCCATATATAAGACTTTTTGGGGGGGGGATCCAAAGATAGTTAAGCTCATAAGTAGCTGTTTAAGCCAGGCTACTTCTTGCCCTACTAATCTTCTCAACCTTGTCTTGAAGATTAAAAAATTACAAAATTCAGTCTGACAGTAATTGTAATATTTTATTAGTGCTATTCAATATTAACGTGCCGTGTTCTGGGGTATTGTACGGTGAAGCTGTTGGTTGAATTGATGGTCCCACAGCTGTTTAAACTGGGAGAGAAAAGAAGACAGAGGGCAATGGGTGTATATGTGCAAGTGTATAACCCTCATGTGTGTATATTAAAAGTGTGTGACATTGCTAACCTCTGAGCGCTAATCCTTGACAGCTACCGCAACCGCTCAGCCTCTCGGTCCTCAATCCGGCTACGCTTAATGGGGGTGGCGTGGAAAGGAGCAAAACCCCAGAGCTTAGGCCTCCTCATCACACTCGCTCACACACCGCTGTGCCTGAATACAATCACACGGGGGCATTCAATTACAGAAGTGTCTCTCTCATGCATACGTAGACACAGATGATTGCACACTCACGTTTTCTCCCAGCGCTGCCACTGCCTGAATGCTGTCAGCTCCCACTGACCTGTATGCATTAGTCAGTGAGCCACAAGGTCCTCCTGCCTCTGTCTCTCAACTGCCTTCGCTTTTCCGATAGCACTTATTTCTCTCATGGGATAAATGAATAAAAGAAAGGCAAGAGAGAGAGGACTTTGATTACTAAGTGGGTGCTCAACATTAATTTTCCATTCCTCGGTGTGGATGGGGTATAAAGAAGGAGTACAGACGTTTTATGCTTTGCTTTCCCCCTGTCGCCGTGTTCTTCCTGTCCTTTGGTCTCTTTCTAAGACTATCTAGGGCAAGCAATAGAAAAGCACACTGGTAATCATACGTTTTTTTATCATCACTCTCCCTGACAGCCTACGCAGTGGGACATCTCAGAAAAGGACTGGAAAAATATCTGTTTTCTTTTCTTTCATGTGAAACTAAAAACAATGCCTATTTTTGCACAAGTTTTTTTTGTTTTGTTTTTGGTTTTTTGTTGTTCATTTTTCACGATTGGGTTTAAGTTGAAGGTGCTTGCAGTTCACTGAAGGTGAGCTGTTTTAAAGTTCTCACACCTGGCATCTGTCACCTTGTCATAGATTTTGGATGATTGTGCCACAGGAAACTGAGTTAGTATTCTAAGAAAGGGAGGGGGACGAGGGGAAAAAAGTGAGAGGAAAGCCAAGAGGAGAAAAATTGAGACAAAGAGGTTTTGCATGTGCCAAGCCTGGGCATAAATTTGCACTTAGTGTATGAGCATCAGTTTTAGCCACAGCGTTTGTGTGTGATGACGCATCCTAAGCCTTGCCCGGCAAGGATTCAGTTTGAATCCCGGGTTTGGCATGTTCAGCTAAGAGGCACTAATGCTGCTTAGAACTACTTACGAAAATGGGGACACTCTCTGCTTTTTTTAAAGCAAGTAATTTCAGATGCAGTGCTTACAGGATTACTTACAAGACCTACTCTTCTAATCTGTGTAAATTGCCTACTTGCACACGTGCACTCATACATTTTCTATAACCCCCCCCCCTTTCGTGTCTTTTACACAGATATACCGTAAGATCACTGAAATACACACGCAAACCTGCTTTTTACTTTACAGCCTCCAGCTACGCATTTTAGTGAGATAATTCAGAATGAAGTGCCCCTTTTTTCCCAGAGCAACAACTTGGAAATCCCAAACTGAAGGCACTCTTTACTGATTCATTAACTTCAAAGGGAAATAATTTTAAGTGAACCTGTTTCTCCTTGAGAAACAAAATTACGTTAACAAACAAAACATTAAAAAACAGATTGGAGCACGAGAAGGTTTTTTGCTCTTATTTTTATTCTCTATTCACCGTGGCCTAAATACTGTTCTGATTATAGCACACTTCATATATACTGTATATGCTGCTGCAAAATGTCCATATGGAAATCATCTTGGATCTGCTGCCAACTGAGAACAAAAAGACAGTTCCACCTTTGAGAGGATGTGTGAATATCCCACAGTGGCTTGCTCCACATTTACTGTAATTTGTTGTGCAGAGAATGAAAAGTTGCGCTAACGAGGCAAGGAAGTTGTCCGTCATGTGCCTGCCTTCTATCCCCACGTCACTCTCATGTCACAACTTTTTGATTTTTGAATTGTGAAAATAAGATGAAGAGAATTAAAGGCTTCTCTGTCAGGGAGCCATATGTAACAAGCACGCATGTATTTTAAATATAAACGAATCAATTGAACTTGCCACAGTTGAAAGATTCGGATAAGGCTCGACTTCAGTTTGCAGATGTTTGTTCAAGTGTTTAACCAAACACAAGAATGCCAAAAAGAAAGAAGGGAGAAAAAGACTTGGGGGTAATGATGGGTGCTGAGGGAGGATAGCAGTGGTATAAAGCAACAGCACTAATTTATTCACATTTCTAAAACCCATATCCCATCTGCGTCCCCACGGGTTCATCTCCAAGTGTGTCAGAACAAACTCTGAGCTTTATTATGCATTCATTTATTACATTTGTTGAGCTGAAAGTTTACGGCTTACACAGACGCAAGATGCCCCCCTCATTTTGCACAGAAATTATTCTGTATTCTCCAAACAGAAATCGCTCACAGTCAAAACACAGACTATTTCTCTGAGCTAAAGACCTCATTTTCAGCTGTAATCCACACTATGCAGAATGGTGAATTAGTGCCACCTCTGCTGCTTTTAATTTGATGCTTTTGGTGTAATGGGGTTTTGGTCACTGCATTGACCAGTTTTAACCTGACTTGGTTTTTAGTTTTTTTTTTTGTTTGTTTTTTTAAATAAAGGTCTCTAGGAAACATTTTAACCATCAGTATATGAATAGGATGATAAAAGCTTATATTTCTTGGATGAAAAGTGAGTGTATTACTGTGTTTACTGTGTGTTTACATCCATCTTACGCCATCTTAACCTCAGTGCAATTAATATTTAGCAACATTTCAATTTGAAATGTAAGATTCAGTACATGTGTAGCCATATTCTTGTAAATACAGATTAATCACAGTAGTTGTTTGTCTGTTCTCCTTGAGTTACATTCAGCAGCCATTTTGGTTGCTGAATGTAACTCACCTTTGCTGTAAGGCAGAAGAAAAACAATCTTTCCTCAAGGTTTCGTTTGACCTCTCCTGCTGGCATCCAAGGCTACTAAACCCAATATTTTCAAGTCACAACATTTTCTTGTTGTAAGTTATATTTTAGCTGAGAGTCTTCGTTTGCAAAATACCTTCTTCCAGCAAATATTCAGACTATGTCAGAGAGTGAACCATAGATGATTCCAGTAAACTATCAAAGACTATATTCTATCTATAACTCTAAATACTTCAAATTTGCTTTAGACCCTCAACTATTACAGAGGGTGGCGGTACACACTAATCATCGATTCTCCCCCTTAAAATCAGAGAGTGTCAGAATGGGAAGGTGAACTATTTCCTATTTTTTAGTTCTGACGATTTTGCTGAGATTTGAAATTTGAGTCTTGCCCTCTTTTAAGCATTGCACTCAAACTTAATTCGTTCTGATTTGTGCTTTGAATATACTCTGATGCGTCTGTGACCTGCGTATCCACTCTATCCCTACAGTGGTCACCTGTCCTACACCCCCATCCATCCCCAACGGCCTCCTTGAGGGCTCAGTCCTGGAGTGGGGAACCAGCGTGAGTTACACCTGTTTACCCGGCTATGAGCTGTCTTTTCCTGCTGTGCTAACCTGCACAGGGAACGGGACATGGAGCGGAGACTTGCCTCAGTGCTTGCGTGAGTCATCGTTTCCTACGTTCATTCATGCCCACAGTGCCTTCAGGATGATTGTAATGTACAGGAAGTCTCTCTATGTTTAGACTGAAATAAACCAGATGACATTTCTGAGACTGTCAGAAACTCGGTGATTCCAACAGTGAGCTTAATTGGACTGTTTTTGCCCGTTTTTAACCATTATCAGGCTTATGATTTTTGACTCTTAAAATAAGTCTTGCATCCTTTTGTTACATGTATTTGAGTTTCCAGACAGCTCTATACCTGCATATAATTTTGTTTCTCACATGCATTACATTAGTTTTAAGTTGTGCCCTCCAAGGCAAAATCCCGTATACACCACTTTTGCTGCTTTAAAAGGTTACTTCAAGTTAATGAAAGTCAAGGAATTTTGCTTAAGGATCATACAAATGAAATGAGACAGTCTGGCAGAGATGCAGAACAGAGATTATATCTGATCTCCTAAGTTACAACATCAGGGTCTTTTTTGTAAGCATTCAATCATACTTAACCCTTAAACCACTTAAAGTAAATTTTAAAAAAAACGTATTTCTTAAATGAAGGCTGGAAAAATGCAAAGAGGAGTTGGACGTTAGATCCTGCCCGTTTCTGAAGACGTAAATAAATATTTCATCATTAGCACGTGAAAACGAAGCTCTTATTTGGATTTTGATTAAATGAAAAGTGAATTGACCTCTAGCCTAAGTAACAAAGCTACAATATTAACGATGAAGATGATGATGATGATCCGAGCACAGCCACAAGTGACGTGTCGGGTGCGTCTTACTACATTAAGACCTTTCTCTGAATCATCTTTGCAAGCATAATAATAACCTCTGGGATGCATGACTGCTCAAGAGTGTCTCGCTGTCATCTGAATCATTCCTGCATTGTATCAGTCAGACAGAAATGAAATATCAAGAAGGCTAGAGTACTTGCATGCATTTGCTTCTCTCTGAATATCAGTCAGGACTAAGTAGAATAAAACAAAAGCCACTAAAAATAATCCTGCTCAAACCCTTCAAGTGCCGCTGTTTTGTTTGAAGTATCGCCACTTTAACTGCTGAATATAGGCAGTCCTTTTCGTGCTGAGTGAAGTGCTGAATTTTGCATCCTACAAATTAAATATTGCAGCCCTCGTGTGCAAGAAATCTCTGCCGTCAGATACTCGACTTTCTATTAGGTATAGCGTTTTATTGTGTATACAGTTACTTTGGCAAGGTTTTGAATTAGAGGAAAATTGGGATGTTTGTAGTATTTCATTATCACATGTTGGATCACAACAGACTGAACCTATAAAGCCCCCTGAGCCCATTTGAAAATAGTGCATTTGCTGCTGTGCTCTCTTGTAATTGATGCTGATGACAGAGTTCATTGCTTGTGGCCATCTTCAGTCAGGCGAACGCGGGCCCATTTGGGTACTTAGCTTCTGAAATGCAGCTGACAGACTGCTCGTGTTTGTGGCCACGCTACTAGAAGCATAGTACCGCTTGTAGCCATTTGCTGTACTCAGTGGCCACATAGCAGTCATTTACTGTAAGTCAGTATGCGCGCTGCTTTCTGATTTATACCCTGCTTAACTGAAAACGACCATATTTGTGCGCCATGCCCTGATAGTGCTCTAGCAAAGCTGAGTAACCAAATGCATGTTGTATTGAGGTACCCTTGTATCTTTGTTTGCCTGCTAAGAGTAAAACATGTCGCCTGTTCGTAAAATGGATAAGGTTCCACCTGATTAATGTCTGGAAGTTGTCTACTCCAATTATGGTGAGCGGAGTCATCCCTCAGCACACTACAATCATTTTTCCACATCAGCTACCCCAAAACAACCTCCCGCAGCAACGTGAGTGAGTAACCTTTATGTTCCATGATACTGTTAAGTGTATCTGGGCAGAGACTTGTTTTTGAATTGGTAATTATATTTAATAGCCCTATCACTCACAACGCAGAATTCATGCTTTAGTGATTGTGCTAAATTGACACAAATTGAGAGGAATGCACTATAAATATCACCGAGTGTGACCAATAACCAACTTCTGTGGAGAACTTGGCTCTCCTGCTACATTACTCGCGGTAGGAACATGTATATGATAAATCACTGAGGTTTACCAAGGAAAATAAACGAGTCATTAAAACGGGAAGACAAAGGGGAAAAAATGCTGATCATGTTTGGTGTAGAAAAGGCTATTATCTGTGCTTTAAAGTGACAACAATGCACTATCTACAGCAGTCTGCGCTGGTGGTTATTATCAGTTGAGAAGTCATTAGAGGTAAATTCTTCTGTGGTCAAAGTTTGTTTATGGTACTGGCCATTATTACTGGGACGCTCTCCATTTTCACAGGCAAGCTGTGAATGCCCATATGCCTGCAGTATTTTTGTATCTGTGCATTAGCTGCAACTATAAAGATAATCTTAAATATTTTCTTAAGTTACCATCTTTACTGAGGAGATTTCCCAACAGAATCATAAAGTCAGCGGGACGAATCATCAAATTCCTTTTAGCTACATCATACAGATTTGCTGCAAATCAGACCTGATAAGTTTGTTATATTTTGTATGGTATGAAATCATTTTAAATATACTGCCTAGCAGTTTAGTATACATACAGCATGGCTGCACTGCTGTCTGTTTAAAAAAATATATAACTGCAATTTATCAACTTCAACTCAGCACTTTCTCTTGAAATACAGTTCAGCAAAACTCCAGGAGGTGCAATGAATCAGCAAAGCAAGTCTTTTCTTAATAGTTGAACTTTCTTTAGCCAGACAGGATTAAGATGCATGGCCCTGCTTTCTATAACAACACATATGAATCTCCTAAATTCAATGCTTGAGAATGCTAGTTCATGCGTCTGCAGGGATGCAACTTTTGAATGTGGCCTCTGCATAATGATTACCTTAAAGCATTGATAATTCATCAAGGAAAGAGTGTGGCTGTGGAAAGAGCGAGAAAAACTTTGACTAGTCTCTCTCAGTCTTCCATCAACACACATATACATACACAGGAACACACAGGCGCATTAAATATGCTGAGCTTGGTTTGGCCTGGGGCCATTTCTTTTATATATCCATAAAACAGTACATTATTTCCCCGCAGCCTAAAGCTCATGACTGATGTGCATGTCACCTGGTTGGCCTGTATTGTCAACCCTCCAAAGTGCCATCTGCATACAGTCTTACGATGCCTTTTTTGAAATGACAAGAATCATTTTTCAGATCTGGAACCGAATTTGCATCTTTGCTTGCTGTCATATCAAAAATGGGTAAACCGCTGCAAACAAGGGGGCAGAAGCTTGCAATGCATCATTTTCACTGGGGGTCTAAAGGATAGGGAAACACATTTTCCAGGAGAAGATCCATCCCTAAATCCAAGGATTTTTTTCCTCAGCTAACAGTATTTCCAGTAATGGCTTTAGTCAGACATCCCTGGATGGGCTGGATTCTAATCACTTCTTTTACTCGATATCTATTGTGTCAGATATTGGAAGTGAGAAAACCCTGTTGGCTTTTTTTTTTTTTTTTTTTTAGGGAAAAGAGCAAACAAGAACTTATCTGTCTCCAGGCCTCCATGTAGCAGCACATGTCAGGTCTGGAGAAGCAGTGCCTGCCTTATTACAGACTTGATCCCACAGTGCTCTGGCTGCGTGACTGAAGACGGTGACTCTCACCTCTGCACTCTCACGCACTGAGCATTTCTGGATCCTCCACATCCAACAAGTATCTTTCACTGATCCACTTGGTTATAGTGGCTTGCTAGGTGCAAACATTAAATAAAGAAAAGACAGAAAAATAAACTAGCAGACTGTCTCTGGACATCACAACCATTCAGCCTAAATCACTCCAGTCAGTTTGATTAGATGTCTATAAGCAATAAATTGAGGGAGCCACAGTGGCAATCCATTGGGAATCATCTGCTGAGGTTGTGGCTTCAGTCTCATTTAAAAAAAAATGATACCATACAAGGGGCCTGGAGAGCAACAGCAGCAGATGGCTGTAGTTGTGTTAACCTCAAGGCCCTGTCAGAGAAATTAATATTCACTTGCTAATTATTTTGATCTCAAATTGAGAGCCGTCGCCCCCCTCTCACTCCCTCTTTGCTGTCAAAATGAATATGCACATACCCACCATTAGCCCTCACCAGCAAGGTTGAGTGTTGGAAACAAAAAATAATAAAAAAAAGAGACAGAGTAATTCATCCAGAGACAAGGACGTCAATGCATCTGCCCACACGCAATAAAAAATGGGCAAAAGACTTTGTGCAACAAGCATAATGTCAATGCAATTTGAATAATTCAGTCCTTGAAGAATTTGCGGATCATATAGAGAGACATTGATTTTTACAGGCGGGAACGTGAATAAAGAGGATGTAATAAAAAGCCTATCAAAAACAGCAAAGCTCACAGCAGCAATCAAAACCAGTGTTGGCTCCTGTGGTCTGATCATGTGTGGGTACAGAAGAAGCCCCCATAGCTTATTAGTTGTGAATATAATACTGAAGACTCAGCTGAACAATGCTTTCAGTTGACTCTCTGCATGCAGTCTTCCTTTTGTGTTATGCAGCAGAAAAGAGACAGATGTTTGAATTTTTAAAAGGAGCTAGATCATTTTCTGCATTTGTAATCACACGAACAGAATATATCCTTCACACTGCACCTGGATACGTCCTGTATGGTTACAGAAACATCTGTGCTGCTGTTGTTGATCAGGAGCGGTATCAGCAATATTACACGTTTCCTCCTCTGCAGCCAAGTTCTGCGGTGATCCTGGGACGCCTCCCAAAGGAAGGCGAGAAGGACGCAGTTTCATCTTCAAGTCAGAGGTCACGTTTAGCTGCAGTGCCCCCTACGTGCTGGTCGGGTCAACAACTCGCATGTGCCAGGAAGACGGGACCTGGAGCGGATCTCAGCCCCGATGTATAGGTGAGGAAACAAAACTCGCTGATTCACCTAAACACAGAAAATCTCAGTGTTTGAAAACAGTTTTGGAGTTTTCCACTGTAATTACATTTTTCATTCCTAATTATATTACAGCAAACAAATGCACAAAAACATAAAGAACAAAAGGGCTGAAGGTGAATGAGAATCAGGTTGCCATCTGGTGTAAAACTAAATCAAAGTATAAAAATCATTTATGTGCCTCTTTATTTTCATCTGATGTTAGCTGCTAAGGAAATATTTGAAAATGCATAAAATAAAGTGCTTTTTTGTAATTTAAAGAAAATTGAAAACCAAGAAATGCATTTTATTTCCAGTCATGTTACTGCGCCACATCAGTAATGAAACTCCAGAGAGAAATCTTTTTTTTTCACTGTCACATTCTAATTTTTCCAGAGCCCACGAGAACCACGTGTGAAAACCCGGGGACACCTGAGCATGGCTTCATGAATTACTCAACAGGCTTTAAGGTGAACCGAGCAAAGATTGCAATGAATGCATTTCATAAAAATGGCTGTAGGCACTTTAATTCTGGGGTGATTGTGTGTGTGTGTGTGTGTGTGTGTGTGTGTGTGTGTGTGTGTGTGTGTGTGTGTGTGTGTGTGTGTGTGTGTGTGTTTTGTTTAAGAATTTATGGTATAAAGGTGTTTGAAATATTAGAATTTCCACATTTTCCACTATATCTAACAGGTATACAGCTGTGAACACAAAGCACCCAATCAAAGTAGCACTCACTGTAACTCTGATGTGTTAATCACCCTTCGTTTTCTTCTAAATGTGCAATATCCAGTGGATTTTTGTAGGTACAGTTATCATGTATTCCTTTGGATGATGTTATGTGGGTGCAAGGATGTAGCAGAGAAGTGCGTGCATATAATTCCCCTTAAACCAACTGGATTTTTCAACCCCCTGGAATGTCCGTGGGGAGATGTGAGGGAGGAAAAAAATGCATCTTAAAAAAATAAATAAATAAGTAACTGGTGGTATGACCATTGATCTGTGCTCAGTGAGATGAGATGCTTTCAGTCTGTGTGTTTCGCTTTATTTTTGCCCTCCCTATTGCTTTTAGAGTGTCACTTACAAGTGCAATTTCTCCACGACATTCAGCTGAATGTGTGATATGTAATTTATCCCATATGAAAGCATTGGGAGCTTATTTAGATAAGTGCTTGTAATGGCTGTAGTCTTGCATTTTTCTGCATTACTGAACATTTTTACCAATATCCTGAGACTACCGAATGAGAAAATTCACTGTTGATGATGTCTTTAAAGAGTCGACTGGGATGGTAGCAGGAAATAAAAGTCATTTATTAGCAGAACAGAAAGCAGTTGAATATTTTAACCAGAAAGTCATCTTCCTCACTCTTTAATGTCTGTGCATCAGTTGCAAACACAAACATGGGCCATCGCCTCTGGGAATAGCCTCCATCTGCCTCTACACGCTACAGATAATCATTAAAAAAGTGAAAAAAAAACTTTGGTGTGCACTGTGTTTTTTCCAGGCTCTTTAGTTTGATGCTAGGAGCCTATTGGCATTTGCATCATTGTATTGACTTTTTTCACTTTGTGTGCGGTCTGTTGGTGGCCAGGTGGGCAGCAGAGTCGACTTCCAGTGCCAGCAGGGACACATACTGCAGGGCTCCACCACAAGGCTCTGTTTGCCAGATCTCACCTGGACTGGCACCCAGCCAGCCTGCATCTGTAAGTGCTTGTTCCTTATGCTCTAACTATATCTTAACATCACTCGTTGTTGTTTTTCACTACTCCTTCTGGCATCTTGTCGCTGCTTATCCGCATTGCCGACTGCTCCAGACGCTCTGTTTTTGCTTTTCCTCAACACCCGTAGCACCCATCCTCGCACTGTCGATACCTCCCCTCAGCAACTTTTCACATTCGCTCAATCCTGCCATAACCTCTGGCCTCCCAGTAGATTGCAGCTTGCCCCTCAATCAACCTGCCATCATCCTGAGACTGTACTGAACACTGTGATCACTGTCCTTCTGTTTAAACTCCCCGAAAAGTCGACCGACACCAAACTATGGCCGTGTAGTTTAGCCCATTCACTTTGCCAAGATAAGTGGTTTTCTAAAATGTGATGTAGTCCAGTATCCTAGTAAAACCCTTTCAGCTACAGTGGGTTTTTTTACTGGAACATTTCTTATAATAAACTCCATTTTATTAAGCACCCACAATGTAAACACTTCAGCTGTGTGATGATAATGTGCTTCAGATGATATTTCGTAATCTTGATTTCATAACTACAAAAATATACGGCATCCGTTCAAATCCCAGAGACATTTACGCTGAGGAAGCAAGCTGAGGCATTGTAATACCTGCCCCGCGTCCTCTGCCTTCCTTGCAGCCCTGTGTGTCTGTGCATCTGCTGTAGTGGGAGAAGAAGGAGTTTAAGACGAATAGTGAAACCTTGAATATGTGCCTGCTGTGTTTTTGTTGTTCATACACTCAGCTAAAAACAAATCAGGTAAACCTGACAGAAGCTGTTTCAATAGAAACTTGATGCCACTGTACTAAATTAAAATTTCATGTTAAAGGTTCATTATATTCAGAGCATGATGATTTAATTGAAATTTGATGTTTTATATGTTTTATTAAAAATAAAATCTCACACTTTAGAGGTCTTTCTAGGTTCAGGTCAACTCATTATCAGTCCAGTACTTGTACCTGACCAGTTTTAGAGGATTTTATAATGCTACTTTACACTGACTGGTGAATAATTCAAGCATGGAAAAAGGCACCTAATTCCTAAAGGCACACCGGACTGAAAATCAGGTCTCATGGAGTGATCGATTCATATTATAAAGTTTTGATTCGAATTGATTCAAATTGTCATCAATATGCACGGGACAGGTCAGGAGAGAGGTGCAAAAGTGCACATAAAACACAGTGGAGGTTCTGTCGTGGTTTGGAGATGAATTTCAGCCAGTTGTGTTCAGAATCTTGTCAAAATTGCTGGAAATATGAACGTGGAAAAGTACGGTCAGATTTTCATCGTGTAATATCGTCTGGAAAGAGTCCGATTGATAACAGCTTCATTTTTTAGCAAGACCCCAAACATACTGTCAATGCAGCAAAAGCTTCCCTAGATAGAAAAACACACACTGGAAAACTACCAGTCATGAATTGGCCTCCCCAGAGCCCGGACCTCAACAATATTGAAGCAGTGTGGGATCATTTTGACAGAACAAAAGGCAGCCAACATCAAAAGGAGAGCTTTGAATGTCCTTCAGGAAGAAATATTCCTGAAGACTGCTTGAAGAAATGACACCAATGCTGCGTAAGAGTTCAGGCTGTGTTGAAGAATAAATGTGGTACCAAATACTGACTTTCAGGCTCGTTAGAACTGTACAAACTCTGGTGTTGCTTTATATACTGTATTTTCATGTATGTTTGCACATGTTTGCATATGCATATTCAATAAATACCTGCACGTATTTCCCATTATGAACCTGTCAAAATATAAAGAAGAGACATTTACGCAGTACTGTATATAAAGTCAGTTGTTGTGCAGAGATTCTTTTTCAAATTAAGATTTTTTTTAAATTAAGATTGTTCTCAAAACTTCAGCTGAAAGCAGAAAAGACTACAAAAAACATACCTGTCTACACTTGACAGCTCCTCAGCCCTTCCTGCTCCACCTCTATCTTCAAACTGCTGACCCTGTCATCCTGCTCGCTATAGAATAATTCAGGATGTTGCACCTCCCCTGACTCCTTAATGGCATTGTGATGGATACCCAAAAATAGAGCAGCAGTCAGAGCAGATTTAAATCAATATTATTATAAATTATAAAACTCATATGTAAAAATGTGATTTTTAACTAAAAGACTGACATCGTATTGCCGGAGGTGTGGGAGCAGCTGTGTTTGGTGAGGATTAATATCTATATGCAGTTAAATGATTGCTACAGAGTGAAACACATATAGTCTGTATTGCACCGCTTTGTGAGTCTTCAAAAAAGTCGAGATGACTCTGCTGCTAACAAAGGAAAATATTATAACACGAAAATAAAATAGAAAACAAATCACTAGACGAGAAGATTAATTTGAAGTCCCTTTCACTTTGTTAAACACTAGTTCTCTTCATTATTTTCTGAGGAAGCCTAATGCGTAACAATATATTCTTAATTTATATCCGTGCTTAATTTAAAGCTCTTCGTCATCTTTTATCTGCCACGAGACGGACAGCAGAAGCCGAGGACACGATTCAGTCAATTGTTAGGCAAATTTATGCTACATAACTCATTAAAATTCGTGTTTACCTGCTTTGTTTTTAAATATGGTAATTAAGGTTTCAGCCTTAATTGATTAATAATGGATTAATGACTTCCACCATACCTGACAAAACAAGAAATGTTAATGCCTCAACCTAGTCTTAAACTTTAGTAAATCTCTACATTTCTCTAAAGACAGTTTATATTTTTATACTGAAAGAGTGAAAAATAAAATATAAGCCATGTTTATGCCTACTGGATATTGATTTGATTTGCTTCCTGAATATTCCCGCCGTGCACATTACTGCACTGATTAGTCCTCAAGAAGCTGCGAGCAACCTTTTTGAATATTGTGTACCAACAGAACATCCCACCAGCCACAATTACTTGAATGGGCATAAAATAATATATTAAAAAAAACAATGTTTTAAGGTTTTTGCTTTATTTTCTTGACTTGGGCTGTTCAGCAGGTGCAGTTTCATTGCAGGGTGTGCCTACTGTGGTTGCAACTTTTCAGGAGCTGCTCTCTGGCCTTGTTCCATCACCTGTAGTGGCTTGAAAAATGTATTGATTTTACCCCTGACCTCCTCTTGTCATTGTTAGCTGGAATTGAAAACACAGTCTTAGAATACAGAATTTATGTTTGGCAGTCACCGCTATCTTTTACCCTACAGTTTAAGGAAAGACCCTCAAAATAAATGACTGAGAAACATTCTTAGCCTAATGCTACATTAACATTGGTCATTTAAATACTCTAATCGTCAGTAGGTTAGCTTGCCATAAAACTTTGTGGCACATTAGCTTATTAACTGGCAGGCAGCATCACATCCATCAGATATCATGCATTCATGCCACACTGTTTTCCTAATATTTTTTATTGAAAGACTTCTCTAAATCTGAAGGTCATGCATATAAATTTTTTTGTGCAAGTAGAATCTCTTTTCACTATGGCACAGTTCACACTGGCGCAGGCTTCTTGTGAATAGAAAACTCGAGATGTGTTTTTTATAAGTCACAGTAGCTCTAACCCACACCTCCAATCAAGCTTCATTGATTGAACCTCAGGTTTGTTAACTAGATTCCAATTAGCTTCTGCTGTTGTCATTAGCCCAGAGGTAAATGATGTATTCAGGAGGGACCTGAACAATAACTTGTGTGCTGTGCTGTTAGTTAAACTTGCTTGTGTTGGTTCATAATTGTAACTCCTAGCATTAGGACTGAGCAGCCTGAATGTTTTTTGCAATAGCATGTGTCATTAAATAGTGCATGTGGTTGCTATGAATGGGAGATACAAAAAAAAGATTTTGGTTTAATAAAACTGCAAATCATTGTCCAGTAAATTAATGACAGCCAAGTAATTTTTTATGCGTTCATGCCTGGAGATGGTTACACAGGCCCAGTGGGGTGTCTGGCCCAAAAAACATTGTGGATAAACAGTGGTTATTAGAGGTGGGAATCACCATACATCCCACGATACGATATTATCACAATACTTAATGCACGATACGATATTATTGCGATTTTTTTTTAAAATATCTGCGATATTCAGATTCTGTACATAAAGGTAAACTTTATCAGTATTCATTTTATCTAATATCAAAGTCTCGCACTCAGTCTTTCTCTCATTTCAGTCAGTTTTATTGTTGACAAACTGAATGGTTTGTATTACAGTCTAGTCCAACTTAACTGAATGCAACCATCTGGTACAATTATAGCTATTCTGAACTATGCAATTTATGAAAACCATGCAGCCCCTTCAGCAACTGAAGAATTTGAAAGTAAATTAAAACAAAATATAATTTTACATTAAATAAAAAAGTTTTAAACTTAATTAAAATTAAACATGTCTTAAATTAAAATAAGTAAACTGTCATGTTTATTGCTGCCAAAAAAAAGTTAAACACATTTGGACAGTGAAGGAATGTCAGGGTTCTTGCTCAGAAAAAGGAGCTGATCAACATGCTCTAAAGTCAGAGCACAAAAACTTTTTTTGTAACAAAATATCGATTTCTGCTGTCCCTGTATCGATACATTATTAGCAAACAAAATATCACGATACTACACAGTATCGATTTTTTCCCCCACCCCTAGTGGTTATGTATATGTATTTCAGTGTGAGTGCTTTTGTGTGGATCCAACACTCTGTTGTGACCTTCGGTCAAAACACAGTCATAAATCCTCTAAAATACCTTTCTCTATGATTAAATGGTCCTCTGTTACTGTGAAGCCACTTAATGGATTTAAAAGTGAAGCCAACCAATCTTATACAGCTGGCAAAAGCAAAAACTTGGAGGGATTATCAACACATTTAATGCAAGTGATGCAATGGACGCAAGTCAGAATTTAATATTCCTGGCTCTTACTCTTGTTATCTCTATCAGATTATATTGTTATATAACAATATTATTATTCATTCTCTAATATATAAAAAACTTGAATAAATCGAAAAACTGAAAGACCTGTATGTATGTCTACAGATTAATGAGATTGCTTGTAATAAATAAAGTTGTGTGTTACAAGAAAAGAAAACATTGTAACAGATTAAAAGTTAACTTTATGCTATCGACCGTGGCCTGCTGTTACTAAAGCTGGCTGACCTTCTTGTCCCTTACAGAAATCCATCAGCATGGCTGTCTCTCTGTGTCTGCCTCTATCTACCTCTGCCTCTCAGTCTGTATCCCTAGCCCCATAGCTAAGAGATAGCAGCGTTGAATGAAGAACATTGCATGTTGTCGTGTGACACAAAAACTGTTCTTTGAGGCTCCTTGTAATCTCAGAAGTAAAGCCCACTGTGCCGTTTGAAGTGTAAATAAACTGTCAGCTGAATCTGATGAGGAACATGATATGTGTTTGGTACAATTCACAGGCCTTGTAAGTGCCTTTAGTATTCATGGTCTACAAACTGTGCACCACACTGGACATATGCTGACAGTCATTTTAAAGGAGTTACTTAGACTTGTCCTCAGGCAGTAGGGAGGGAATATAGCTTTATGTTTCTAGCTTTAATATCTACAACCCGTTGAAAGAGGTAGTTTTGGTTTTTCTTTCTCTTTTTTTTTGCACTGTGTAAATAAAAACCACCTCATTAAAAAAGTTCTGTGTGGCACACGCGGTTGATTTAAACAGTTTTTTCTAATGCATGCTAAATTGTTACATCCAGTTATAAGTATATGATGCATTAGATGAGCTTTCTGCTAAATTTCAACACAACCTTTACCTTCACGGGCCTCTTTAACTTCCTAGAAAATGGACACTGTGCTTGCAGACATGCACACTCACCCACATATATAATACTACTTGAACATTTCTCAAACACCAGCAGCAGTAATATCCAGAAAGAGGAATTTCCAGCAGTCTGCTCGTCTTTCATAAAGCCCAAACTGGGTTTCATCCTGGCATCCCTTCCACACCCTATTGCCACTAATGTCATTAAGACGCCATGAAGAACTGATTTGGTACTGTGACTCACTTGCAGCTGTCTCCCATTTGACAGCTGGCAACATATTTTTTCACTCACAAACTGCAAAATTATTTCGCTGTTTTCACATTATGGTCGATGCCTCAGAGGCTGAATGCTCAGCTTTTTTTTTGGTTTGTAGGGTGATTTGCATAAACTTTTGTTTTGTAGGGAGAGACTGTTGAAGTGAAAATTTAAGCTAAGTGTAATCAGTGTATTCAGATATTTAATTCAGACTAAATAAGACACTGGTGTTTTGGCAACACGACAATAACAGTGTTTGCCCCCAGTTTGTTATTCGTCTAAATGCTATCCTAAATTTCTCCCTGCTTTGTTTTACTTTTTGGAAACAGAAGACAGGAGACAAAACGCATTTCAACACTTTTGTGGATGGGAGATTTCACTTTCTGAATTTTATTCTTTCCAAATAAAACATGACAAACTATTTAGTGGTTGGTCATTCGTTGTCATGGAGCTCTCACACTTTTTTCCTCAGTGTAGTCAGCCCAGGCTGCACCGTACATGCACGCTCTCATGCTGTACGCTCTCACAAGGTTTAAAACAACGTTTGCTTCAGCACTTTTCTTTCCCACAAGGACACCAGTGAGCTTAGACCAGCTCGGTCCTGCCCTTGAACATTTTCGATTATTTCAAGATATACACAAACACCTCCAAATGTTTTGGGGGGTTTTCAGCTGCTAGCTGAATTACAATGAGTTCACCTAGACCTTGTGTTGCACTGCTATAGCATTTAAATGCAGGCATTCCTTATTGCTTGCAATCTGTGACCGGTAGCTGACACAGTTAAGGTTTGGATATAATTTGGCTCCCGCTCACGTTGGAGGAAAATTCAGTGTAAAGTTAAGCAGTGCATATCCTAACCCACAAGATTGTATTCATATTAGAACAGAAACATAAACATATTAAAGTATCAGCATGCTTCCTAATAGCTGCCTGCACTCAATTAAATTGTAAGATATGCGTACTTCCCTTTTTACCCCCACCCACCCCCTGTATCTTCTTCTTCCTCCCCCTAGTGAGAGCTTAATTATCTTTTCTCTATCTGTACATCTTTCTGAGGTGTGTGTGTGTGTGTGTGTGTGTGTGTGTGTGTGTGTGTGTGTGTGTGTGTGTGTGTGTGTGTGTGGTGCACGACTCTATTTGTATGCATGTCTGGGATTGTGATGTGAATGTGTGTGTACTAACACATTGCTCCTCTGCTTGATATCCAGCTCACTCCTGCAAGCAGCCGCGGAGCCCAGCCAACGCTGACGTCATGGGTCTAGACCTGCCTTCGTACGGCTACACCCTGGTGTACACCTGTCAGCCAGGTTATTTCCTCTCCGGAGGTTCAGAGCACCGTGTCTGCCGCTCCGACGGCAGCTGGACTGGCAAGGTGCCCGTGTGCAGAGGTACGTGGCTGGCAAAGGTCTGCGGGGGGCAAATGATTGAAAAAGTGGTAAGAAGGGAAAGAGTTGGAGTTAAAGATAAATCATCCAAAACAATAACGAGGTGCGTTCTGTGAGCCTATCGTATAACTGCCAGCAAGTTTCTCAAAGTTTCATCAATGTTAGCGTTAGAGCATAGCCACCACAGGTTTTAGCAAAAGAGGGAAAAGTACAATGCAGGCAGTATGTTACAGCTGAGTGCTATTTGTTTTGGAAACATCCTCCAGCTGTTAGACCCTGCTGCGTATCACAATATCTTTGTGACAGATATATTTATGTTCTTTTCAGCCGGTTCCAAATCGCATGAGAAAACTGTCAAACATATACTGGGAACACCAAGCCCTAAAATAAACGGTGAGTATTGAACTGTACGAGCTTTCCATTTAATACATGCAGAAGTCGACAATCCTGTACTGCATCTGCCGTTTGATAGGCTCGGCATTAACTGCTGCACAGAAACATTTTGTTTCTTAAACAGCAGGAAAAAATCATCTCCGTACAACCAACGCTCGCCCTTTTTCATTGTATGCACTCTGCATAGTGTGAGCAATGTTTATCTTCATCAGATCACATAAATAATAATTATGTATTGCCTCTTGCACAAAACCTAGTGTTGTAGCGTAGTATTGCAGGTTATAGGTTCCGCCGTAGAGGAGAATTATTAAAATGATGAAAATTATTGGTGTAGAGCGTGGTGCATATTTGTCCGTGGCTATATTACAAATACAGCAGGTTTCCTTTTTCCATTTCAATATATGCCTCTTTCAGAGTCATTTAGAGCAAATAATTACTGCAAAACAAGATTTAAATCCAATTTGTTCCAGGCAAAATTAACAGGTCATAATAGGGAGCGATATTCGCATAATATACGTACGACGCGTTTCATCTGTAATAGAAAATGGTGCAGCATGGTAATTACTTGTAAAACTGTACCACAATACATGCATGTAAATTTATGCTGTAATTATGATGAAAATATACTAAAGTCTCTGAATTTGCCTTGAGCATCGAAGAGCACTGTAACGCATTAAAGAAAAAATTTTAAATGTGTTCGTTTAGAATATGCTAATAGAAATTGTAATTAATTGGTGATGCATATGTGGTTCAAACATGAAGCTTTCCAACATGAAGCTTCCTCCCGGAATGAAATCTGTATTTTTACTGCCAGGTTCTTTCCAGACCTTTAGGACAGCCTTCATCCTTGCCAAATGGACTGGTACTTATTTAGTACTTTTCTATTCTTACTGAGCACTAAAGCTCTTTACTATTATGTTTTTCTGTCAGCTTCAACTGTACTTGAACTGTTATTCAGCAGATTCTGATATGCTAACATAATGTAAGATTGTTAACATGGTATCTGTATTGTAGGCACCATCACTGTGTCCATGTTAGATATAAGCACGTAGCATATACCAACATATCACTGTAAAACTAAAGAGGCTGCTTCAAATGTTGTCAGTAAAGCCTGCACATATCAAGGCTGTATCATCAAGGCTTGTGTTATCAATACTAAATACTTTGGCTAGGTAAGCTGTTCATATTTACTCAGGAAGCCTAAATTGAAATTTTAAAAAATAAGTAAAGTAGAGTGCATTAAGACATTTAAACACAGAAGAAAATCTGTCCAGGGGTCTGTGCAAAACACAAAAAAGAGGTTTCTGTTTTATTTTTTAGCATTTTCAATTCTCATCTTTACACAAATTAAGTGACCACCATTGACCCAAGCTACCAAGTCCCACTTCTTCAGTAATTACTAGGTTATTATTCAGACCAAGATTAATGTTTTTTCCTGCTATTAACTACAAAGCGTCACCTTTCTGCGTTCTTGCAGGCTAGAAGAAGTTTTTCCACTGCATAATATTAAAAGTTTCTGCCGATTTCACAGAGCAAGCCTACAGTTATCGCTTTAAAATTGTATTTAATTATCACTGGCTGAGATTGTCAAAGCATATAAGGAACTTGATATTCAAATTGAATGACGAGATTGTTATCAGCTGTCTGTTATGTTGATTCCACGCCGTTTCTAATTACCCTTTTGCAGCGTTGGAGTCGGCTTGAATTACAACCATGATGTTGACTTGATGTTTAAAATATACGTGTTTGAACCGGTAGTTCCCCAGGAGTTAATTTGATGTAATTTTTTTAATGACAAAATGTTTTGACATTACTTAGCGAGGTTTCATTTTCCCACAGTTCCCGATGACGTCTTTGCACCTGATTTCATCTGGAAGGGTTCATATGACTACAAGGGCCAAAAGCAGCCAATGACTTTAACAGTCGCCAGCTTTAATGCCACAACGGGAAAAGTCAATGTAACTTTAAGAGACAGTAGCATGGAGTTTCTGCTCTCTGGTGAGTCATCAATAAATCATCTGTCTTCTACATCCTCCCCCCTAACCGCCCCTCAACAAATCTGTGTGCACTTCCATTTATTTTGAGGATGCCTCATGTCAATCAGTCAATCACCAAATGATCTCATGCATGAGAGTGGAAATTAACTATTGGCACTAAAGACGGATGTATCAGTCTGCAGCGAGTGACTGACTAACTGCCCACTCAAGAGTCACTCGTCTCCTCCCCTCCTCCCCCAGCTGTTTCTTCTTTTCTCACCTCTTCTTTTCTTCTCCGGCTTTTCTTCATTTTCCCCGCTCGCTTCTCTCTGCTTTTATCATTCTGCCACACTCATTGCCTCATCTCTTTACTCGCATCATTTCTCTTCTTGTCCTTACCTTGTAGGAGTCTACAAACGCCAGGAGGCACGGCTAATGCTCCTGCTGTACCAGATGAGAGCAGTGGCCCACAGCTCCTTGAGCAGGATTACTGATGAGACCTGGGCAATGGACGGATTTGTGAGTGTAAACAGGAATTTGAATCACACGGGAAGTAATCTTTGGAGAACAAAAAGCAGGCGCTGCAGCTGTAATTTATTTTATTAAGTCTGTCAGACAGATAGAATGACGAGAGAAATGGGCTATAACTAGTTGGAAGCCAAAAATAAGCCTCCCCTGGACTTAATGAAACCGCTGTGTCCTTATTGTTTGCTGTGATCCTACTTAAGAGTGCCAAGAGAAAAAAATCATAACATATGAGAAAAGAATGTGCTCACAAGCAGAATAGTAATTTCTCGGCTTACTGTGTGTTCCCGCTGGTGCATGTTTACACTGGCTCAACCTCAGATGCATCAGGCGCGGTGTACAAACCATTTCGCTGCACCTACACTGACAATTTGCTGAATAAGCTCAGACGTACATCTGAGATCTAAGGGACCCGGAACAACTGCAGAATCATTTTGGTTGTTAAATTTGAAGTTCTTTTTCTAAAATAAACTTCAAGGTCCACTTAATAACAGCCACTGACAGGCAACTGCACACCGCCGAGCTATTGATAGCATAGCTCACAGCTTCTGCAGAAGAGTTTCGGAGAAACAAGAGTGTTATTTTTGAATGTAGCACGACAGAATCTGTCGGCTGTCGTGCTAAATACGGTATAGCAGAGGTTTTTGATGATGCGTAGAACAGATGTGTCACAGATTTTATTTATGCAGATGAAACAAAGCACTGTTTTTCAAGACCTCCGTTATGCATTTCTGCCAGGTTTCAGCTGAGCCTGAGGGCGGTAGCTATGTGTTCCAAGGCTTCATACAGAGTAAAGACTACGGACAGTTTGGGCTACAGCGACTTGGTATGCATTTTTTTCCCCTTCCAATACAGTAATCCTCATTGCCATCTGTCACACATCCATCTAATCATTTTCCATTTTTAATAACATGTTGTGTATGATTAATTTGCATGAATTTTCAAACTTTACTGTGGAATATCTGTGTAGGTTCTCAGTCATCCAGGTCATGGTAGTCTTAAGAGCTTGTTTAAGTTTTTTGAAAATGTTTCACCTCAAAATCAAGAGTCTAATTCAGTCCCAGGTATTTAAACCTTAGCGGGGGGTTGTTGCTTGTCACTTTCCTTCGTGACAGGCTAAATTTGTCTCGATATCTGAGCTGAAGAGGTTGGAGAAGGACACTTAACTCCAGCACACATGCACCAAAGACACTTTTAAAGGCATTCATGTAAAGTATTATTTAAAAAAAACTCAACTACTACCTGAGATACTATATGAATAATATGGCTGTTATACTATTATACTGGCAGCATTCATACACTTAAAGTGCCTTACTCCTCGTACCTGCTTTCAGCCACCTCTTACCTCAACCATACAGCGAGCAGCAGATTATCCACTCCACCATCATTGCCCTTCACTTGTGTGTGCTCTACATTAACGCTGCCATCATCATATGATGGTCTCCAGGAGATTATAGCAGTCACAGTGATCATCATCAGTATGATCATTATGGATATCATCTGGCTGCTGTGTCTCCAACTCCAGCTTTATGATTTTCATCATCGTCGTCATTACCACCAACAGATATGTATCATTCTGGTTTTTTGTCTCTCTATTTTGTTCTTTGCATTTTTTTTTCCAATGCATATCCTGCATACAGTCTCTGTTTTTCATTTCCTCTGGTTAAATGTTGTGTTTGCCATGTCGCAGGTTTGAGCGTGAGAGAGAACGTTACGCTCACCGACCCTGAAACCAACGGCTCCACCAACAGCAGTTCTGTCGCTGTCGCCATCCTCGTGCCTTTCTTTGCTCTCATCTTTGCAGGCCTCGGTTTCTATCTCTACAAGCAGCGGTACGTAGTGGACCCTGGTTTCTGCCACACTAGCTGCCGTAGTGGACATCTCTTTGGTTCCCACATGTGAAAGAATGTAGAGTCTGTGTTCCCAGGTTGAGCTTTAGTAATTTACTACACACTTGATGTCAAAGTTATAGACTCCCAGATATTTCTAGATGTCTTCACATTTGCAGCCAGTAGTGGATGGTACACAGCGGCCCACTTCCAGAGTCTGCTTTATCGCAGTAAAGTTCCTCACTCAATACAGTAACTTACTTGTGAGAGACTTCAAAGCCTGATGCAATATTAGTCAACGTATTACCATCTAAAGTGTATTACACAGCAGCATGCTTTAGGTTTTTTAATGAGAATGGCTTTCATACAAAGCGTAATTTGCTATATGTTCACACGTGTAAGTAATGCACAGGGTGTGTATTGTGTGCAGATGGAAGGATTTCCCCTTAATTTAAACGGAATAGCTCTCAGAGCATAGCATGCACATTTTGCACTCATGCAAATTTTGCACTCATTATGTTACCTACCAGAGAAATGGCACAGGGCACCTCTGACTGCTCTTTTCAACAGTAATTACAATTCAGTCTCATTTACCAGCTACAGCAGTCCGGACCAAGATAATGGAAAAGTGTTTATATGATTGGAAGGATGGTAGATAATTGGCTTACTATGTCTAACTAATATGCACCCTTCCATCCTTTTTTTTTTTTCTCCCCAGGAAAACAGATAAAGCGCAGTACACAGGATGCTCTGTCCACGAGAACAACAATGGACAGGCCACTTTTGAGAATCCCATGTATAACACGAACACGAAAGCTGCTGAGGGGAAAGTTGTCCGCTTTGACCCCAATCTCAACACCATCTGCACCATGGTTTGATGTCTATAGAGTATCAGAAAAAGGACCGGAGAAAACGACCTCTCCGGGTTTGTTTCACGTGACTATATATAGACATATTTATATATTTCCCAGTTTCTAAAGTCACCGAATTGCTCAGAAACATAAAGCACACTTTCAGCAACACTTTAAGGTGGTTGCGATCGATCGTATACACAAAGTAAAAGATGAAAGAGTGAGGACGAGTAGGTACCGCACCTATTCAGATTTTCCCCTAGTCTGGTGAAGAGAAGTGTTTTTTTGCACTCTGTGAGTGTTGGCTTTATAAATAAAAGAGCCTGCGGCATATAGATAAAATAGAGTATTTTATACTCTGTAGTATAAATATAGAGGGGTTATTTCGTAATACCAAATGAAAATTTTAATGTTTTCTGTTACAACAAAAAAGAAAAAGAAAAAACTAAACAAAAAAACAAAACAGCCCCGATCTACGCTGTTTTGTTTGCTTTCGTCTTAGTCTTACATCATCCTGATGAGAATTATTTTTCTGTCATGGAGGTGAGGAGCCTCTCAACTGTGAGTTGATCAATCTAATCTGTTTTCTGTTTTCCAAGCAGCGGGGTGTGTAAGCGCAGATGAAGTGGTAGAAGAGAAACAGGCTCTCTTTGAATAGCGTCGATGCTGAAGTCTGTTCAAAGTTATATGGTCAATTATACCTCTTAATTGGGTGGTACCTCCTACTGAGGAAATGTATGGCCAGGGATTTAATTACTGAGGTGCAGCACACTTTTCCGAGTGCCACTGGCAAGGCTTAGGCTTCTGACGACAACAGAGTGCATTTTCTTCACCAGAGATATATTTAGCATTAGTATTTATTGATGTTTGCAATGAATTTGTTTTTGACTGAAATGTTCGCACAGTTTGACAAGGCCAACCGTTCTGTACTTGTCAGTGAATCGGTGATTTTGGGACTTATTAAACTGGTAGCTAGGTTTTCCACTGATGGTTTTTGCCTCTCAGAAAAACTTTGTGCCCCAAATGAGCCAAATCTGGAGTGAAGTAACCCCCGGCCTTGAGCCTGTATATATCAAGAATTTCAAAGTAGGAGTTGCTTGCCTAATTAGTTCAGGTTTTCTTAAAAAACAAGGTCAAGAATAACTACACTGCACAGAACATACAACTGGCCAGGTTTCCCAGAAGTTCATTTAAGCCTGGAAGTCAGTAAATTGATATGTGAGTGGGCAGCCTGAGCCTTTTATTATGTTAATCAATATTTTGACAGCCTTATGTTAGAGTAACTCTTAAAAACAAAATAAGCGCAACTACCCCATCATCTCTAATTTTCAGAGCGGTGTGTGTTCTACAATTCTTTTGGGAAACCGTGCCTTAGTCAGTATATTCTTTATTCATACTCCTACTCTAAGACACTTGATGAATACACGGCCTTGGCCTGTTTTATTAACACTGAAACAATTTTTTTTTGAAACCATCAGCTTCTGCCAACAAATGTACAGTATACACAAGAATTTGCACACTTAAACATGAACCACCATTCATTTTAAACTCCCATCCAAGACCAGTTATGTTTTAAATATTTTAAAAAAAGTATAGAATTTGACACTGTCATCACATTTCTACATCATTGCAGTGCCTTGAATACTGTATGGGCATGTGTTTTTTAAGAAAGACATTACATATATTGTATTAGTAAAACTGCACACTGGTGTAATTTATCTGCACAGTTTGCAATGATTTAGCAGAGTGATGTCAGAGGGTTTATCTGTGACGAGGCATCAAAAAGCAGCTCATAGTTTCATAACTGTGCATGTTGGCAAAAAGTGATCCAGTATAGCAATTGCTGCTATAGTACTTTGTACCACTACGTTGACTCCTGTCATTGCTATTCCATTTTGTACATTTATACAGTTTTGATACTTGATGGCATTCTTTGGCAAGATGTCTTGTGTTATCGATATGTACTATATTTTGCAAGTTTCACATTTCTTATGGATGAAAAAAAATAATAAATGCATCTGGTCAAAACAGTATACGGTCAGTCTTACACCCAGAGACTCCGGAGTAGAGTAGAATGCTTTTAAATGTACCACACAGTTGTTATCCCGTTCAAAAACCTGTGAATAAGAACATGTACATATAACAAAACTTTTGTAAAGAGATATATTTTTTATGCAATTAAAGCATTTGTAAGTTATTGAATATGTTGTGTAAAATTTCACATGTAAATGTCATGTAAGATCAAAAAAATTTGTATTTTTTCTTTATCAGCAATGTATAAATCGTTAATTTATATATAAAATATAAAATAATGAACATGTGTTGATGATTCTTATTTCTGATTTGCTTGGTTCTGTTAAACTGCAGTTTATTTGCTTTGTAAAGAAAGTTTTAATAAGCACACTTCCTGATTCAATAGGAAGTAAGGAGGTAAGTAACAGCCAGGTGTTGCTAGTCAAATACACTTGATGAATTGGTTACCTGGAAGTGTGAGCACCTCTATAAAAGCGCAAACTTTGGTAATTTGTTGGACTGGAGCATTCAGGTTTGTGTATTAAAACAATGCCAGGAGTGGATTTCATCTTTCATCAGACCATGCAATGCTCAGAAAAACTGCAAAACACCCAAGAGCTAGATCTCAAACCCCACCTGCTTCAGTTACTGTGTTAAATTTCAAAGTTCATGACAGTAGAATTGGAAATAAACTGAAGTATGGCTTGTGTTGAAGTTTGTTTAGGAGACAGCCTCTTCTCTCTTAACATGGCATGAGAGCTTAGATTTGTGAGGTTGCCTCTGAACGAACAGGACTCCTAGAATAATGTTTCTTTGACTGATGAGACCACAGCAGAGATGTTTGGCGATAATGCTAAGCACCATTGATGAAAAGCAAACACCATATCATCAAGACGTTGTCTTGGGCTTGTTTTGCAGCCACAGGACCTGAGCAGCTTGCAGTCATTGAGTCAGCCATGAACTCCTCTGTATATCAAAGTATTGTACAGTCAAATGTGAAGCTTGGTGAAACGAGGTCATACAACAGAACAATGATCTCAAGCACAACAACAAATCTCCAAGAGAAAAAGAAAAGAATGAAGGTGTTTCAGTGCCTCAGTCAAAGTTCAGACCTCAGCCCAGTCGAAATACTATGAGAGAAACTGAGAACGGAGGCAGCATTATAAAGAAACTTCGGACAAAATTCCTTCACAGTGATGTGAGCGACTGATAAAGTCATACAGAAAACAGTTACGTGGTTCTACGTGCTGTTGAATCATTGGGTGTACTTAGTTTGAGGACTGCATAGAGTAGATAGATCAGGGGTGTCGAACTCCAGGCCTTGATGGCCGCTGTCCTGCAGGTTTTAGATCTCACCCTGGGTCAACACACATGAATCACATGATTAGTTCATTACCAGGCCTCTGGAGAACTTCAAGATATGTTGAGGAGGTCAGCTGTGATGTATCAAGGACACATCTAAAACCCGCAGGACACCGGCCTCGAGGCCTGGAGTTTGACACCTGTGCTCTAGAGCTTTGAAGTCTGCCATGTGTCAGTGTGATCAATAAATGCAGTCTTACACTTTCAAACAGTGCTTAAAATAAAAAAATGAAAAAAACCTGCTGGATTTTAAAGGTCTCTTTGTCTCTACTGATCCAAATCTTTTTTGTGTGTTGCTTCTTACAAATTTCCTCTGGAATGGGCACAAAAATGAAAATGCATTTCAGTGTACTTGGCTTTGCATGCAAAATGTATAACAGGTGTTCTTTGTTCTTTATTTATTTTTAATTTTTTTTCACAATTCTTTGGATTTCAGCAATTTGGATGATTGACCATTTATGCATAATAGAGAGAGCGCAAGTTCTACAAAATGCATGTGAAAATTGAGGCATTTGAGAGAAACAAACCCTGTTCCCCTACAAAGAACTCAATTTACCATGCATGAAAAAGTGTGTGCATTTGTCAACAAGACTACCTTTCTAGAAAACAGCGGAAAATAGTGTCTGTGAAGTCTTTTAAGGAAGACAAATTGAACAAATTACAATAACAAAACAAACTATACGAAGGAGAAATTCATTAGTGTCCTACTGATACTGATACTACTGGGAAGAGAGGAGATAACTGTGGTATCACAGTAGAGGTGATCAGCAAGGGAGCGAGGCAGAGATCACAGAATACTCGATAAGGAATGTATGAAGAAGCCTCATAACAATCAACCCGCAAGCACATGAGTGACATGAATTGGTTTGATTTCATCCCGAGGTTAAGCATGCACTTTAATATTTAAGCCTGGGATTTGTGTATGGATTAGAAATATTTGCCAGAAGGATTTTACATTGAAGTTCCACTGAAGCATCATCAAGCAGGCTTTGCCATAGGGGTGATGATGTAAAGTAAGCCGTGCATAGTCGAGGATGTCAGAAAGACTCATGGTGTTTGCTAGGTGTGCGTGTGAAGACCTTTTAAACACTGACGTGACTCTTCTGTTTGTTCTTAGAACAGCATTCGCAGTGTCAGCTTTCTGCTGCAGTTTGTACCACGCCATGCTTATAAATGCACAATTAAGATCTGAAGACTTTGCATGTTAGTGCAGCAAGCTGATTTCTCTGTCCTGATTATGATATGAGGCATTGGTAGTCTTGGGGCGTGGGCCTGTGACTGGTAAAGAAAATCAGTTTGCAGAGGTGCATGCCCGGGTACAATGATGGGATGTTCCTGCCTCCCTTTGATGTTCAGATACCCTGCGGTGCTCCTCCACTTTCATCAAGGGCTCACCAACATTCCCAGCCAGCTATATTGACACTTTACGTCATAGATGGAAATTTTTATACATCGCTCCAGATTTCCCAACAGGAACTCGTCTGATATGAGTGCCCACTGTTGAGGGAATCGCTTCTTTGCCTGCATCGGATAACAGATTACATTTACAGAGTGAAGCAGAAGCCAGGAAAGTTGCTGGTTTACTGATATGTGAAACTTTTGGCTTTAATGGCCTGAACCGTGAGGTGACTAACCATCCCCTTTCTTGGTATACATTTCTTTTTTTTAAAGAAGTAAATGAACCATTTTAAACCAAGTTAGATAATGTCCTCAGGTGTGTGGACTGCTCGTGATACAAATGGGAAGCTGCTGACAGTAAAATATTAGTGAGAGATGCACTCAAACGCAGATAAAGCTAATGAAAATTTTATTTCTTAGCTTCTATAGGCTTTTTTTCTGTCATTTGTAAGGTTTTTCTATTTTTCCCCACCATGTCTTCCACCAAGAATCAAACCTGAAACACTTCTTTATTTGGAAGATATTTAAGGGACACAAATTCCTAATGAATCATGGCTTTAGTAGAAGTATTTTCGCCAGTCATAACAATAAAATTCATGTAAAGGTTATGTCTTGGAAAATGGACTGGGATTTAATATTCTGAACCGTTTCCGAGAGCAGGGGCTGGAAGAGTTATATAGTTTAATGTACTCTTAATCTTAAAGTGGATGAATAATGTAAATTCCTCTATAACCTTTTCGGCTAAATAAATGTTTAACCCACAGTTAAATCACAGGGCTGCAGGGAAATAGCTTACGGCAGACTGAGGTAGTATATGACGGTTGATATAACTGGGGCCAACAAGCATGATCATAGCAATAAAAAATAAATAAAAAACTGGGGGAGGGTGTGTGTGTGTGTCGAGGGTAGTTAGTGGTGCAGGATTATTGTAGATCCAGAGCACTTTGGGGATTTTGAAGATTCTTACAAAATGATTAGTTATCTGGCAGCTCTCCTCTTAAATCACGACAAAGACATTTACTGTAACATTATTTCCTTCCTCAGTGCTTTAGGTTACAGGTATATCATGGCCTATGTAAATTTTATAGAATACTGCTCACGTGAAGATAAATATGTCGTACTGGACTTCCCAGTACTTTAGGTACTCTACTTAAAGAAAAGAAAGAAAATGCAATGGTCTAACTGACTGGGAAATATAGTTTTTTGTTTTCTTTCCCAGATTTATCGTTGTCGCTGTGAGGATCCCAAACGGCTCATAGAAACTAACTGTAAATTGCCATAACCACCACTACAAAGAATACTTATTTTTTAATATTTTTCCAAGCATTAAGTGTTTTCTTTTAACTTGTAGACAAAGCCAGGATGACAGTTTCTGTGTTTAACATCTTTGTCTATAGCTAAGCAAAGCAAAGCAAATAGGCTTCCTCTTATTTAGCAGATGGACATGAGAGTGGCATCAACTTCTGTCTTCTAATTAGGCAGCTGTCACAGTCGTGGGTTTTGGCCTGGTGTTCTTAGCTTTGTTCTTGTCTTCAGTTAGTCATGTTCTTTAGGTTATTTGGTTTGATTTTGTTCTAAGTTACCTTTTCTATGTTGTTATCAGATTTAGTTCAGCTGTGTGTAGCTCATCGGGTGTTTCCACCCTGCCCTCATCTCCTCCTTATATTTAAACCCTCTGCCTCCTTGCATTCTCTGTTGTGTCATACTGAGTGCTTGCCTGCTTGGATGTGTCCCACCTACATTTGGATTTTTGGACTTTGTTTGGCTGTTTGACTCTTCTTCTTCTACACCCCAAATAAAGAATGATTTCCTGCTCTGATTTCCGTAATTTAAGTCTATGCTTTCCACTACAACGTGCTTCCCAAATAGCAAACCAATCATTTTAGAAGATTAACATTTGAAGATCTTTGTGCCTTTTTTTTAATCAGTGTTTGAAAATACTGACTGAAAATACAAGGGAGAAAAAAATGTTTAATTTAACAAATTTTAGTGACATTAAACCCTAAAATACACCATGTGTTTGTCAGGTCATGCTGGCAACACAGTAAAGTCTGGCAAATAACAGGTTGTGTTCACTGAATTTCAACATCTGTTATTTTCTTCTGCAACAGAGGCATACTGACCAGTCATGTGATTTTTGGATTCAAACTGATAATACACATTAAATCATCAAACTTCTGAGAGCCTGACACTCTAAGCTAGATGCCTGATGAAATGATGACACTGTTAACAATGTGCTTCAAACAGCGGTCTCAGACACAGGCTGTGAGATATAATATTAAAAAAATGTATCATTGCCACCTGCTCGTAGCTCTTTATCCGCACTTACCTCGACATGCAGATCAGAGGATACCTGGAAGGGGAATTACAAAGCCTTACATATGACCTTGATATAGCATACGCATGCTGTGAACGCTGTAGCTTTTGGTGGCACGTGACAACTTTGATCTAATTGCTCACAGGGTGCCCGACTTAATAGCTCCCCCGTTTCCACCAATTAATTGTGTAAATTTTATAATTTAGCTCCTAATGCCTTGTGACGCGCTCCTGAAGGGAGCTGACTCAGTGTGATGTAGAAAAAAAGAAGAAGAAAATACGCCTGCACACATATATTGTATATTTTCCACATTCTTTGAAAAAGATGCTTTTGACCAGCCAATCACATCTGCCACATGCTGCATTCTTCGTTGCAGCAAAATCACTTCTCCCACAAGGCAAATCCTCAAGACATCAAACCGAAGCTGGTAATGTACTCCTCTGTTTGGAGGATGAGCCTTACAAAGGACGTGCTTTTTTTTAAAAAAACACGGTGCATTATTGTAATTTCATCAGCTCACAAAGCCTCAATCATAGCAGTCATCCAAACCCAAAAAACAAAACCCTCCTACGCTTTCCAAAATTCCCTGCAGGAAGATCCAGAGAAAAGAAACAGAGGAGCCTGTTTGGATCACTCTGTTTTGTCATTGAGTTGTTGGACGTCTTAATTGAAAGAACATATGTAATATTGTATTCAGAGTTAAAGAAACAACTGCGCTGCATTTCTTCTCTGTTTTTTTTATTTTCTCAAATTTATCTCTTAGATTTTGCTAATACTGTAACAAACACGTCCCGCTGATTTTCTTGCTTTTCTTTGAGTGAACAGTAGCTACGCATGACACAACAAGAAACACAGACTTTATTGTGAGGCAAATCTGTACATTAGGAAGACACAGAACATCACAGCAAGTGCATTTATTCCATATTCTTGCCCGACAGAGCTAGTGATTCACTTTTCCTTTGTGTGGCTTGGCTGTCTTATGAATGGAAAGAATATCAGATAATGCGCTCCACAGACTTCACCAGCATAAAACAACCTGACACCCAAGGACACACTTAAAAAAAAACATGATGGTTCGGGACACTGATTCGAATATTTATACTGCAACATTTTGAGAAACACATGAAGGGGAAATGCTGCAGTTAATGTATGAGCCATGAATTAATACATGACATTTCATCCTGTCGATGAAGCGCTCGGGCATGATATACAACCTCTCAGTAAAGAACTGTCGTGCAAATCATAGGGCTCTGAAATTTTGGATATGTTATCATGCAAGCTCTGCAGGAAGTATAAGTCGTGTACGTCAAGTGTGTCACGTGATGCTATCTGAGCATATGATTGAGTACTTTTTTTCTCCCTGTGAGGAATAATTACATGGTCTCATGTTGATGTGCCACAGCCTGCAGCAACTATTGAAAAGGAGCGGCTGACGTTGTCCATTAAAGTCACACGGAGAAGCGCCAAAGCTGCCTGTTGCAAAGATTTGAGTCAGCCAAGTGGCAGATCTAAACGCAGGTTTATTTATTTTTGTGTTTAGTGGGTTTGTCTTTCCTTTCTTAAGCACTATTCAGCATTTGGTTACTAACCGTGAGCTTAAATATATCACAGTGGGAGGAAAGGCACCAGAGGTGGTGTGTGAATAGTTATTAAGGAGCAATTTTGATGTCAAGGATCACTGGATGAGGTGTGTTTTTTGTACACCCTTCTGTTCAGAGTAAAAGCAGAAAAACAAAAAGGCAGAGCTGCATTTTGGGATTCAGGGAACCGCCTCAGCTCACCATCTTTATCCATCCGATCTGATTTATCAGTAGATAAATCCAAATAGCTCGCTTGTTTGAACACACATTTAATACATTCATTCTAGATGTTTACTCTACATAATGGCTGTGTATTTTGCTGCTTGTAGGCAGCATAATGCATAAAGTGAAGAGTGTGAAAGCAGTTACAGTCTCTTCAGAGACAGTTTGATGGATGACCCGAACTGTCCCCACAGTCTGCTGCCGCTTCTGTTTGGCTCGTCACTAAATTTCGCCAAACCGTCTTCTCGGACCAGAGCAACATGTTAAGGAGGTGTGTGCGTCATCTCCTCCCAGTCTTATTCAAATCTGACTTATAGCAGGCCTGTATAACAAGAACGTGAGCTTCATGTAATTAAATCACAAAATTATCAAAGCTCAAAGCTTGTTTATAGGAAAGATTTGTTTGGCTATGACTCTAGCTGGTCCCGTTTTTGTCCTCTCCAGATTCCAAAGAATGTGCCATCTGGCCACAATTTTCAACTGTGAGGTTATTTCTGAACTTTATGCCATTTTTCTGGGTTTTGCACCATTTGGAGACAAATAACAAGATGACTTGCTTTCCCCTGCTGATTTTTACAACCTCGTTTCCAAAATGTTGGGACACTATGTAAATGAATATAAACACACTCAATTTGTTTGATGCCAGTAGCATGTTTCAGAAAGTTAGGAGCATGTTTCCTATTTTGTTTCATTAGCTCTTTTTTCTTTCTTTTTGGAACTGCCTTCTTTAAGCAGACTAATGAGACCAGCTCCTGTAGGAAAATACTTTAGTCCCATCCTTACATGGTAAAGGATTTCAGCTGCTCAGAAACTCGGGCTCCTCTGTATTTATTTTATAACCCTATGATGTTTTCAGTGGGTGACAGGTCTGGACTATATGCTGGCCAGTTTAGCACTAGGACTCCTTTACTGCAAAGCACTGATGCTTGCTGTTGCTCCAAAACATGTATATACATCATTAGGCAAGAACAGTGTTATTGCATATATGCAAGTTCCCCATCCCTGTGCTCTGCCTTTTGACCCATACAGCGATCAAAGCTCCGTGGTCCTTTCCCTCTTTACCCTAGAGCAGGGGTGTCGAACTCCACCCCTCGAGGGCCGCTGTCCTGCAGGTTTTAGATCTCATCCTGGGTCAACACACCTGAATCAAATGATTAGTTCATTACCAGGTTTCTGGAGAACTTCAAGACACGTTGAGGAGGTCATTTAGCCATTTAAATCAGCTGTGATGGATCAAGGACACATCTAAAACCTGCAGGACACTGGCCTCGAGGCCTGGAGTTCAACACTACTTGCCACTAATGCCAGTGGCATTAGTGGCAAGTAGTGGCAGCGAAAATTGGCAAGATACTAACCACTTGTTTGGTGGTGGTCAGAGGGCCCAGTGGCGCCAGTGTCCGGCAGCCTCACCTCTGTCAGTGCGCCCCAGGGCAGCTGTGGCTACAATGTAGCTTGCCATCACCAGTGTGTGAGTGGGTGAATGACTGAATGTAGTGTAAAGCGCTTTGGGGTCCTTGGGGACTAAGTAAAGCACTATTCAAATGCAGGCCATTTACCATTTTTAAACATAAAATGAACATATAGGAGTTTTTTAGTTTTTTGTTTAGTTTGTTTTTAAATTTCATTTACATTTAACATGTTTTCAGTTTATGATAGGGATTTAATGATATGTAAATCATTACATTTGCATGTAATAGTATTCCAACATTTTTGGAAACAGGGGGATTAAACAGTATAAAGTGCTATGCAAAGTTTAAAAACAAAGAGCAAGACCTTTAAGTAAGTGAAACATCATCATCTTTACATATTCAAAGATTTTATGGTTGTGCCCTCGTACAACAACTAATAGGAGGTGCCTTGTAGGCTATTACAATATGAATATGTTAACATGTCGATTAATTCTCAGTATTAACTTGAGGGTATCATATTGTATGAAGAGTTTAAAAAAAAAAAAGAAGTAGTAACTAACTGAAATCTAAAAGGCTCTTCAGGATCTTCCACTCAGACTCTACAGAGGCCTTTTGTTCCCATCGCTGGCATAGACATACTATAGCTGTTGGCACAAATGAGAGTGCAGGAAGGAGAGATGATTTGAAGGTACATAATGTTATTTCTTGATGTACAAAAGCTTGAATAACAAAAGTAGTCCAGACACCAAGGAAGTGACACAGCAGAGTGTGTCCTGAATGAATGTGGCAACAAGGACAGGTCAGCCTGGAGGAGTATACGACAGTGCTGCTAGCTGTCAGTCCCTCGTGTGTCCGCCTCTTCTTTATTCTGCCCGTCCATGCAGGACTGGTCTATTCAACATGTCTGTGTGACTGCTCTCCAGGTTACCATGGCGTTTCAGTGTTTATCACAAGTCTGAAAAGAGGGATTTTGGTGACCAAAGCGTCCTTTATCCAGTGCCACCAAGAGCTGAGCATTTTTCATTTTTCCATTTTGGTTTTGACACACTGATTCAAAAACCCCTGTGAATATTTAAGGACCTCGGAGAAAGAAAAATCTGATGTTTTGTGGCTTCTTGACTTGAGCTGGCACTATCAGGGCTCGATTAAAACACTCAGCTCTGATGTGTCCTAAAAAATTTTTAATGCTGATAATGAGATATGTAATTTTTACAGACTTTTTGTGTAAGTACAACATTTTTACCTTTGGATTTTCAGCAATATCACGTATCTGCATTACTTTTATCAGCCAATATTTAAAAAGTTAAAAAATTACAGTTTTAGAGAAATGAAGTCAAACAGAGTTTTTTCATCCAAATCAAAGCCTTGTAGGGACAAGGTAAAAAACTTGGGCGTGTGGTTTGACATGGTGCTCTCTTTCGAGTCTCATGTAAAAGAGATAACAAAGACCGCCTTTTATCATTTGAGGAACATCGCCAGAATCAGACAAGTTTTGTCAAGCGATACTGCAGAGATTCTTGTCCATGCATTTGTGTCCTCACGTATTGATTATTGTAATGCTCTTCTTTCTGGGCTACCAAAGAAAAGTTTTAGAGGTCTACAGATGGTGCAAAATGCAGCTGCTTGCATTTTAACAAGAACTGGGAAATTTGAGCACATTACCCCTGTTCTGAGATCTCTGCATTGGCTACCTTGTCAGGTTCGAGCAGATTTTAAGGTCCTGCTGCTCACCTACAAGGCTTTAAACGGACTGGCACCTTCATACCTCTCCGACCTTTTACATCTTTACGTTCCATCCCGTGCTCTCCGATCTCGGGACTCTGGCCTTCTAAAGGTCCCTAGAGCCAGAAAAAAGACAATTGGAGAGCGTGCTTTTTCTTTTCGTGCCCCGTTTCTGTGGAACAACCTCCCTCAAGATGTTAGGCAGGCATGCTCTGTGGAGGTTTTTAAAACTAAGCTGAAGACACATTTGTTCACCTTATCTTAGAAGTCTTAATTCTATGGCTTTTAGTTTTTACATTTTTACTGTTTTTAACTTGCATTGTGTCTTTTACCTGTATTGCTATGTATCGCTTTTATTATTTTTTTTATCTTTTTAGTTTTAAATAGTTGTACAGCACTTTGTTTGAAAGCGCTTTATAAATAAAGTTATTATTATTATTATTATTATTATTATTAACCCTTTAAAGTCTTTTCAGTAGTTATTGAATACACGGTTAAAGCCACTAACACTTTTCTTTTTATTCAGTGTTTCTCTATAGTATCAAGTGCTTGTGAAGAATACTGTTTCAGATGGGAAACAAGATCTTTTGTGGGTATTTATTAGAAGCTCAATAATGAAAAAGTGGATGGTTTTATGTTGACAGTGTTCTAACAACATTAAAAAAGTAGCCTATGTTCCCTCTTGTAAAATTTCTAAAACTCTGTTTATAATAGCCTCCATTACTTTTGGGAAAGAGACTGAAAAATAGAGCGTCATGATCTATAAATTCACTTGCAGCAAGGTTTTTCACATCAGCTTTCCATAAGACAACTAAATGTAAAATCCTTTATGGAACTTTCAGATCATTTCTAAGGTATTTAGTAAACAAATAAGGAGCTATACACTCAGGATTTCATGCAGAAAGATTGCTCAGATAAACCCCGTTTCCCTCCCCAGTTAAAGAAACTCTCAAAATACCATGTAAGATTATTAACCAAGCGAACTGTGTCATTAAACCAGCTGACATTTGACCACTGGGTGGTGGCAGCAGTTGTTCCTCTTGTCAGAGCCATAGCGGCAATGAGATGCCACTGTCAGTTATTGCTCTATGGTTGTCATTGCTCATGTGAAATCCATTTTCTCTGTTTGAATACACTCTGTCAGGGAAGAAAAGATCCAAACTAAAATCTTCTCTGCCCAGTTTTTGACAGGGAGCATCTGACAGCAAATGGCTGCCTGGCCTCTTCACAGCCGAGCGACATCCATCTGTCCTGGACTGCCTGCTGTCTTTCACAATGGCTTCATTTTCTTTATACTGGTTTGCACTTACTTTACACCTCTGGACTTGATTATCTGCCCTGCTGAAGGAGACTTTCACAGTCATCCGTTGAGTCATCCGTTCATATAGTAAGAATGTTTTTTATGCATATTGCACGTTATAAAATAACTCTGGTTAAACAATAAAAGGAAATCTATTTGTGTCCCATTAGATTTCTGCTCATATAGTCATAAACAGGGCTGCGCCTGCCTCGTATGACTGTGAGAGAGAAACTGTGATTGATGTTTTTCTGTTGCTGTTTTGCATATACGGCAACAATAGCTGTGATAAACATCAGTAATTTGATCCCTGTTTTGTACGGTTTCCACAACAAAAATCTCTGCATTATTAGATATGTGTGCTGCAGGAATACGTAAGGACGAGGAGACTTATCCATGATGACGACTGCTCTTAACCCGGAGGGATTTCACAGAGCTCCAACCAATATTTGACCTGGCAGCTTGTACCCAGCCTGTCAGACACTGCCATGGCTTTGAAGGAACTTTCCCTCAATGTTTTCACACCATCACGACACCCCACTCTACTCCGAATCGTCCCAATCGTCCCAAACTCATGTGGCGTCTTAATGCCATTAGAAAGCAGTCGGAATGCCCTCAGCTGGTCGCATGAGAGGCCTTTTAACGTCTCGAACAACTGACTGAGGTTAAAAATGAGGACGATTCGCGCGCAAAAATGGGAGCGTTTCCACAACTGTCCACGTGCAAATAAGTGTAAATCATTTGAAGGTAGACGAAACACGCCCGTGACATCTTTAGCACTCTCGCAAATGTGGTTGTCGGTCAGCAGCGCGGTTATTAACCTGAAACCATTTGGAAATTCAATTTGGTGACACAGCTGTGCGAGAATTGTTGAAACACATGAAAATTACCAGGGAGCTATTTGTGACTGATTAATGCAATAATGACTTTCATTATCAGCAAAGTAACACAATGTGTGACTGAGCTCTGAGCTAAATACAAAAAAAGAAAACATAGAAAAAAGAAGAAGTTAATTTGGTGCATTCTTTAAAAAGTGAGACTGAGTCAGAGAGGAGCTGGAGAGAAAAGATTGCCAAAGCCAAAAAATCCAACAGAATTCGTTTAGTGTGGGAGAGATGTTTGCATACACTGTGTGGGTTTTTTTTTTCATTATTGCCTCCTCCTGCATACCTTTAACCTGTAAGATTAGAGGATACAATTAGACATGACTAGCATCAGAGCCCAGAAATGGTCAAAGTGATGATTCTGATATTGAATTTTTTCTTTCTGAGCGGACTCGCACGCTGCTTTATCAGTCCAGCTCATTTATAGTACGCTGCCAGATCTGGGAAACTGCTTCAGAAAGAAGAGGTGATGTGACACTTTACATGACGCGTAAAAGGCCAGTCTCTGACAGTACAGCTGCTGGTTGTGAGCACAGCTGCAGCTCCTCTGCTGGTTTGTGATGTTGTGGTTGGATGTTGCTCGGAATCTGGCTGTCACTGTGGGAATGTTGTGCCTGGGTGCGGTTGGTGTTCAGACTTCAGCCGTTGCTGCGCTGCTGCGGAAATGTCCTACCGCTACCATTTGAACGTCCCGTGATACGTGTCTTCCCCAAAGACCAGAGTAGTCCTAAACGTGCACGCACGACGGCTGCGTGGAATCGGTGTTGGACCCATTAAGAGCAACACGTCCCGCCAAGAATTGTAACAAGCAAAGCACAGCCATGGCTACAGCCAGAGTTACAGCTGTGTCAGAGCTAGAAGATCAGCGCTAGTCTCTGTGCAGATTTGTGCCTCCGCAGAGATTCTCTCTGTGGTCACAGCCAGTGGCAGTCTACTACATGCAGTAGTACATGGATGTGTTACCTTCTGTTGTCTTTATAGAGGTTTTCCTCTTTGACATCACTTTCACTTTGGACTTGAAGTTTATTTGGTTTAGGCGACAAAACTACTTACTCACAATGAGTAGTTGGGGAAATGTTTTCACTGGGCTGTAATTGGAAACTCGTAGTTATTTAAGGAGGAGTAGAGCTAATTAGCTAGAATAAGGTGACAGTAGAAGCTTTTTCAGAAAATTGCATGCACTGCAACTCACCGCACTCTCTAAAAACATTTCAATAAATTCCTTAAGCCAATAATGATTATCTTAACCCACATGTTTAGAGAACTGGAGTAAAGCAAAAGGCCTATATATGCCTGTGCTTGTTTATAGGAAGAAACTATTGTGACTTTTTCAAGCAATTTAAGTCACTACAGCTTTTCTAAATAGGTATGTTTTGCTAAGTATACTGCATCACTATCTCACTTTGTTATTTAAAATTGTGACTGTACTGGGTTTGTTTATTTCACAGGCTCCCAATGGTGCCAGAGTTAAGTTTCTTAATTGCTGGGATTGTTGCAAAGCAAAAATTCAACACTATGATATTATGGGCTAAAACGACTTTCTTTGTCCTCTGGTGACTAGTCTCATACTTTTTTTTGTTTTAGACGCACTGTTATAACCAAAATAATATTTAAATAGTGCAATGTGGCATTATTTTTTTCACCAAAGTGTAGGAAAACTTTCCTTTTCTTAGGGTCAACTGACTTGCGGTGTTTGCTTTAGAGGCCTTAGAGTAACAGGGGCACCATTAAACTGCTCCACAGTCCCACTGAAAAATTGATTGGTATTTTCAGACAAAAGAAAATGAGAGCCCTCTCCAAAGACCACATTTTTGACACCAGAACTGCATAAAACAAATCACCGATGTGTATTCTCTCGAAGTTCGAAAAACAGTGATTGGAGGTATCACCTTCCATTTATATTTATTTGTCTGAGAGGCTGCAGTGAGCAGAATCAGTCATTTTTGTGTCTTTCACGGAGAGCACTCCTCTCCATAACAAGCTGGCCACTCATACAGCTGACAGACATTAGTAATTAGCAGTTTGAGCTGTATGCACAGACTTGACTGGCACTTCACAGTGTTGATACACGCTGATGCACAACATATACAAAACTTTGGGAATAACACAGTCATGTGAAAAAGAAAGTTTTCGCTCTTTGCAGTCTTGTGGAAAACCAAGTGCACCCTTATTGCTTCAATAGGAATTAAGAGGGAAAGGAGCAGCCAGGTGCTGCTATAATCAAATGTACTTGATTAATTTATCATCAGTGAGTGTAACCACCTCTTTACAAGTTTATCAGTTTGCTCTTTGCTCTTTAGTGGGAGACTAATGAAGTCATACACACAAGATTACGTTGAGCTATTCCCGCTAAAGGCGGATCTACATGCTACTGAATCATTGGGGTGCACTTAGTTTTTCTAGTTTAGTTTCTATTAAAACTTTCTTTTTCATCTTGTTCACATTAGTTATAACTGGAAATATCTAATTAATATTTCAGTTAGTGGAGTTTTTGCCATTAGTGTCACTTGGTGAGTCCTAACAGATTTGGCACGCAGGTCATTCTAAATGGCTGATTAGCTCTGAAACTGTTTATAGCTATATTTCTGATTGGTTGACTGCTCTTGAGGCATTTTGGAAGCCAGGACCTGTCTCGTTCTCAGATAAATGGATGAAGGCTCCTGTCTGAAATGGATTTACACACATTTCAATCTGTCTAACCCAATTTAGTCATTTAGAAATGGGGTTTTTAAAGTAAAATCCCAAAGGCAGTAATAGAGGTTTAAGTGAGAGTTCTTTTCACCTTATCCAATTATTTCATCTGATCATTTGTTACAAAGTTGAATCAGCCATCCAGCTTCAGCTCTTTTAGCCAACTTATTTAGCGTTAACTTTTTGGCAGCAAGTAGCAGACAATAAAGGGCATTAGCAAAAACCCTGCATTAGATAGTCTAGCAGCCCTTTAATATGTTTATGTTCACGACAAATTAGGACAGATGAAAGTGACTTCTCGCGGACTATTGCAGTTAATGTAAGTTGGGTATGTCGGCACAACCGCTGACGACACCTAAAAAGTGAAGTTTCTCATTGAATATGATTTGATAGACTTCCTGAAGATTATTTATAATTCAGTAATGGAGTGCTCATTGTAGGCACAGCTAATGTAAACTCTGACTCTAATAAGGATAAATTCATGTGGAATTGTGCTCTCTGCTACAGTACTGTAATATATTAAATCAACTGTGGATAACAGTCATTTATTCACTTAATTATGTCCATTGAGTTAGTTTGACTGCAGCTGTGCCTTTTGTATTACACTCATTTGCTTAACAAGATAATGTAAGTCATTCTAAAACTCAATGCAATGCTGATTTGGCCCTGATAATAAGTCAAAACGCTGTCAGAATTGTGCATTTCATTGAAATAATATTTCTTACTAGGCACAGCCAGACTAGCTCATATTATTAAGTGTAGCACAGTGCAGGGTGTCTCATAATTTAGAGTAACACATGCATTCCCACTGTGCAGCGTGAGCCGCTGCACAACTCTCCCATCAGCCATACATTCTGCTGAAAGTCTACATTAGCAGCTTCAGAAGGGTTGTAAATTAGAAATGAAGAGGCATCTAGTGGTTCAGACCCTGCGACCCGTGCCGGGGCTCTCTGAGGCAACACAAACCACAATTTCAATTCTCCAAATAAATCCATCTGTGGCCAGAGCGGGCGAGAAGTAGTATTTCACCGCTGCACACGGAAGAAAGAGAGACTCATATGATGGCTACATCTCCCCTTCTCCAGTGACACCAGAACACTCCTCTCTGTGGTCCTCGGCCCCTAAAGCCCCAAAGAGCATCGTAGCAGTCTTACAAAACAGAGCTGTCACAATCTGTCTGCATCGAGACAGAGGACAGACTCAAAGTTATGTCTCGCTTCCTGCCTGCCTTTTCTTCTTTTGTTTTCTATTCTTTCCGATATTTTTTAAGTTTTTTCTATTTTTCTGTCTTAAAGGATGGATGGATGGATGGATGTTTAGATTGATAGATTTCTTCTTCCATTCTGCATATCACGATCTGGATACAGCTCTCTGCTCTGCACACATTCTGATCCATGTGGCTCCCGCCTCATGTGTTGCTTGTGTTTGGACAGCGCTGAGGCAGTCAGATCTGTGTTAAATGTGGCCTCACACTGGGCTCCACACTGATTGGTGCGTCAACACAGGCTGGATTTCAACTGCCTGCTCAAATGTGACTGTGTTTGTTGTGTCGCCCATTCAAATCCGACCGAGATCTGATGAATAGGTGAGAACAAGCTCATCAGATTTGAGCAGGCAGTGTAAACCTAGTCTGTGTTGACTGACACACCAATCAGTGGAGAACAGAGCGAGAGTTTGTGTTTGCTTGGGGGGGGGGAAGTCACTTTGCCTTCAGACATGATTTATTTTGTTCCTTTTTTATGTTATTCTTTATTTGTCGCTGCACAGGAAGGACAATGTTTTCTTTTCTTTTAGTAATAAGGAACAGAAAGATCACATGTAGGTGAAAGAAATGAAGGATTTGATCTGAGTTGTTAAAATGACGAGGCAGCCGGTTTAAGGAAGCTCTCTGGAGGATTTCATGTTGCTGGTTGGGTGGGTGAGGCGGCAGAGTGAGAAGGGTTTTCGGGGCGGGGGAGGAGAGGAGGAGAGTCACATCCAAATCACTGCAATTAGCAGAAGCACGGGAGACTAGTGCCCCCCAGTGTTTGCTTAATGTATAAATAATTTCTGTACATCAGGGGGAGACTATCTGGCTTAAAAAGAGAAAAAGAAAAAACTCGCATCGAATTCTGTGTATTTTGCTCTTGCTTTGTTTTTTATGTATACACAACTATAGTCACTCAGAGACACACCTTTAATTATACAGTTATGTTAGGTAATTGTGTTTAAAATCCAAATAAAGCTACAGGACTGCAAAATAGTTTTTGCTTTCTTTAAGATTTGAATTATGATCATCATGTATGTGATCGCTTTAAATATCACATCAATACAGTAATTTGCTGTAATCAAATCCAATCGAGGCTAAGTAGTGGAAATTATATTTTACTGTTTTGTTGTTGTTTTTTTCATACATACACATGCACATACATGTATATATAAAAATGGACTCATCCTGGATTGCTTTCTGATTAATAGATGGTGTTAAATGTAACTCTTTGAGAGCCAGTTCTTCATGGGAAAGCATAAAAATGGTATTGACCTACATTGCTTTCTGTATTTTCACACAGTATGCCTTTAGCTCTTCTTTCTCAGTGTGACTCAGTACCCATAATCCCTTTGTATAGGCTGGATTGATGTCCTACATCGTCCAGTCCTCTCTTTGTCACTGGATGGTTTGTGTGTGCAGGGTGCTATCAATGAGTAACCAAGGTAAACCAGAAAGACCATACGCCTCGCCGGATCTCACACTGTGTCATTGTCCTGCATTTGCCTTTTTTGTGTGATACAGGTTGAAATGTTACAGGCTTTTCATATGCAGCAGCTTATCATTCCAGGATACTGAAATATGAGGGAAAACCTTTATTAAACATGTGAAATCAAGCAGTATAAACTCATTCCAGTGTGGATCAGTGCAGGTGGAACACAGAAGGTAAAATCCCAATTTACTCTGTCAAAGTGCCAGCCTTATTGCTTTAATGTCACTTTCAGAACTTCATCTTAATATCCCATTAGGACTAATGAGGAATACATCCTTTCCCCCTGCAGCAAAAGTCCTGTTTCTGTGGGAACCAGCTGATAGCAAGTAGACTTTGCCCTGAAGGAAACTGAAGCTACAGGAAGAGCAGCCGAGCGTGGTCTCAGTCGTCACAGCAGAGGTAAGGCATATTTTAATAGCTTCGCTGGAGTTGTACGGATTGATTTCTGTGAACAGACCTGAGTCAAACAGCAGCTGGACACTTTTTTATAGACTTTAAAACTGTTGTCATCTTGTCAGAACTTGGATTTAATGTTCCAAACTTTCAGCCCGCGTAAGCCAACAAAAACAAAGTCCACTTCGTACCTTAGAAAACACAGTTTTAGGCTTTGTTTTGTTCCAGTTTGGAGAGATGAGCTGAAAAAGACGAAAAGTCAAAATGTGATTTTTATCTAGCAAATGATTTATTGCTGCCACGAGTGCAAAAGCCATTACAGGATATTACAGGAAGTGGAAATTGTTATTCATTAAACCATAATGAATAGACGGATGTGCACAGGGAGCGGCTGTTTCTGTCAAACTGCTATGTGTAGTCACTGCTTTACTGCAGTTGTACATCATGCAGCATTGATCTTTGAGCAGCTGGTTATGACTTCATTTCTTTCATGATTAATGCAGAACTAGGGAACTTGGGGGGGGATTTATTATTCCCTTGTGTTCACTATACATATATACATTTTAAAAAATCCTTGCATTTATTGTCTGTCTGTGGATGACAACTAAATTTCCTCTGAGATCAATTAAATGCAATCTATTTGGCCATTAAATATACATACACTGAAAATAGATTAAGTTTTAGGGCCATTTTTATGGATGCCAGTCATGGAGGGCCTTGTATTTGTGTGATGCATGGTTTCATAATCACCCATTTGACATAGCCCCGTGTGCCAATTTAACATCACTGATGAAAGCACTGACACTGTCCAGAGGAATGTCTTTGTGACCTTAACTACCTTGTCTGTCTAATAATTCTCTTTACCTTGGCAGTTTTGTGTCTGATAAAATTTGCTGACTTTTGGGCAAATGGACCACACTTATGACAACAGAAACGGTGGATATCCTCAGCCCCCTCCGTACAGCCCCGGGGACCATGGACAGAGTTCGTATACTGGGATGAGCTATGACGTTAGTAGCAATTCACAATCATTTTTGTTAGCCTCAAAGGGAAAAAAAATTAAATTAAGCAGTGAGAGAAACCATTTTGCACATTGATTTTAGGGTTTAATATGCCGCTATCGTAAAGAATGAGCCCAAATCCAACACACAACTAGCCTTTGATCATGCTATCGTTGGGATGTGTAATTAAATGTGTGCTTACACATTTAATTACACATGGATTATTGGTTTAATTCCATGAAGTTACTTCAAAATGAACACTAAAGCCTCTAATCACATCATTCTGCCTTTTTTATGATTTGCAAGAAAAAAGTTTTGAATCTAAACTTCGGGTGTTGTCTGAATGATCCAGGTGGAGAAGGGCAGCGTTGCAGTGGTCTCCCCTCCTGGAACCTATGATAACATGGTCCATCCTGTGGGCCCGGGAGCAGGTGGAGACAACCAGCAATGTGACCAATCTCCACCCGTCTACTCTCCCGGCTTAGAGGATAGCGCCTTCAGTGACGCTGCCATACGGAGAGGTGAGGGTCGAAGGAAGTAGATCAATAAAGAGAGGGAGAAACAGGAGGCGAGAGAAATGAGCGTTTCTGTTTGCGTGGTCAGAGCCGAACGAGGATCAGCAATATTTACTCCCCTCATTTGCTTTGCAGTGTTTTCTTGAAAATTGATTTGGAATTGAAAATTGTTCTGTGATCTCTGCTCGCAGCCTGTCGCAGCTCTTCACCTCCCACACAACACAAATCATTTTTAATGAGAGGCAGGAATGCAAGTTTGGTGAAAACAGTCATTTTTGGCAACAGCGTGCAGCCTTACCTGCCTCAATGCTTCACTCTGACAGATTGTTGTTGTCGCATGTCTTTCTCCTGTCTGTCTCACCTCTCTGTGTTTCTGGATCTGTTTTTCTTTTTTTCTGAACAGGTTTTATAAGGAAAGTCTACTTGACCTTGATGATTCAGCTGCTAGTGACTGTGGGGATCATCTGCGCTTTTCTTTACTGGTGAGACACAATCACACGAGGCCATTCTTGTTCCAAAGAGAAAAGAAGAAATGTCCTTTATTGTAATCTGCTGGCTTTTAATTGTGTCATCGCCCACCAACACGAGGCAGAACAAGTGCATAAAGTCGTCCCTGCACAAATTTAAACATGCACTGGGGCCCTTCTCAAATCACCATAGTGAGGTGAAACAAGGTGGTATATAGTCCGCCTAATGTTTGTGCTTGCAGTAGTTTGAAAGCTCCCTGTGTTTGGTATAATGGATGTGGTGGAAGACTGCAACAGTCATTTCTTTTCATAAATTGTATTCAGCTCCCATGTGCACAATGCACTGCTCTCTGTTAATATTTAATAAAATCATTCCACTGCTTCTATCAGATAAATGGCAGCTCTATTAAACACTTCTCTCTTTCTCCCTTCCCTTTTCTTATCACCCCCCCCCCAAAAAAAAAAAACAACAAAAAAAACAAAACAGGGACACACTTAGGAAATGGGCATGGAACAACTACTGGTTCACCTACACCATGATGTAAGTTGTTCAAAAACGTTCTCTTAGATTTTCTGGATTTCGTGTTTGGAGAAAGGGCTTCATGTGAGTCCACGGAAGTAAATCACAAGCTCATCTTAATATAAATAATGCGCTCAGTGAATCCATAATGTTTCTCCTATTATATGCTAATGCCGGTAAACTCTGTGTCGTGTGTGAAACAGGGCGGTGGTACTCGTCCTCATTGTGGCCCTGTCATGCTGTGACAGTCTCCGGCGTCGAGTCCCCCTCAATTTTATTGCCCTGGGCCTGTTTGTGAGTAGAGGCAGTACCAGCCAGGCATCAAATTAAACCACCACCACACCTGCTCTATTTCACAGTTTTTTTTTTGTCATGTATTTACTTTCCATTTGTCTCCCCCTTTCCTTCCCCTCTCTCCCTCCCTCTCCCTGCCTGTGTGCCTTTCTCCCTGTCTTCCTCAGACTGTTGCAGAGGGCCTGATGCTTGCATCTGTGGCGGCGTGAGTGTTTGTTTACAAAGATGAGTCCCCACCTGATGCAGACTCATTTGCACAATAATAATCCTATTTGATCCATATCTGATAGCGTGTTCGATGCCAGCAATGAAGCCATCATGCCAGATAAGATGTTATCAGCGCTGGTTTACCAAATTAAAAGGCACATGGGATCACATTCTCTGATTTTTTTTCAGCTGAAGATAAATCTGAGCACATCACAAATAGTTCAAAACCAATTTCTCTGTATTTCTCGGTGCCTGTGTAAACACGAGTTACCCTTTTTTCCCCTCCATCTTTCTGACGGTTCTTTTTTAGCAGCACGTCACTCTGTCAGAAAAAGGCATCAGATGAGACCTGACTATCAATAATGCATTAAAATTACCATATTTATAGGATATTGCTATAACTGAAGCTATAGCTGATAGGAAATGCATGCAGGCAATACATTATTCAATACTTGTCCAGTGGGGTGGGGTTGGGGGGGGTCCAGTGCTCAAAGTTAAATGCATATTTCGAGAAAAAAAAATTCTTATAAGAACTTCCCTTTAGGATAGACCAAACCCCGCTGCTCATCCACCCCAAGATAGACATGATTCAGCTCTTACTGCACTGTTTGATATTTCTGTCTGCAGGTATTTTAATGCTGAAGCAGTCATGTGGGCTGTTGGGGCAACAGCATTTGTGTCCCTTTCCCTGAGCCTGTTCGCCATGCAGTCAAAGGTAAGATCTGTCACACACTCTGAGCTCAGTTTGCACTGCAGCCAAAAGTGAAACACGGCGCCTTAACTATACAGTCAATGGTAAATGTCCATACACTCAGCTGTGTTTCCTGTGCAGTCAGAGGGAACGTGTAAAGCTCAGCTGCTGGACAGGTTTTCACCTGCAGAGTTTTCAAAGTCAGATGAGTTTGCTGTCCTGGCAAAACTAAGATTCCTGCTGAGATCAGTGTATTTGTAAGTTGGGTTAATTCCCTGCATCCAGAGGGTTAAGCCCCCGTGTGGCTGAGATAACTCTCGCCATATAGAATTCTTTATATAAGTCAGCCCTCGTCCTTTTCAGTCTGCCTCCTTTCATGAATTGTGAAAAAAAATAAGCTTTTTATCAAGCAAAACTTCTCAACTTTGTGATTGAAACCCTAAAAAAATGACCAAAAACTTCACCTAAAATTCTATAATAAGCATCCCAACGAATCCCAAATAAGTCTCGCTCGCTGAGGATTTTTTATTCTTTATTTGATCATGCTCATCTTCTTCTGAGATGCCGCTCTCAAAATATATATAATAGCTTATGCTTGTGCACATGGCATTTTAAAGTTTCATTACAACTTGCAGCGTTTTATTAGCTGGAGCAAGTTAGGAGACCTTTTGAGAATCACTTCATTGATAGCTCGGCATGCTTCTTCAATAAACGCCTCATGTTCTGAACAAAAGCAATCACACAGCCAGTGGGGAAGATGTCAGCCACATTCAGATTGCATTTAGAGCCTCTTTTAATTGCTGCTAAATGGTGGTTGGCATTTCACACACTTTGCCACTTATTGTATCTGAAGGAGCTGGAGACATTTATATTTTCGCTCACAGTGGATGGAACAAGCAAGCAGCTGTCTGATAATCATACTAAGAATATATCTGGTGCTTAATTCTCTCTGCTCGTTATTAATCAGCGGGAGGAAGGTACGCAGGTCAGGTTTAAATAGCTGACATATAGAGGGAAGCGTACCCCTAAGCCCGTAATATAGTTTTATGGGCTGAGTGAGCGTCCGCAAACACTTGTAGTTTATTTTTTATGACTTCGCTTTCATCTTGCCATTTCCAGCACCTCTTGCTCTGCAGTTCACAATGTTCACAGAGCTTTTTAATCTCTGTCACTGTGATGCATTGACACTGCGTCTGCAGCCCATAGCTCCTCAGGTGATCAGTGCTAGTGATTCTCCTGTAGCAACTGCCATCTTTTTTTTTTATGCCAGTGTGGAAAAAATAAATAAAGGGCATGCAGGCGAAAAGGCCACCTTCAATCCCCCTGCTCAGTGCCTGTTGATTATTTATCCTCACTTGTTATAACCAGAACTGTCTTGATTTTCTTGAGTCTCGACTGCAATCTGTAGCTATCACAGAGCACAGCTGCAATGAGAACAGCCTTCAGTGTCCTGGATTTTACGAGAATGATGAGTACAAATGAGAGATGTTGGGGCTTGTCACATTAACTGTCTTTCTCATTTCCTATCCCTCCTTTGCGGCATCAGTGGGACTTCACCACAGCAAGTGGGTGCCTGTGGGTGCTTATCTGGACCCTCTTTTCATTCGCCCTCCTCTGTGCAATCCTCCGATCACAGGTAAATTAAAGAGCTTCTTTGTTAACCAGTGTGTTTGCAGTGGGAACAGGTTTTAAATGAATTGCTGACAGACCGGATGTACAGCCTCAGAGTCTTTGGCCCTAGAAAGCACAGGCCCGTGTGCTGAGCAGACTATACAGCAGAGAGCGTAAACTCAAACCTCTTAGGATTTAAATGTACACTGGCGTTCACTGTGTCGGCTGTTAGTGTTGCCAGCGGGTATAAATAAGCATTCTGCAGATTTTAGGTTGTAGTTGGACTCTGACTGCCTGTAAACCAAACAAAACAGCCAGAATGACCAAAAAAAAAAGTTTCTGGCTTAATTACTACCTACAGCAAACAAGCAGCACAGCACACTAGAATAAAAATGTTTTGTTTTAAATTTGTGTTACTGAATGCCTCTCCTGAGTGTGTGTGATTCTTTTGCAGTATGTTTACATCGTATATGCCTGCCTGGGAACACTGCTGTTTTCTTTAGTAAGTACACTTTGGTAACAGAAAGTTCTTTTCCGCAGCACTTTTTTTCTTTTTGCTATGAAAAACAGAATTAAAATCCCCAATGGAAATAAAACGAAACCACCATCAAAGAGGGCTTATTGTCAAGTGAGTGTATATGATGCAACACGCGATCCCAGGGCGAAGCAGCCTGATACCAGTTGTTAGTGAAAAGAGAGCGACTTTGATGCCCCTGTGCCCTTTAATTTCAATTATGCACCACTTAACAGTAGTGGGCTTCCTTTTCACAGCCACCTCTCTGTGTGCCTTTGGCATTCGCAGCAAATGTTGTGACCCATCTCGTCAGCCGGTGGAACAAACTGCAGCTGCACACAGAGCTGAACAGGCTGTCAGCAGCAAGTCACAACTTATTTTCAGCTGCACAAGTCTGACTCCCGGATTATTTGTGTGGCCTGTTTATCTGCACCGTCCCATCTCTCAGAAATAGTTAATAGTGCCCGCGCTTGCTTGCAGACCAGTTCGCGTTCTCGATTCACAGATCAGTGCTGAAGCATCTCATTTTCTGTCCATCTCTCCGCAGTACTTGGTGTTTGACACTCAGATGATCCTGGGTGGAAAACACAGGAAGTATCAAGTCTCTCCCGAGGAGTACATCTTTGCTGCGCTCAACCTCTATTTGGACGTCGTCACCCTGTTCCTCTTCTTGCTGCAGCTCATCGGCCTCTGCCGCTGACACTTAAACTCCATGGCAGGATTTCCCCTTAAAATACTCTTCTTGCACACATGCAATCAATTCGTTGAGTTTGGTAAACACAGACAGCCAGTCTCCCAGACATGGCTTAAGCCCCCCAAAGCAAAAACACTGAAGATCTCCACAGAAAAACTTTTTTTGGTCCAAGTCTAGGCTTAAGCCATGTCTGGGAAACTGAGCCCATGATTCATATTGAATACGTCTCCAGACATCTGTCAGTATATTCAAGTTTGCCTATGATTGTCATGTGTTACGCACTGCAGTCTGCTTTATGGATGTTTACTTGTTTATTTTTTTTTCCTTTAGGAGTTCAGATTTACATACTGCCCTGTTGCAATTCTTACATAGAACTACATATACTGAATATTTGTTTCTAAAAATTACTCTTTAACTCACAAACTAGTCACTTAGGTACTTGTTAAATCAAAGATTATATAAAAGTGTTTAATTTTGAATGAAAACCCAATAAAAGAATTGGTCAGTGTTATGAAAATAAAACCATCTGCAATATTTCTTTGTCATAAATGACTATTACAAATGAGACAACCGCAAAGTAAAACTCAACACATAGTTTATTGGCATCACACATCAAACACTTTTCATATAAAGAGGGAATGTATCAAGTATAAACTATGAAAGTGCAAATAGCATTTCAAGGATTAGTTGCTTTACAATAGAAAATCTCAATGAGTTACAAAATGTTATATACCTTTTTTAATTTTTTTTAATAAATCACCTGAACATATGAGGTGACAGTATAAAGTGTGCCCGTTACATGCACAGCATACTACTAAAGAAAAAGGGCAACGCATGTTATCTCCTCTGATAAAAGCACTTCCATTAACCAAGTCCGACAAAGTTAGTTCCATTAACCATATGGCACCCAGACACTTATCAAAGCAATCACTATCTTTAGACTTAATGTTGCTCTATACATCTGCAAGGGGACAGAGAGAGAGAGAAAAAGGTCATTTACTTCAGCCAGACATCAGTCTGTACAAGAACATAATCACGTCTTAAAGGTAAGACACTGACTAGTGTGTTTTAGTTCACATGGGTTACTCACAATCCATTATTTAAATGAATTATCTTTATTCCAAATAAATACCTACTTTATAACTTTCCTCACACACAAGCGATACAGAACAGTAGGTTAACCTATTCTGAAATCAGCGCAGTGATTTTTAGATGCTAAACCCCGGGAACCACTTCAGTGTAGGGCAAGAAGCCTTACTGCACAAACCCAGAGAAATAAAACCTTTCTTCAAAATATCTGGGAATAAGATTTTTTCTTTAAAGTGTGACTTCGTCGTTACAACGTATTTCACCAAATCGCTAAAAAAAAAGAAGAAAAAAGAGTCAGTGTCATCTATTAACATATCACCACAAGAGCCAACAAAAAAGCCTCTTGCTACAAACATTTCTGATGAGCACGTCTGAACACTATCAACGGCAATGTGAGAGAAACGACTTTAAGGTAACAGGTGTTTCTGTTTTTGTTTACACTGTCATTTTTTTTTAAATTAGCACTCAGAAAAAAAAAGTGTGAAAAAAGGAAAAAGTGAATCATGGTGATTTACACAAAGGCACTGTGTGTCTCAACTCCAGAGAGAGAACCGTTTCAAAGACATGGACTTCCCATGAGGATGAGATGCTGTACACATTCATGATTTTTAATTTTTTTCCCCCCATGCATTACCCTGCAGTCCGGAAAATCTGCAAAGATCTGAAAGGCTTTGCTTATTACTTTTAAAACAGGACCCAGAGATAAATTACAGTGACTTGGGCGTGAGTAATTAATTTACCAGAGTCTGAATACGACTGCCTGATTTCAATGGCCTTCCCTGCGGCGTATGAAGCAGGCTTCTCACTGTCTACTTAGTCTGTCGCGCTCCACGTTCGGCTGCAATACTCAAAACATTAATTTAAGACAAGCTACAATGGAATTCAGAACATGCTGTGACAAAGGTGCAAACTGAATCACGAGCACTCCCTCTGGGCCCGTCAGCATTCGTTGTTTTTTGATTCAGCCTGTGTTGGGGAGTAATAACCACTGTCAAGTCCATTTTGAAATGTTTTTGAGGAGGCCAACTACTTTTCAGTTGAATAATTAATCAAAATTTTGCCAATGTGAATATTTTACATAAAGTACAAATCCATTAGGGCCTGAAGCCTCAGTTCTACACGGCTCACGGCAGCTTTTAGCCAGTGACATTTTCAGAGTATCAATGAGCTGCAATCTCAAAGAAAATTATGGCTCAACCCTTTCACATTAAAGTTTAGCTGAGTGGTTGAGATTGTAAAAAGCAGGCACAATTTGCTTTAGAGAATCCACTTGGTGACTGCAAACTGTGCTTTTGCTAGTCAGTGTTTGGCACCCATGAAGTAGGCAGAATTGGACAGGAGTGAGAACCATCTCAGCCGGCTTTGTTTCGATTGAATATTGGAGCAAACTGTTAATCTGCTCACTAAGTACAGCTGAATTACATCAGACCTGATCCAGACTGATACAGTAGGCTTTTAGTCCAGTGGAAAATAACTATGTAGGTTAAAGTTTCTAAAGCTCCTAAGTCTCTAAATCTGATATTTAAAAAACAAAAACAAAAAACGCTACTTATTTGTATTTTTACTAGTACAAGACTTGTTTTATAAGTCACCCTTGAAACTGGTAACTAACTGTGATCTCTTCTATTTAGTACTTTCTTTGCAGAAGGCTGACAATACAGTAAACACATCTTGTTGCACTTAAATCTGAATCTGTGTCTTCCCCACTTTCTGGTCAAGTATGACACATTCCCCACTCTGTTTACATTCCACCTGAATAGCTAGCACAGACGTTCCTCCTCTTTATTCATTTTGCAATCTGTAGTGGTTTTTGGCCTTCCTTAAAAGCTCTTTGCCATCTCAGTTAGAGAGATCATACCAAGTGCACTTGATCTTCCCACTCAGATGAGCTGGTGCTTGGCAGCTGATCAGACACAGAGTCACATCGCGGAGTGTCGACGTGGCACACCTTTGAGCCTCTGCGCTCGGCATGGCCTCCGCTTGCGTCATGGGCTCCCATGTAAGGTAGCGGCATGGTGTCCAGCCCCACTAGATCTAACTGGGTCGGTCTCTCAGCGACAGTGCACTCCTTCTCCTCCATCTCACTCAGCCTCTGAGAGCAGAACCCCACATCTGCCATCACCTCCTGAGGCTTCCTGTTTTCAGGGAAGACGACCACCCCGACATTGTCATCGTCTTCTCCTTCGCCCCTATGGAGTGAACCCGGGACTGAGTCGCTGTCACAGGAGGTTGGGGGTACCAGAGTGATACCTTGAGGATTCATGTCATGAAACCAAGCCATGATATTGCCCAGCAGGTTAGCGTTTGCTGCTAATGCAGAGGATGAGGATGGGTCGTGGCTGCCACATGTGGTTGAGTCTGTTGTGTCGGTGGAAGAGAAGAGGCCTGTTGAAGAGCTGCTGCAACCAGGAGCCACTGGTATGGGCACAGAAGCACCGTATGCCCGATGATGACTGTCACCGTGCTGTACAGGGATAGCAACACCGGTGGCAGCAGAGTACTGGCTGCTGATGTTGCCAAGTTTCACCAAGTTATCTCCCAACTCCAGCAGTTCTGAGCTGCTTAGAGAAGCTCTGGGGGGGACCTCGATGCCTGGAGCACTTTGCTCAAGCCTCGAAGGCAGGGAGGTGCCAATAGCGCCGAGTGAGGCTTCGTTGGCAAGTACTTCATGACTGGACACACTCCCGACCATCCCTGAGTCCTGGAGTGACAGCTGAATAGCCAGAAGAATGTTGGGGTCATCGTCATCCAGCGAACCCAGACCCTGCAAGAATAAAAGGATCCAGTGTCGTAGAGCATCAGCAGTTTTCAAACTTAACTTTAAGTATAACCTGCAGCACCTATTGTTAAAAAAGTTAACAGTAGCAGCAGATGGAGATAGTGACAAGGCAAGGAAAATAGCAGCTGCTGCAGTTTTGACACTTTGACACACAAACCTGAAAGCAAAGACAGTTTTTCTTTATAGCTGCTTTGTTGCAGTCAGCTCACAGTGGGTTTTAAGGTTTTACATTTTCAAAACTATCATTACCACTCACTCTGTGTTTATATATAAAGTCCCAGCACACAACATCGCTGCATCACTCAGTATGTTTCAAGTCATTCATGCCCCAACCCCAGTCCAAAAAAAAAAGAAAAAGAAAACCCCGTAGGTTTCAGTTTCAAATATTACTCTTTTATTAACTGAACATTTGGTGAACTAGTGAATATGAAACCGCTAAGAATCAAGACGACATTAATAATTCACAGTACTAAGACAAAAATGCCTTCAGGAATAATTTCAACTACGTTACCGTTTGAGCTCGAGATAAATGTTTACTCACCATCATAGGACCTTGTCTGCGTCCACTTCCAGCATCCTGTGTGTCTTTATAGGAAAAAAAGGAACAAAGAAAAAGTCAAACCTGGTTATTGAACTAAATCAATGCAGGATAAATCAATTTACTCAGTTTAATCTACTGCTAAGTATTCAATTTAGTAACATCATCTTGAGTTTAGTCAACACACTGATGAAGGACCAGCAACCCGTCACAACCCCAGGAACTGCACTAACTGTATCTGTATCTGTGAGCAATTCCTCTTTGCTCACAAAACAAAACCTATTAGCTACCCTCCAGTTTTATCTATTGTTTTCAGTCCATACAGCCTAGATAAAAGTACCACGATGATGGAGAAACACAAAAGATTAGAAATGCTTACTGAATTCAAGCAAGTGTCATTTTTCCAGAAGCTCTATTTTGGAAAAACTAATTAGTAAAAATCAATATTTCTAAACAAATAATGTAACTGAATCATTGCAGTGCACCTGTGCTTGTTTAGGTACCGGTGGATACTAAGACTCTTCTCCACTTGACACAATACTGCCAGGGAAGCATCTGACTGGATCTTAATATTTTTGGCGCATTAACCATGACTCCAACAACATGAAAAAATAAACTGATCTGGAACAGATTGTAAGGCCTGAATTCACCGAAGAGCTTTGAAACGTTACCATTTAATTGTCTGTTTAAACAGACAGTTCTTTAAAGTTAGACATTCTTAATCCACACAGAGCTAGAGCCTTAACTTGAGTGCAAGAAAATGAGGCTTGAGGTAAGGAGGATGATGATAAGGTGCAAATGACAGGGGAGAGAAAGCAGTAGTGAAGGACGAGAAAGAGATAACGAAAACATCAGCCACTGTATTCAAGATGGTGGGGCTTCGCAAACCTGCACCTGCACTTATGCAATTCTGATGGATTCATTCAAAGTTAATAAGACTGTGCCTTTAAAACAAATTATAAAGCAACAGAAATGTGTGTTTAATAGTAACAGAGACTTTAATACTTTCTTTGGCATTTCTTCTACACCCAAGTAATTTAACTGTAACTTGTCTACAGCGTTTTTCACTTCTTTGTAACATCACAATTCAAACATGGAAACAAACATCATGAGTCATGCTTCTATTCAACTCATCCTTTGAATTACATGCGTCACTAATAAAAGAAACAAAAATCAAAGTTCATCACAATGTGATTTCCTGAGAACAAATCAAGAAAATCTAGCTCTCATTTAATCTCATTCTATACTTTCAAACCACACCATCACTAAGATGAACTTCAATAGGTCTTTTCTGCAGTCTCTAGTTCTCAGTTTATTAATGTCCTACCAGAACAGTTTCAGATTAGAATAATTCTTATAACTCTCATTTCTAGAACTGACTTCTATAAAACTTCCTATCACATGTACACAGTACTTCCCTATATCTATCTTTAAATAGTTTTCTACTCAAAAGATCATTCCACCTTAAATGCTTTGTATCAGCCATTACAAATTGCACTTTGACCCATTCCATCCATCTGCTGGGTTTTTGTTTTTTCCATGCTGCAGTCAGTGTGCCATTCCAGGATGTATACCAATTGGACTGATAACAAATGTAGGCCTGATCTTAATTAATCACACTTTTAATGAATATAAAAATATTCTTTTCACTAAGTGTTTCACAGTCACACTGCACTATTAGAAAAATGTATCCATGATTAGAAACAGAAGGTCTCATTTTTTCCCAAGAATATAGAATAGAATTTTGACGTTCTTTTTTAATTAAGATGCAGTTTTGATCTATTATTCTCTAAGCAATTTTTTTGCTGAGAGCCTGAAGCAGCTGTGATTATAAGAGATGACCAATTTAAGTTAATTTAGCTGAACAGTCGATCAAATCTACCTGAGGTCCATCGAACCCTGCTTTAATGAAAGAAATACAACTCAAGGGAACTTTCTAAACTTTACAAGAAAACTTCTTTTATCTTTTATACACAAACAATCAAAATCTTTTGTAAACATTGCAAACCTTGAGGTGTCTAAATCTGCGCACTGTCTGTGCACCAGATAGTTGTTATAGTCTCAGGCGTTTGGACCCAATCTAAAAATCAGGCCAACTAGAACCCAGAGATTTTGCATTCAGATGGATCACACGATAAATTCACGTGGTAACTTAAGCTATGCAAATAACAAGCTGTGACAAGGGAGAAAAACTGAATATCACGATGTGAAATAGCCATCACAGGAGAAACCCTGTATAAAGTAAAGTACCTAAAGTGCTGTCGCTGAGGTCGTCAGGGTCAGGTGTGTTGCTACGGAGACTGGACATGTCGCCTCGCCGCCTCTGCCTATGCCGCCGTCTGTACTGGAACTCTGCGTACTCCTTAAAATATAAGAACAATCATTACTATAAAAATGCAATGAAGGAGATTTTTACAAGGAAACTGATTCTAGCAGGTTTGAGTTAATAACTCTGTGTGTGTGTGTGTGTGTGTGTGTGTGAGTGTGTGTGTGTGTGTGGGGGGGGGGGGGGGGGGTTGAGGGGACTATATGCAGGTCTTTGATTCATTCACTAACTGAAACCACTTACCTTCCCTTTAAACCGACCTTCTTGATTAGCTATGTCTTACAAACACAAGACGAACATTATGTGGGTGTGCCTCTACACTCATGAGAAAATATCTGATAAGCAGGGTGTAGAGCAGTCTGATACCTGAACCTTTGGTTAAGAGGGATTATTTGCACATCAGCTGACCTCACTACTTGAAACTTTGGTCAGATTAGCATGGAAAAAAACGTGGCAAAGGAAAATAGTTCCTGTTTATCCCAGCACACAGGTCTTATTTTGAGGTCATATGGAGTTTATGCTTTTCTGGTTGGCAGCTACTTTGACTGCACAGAAAGATGGGTGGTCTTAACAGTTTGGCTCATTGGTGTGTAGCTCTTCAAAGGGAAAAGCAGTGAATTTGTCTGTTATCTAAATCAACTCAAGCTAACATTTTTGAAATGGAATTCCTGTAAAGTCAAAGTCATAGATTTAAAACTGTGAGATGGCACTCATCCGTAGTCAAGTGCCAAACGAATGAAAACTCCAGTGCTGTTATCCCTCTTAAAGTACTGATAAATGCATGACCGCTCTTCATGAAAAAGGCTACATACACCAAATCAACATATCGGTACCTCTGCACTCTTTATTCAATCATCTCAACTGCCAAACTCACTGAGTAACATGCAAATATCATCAAAAGCAAAAGCTCTTTCATGCTTCCACCGTGCTAAATATAACCCACTATGAAGTGATGCAGGTTTTATAAGAAGCATGGAGGAGACATATGGAAGTGTGTGAGGCAGTGTCATCTGGCTTTGTTACTATGGGGTTACCAACTACTGACAGTGACTGAGAAAGAAGCTTTTAACCAGCAGGCAAAAAACAATAACAAATAAAAGCTTGGTGTTCAGCATCTGCCATCAGTATCTACTGTATGTCTATATTAGTATGTTCCAAGCTAAATTTAATCGTTTTTGCAACATAAATACTTGCATCAGCTGGCCTATGTATTATAATCATTAATGTTATTGCACAGTATCGATGCATATTAAAGATAGAGATAATTAGTAGTTAGCAAAATCAATGCATGCAGGGATCTCCAGCTTGTTAAGAATGTCAACCAATGAGAGACAAGATAAGTATCACGGCATGTGGCACCTGACTTCCTACAAAATAATGGCACATTTTAGAAGAAGCAAAATGCTAAATAGAAAAACAAGAGCCGCTGTACGTAGTTTTGTTATCATGTCAGAAGACAAGTTACTGTTTTAGATCTGTTGGCTTAGTTTCTTGGCTGATTTGAATAATAATAATATTTTCTGTGGTGCTTTCCTGACAACAGATCTTTTTTAGCACACATATTTTGACTAGTCATTGTAAATGAAGTGCAAATGTATAAATGTGTTTACATTCCATTTACGAAGGGTCCTACTGTACTGCATGCCGCTAAGTGACTTACAGGGCTTACTGGTATATTTAATGTAACTGAGTCATCTTTAATTCATTTTGTGCTTTATTTACTGATACAAGTCAAAACATCCCCCCTTAAAATGTCTATTGGCCATTGCCAGCTTTGAAATGTTATAGGATTTGCACAGAAACCCCAGAGGCTTATTTTGGTGTGAGATTTGAATTTTCAGATAGAAGCTACACGAGCCTAAGCCAAAAGAGTGATGGCGCTCTTAAGCTGAGCAAATTCTTCTGAAAAAAGAACTGTATGTTTAAGAACTGCCACAGTCTAGAAAAATCAATAACAGACCTGTAGTAGTATCTGCAATGTACTGACATATGCACCATTACCAAGTGCATACATCACGCTGGGCAGAAAAAGAAGACAGGTCAGTAATCAAACCATTATGTGGTCGACACTTTTATGACTCTAAGTGTTAACTACAAACACCTGTTACTAATGTGTAATGATCAGGCGCAACCTACTTAGGTGTTCGCCAGCATACTGTGCTTTTAATCATTCCTGACGGTTGCACAGGGAACACTGAACCATCTGGCTTGCTCCAGTGTGTTAAATAACATGCCGATCTCTGGGTCACCAGAAACGTTAAAATGATTTAAATATACATACTGACTTTATTAAAAGATGTCATATGACACTGTATAATTAATTACACAACATAATTATATCTAATTATGATTTATATTTCTGCAATAAATAAAGTAATTTCTTGAAACAATAAGTACTCTCTATTAGCAGAAATAAGTGTCATTACAAATAACAGGCACTTGCTGAAAGGGCACTGATTAAATTAATATTATGTATAATATATGTTTTACAAATATGTAATACTGTACTATACTGTATAGGGCAAACATCACGGCATCAATAACACTGACAGTTCATGATATTAAAAATTCCACATTAACAAAATTAAACTTCCAATGGCATGCTGAAATCTGGGAGTGGCTCCACTATTACATTCAAGAACAGTAACGACAGGGAGAAAACAAAAAACAAACAAACCTTTGTTATCCAAAAATAATTTGTGACCAAGAGAGGAAGTCTGTGCCTTTGAGAAAAATTAACATTTTAGGATTAACATGTCTTTTTCTTCCTAATTTGTACCAGTAAGTTTAATAATGAGTCCAAATGTGGTTTCAAAGCACTTCAGAGCACACAGCAACAACCTGAACAAGCCAGAAGCCGGTTTTGTTTAGAAACAGTGGCACCAATTATGACATGTGGGTGTGAGTGTAAAGGGCAGCTGCAAGTAAACCTGGACCAATACAATTATCTGGCTACATTTGTTAGCTTTAAGTGAATTAATTTTCGCTAAAACAAATGGGAATCACCAACTCTTACTATGTACCTCTAATCTGTTTAAATAACCCAATCATCTGACAAGGAAAAACCCATCATTGGCTAAACCACTCAGTACACAAAAAGACAAATGCATTTTGTTCAAGTTTACAGTCCAACCAATCAGCTTTTACCTCAGGTGATGCAAAGCCTAAATACTCCCAGTCCCACGTTCCACCAGCAAAACTGCCAAAGACAGAAATTAATGGCAAACTTGTGATAGCTGAAATCACACAGGAATTGGCTCTCAAAATAAAATAAAAAAAGAAGTAAAATGTGTTATTTTAACAAAGTTAGGTACTGGTCTGTATGCTACCTTCGCCTTGGGGCTTCAGGTGAGTCATTAGGGGCCACTCCCCTGGCTACTGAGGCCAAAAACTCTTGCCTCTTCTGTTGTACCAGACAAGCCGCACGGATGATCTTGTGGCGTGGTGTTCGTAGATAAGGCCTGTTAACCTTTTGTGCCAAGTCCTCAGTCACCATCTCCAAGTCCGTCTGGGGGCAGAAAGACAGGTGACTTAGCAATCACAGTGTACAAATGCAGGATTTGAAGTTTCAATTTAACAAATGTACTTGTGGGGCAGCTGTTTATGTATCTACTTAAAAAAAAAACTATTACTTTTACAGGTGTTTAAGGAATTGTAAGACCTATGGGAGCCGTGCCGATTCATTCTCCAGCATCTGAAAGGCCACATTATAAAAACTAGCAGGAAAGTACATCCTGTATCTATATGGGTGATCATAAATTATACAGCACTAGATGTTTAACTAAAAGCTGAGATGTGCAGATATAACTGGGGAAGATTGTGAGAATCATGCAGTAGAAAGCTTTAGTCTCACATATCTAATGGCCTAGACCACTGTGAACATTTGTCTTTCCTCTCACTAAGTAAGCCTGAAACCTGCATAAGCTCGTAGATCTCTTTCTTTGTGCTTTTGGGCTCCAGAAAGAACCCATAAGGATAAGAGCACTTGAGGATGCGGCGAGTCTTTAGTAGTTCTAGGACTGCATCTTCAATGAATGTAGTGTCAGGTGGGCCTCCTTCCCCTGGGAAAGAGAAGGCGGGAGAGTCAGATAACAAACATGAATATGGGATATGCTTTTGTACAGGACACTCATTACTCTGCCTCAATTACTTCACTTTGCTTTTGAGCCGATTAGTATTACATGACAAGAAATCCTGAAACAAAGCATATGAAAGAACTCCTTGACTGTACTAAAGCACATGAAGAGACTGCACTTTTAAGTTATAACTGAGGTGTCTAGTATGATGGGAAGTCTGGGCCAAGAACACTGCTGGCCTTTGATGAATAGTGACTTATAATTCACTTTTTAACAGCTACTGAGATTTAAAAAAAAAAAAATTGGAACCTAAGGGAAAATCATTTTCTTCTCATTTGAATAAATCTTTTCACTAAATGTGTAAATTAGCAATCCAGACATGCTGAATAGAAGACAAATTTATATCTGAAATAGAATTTTTATCTGCATCTCAGATTCTGAACTGCGTCAGAAAACACAATAGTGATGGCCAAAACTGATTATTGGAGACTCAAAGCTGTCGGCAGTCGTATTATGTAGGATAAACTGTGCAAACTTTCAGTTAAGCCAAACTCATGAAGACCGACTTGGAACCTTTTCCATTTCTGCCAGCTGACAGCCACCGCCACTATGTGAGCTAACTCCACTGCAATCAGAATCTACTGCTTTACCTGATGTACATCAGCATCACTCAGCTAACTAGTCAGGCAGAAGCTCCCTTTACTGACATGGTTTTGAAAAAGTCAAGTTAAAATGTTATCTTTCTTGTAACCTCACACTACTGAATGCTTAAACTGAATGCTGTTGTTAAAATAATATTAAAACACCTCAGTTTTCTATCCCTTCTCCTCTACTTCCAAAAGCTCAATATTAAAGAACTGAATTAGGATTGGGATAATAAAGGTTGACGCCGTTACGGCAGACTGCATACTCACTTCCACTTAGTGCTCGACTAAGCTGCTCCATCTTCTCTTTGGCTGTTTTTAATAGACGCTGCTCTAGCTAATGGGAGAAAAACAGAAATTTTACTCAATAACAAAAATGATCTTGAGGTTCCTGCTAAACCAAGCAATAGAGAGAATGCCACGTGAGACCAAATAAATTAACAACAGATTTATTTGTGATGAACAGAATGCAAATATACCGTATGTTAGTTATGTTAAAGTTAGAGCACTGGAGAGTATCCAAACTATGGGTCATGCACCAGTTTTACACAAATGCTCACTGTCTGCATTCATTGCATAACAGCTGCAAATGCAACATCACTGGAAGACAAAGTCTGGTCTGTTTACCTGATAGCTGTGCTCGTGGTTCTTGAAGCGTGTGTAGTAGTGCATAAAGCGGTCGAGTTCCTGAAAGCTCTTGTGTTTTTTCTCAGCCTGCAAAACAGTGATGAGACACCAGCCACAGTCAATCTCCTGAGCATGGTGTTTCTTCTCACAGAGAAAGCCGAAATACTTTAACTGTAAGGAGCAAAAGTAAGTCCACCAAATGATACTATTTATGTGTGACTAGAGAGTACACGAGAGACTGGTCAGTAACCCTCTGGCAACCAAATGCAAACAAGTGCAACATTGTTTACCTCTTTGCAAGCAGTTTCACTTAGTACCAGCAAGCAAACCCTTCCAACGAGTTGCCAGCCAGTCAGAGAATATACATCTTTCAATAGTAACGACTGGTTACCAGGAGGTCAGTGACTCTTGACGTACATGACTGTGGTTTTAGCAAATGATTTCACAGTAACTGCTATTAACCTCGAGCAACCATTGGCAACAAGCAGGAAATATTTTTCCCTAGCAACCAGCAGTTGCCAGGTAGTTTCCAACTGGTGTCAAGGCCTACATTACTATATACCTGTGTGTTATATACTTCAGCTGCTCAACTCCTGATCATGTAGGAGTTTGCAGACAGACAGAGACTTGGTGTATTACAGTAAGACTGGGTTGTGCAGCAAAATATATTTATCAACTCTGCACAGAAAATCTGTAAATAATTAACTATTCCATCATGCGATTCAAGGAAAATTCCACCAATTTTATGTATTGCCATTCTCCAGGCCTTGGAGAGTACTACTGCAGATGAGTAAACAGTTATATCATTTCTTCTCTGGTTCCACAGGGACTTGCACAAAATCTGATAAATTGCTATAAGTAATGTCACTTAGGTCAATGTCTGAGTTTGAGAAAACAGAACCAGAAAGCAAGCTTACTACAGCTCTGTAGACGGTTGCTCGTTTTAAATTTAGCTGAGGAGCTTGAAGGCTATATTACTGGCTACTAGGACAAGTGGAAGCACATTCTGGTTAATGTATGCATGGCTTGAATCAGAGGAAGAATTAGTGAACTTAAAACAGACACGAGTTTATAATGCACCAAGCTTTCTGCTTTTTTGTTGTGAGTCTGATAATGGTGTAGGAGTACGATGACAAGTTGCTAAAAGAGTCATGACGTTTAGGAATAAAATACAATATGAAACAACCCCAGCCCCGCTCCTTTAGGACATTCACTCTACATCATCATAACAGAGGGCTCCCCCAGTAACAACTGCCATCACTCAGCTCTGGTCCCCTGTTGTTACATTATACTGTTGAGTCATATTTTACAAAGTGTTCGGTTAACTGGGCCGAAAGCGTTTAAAATATGAAAACACAGAGAATGTAATAATATCGTGTTAACATCTAGAGTGTATGCATGTACCTCTTCAGTCATCTCCTTTGACTGCTCCTCCACCTGCTGGATGACCTCATAGCGAGTGCAGCGATAGTAGCCCCCTGTAGATGAGCTATGCTTTTTCCATTCCTCCAGACAGATCCAGCAGAAATCGTACTTACACTACAGGGAGAGAGAACAGCTCTGGTCAGCTGTCACATCAAAAAATGGAAAGCCAATTACTAATGCTACTCCTGCTTTACTGGGGTAATTTACATTTAATGACAAAATGAAAAAGACACATTTTTTTATAATTGCTGTCAGAGAAAAACAATTATCCTGGTATATGAAATGACAGCCAAAACGATACCTTTCCCCATCTACAGACATGTTTTCATTAATATACCCATCCAAAGGTGAGAATATCAGACTGACCCAACATCAGATCTACCAGGACAGAAAGGCACTTTTTTTTTCAAAAACAGATCTTTGTAAAAATCATAACTGAATTATAATTAAGGGTCAAGGACTTCTAAGGCTCATTAAACTAATGTAATCACCTGTATCCATTTTATCTCTTTTGTCTTCTCATCCATTTCTTTTTCTACAGTGTACAAGTAGCAGGTGTTTGAACAGAGTCGTGAATCCTTGTAGCCTGCTGCCACTAGAAGGCACTCAGACTGCATTTGAGAGCAGCAAGTCCCGATGGAGAAAGAACAACAAAACACAGCAAAACACTACAGCCTCTCCAATCTGCAGCCTATTTGGGTATAAGTGATTTCTCCATGCTACAAGCACTTCTGTGGGTGACAGGTTAGCTGGAGTATCACAAAACCTTAAGGCTGAGGCATCAGTTGTCCTGGAAACTCTCTGCTTATATGACACATCAGAAAAATCAATACAAAATCAAGGAGAGTGAGGGGACATGAATGGGTGGATGGAGAGACACAAAAAGACATGTGAAAGAGAATCCTGAGACAAGAAAAAAGTGTGAAGCCACACCAGAGAGAAGGAAATGGCAGCAAAAAGACAAAAGGTTCCTTAGCAACACTGAGTCCCGTGTTTCCAGGCAACAGGGGTAAAGACGTTTCTTACCAGGTAATAACAGGTCAAGAGGCTGAGCCCTCTGTGGCCTCTCAGCTTGTGAAAGCCACTCCATTCACCCAAAACTAATGTCCATCTCTAGTCAGCCTATTTAACCAGTGCAAACAGTGACAGGGGTGTCAGAGAGACAAAAAGATCTTTGCTGTATGACTGCACTGCCTCCCCTACAGCAACAGTGGTAGTAACAGAGACAAAGTCAAGCAACATGACTATGTCTGATTGCTGGTCTCACTCTCTCCCTTGACCATCCATCCATCCTCTTCCACTTATCCAGGTCCAGGTCACAGGGACAGCAGTCTAAGCAGAGATGCCCAGACCTCCATCTCCCCAGATACCTCCAGCTCATCTGGTAGGATACCAAGACATTCCCAAGCCAGCTGAGCCGAGAGACATAATCTCTCTTTCAGACCCTGGTTTTACCCTGGGGCTTCCTCCCAGTTGCACATGCCTGAAACACCTCAGGAGATGTCCGGGAGGCATTCTAGTTAGATGCCCACCTCAAATGGCTTCCTTTTAATGTGGAGAAGTAGCAGCTCTACTTTGATATTTTCCCGATTGACCAAGCTCTTCAAATTATCTTTAAAAGAAAGCCCAGATGACCCTTGGAGGAAGCTGATTTTCATCACTTAAATCTATAATATAATTCTCTTTTACTTCCTACAGCTATGCAAACCTTTTTTTGTAATTTCACCCAATTTAACCCTGTATTATTTACACTGGTGGACCAATACAGAAGCTATCTGCTAACATGTAAACATGACAGCATGCATTCATACTGTAATTACACATACATTTCACAACATCAACAGGTACCTTAGTTGCCCCTTTGCTATGCACACTGCATTTCCTTTAAAAAGGTGTTAAGTGAGAACAGAACAGTATAAAACAGAGCTATTCTAATAGTCTGATCTGACAGAACTCAGAAAGTTGTAGTCATCTGCTAGACAGATCATGTAATACCATTGTGTATAAATACTACAGCTTGTCTTGAGCGTGGTGTAAGAAAGAGAAAGGCTTGTGGAGAATCAGGAGTAAAAATGGCTCATTCTAGTGTTTAAAGAGCCATCTGTACAACTAAAAATGAGATTTTGACATTTATACACATACTGTGTGCAAATAAACTTTATCTCCCACCTGACAGTTTGTTTGCACTGAGAACAGTACTTTGCATAAAAGCCTTGAGTTATTATATCATTGCACTGTATGATAAAATGTCAATTTGTAAATGCTTCTTGGTAAAAAAAAAATATATGAAAGAATATGCCAATGAATAACTGTTGGCTACATAAAATATAATTAACTGATCAAAAAAAAAAAAAATGCTAAATGGAGCTTTGCTGTACCACTTTATGGACCTCCAAAACCCACACTTGCTCTAGATAACTTTACTGAAATTTGATAAATAAGGTAGTTACACATAATTAATTCTAATTATTTCTATGAGATGCCAAAATCTGCATTTTGCACTATTTTTTTTTTAATTTTTATGTGCAGTATGTCAAAGAAGATGATTCTGAAGTCCATTTAAAACATAAACAGAAGTATACCGTGTTCATTGCACACATGTTGCTCATTTAAACTTCTTAGGTTTGTTTTCTCCAACAGAAAACGACTGATTCATATATCTTTCTAGAACAACCAGATAAACTGATCACCTGATTACTGTCTAGGTAAGAAAAATATGAGAGGCCTGACTGCCTACCTTGGCGCACTGCATGTGATTGCAGCCCTCGTTTTTCTGTATAGGAGACTTACAGTTGGCGCAGGGTTTGGAGTTACTGAGCAACCATAAGCAGTTGGCTGCATCCTCATAAGCTTCGCTCACACCAGCCACTTCAACATGGAGGAGGGGGAGGTAAACAGAACAAATAAAGGCATAATGAGACAGAATGAGAATGGCTATTACCAGAGCATCAAAACAGACCAATGCACTGAGTGGGAAATCGTCCTGCCTGATTAATGTATATTGCTAATATATTTTGCTAACATCTCCCAAGATGCTCATGCACCCACCTACACACACACAAAGAGAATAATTGGCTATTATCAAAGCACCTTTGATGTGCTGCTGAAATGCCAAGATAAAACAGAATCTGGGGGAAATCGAAGTGGAAGATAGTTCCGAAACCAAATAATTGCTTTATCTTCCGACTGTCACATCAACCAAGTGGCACTCAAGAGCAGCTGGGGTATCTTAAATCATCTATTAGATTGCCCAGAGTCCAATTAATGTTTCTAAACACCACAAACTTTTAGTGAGCGGGTTGCTCGTCTTAATTAATAATTTATCATCGACGTGGTGGATTTTAATTGGCCTAATGCTAAATAGTTTGTAATTACTGTGGTTGAGTTCCAGGCAATTTAACTCCAAATCAGTCACTTTTGTGCACTCTGAAAAATCTGGGCAAATAAAGACACTGGCTAATAAACTTCTTTATGATCCGTAACCTCCAGGTAACAACACAATTCTACTCTGTGGTTTAGAGCTGGGCGATATAAGATTTTTTCATATCACGATATGTTTTTTTCATTTCAGGCGATAACGATATATATCACGATATAAGCCAAATAACTATATATGTAAGATTTAAATGTGCTGTTGCTCACAAGTAAAATGTGAAATAATCAGCAGCTTGTTTTGATTTAAATATTTATTTCCCATAATAAGTTCAACAGGGTAGATGTACTTAAAATGAGGCTTCAGTTTAGGCAAAATAAAGGCAAATATTACAAACTTACACAAAAGGTAGCCGCTAAAGCATTTAAGTTTCAAAATAAAACAAACAAAACAGACTACTAAATAGTCAGTTCCACTTAGAAACAAAATATTAATTCTTTAATTCTTTATTGGTAGCATGTCTTTAGCAAGACAGTAAGCTAAGGCATTCGTTATGTTGATATGTCTCTTAGCTTTTGGTAAGATGCTGGAGAAAGCCGACTCAATTGACTGTTGCTGCTTCACAGGGATTCCCCTTGTTGTTTTCAATGACGAATTAGCGCTTTTAGAGATTGAGCGTGCTCTAGTGGGTGGCACTGCTTCAGGTGGTAAAAAAGGTTTGTTGTATTTCTAGACTTTGTGGGAACATGCTTTTGGCACAATTTCAGTGCGCGTTACTCTGTTTTTTTGTCAGACTTCAAATAGCCGAAATACCTTCACACTACGGAACTTCTCTGGCCTTTCCTTTCGACAATCTCTCCAGCATTGGAACCGTCATCTGTGTTCTCTTCGGTAACCTGGTCACCCAAGCTCTCGGTTGATTTTTCTCTAGTTGGAACACTCATTTTCTCCATTACCCGGCCGGCACGGCGGCTGGCTGCTTCCCAAACAAATACACGTGCGGCTTGGCACTTGAGCTGTATGTAACAAGTTACGTGACGTGACACTGCGGCTGTGATTGGTTCGGCTCTGCGCTACTTAATTTGTATTGGCTATTCATTTTTTTTATAAGAAAGGAAGAGAGAGAGAGAGATGAGGTCTATCACAATAGTTTCATTTTTCTGTCGAGAAAAAGTTATTTCGCAATACATATTGTTATCGTTCTATCGCCCAGCTCTACTGTGGTTCAACAGATAAAAATGCCATTTCACATTAGGTCTCAATACAAAACCACATACTGTAAGTTTGTTACCGATTCCTGTATAGTTTTAGATAACAAATCCACAATTTAAAAAACAACAACAAACACTCACATTCCTCAGGCTTCATCTCACTGACTTTCTGTAGCCACATCTTCCACGTTTCACAGTCACAGGGCTCATGGGCTTCACCTTGACACTCCCTGCAACACATACAGACCAAGGTTGTTACTAATACTAAACTAAAAATTAGAACCTAGTGAAAAACATTTTAGTGAAATAAATTAACTGTTAACTGTTAGTTCTATTTCACCGCTTTTAGGATAGCACCTTATATCTTTGTGGTTTGGAAAGTAGCAGCAGTCCTAAATTTTCTCTGTTTGTTAGTTTCCTTTGTATGAGGGACCTTTCACAAATAAAAAATTTCTTAAGCAGACACTGTCAGTAATCACATTTTGTACACGTTTATCTATACAAAGCACCTCCAAAACTTATAGTTGCCATTTCATCTCTTTACTTCAACTAGCTTACCCTGCCCTGATTAAGGACATGATGAGGTCAGGCATGGTGAACAAACAAAAAAACAATTGGTGAACAAAAATAAACAGAAAAACCACCCCAAATATTTGCCTAACAATATTTCTTCGCATTAACTCCATCATTACTGTTTCTTTTGGACAACTGGAGTTTTGAAAAGCAAAAACAATACTGACCAGCAGAAGAGGTGGCCTTTGCCACAATCTACAGCAGGGGCCCGAAGGAGGGGAAAGCTTAGGTGATCTGAGGTGGAGGCTCCAGGGCCCTGGGTGTTCAGGCGTACCGCTCTTTCGCACCCCGCCTCTGGACACCATCGGATTGCCGGATTGTTTTCTACAAATGCCTTCAATAAAAGCAAAAGTCAGTCAGAAGTTTAACAATCTTTTATTAAGCTGTATACCTTTTAGTGTAGATGACACTAATAAAGCTTGAAATAATTTAATTTAAAAGTCATTTTCAAATCTGTTAAAGATGTTTAAGTATAAAATTGTTCCCTCTGTATGCGTTCTGAGACCATCTACAACAGCTCGATATTTAAGGAATAGATTCTTGAACACAAAATAAATATAACAGCCTGAACATAATTCAACTAAAAAGGCTCTTAAAAAAAATTAAATTAAATTAAAAAAATGAATAAATAATAATAATAAATTATATATATATACATATATACACATACATATATATATATATATACATATACACATACATACATGTGTATATATATATATATATACATACATACATACATACATATATATATATATATATATATATATATATGTGTATATATATATATATATATATATATATGTGTATATATATATATATATATATATATATATACACATATATACATACACATATATATATATATATATATATATATATACACACACACACATACATAGCCGTTAGCACATGATTCTCCTTATGGGGACCTGATATGTTTAATATGCTGCTGAGAATATACCCCAGAAGAATCGTATAGTATAGCTTTTATTTTGGAAAGAGCCATTTCTCTGTAATAATCTCTCTCTCTCTCGCTCTCTCTCTCTCTCTCTCTGTTATGCCTTTTGTTAAACCTTACCATACTTTGTGCCCTCACCTTTCTGTTTTCCTTGCTCTGCATTAACCATGTATCCCCGGCACCAAAGCATCATAACTTGGTTAGTGGCTGCTAGTCTCACTCTGTCCTCCACTTGTCACAGAGAAAAGTTGACATTTCTCACTAGAACATTGCAAAGTTGAACTCTTTCTGTTAAGTGCCCCTAAATTACTTATTTTACAAACTGCTAATGTGTAATTACAACTCTAAACTGAATGAAGAAGACATAAAAATATGTTGAAAGAAAAATGAATAATATTCATTGTTGCTTGTGGCACTTTGACAAGAAAAAATGTCATTGTTTCAAGTAAAGATTATTTCACACATAACCGATTTAATTCCTCTACCTTTATTAGTTATACCCTTCCATTTAAGTGAGTAATGATATTATCATAACACAATACGGCAACGCCAGAATCATCTTTTATTCCCGACAAAATTATTTGAATATTTTGTGCTGGAGGCTCACAGCTCAGTTCATTTCAATTCCTTCCTTTTTTGTTTTCATCACTACCTTGATGTCAAACTGGAGGTAGCGCTTGTCCATCTCTCTGGAGACCACACCCTCTATGACTTCCACTGGTACTAGCTGGTAGCAATCAAAGGCTGGGCAGAAAATGTTGTGGGCTTCTCCTTCTTGGATTTTTAAATTCAGAAAACTTTGAAAGCATTCAAATAATAGTCAGAAATGAGATATGCAAAGAACAAAAACACTGAATAAGATCTGTGCATGCATAGTACAGACACCCCAAGCAATCTGCAGAATCCTCAGGCCATACCAAAATACGACTTACCCTTCCCAACATGATCTACAAAAGTCGTGGCCACAGGGCATGTCAACAGGTTCTTCAAAGACGGAGAGGGAAGAGATGCAGATACCACACTGTGAGACGTAAATATCAAACCACAATATTAGCATCAACAAGATACACTCTATTTAAACTCTTTTAATTTTTTGAACAAATTAAGTCAGTTTTAATCAATAAAAAAATAAGTAAATCTGGTATAACTTCAAAAGGTCCTTGTGTTATAGTCCTGTTTTGTTCTGTTACATAACCGTGCCACTGTTTACAGTCTTTGAAAAAGTCACTGAGTTTTTCTATTTTTCTATTTTTTGCTTGAAATGCCAGAGTTTGAGAATGTCCTGGCTTGGGAATGTTCTCCAAATATTGTGATGTGAGGGCGATTTTAATGTGAGACGACATGTCAGAGGTGGAGAAGTTATTGAGTTGATATGTCAATGTGTACAATTATACACAACAGTAGCCCGAAGTAGTTTATGAAAAGCCACTGTGCCAATGTTATGACCTCTGCTAAGCATGTGGCTCATTCCCATTTCTATTATTAGATTTATTTTTCAGATACCCACAGAAAGTTGAATCACAAACAAAGAGTGTATTTGACACACAGTCAAATACACAGGCCTTGTTACAGTGAAAGACTGATCCTCACAAGACATAAAGAAGGCAGTGTACTTCAACAAAGCAGGTATTTATCACATTCTGCTCTTTCACAGATCATCAACTCTAACCTTTAAACGGGCCTTTGAGTACACTCAGTCGATTGACACAGGGCAGTTCAATTACGCCTTTTCAGATGCACAACTTAAGATACCCTCAGACATTTGTCTGACATGTTCATGTCTTTGATGTTTCAATCCAGAGTGTTTTGGTGTTTTAAGTAAACCCCTGATAGAGAGCAACTGAAGCTGACAGCCTTGATTTATAGATTAATAAAGTGTGTCAGCTTTAGCTATTATCCATCAACACACATCGCCAATGGATATATTCATTCATCCAAAAAGATATGTCTTTATACTTTTCAGAAACTGTCAAAAACTATCTGATTCTCCCTCCAGGTACCATCATTTTGGTTTAAAAATCATTACTACAAATTTGAAATAAATTTAACAACCAAGAAAACAGCATTTTCTTCCAAAGAAGCTTCATAAAGTTATATATTTAAAAAAAAGTCTGCAGTATGCATTTCTCACACTGCACTGCCATCTCAATTCCCAATTTTGCAAACTATTCCAGAATAAAGTCTAAACCCAAGCTAACCGACCTTGCTGACCTTACAAACCCTGATTTTTATAAAGCATTGTCAGTCTCCAATAGCGAGCAGTAAACAAAATGAGTTGCTGTCAGCAATAAATGAGATAAAGGCTAGATGCCTAGTAAACTTTGTTTTGGTCCAGGACATATTACTTTTTGCTCACAAAAAAGTCAATTTCCAAACACTTTTTATAATTACGGGAAATGCCAGACTAGATCAGGATAACAGGTGGGCAATTAAACAGGGAGTTTACAGCTCCTTTCACAGCAAGAGGGCAATAAGGTTCCTTTCCCTCACTGCAGGCTTTGTAAAAACACTGGTGGAAAATACACCTTTCATGAAGCTTAGAGAGCACACTTTAATGCTGTGGGAGGTGTAGTTGTTGAAAGCTGAAAAAATAATTATCTACAGTGACTGAACCACCACTACCTCCCTCAACCTTTCACCCAAAAGGCCAAAGGAGGGAAAACCAAAACTATTTTACTTACGAAATGTATGCACCCCCATTATATCTCAGTGCAGACTGTAAGTGTCTAGCAGCTACAGTTGATCACAATTCACTCACCTTCTGTAAGTGCTTAAAAAACTTTCCAGTATTTTTAATTAGTTTAAAACTAACCCCTGGTGGTGGCATCACTGCGGACTACCCACCCCCACAAAACAGTCGCACGAGAGTCAACACTCTCCCTTACGTGTAACAATGTTAAAACTGTGAAAACAATAACATGACATCTTTAGTGAGACGTGCCCAAACATACAGCAGTAATATAACATAATATAACATACGACATGTGCAGCCGTCAATCATGTTTGATAAAGAAGGAAAGCGCAACATGAAGGATGTCGTATCTTAAATTAGCATATTTTATATAGCATAACAAAACTCAACACTGTTCAGGACTTGCCTACATGATAACTGACAAAACACTGGATGACAAATGAGAAAAGGAAGCCCTGCTTCTGTTTATGTTTGCAAGGTAGACCACTGGCATGAATACTAATGACTTCTAGCAACATATATTTACTGGGAAAGAGTGAATCATTATGCAGAAAGACATCTGTGATCATAAAATTTTAAAGAATTCAGCTGAAACACTTCAGAAAATCTTGGGACTCCATGAATTTTATTTAAATATGCACTGCTATACACATTTTATGGGAATGCTGCCAGTTAATCTATGCACCTCCGTGCCTAAAGCTATCCCCTGCTGCTATAGGAGCATCAGTCAGGAAAACATGCTGTGGCCGACTGTGATCCTTTTTCATTTGATCGTTCTTTATCAATAAGTACAGTTAAACAATGGCTAAAACTTTTTTCTCCATTTACTGACCTACATTTATCAATCTAGAGCTGTCACAGTGTTTTCAGCAAAAAAAGAAAAAAAAATGGCAAGTGGATTTCAACCCTAATGTAGTGATTTAAAAAGCGTATTTAGTTACATCCACCTTATAAATTAATTTGTCTAGCTTTATCAGTTCAGGATGTAGCAGTAAACAAGAGCCATCTTGTCTTACCAGAGAAGACTCCTCATCAGCAGGCATGAGGCTGATTTGGTCTGGTGAAGTGATGGAGGAGCGGGTGGTCCTAGGCGTCCGGGGAGAAGGTAAGGTGTCCCAAGCATTGCAACCACTTGGGGGTGGGTTGGGCATTTGCACACCTGAGCGTTGGCAGCACTCCGCCGCATTGGCCATCCAGGCTTCTAAGAGCTTCTCTCGGTCCCAATCTGACACAAAAAAAGACATCTTATTTTAGTATATACTACCTAGAGAATGAAACTCTGCTTGTGGCATGATGTTTTGATCCGAACGATCAGACCAGTGACTGGAGGTGCAGATGTCGGTATGCAGAGAATTTTTAAAGGGGAAACAACGCAGTGCAATAGGTGCTGATGGACTGGAAGTCAGACACACATTTTTATAAGATAACTTGATACCTGTTGTCTAACAAAAAGTTTACGATGATCCTTGTGTGTGGCTTAAAAAAAATTGTAACAAGGTGCTGAAGTTAATTGGTTGCTGCCGTATTTCTTAAAGTTTTTTTCATGAGTTTATTTAAATAACTGAAGCATCAGACAGCAGCAGAATCAATGCACAAGCTTCCTAAAAGCTGTGTGCATTTATGCATGTGACACAACAGAGATAACTTAATTACTTGTAATAAATTATTCCTGACACTGACACAGGATAGCTCAGGATCTAAGAGCAAATTACATTGTTTCTTTTCAGAAAGGTGAGATGTCCCACAGGCTCACAGTTTATAACCTACAATTTAGAAAGTTACGATAACTGACTGCCAGTGCATTATACGTCACTTTATGTAATGTCTAATTTCCAGTATAGCACATACAGTGGGGCAAAAAAGTATTTAGTCAGCCACCGATTGTGCAAGTTCCCCCACCTAAAATGATGACAGAGGTCAGTAATTTGCACCAGAGGTACACTTCAACTGTGAGAGACAGAATGTGAAAAAAAAATCCATGAATCCACATGGTAGGATTTGTAAAGAATTTATTCGTAAATCAGGGTGGAAAATAAGTATTTGGTCAATAACAAAAATACAACTCAATACTTTGTAACATAACCTTTGTTGGCAATAACAGAGGTCAAACGTTTACTATAGGTCTTTACCAGGTTTGCACACACAGTAGCTGGTATTTTGGCCCATTCCTCCATGCAGATCTTCTCGAGAGCAGTGATGTTTTGGGGCTGTCGCCGAGCAACACGGACTTTCAACTCCCGCCACAGATTTTCTATGGGGTTGAGGTCTGGAGACTGGCTAGGCCACTCCAGGACTTTCAAATGCTTCTTACGGAGCCACTCCTTTATTGCCCGGGCGGTGTGTTTTGGATCATTGTCATGTTGGAAGACCCAGCCTCATTTCATCTTCAAAGTTCTCACTGATGGAAGGAGGTTTTGGCTCAAAATCTCACGATACATGGCCCCATTCATTCTGTCCTTAACACGGATCAGTCGTCCTGTCCCCTTGGCAGAAAAACAGCCCCATAGCATGATGTTTCCACCCCCATGCTTCACAGTAGGTATGGTGTTCTTGGGATGCAACTCAGTATTCTGCTTCCTCCAAACACGACGAGTTGAGTTTATACCAAAAAGTTCTACTTTGGTTTCATCTGACCACATGACATTCTCCCAATCCTCTGCTGTATCATCCATGTGCTCTCTGGCAAACTTCAGACGGGCCTGGACATGCACTGGCTTCAGCAGCGGAACACGTCTGGCACTGCGGGATTTGATTCCCTGCCGTTGTAGTGTGTTACTGATGGTGACCTTTGTTACTTTGGTCCCAGCTCTCTGCAGGTCATTCACCAGGTCCCCCCGTGTGGTTCTGGGATCTTTGCTCACCGTTCTCATGATCATTTTGACCCCACGGGATGAGATCTTGCGTGGAGCCCCAGATCGAGGGAGATTATCAGTGGTCTTGTATGTCTTCCATTTTCTGATGATTGCTCCCACAGTTGATTTTTTTCACACCAAGCTGCTTGCCTATTGTAGATTCACTCTTCCCAGTCTGGTGCAGGTCTACAATACTTTTCCTGGTGTCCTTCGAAAGCTCTTTGGTCTTGGCCATGGCGGAGTTTGGAGTCTGACTGTTTGAGGCTGTGGACAGGTGTCTTTTATACAGATGATGAGTTCAAACAGGTGCCATTCATACAGGTAACGAGTGGGGGACAGAAAAGCTTCTTACAGAAGACGTTACAGGTCTGTGAGAGCCAGAGATTTTCCTTGTTTGAGGTGACCAAATACTTATTTTCCACCCTGATTTACGAATAAATTCTTTACAAATCCTACCATGTGGATTCATGGATTTTTTTTTCACATTCTGTCTCTCACAGTTGAAGTGTACCTCTGGTGCAAATTACTGACCTCTGTCATCATTTTAAGTGGGGGAACTTGCACAATCGGTGGCTGACTAAATACTTTTTTGCCCCACTGTATTGGTTCATTTAGTAAGTGCTGATGGGATGCTTGAATAAAATAAAGTTGATGTAAAAGAGACAAAATGACGATCTAAGGAAAAAAGAAGCTTCAGAAAGAGTATTTCTTTATGCAGGAATCAGGTGTGTCATGACCAGAGTAACAACTGAAAGCACAAGTGGTGATGGGACAGGAACTGCTCACTATAGTATGATAGTGATCCAGAATGTCCTGCCCTTTGGGAAGGCAGTTAGTTTACTATCTTTATTTAAGTTACTAAGGACATTATCAGCAGAATTCAGGTTTTTCCACTCCATACACAGCATTGTTGTGTCTCCTGCACAGTTGCTGGTGGCAGTGAAATGTGAATGCTGACAATTTTAAAAAACCACCCAAGAAAATATGAGGCAAACTCACGGTGGAAGTAGACGGGTTTACAGAATGGGAAGAACGATTCCAGATCAGGGGAACAGTGATGTTTAATCATCGCGCCGGCTGTTGTTAGTGTGAAAACAGATTCTACAACCTTTCCTCTTGCCAAAAATGTGGTGATCTGCTCTGAAGAGCTCAAAGCCTGCCAGCTACAGCGCAGAGTCCAATATCAATTCACAGAACCTACTTTCTGTGAAGCACAAAATGGAAGATAAAGAAAAGACTTTTTTCCTTTCACTAGCAACTATAAACACGCAAGTTATTGTCAAGACACAAATAAGAAGTACGCAATGTAGCAGGGCCAATTAAAAACATTTTCTGACTGTTTGAAGATTACATTTTTTACAATACTTTATGATTAGGCCTAAAACAGACATAACATACTGAATATATGAATTCCCATTTAACCTGTCAAAACAAGACTTAAGTTTGAATTTCATGGACAAAAAATGCATTTCAGTGAATCTCATTTTACATTTGTGTGGATTCTCAATAGAAATAGTCCAGTAGCCACCAGCATTTAAGCCTTTTAAACTGCCAACAACAAAGACCTGCTGCCATCTGGTTTTCTGTTTTAGAATAGCTGTTTAATCTCGCATCAGGACACGGACAGATTTGAGAGGCTCTCAGTATAAATATTGGATAACTTGTGGACTGTGCCCGAGTCCAAATAGTCTACCCTCCTAAAATAAGGAACACGACCAGGTCAACTGTGCAATTAGGCCATTATCAGCCTCAAGACAGGTTTGCCACCAATCAAATGACTAAGGCTCTAAATGGCCTCCTTTAGATAATGAATGTCGTAACAACCCCCATCCCAATCTAGCTCCATTCAATTAAAACTAATCAATGTGTATGGCCCCATCTTAAAGCCTTTAGCCATTATATAGAGTCTGAAAGTGAAGTCTTCACATTTAGTCTTAAATATCAAAAATTAGTTGGGAAATACAAATTGTCAGGAACAAAGAAAGATGGAAAAGCAAGCAGTTCAGCAGACGAGCAATGAGGAGACGATAAGAGATTGTTACAAATTGTGGAAATGAGGCTTTTTCGAAATGAAATGACATGCGAGTACAAAAACCCTTCTCCAGGACATGCAAAATGCTGAAATGTTTCAGCAGTCCCATGATAAAACTGAATAAATATAGCACCATTCTGGGGTCAATCTCCCGCCTCTGAGCTCTTAAAAGTGTGTCTCATATGTAGCACACAGCTCAACAGACAGCCCTTAAGCCCATTTAATTAAAAAATGAGGTGGTGAAGTCATACACAAACATTTTTGCCAAGTTGTCTGAAGTAACGATTTACAAAAGCCTCAAATCAGTAAAACTTTCAGAAACACTTGAACACACTATCTTGTGTCCAGCTGTAAATGAAGCAAGTTTGAAAACTGGTGGGTTAAGACCGCAAGTCTAATAAAATCTGATATATTTACTCAGTACTTGGCCAGGCCTAAGTTAAGAGTGAAGTAATTAAGACAAATTCAGGAAAGCATATTTTCTCTGCAGCACACTACTATTTCTAGGAAAAACATAACAGAATGTAATAAAAATAAATTAGACGTGCCAAGGATTTTACATAAAAATCCATGGTTCACGCTGCGGATTATTTAATCTTATTTACAGTAAATCAGGCGCGAGCCTAAGTAACCTAATTAAGCAGTGTTTGTTCTCAAATTGTTTGTTGAAATGAATACGCTCACTAAAACTACATTTAGATCATGTAAAAGCTCTCTCCAGTGACAACAGAACAAGTCCAATTCTTTCAGCGTACTGCATATTTATAGAAAATAAATCCCTTATCCAAATACAAAAAACACTTTCTGTATTTTCTATTTTGTAGTCATTTCTACATTTAAAAAGCATGGTAACCCCATGTAAAATGCACCGTTACACATTTTCACAGCATCACAGCCACAAGATTAGAATCAGGGTTTCACATTAGGTGCCGATACACAGAACCTCCTTAGAGAGTGACCAGGAGAAGCTTTTCTTATTTTAAGCTTGTTTGGTTTGGTCTTACAAGCTATTAAATTGTGTGGTGTCATGTTTAGGTCTGAGGTCTGCAGCAAAAGGCTGGAGATATCTAAGTCTGCTAAGACATAAAAAAGTCTTGAAGTTATTCTCAAGATCGGTCATTCCACTGTATTAAACAGCTGCCAATTTGTACCAGACTCCTTGCTCCAGCAAATTAAACCCAAACAGAACAACATAAAAAGTATAATAAAAATACCACAACATTTCATCAAAGGGTCTTCAGCCATTTCTTACTACTGGTGTCAAAAGGCGTTCATTTACAATAAGATGCAGGGAAAATCTGAACTGCAATGCAGACGTGCCTTGCTTATTGAGAGGATCCTGCTTATTGGTCTGAATCCCACTGAAATGTCGTGTGGATTTTAAAACAGGCAGTGTGTAAGAGAAACCTTAGATTAAACATTCTGTAACTGACAGGATTTGTATGGAAGAGCGGTCAAAGACTTTAATAAGCCAATATCTGAGACAGGTGAACAATTATGCAAATCATGGCCAAGGGTATACTTACCTCGTCCACTAAAGTGTATGTATGGATGTGTGTGTATATATATTGAAAAGTGTTGAAAAGTGTTTTATGTGGTGTTAAATTAAATCTAACCAGTGTATCAAATGCTTCCTTGTCCATATACTTTAACTATGTATGTCATTTGTTTAACTACTATGTTACTATGTTTACCCATTAAGCTGTCAGGATATTACTAGTCCAAATAATTGAAAGGACAACCAGTACTGTGTTTGTTTAATAGTACCATGGGCACGTAGCAGTGCTTCTGCAGTGAAAAGAGGGGCTTGTAGCATGTCAGCTGTCTCCACTATCAGCATGTCCTTCAGCTTCCGAAGATCCTGTGGCCGCAGGCCCTCGTACAACTAGAGTAAAGGGTTGACAAGAACATAATAAGAGAGGAAATGTAAGGACAAAGATAAGAAGTAAAAGGAAAAAAAAGACAGGTTGTCAGAGAAAGGTAAAGAAAGAGACAAGAGGACAACAGTGGGTGAGATTGGGGAAAAGGGTGATGGGTGAAATAATGGTAGGAAAGAAAGATTGTGAAAAAAGGGGAAGAGAAAATAAAGAGAAAATAAGTACTACAACCACCTGAAACATAAATGATTGCTGACACAGGACTTAGCCAGACCCAGAGAACTAAAACTGATGATGATGATCACATGTTTTAAGCTAGACTGTTTTGTGTGAGTAATTTGTGAGTCTGTTTGTGTCCAACCAAAACAAGTTCAAGTAAAGAATGTGACTAACTCCTGCAAAAATGTAAACACTGAAATACAGTCAACTAGTGGATTTTTCCAAGAGCAAAGTTACCATCATATGTTGCTTCTATTCCTTACTTATGTAGCTAAAGGGTTATAAGGACGAATCAAGTGTAACAATACAGAAGCTGTGTGGGATCAGCCAGGCTAGGATGACCAGGGTAGCTCATTTAAAACAGTTTGACCTAATACAGCAACAACAGTGAAATTACTTTTTGGGGGGATTTTTTTAAACAGCATGCTGTGGACTAAAGTTTGGTTCTAATAACATTTTAAGTCACACCAGCTGAGGGTGATAAACTGAAAGCTATACACCCACTCCTTGTTGGTGTGTTATACTGTACCTCTCTTCGATCTAGGGCTGCATATTCTGCCTCAATACCCTCTGCCTCAGGGGCAAGAGAGAAGACCATCTGCGACTCCAGGCGCAGGGCCAACTCCTTGTGGTGCTGCTTCTCTGCAGAGTCACATGGAGTCTCGCGGTTTTCATTCTCCGCAAACAAGTCCGCTTCTCTCTGCACCAGCATCTGAGCACGAAGAAACAAGAGGAATATCTGGCATTGAACAATGGCACACATCGTGCATTCAAGAACAGATACTAAAGCTCGCTGACTATATATGTAGTTCCAAACACCTGTGATTACTTGCACAGTGGAGTACCACTCACCCTGTAACAGTAATCAGAGGAAAGTATCCACAATTAAGGCATGAAACAGTAATTACAGTTATTTTGATATAGACTGCAATTATGACTTCAGTAAAAAAAAAAAAAAAAAAAAAAATAGCAACAACTTACCCACCTCGAGAAAACTGAAAAAGAGTTCACTTATATCCACTTTACTTCAAAGTTCTTTGTAGAGTATGGCACACTAAGTCTTGATGATCAAGTGCCAATTAAAGGAGCTCAGGTAATATTGAGAGCAGTACAAGAAAAACACACACGTTAATAATGTGTCTTTTGGGGGGTGGTGGCTTCTGTTGGTAACTGTCATTTCTGTGCTTGAGTCTACTTTTTTAAACTGTCTGTGAATGGCATTTCTTGACACCCTGGAAGTAGGGTGTCTCTTTTTCTGTCACAACATACCTGTCTGCATCGCCAGCCTCGACATTATGTTCTGCACATGGTGCAAATTGCATTTTGTAATAAACTGCATGGATTCTGGGGGGAAATTAGAGTGAAGGCAACAATAATATTTCTATAATGAAGAGTCATCTAAATAAATGACAGTGTGCAGAAATGCGATCATTTAAAATTAGTACCAGCTGTACAGCAGTTCTTTCTGGGGATTTCCCAACTATTGGCTGCTTGCCTTTCCTGAAGCACATTTTAAGAGCAGCATTTGTAATTTTGTTCTATTACATGCAATAACAATAAAGTCACGCGTAATCTATTTGACTGTTATATCTGGTGTGAGCTGTCCAGGAGATTAATTAAGTTGTACCGTGTTCCACAGCATCTTCCAAAAACTCACCAGCGAGGGCGAATGAGAAGATGCAAATTACAGTTCCCTACCGAAGGTCAAGATTGACTCTAGGACAAGGCCACACGTGAGGATCTATTCTACAAATATTCATTACACAAAAGAGCAGACACTGAATGATGTGTGTGAGCATCAGAGTTACTCTGGTCTCATTTATTATCCTTCCCCTCATATACTCTCTGCCCTTGTCTTAGTGAAACTGGTCAGTTTACAGCTACAGAGGCTTTGATCATAACCCCCCAAAAATTTCACACTTAAGAAAATTTTACACTAGCCCAGAGAAAATATCTGCAATATCTTTTTATTATAATCTCACCTCAACACAAGTCTTCATGCCTGAGGCAGCAGCATAGTGTAGGCAAGTGTTTTTCTTGTTGTCAGTGGCATTGACATCAGCCCTTTCATACTCTCCATGATCCAGCTTAGCTCCTGTCCATGCTAGCACGATCTGAAGGCATTCCCCTCGTCGCTGTTCGTCTTCGTATGGCCTTGAGATGCGGGGATGCAAAGCTCCCTCTGAAGTCAGGATCTGAGGCCCCATGCAGAGAAGGTGCAGAGATGTCTCATTGTGCACGTTGCGCTTGTTAGGATTGCCATCTTTGCTTAGGAGAAAAGACCTAAAAGAGAATAACAACATGACAAGATGGTTAAATTGTAATGCGTTGTCTTTTGTGGGATACTGTCAACAGACTGCAAATTCTTATGACATCAGTGCTGATTCAGAACGTAAACATGATTTTTTTTTAAGATAAAAAAACACGAGTTATGCATAGTGCATGTAGCTTTTCGTGTAACTGAATATTTTACAGCATTTTAACTGCACAATATTCTAAAAAAGGAGAGCCGTATACTGCAACGCAGGTCAATTCCTTCCCAAAATAGTTTAGATTTCAACATTTCATTGCTTTTGTGAAAACCATAAACTAGAATTATAGCTATACAACCAGTTATATGACTTAAACTACTGTTCTTGTTTTTTTAAGAGTAAGGCCAGAGTGGGATAAAAACAAGCACAGTCTGCACTGTTAGCTTGTCAGATAGGAAGCTCTTGGAACGTCATTCTATTCCAGCTCAGCATGTTGCATTCCTGAGAGCTGCTAACAGATGGCTATGTAGAGACACAGATGGGACAGAGACATATAGAGAAAAAAAAAACATGAAAAAAGAAAAACTGAATTTTAAAATACAGCAAAAGTGAAAAGATGGAATAAGCTGCCATTGAGTGATAAAAAAAGAGAAGAAGTCAGGTTAAGGGTTACTAGACATAAAGCTTGAGAACCATCTATGACCCAATCATTATCAGGCCCTGTCAGAATAACAATTTTTCCTCACTGACAACACTCAAAAATATGAAGTATACATTCTGTCTGCTTGCGTATTTGTTTTTATTTGGGCCATATCCTAACCTGAGTAGGCGTGTCATGGCGTGCCGGGCAGCATAGTGCAGTGGAGTGTTGTGCTGATAGGACTCTCCATATGTAGAGTTGGGATCTAGAGCCTCCTTGAACTGTGGGTTGCTCTCATACAGTTGGCAAGCCAGCAGTTCATCTCCATTGATGAGAGCCTTACGGAACTTGGTCGCTGTGTTCCCCATTTCGTCCCCTACCGTGGGTCCAAAGGTCTGACTGGGACAGCAGCCTCTTAAGTCGTCTTCCACCTGTTCAAGTCCAATAAGCCAGCATACTGCATGTCCTAATAAAAAGACAAAAAATTGGGAGTAAAACGTCTTTATGCCTGAGCCCAACAAGGCTCTTCAAGCGAGAAAATGGTCAAGAGGTTTGTCGGTCATACAAGTTTCCACATCATCCCAATAAATCAAAAATATTTTCACCAGTTTCAGGAAAAGCAACTTTGCCTCGTTTTGTACAGCTGACTTCCACTCCCTCTGGTCACAAAACAAGAATTCAGTCTTCAAGGGTGCTCGGGCTGCTCTGCCACAAGCTCCTGCGTCAGCATCACCACTGCACTGTAAACCAGCTCCCTGTTTCTCTTTTTATTTTTTTGAATTTATTTATATATTTTTTTTGAATACCTAAACATAGTGAGGACAAAGCCCACACAGAGATGGACAAGGCTTCCTCTGGCATCACCAGGAGTTTCCGCTTCACTGTGCCAAAGCTACTCATCCCACTGAGGCCAGGGCTCATTATGAAGCAAGATATCCTCAACTGAAGAATAGCACACAGCAAGTCCGCTTTCCGCTTCCACCAGGGCACCATATGGTCACGACCGTCAGGGCAATGTGATACCTTTATGTATTTTTAGTAAGCGGCAGCAGACCGAACACAGGACACAGCATAATTTGTTTTTATAATAACACGCATTCAATTTCCCAATAACAAAATTCTCACTGGTGGAGACAAGTTATGTGTGCAATGGAAGGAATGAATACTCACCGAAAATCCCCATCTCCCATTAATACCAAGCATTCCATAGGTTAGTAAGTAACTGAAGACAGCTAACTATTTGCGCTGTTATATAAACAGAGTCAAGACCGTGGACAGGTCTGACACACTGTTCTAATCAGTCAATCTTTAAACTAAGTAAGGAAGATAAGAGTGAGACCTTTGGTAGTCTTCTGGGAAAGTGTGTTATTAACTGTAACAAAACGAATACCAAAGTTATGACGTGGTTATCTATTCATCAATTAGAATAGCAATATGGCACAGACGTGTTTTCACTCTTTAGTAAGATTGGTAGAATGGAGGCAGGTGGAAAATAAACAAGTATTACATATATGAATGATTTATCATTTATTCAGTTGGTAAATACTGTCTACATTTACGTGTGCTAATATCGACCATTTTAACATGTGAAATCATCCCCTGCGATCATTGTCGTACATTTAAATAACGCTATCCATCATGTAAACAGACCAGCCAGTGGAAGTGAACACCACCTTAGATCAGGCGTGTGCCATGTGATTACCCCAGTGGCCAGACACCATCACAAAGCAAGACAAACAGTATACCACCTTGGCATACAAAAAAAGCAAGAAAGAAAAACACCTGATCTTTGAACAGTTATATAATCTCATAGTTTGTAACACATATTACTCAACGAGCTTGCTCTCTAAATGAATAACTACAGCATTAACCTATCTTACAACAGTCAACGACACTCCCCCGTTACAGCTTCAACCAACCACATCTAACTAAAGCTCACAGCAACAGCTAGCGTTAACATGAGAAAAATAAAAACGTTATTCCACGTAGCCGCCACTTGTCACTAAACTACTTCATGCAGGCCTGTATCCACGTCGTGCGGTGTTTACCATTTTCGCTAGCAGAAAATCGACGACAGCGTGTCATGTTGTGTTAATGAACAGACCCCGATAACGCTTTGTTCCACTGCTGGTTAAAAATAAAACCAATCTGCCGACAACCAACCTTAGAAAACGTTAGCTGCAAACCATTCCTTTTGTCGATAATGCCACTGGTACTGACAAAACACTCTGCTGCTTTGCTAGCTATATAATATTCAAAAACAAAAAACCTCATGACGCTAGCATCTGCGTTGACCAACGTCAGTGTACACGCTAGAGGCTGGCTGAGCTAGCGTGCTAATCTCGATGCTAGCCAACTTGACGGTAGCAAGTACAGTTGAAAAACTCCGTAAACAATGAATAACAAGTATTTCGACTTACACTGATTGTACATCTTGCTGTTGTACACCTGGCCTTGTGAGTGAATTGTCAGTCGCAAAGGGTAAAGCAAAGAGTTTTCTCGTTATGTGGGGCAAACCTGTATAAACAATGTGAGCTATGCGCTGTGCTGTTGCCCCAGTCAACTCTCCGTTGACTCTGGTGGCTCCTGCTGGATACTAGTCGGGTTGCCAGGTTTCAAAACAACCCCCTAAAACAGGCGAGAAAGACGTGGCCGGCTTATTTTTCAAAGCCTAAGCTTTGCTTTAACATTAATTTCAACCAAGTGCATGTTTTTTTAGTTTAGTTTAGTTTGTTTTTGTTTTTTTTACCCTTAGAAACTACAGCTATTTACACCTTCATAAAGCCGGGCATCATATCTGAAGCGGAAATAGGTAAGATAAGTACGGCGTACGCGCTTACACTAACGGAAAAATACCTGAAATCTTTCTAAAACGGGTAAATCTATAAACACTTCTGCTTTAGGCTTCTCTGGAGTGAACATGGGATGGAGTAGACGTTCAACTCAACAGGCTAATCATTTGTAATAGCCGCCATTACAGAAAAAGACCACTAGAGTGCGCCAAAGTCCACAGAAAAATCACACTGCTGAGTGGCGCCGTTCTTCATTTTTCATCTCCTACACACGCCTCGTGAGTAATTGCAGAAAGTATTTCTCAGTTGCATTCACAACCTACACCAAACAAATACTAAATGCACAGTACACTGTATTTAAGCAGAGGCTTAGCAGTCTCCACTCACTTGAAATAACCACATCGAAACTCAACATAACATGTGTGCCTTTTATTATCAAATAGTTGAACTTTGCATTTAAGGTATATACAGCATATTGTTCTCATATATTTAAGAATGCACACATTTCATATGAACAGGCCTTCAATATATAATCTGTAAACACATAGCTTAATCTCAGTGTAAGGGTAGATACATAAATGTATGCAACAATGAAATGTAACACACTTTAAAAAACAAACAAAAAAAAAAAAAAACAGGGCACCTTAAACGAATGCTTTGGCACTTTGTAAATTTCAGTTCAATAAAAGGGGAGTTAAAAATATATATATATGGTTTGGGAACAAACAAAAAGCCTTAAGACGGAGACGCTCATCGTACCACGTGCATTTCTTGTAATGCCATAATTTTTCTTCATCATTTTCTGTCTTGCCACAAAAGAAACAAAAAGACATTTATCACTGCCAACACAAAATAAGGGTCTTCATATAACAAAAACAACAACAACAAAAAAATGCTAAAACAATATTTCTCATTCATGGTAGCAGATGAAGACCAAACAAACGTTTAAGGGTTTGTGTAAAATGGATAGTAAGCTGCCATGCTTTTGGATGGGGGGGCTTCCTTGCTGTAGCCATTGTTGGTGGGAACAGAGACCAAGTCCTCACACTTGGTGTTGCTGGAGGAGTCCTCCGTGCTTGGACCATTGAGAGACACACGCCTTCTTTTGCAGCCCAGAGAATAGGAATTGGTCTTGTCTAAGGAAAGAGCTGATGGTTGTGGGTCTGTCCAGGAGCTAATCAGGGCTCCGCTACCATTCACCTCCTCTTCCATCTGTGCTTTAACCTTTTCTGAGTCTTCTGGGAAACTGGCAGTGGGGCTGGGTCTGGGGGACCAAGGCAGACTGGATGTGACTTTTCTTTGGTATGCTGCTCTAGACCCCCACCCTGCAGACATTGTAGTAAATGGGGAGTCTGGGTAGTAGCTAAGAGCGTGAGAAGTAGGCATGGGCAGTGATTTGATACCATAAGGAAGCAGGGAACTTGAATATTCTCCCTCATAGGGTGTCAGATCTAGCTTGTTGGTGGTGCCACTGCTACTTCCCCCTTGCTGCACTGAGGTGACAAACCACCTCTGCGAAGCTGCGTCTTCTGACTGAGGCGAGAGGAGGCTGTTAGTCTGCGGTACAGCTCTCTCACTGTTGTAGAAGCGATTCTGAGGAAGGTTGTTGACAAACTGATCCTGGAAGAGGGGCTGCATCGCGTAGCGGGTGCCAGGGACAATCTGGTGGGCACGGGGAGAGTCCGTAGGAGACGGTGTAAGGCGGTCATTCTCTGGAGCTGTGTACATCCTAAAAATTAAATAAATAAATGTACTTATAAGACATGAGGTCAAGACAGTTCAATGTGAAAGTTCTTTCACAATTAGTTGGTGTAGCCACAGTATGATGTATTTGTTTGCTTTGAAAGAGATGCACAGCAATGTAAGCGCATAGAAAATACTCACGAATCATAATTGTCTCTGAATCCTTTGGCAAAAGGGTTGTGATCAATTTTCAGCTGCGTGATCTAAAACAAGGCACAGCCGAAGGTTAAGCTACATTTTAGATTTGGAAAAGCAAAGAATAAAGGAGCATCATGCTTGTGTAGCTATAGACCTCATGTTTAGCTTGCTTTGGAAAACTGTGGCTGATTAAAGTTAGAAATGGCTTCCCATGCCAACTGAACAAGTTTTAATAAATGGGAATTCTAAACTGATTAAAAAGCTATAATATGCAGTATGTAAATAATTAAATATAATGCATGCATACGGCTCTGAGGACCTATTAATGGGAGCTTATATCTAAAATAAAATTAAAAAAAAAACAAAAACAAAAAACAACAACCACCAAGGGAGGCCGGAGTTTTTCCACACTTACATCCGTGTTCTGGTAGGCAGTCACTGCTATAAACTGAGTCTCTGGAAAAGTAAAGCACTGGGTCTTAAGGTCACTGTTAAGGTCTTCCACTCCATCCTCTGTCACCTCCACAATGTGCAGCCTTGGCTGGTACTTATGCAGGGATTGCAGAACAATCATCTATTGCGTAAAAAAAAAAATAATGCTAATTTTGAAAAAAAAATTAAAGCACTCTATAATTTCCAACGTCACCGCTATTCACAAAAAAAATTCTAATCTATAAAAGCTTCAGTGAATAACTTTGTGTCCTGCAATTATATGACTTAAGCATTATTTTTGCACTACTGTAGTTTAATTTCATCACATCATCTTTGCATAGACACAAAAATATCTAAACTAATTTCCTTCCTAGCACAAATTAAAAAAATAAAACAAACAATATAGTTAGCTCTTCAAGTCTGAATTAGTCCGAATACAAAACGCTTTCATTGTGCCACATTAATTATCAAGGTGCCAATAAACAAAATATAGTAAAAGTACATCACTACAGTTTATATTAAACAGACTAATCTATATTGAAAACAACAACTGAATGAAGGTTTGGTGTAATGGAAAATTTTTTGCCATTTGCAACCTATTTTGAGGGTTACAGGCCTTTAGTTATTTTCAGCTTTGAGTTTAGTACCTGTGAAGTATTGTGGCTCATCCCTTTGTTGTTTGTGAGTTTCAGTTTACTGAAGGAGATTTCTTGTCTCATCCAGTGAGCCCCTGTGTTTGGGGACTCCGGGTGGATATAGATTTTGTTCCCTTAAATAAAGAGAAATACATTTTCCAATATTTAAACTCAAGATTTCCAAAACAAATTACACAAAATTCTACTGAAAACATGGGACTTTCCATTAGGAAAAGCTGGGGAACCCATTTTTTGCTCCATGGCCTAGTTGAGAAGTTAGGCTTAGGCTATAAAATAAGCGAATTTCTTTTTCTTTGTTTGTCTTTTTTTGTTGTTGTTTGTTTTTAAACAGAAAAAAAAAAGTCTTTTGGGGGATGAAATTGTCTTAAATCCGGGTGAATTTTGCTTTTAAATCGCAGGGGAAATGTTGAATTCAACTCAGTTTAAAATATATTTCTTTAAAAAAGAAAAAAAAGAAAAAGAAAGAAAGAAAATAGGCACTATGTACCCTTTTCGGTACCTTGGCTGCTGTTGTCCGCTTTCCCACAGGTGACCCACTTTCCCCCCTGAAATCTCCAGTGGTTTGGATCCGCAAGCACCACTTCCACAAACACGTTATAATGCGCTGTCACACTGAGACCAGCTATGTTAAAGCTGAGGAAAGGGAACATCCGTCTGCAAAAAACAGAGAGGGAGGATTCAAAGAAACAGAACATTAAAATAAATATTTTGCTAATAAAGAAGAAGAAGAAAAAGAACATAAGAGAAAGTGACAGACAGTTAAAGGAAATTAAAGGGAAAAGCTTCGGCTCTAACTTTGCACACTTTTCCTGCCATCTCACCTGCCCTGCTTGGTGATGATCATCTCTGTCTGGTGTCGGTGGAACTTGAGCCATAGAGGTCGGTTGCAGAGATAAACCTGGGACCTCACCCCCGGGCCGGTGGTGGCGGGGGGTAGAGCCATGTTACCGAGAGCGGAGCCCGAGCTGGTGTATGGAGGGTAGATGCAGCCGGGACTCTGTCCGAGCTGGTAAGTGGGACTAATGTGACTGCGCCCGGGGGCTGAGGGAGGGAATCCGGCCGGTTGCAACACGGAGCCCAGGTGCAGTGATGAGGGATACCTTCCAGCACTGGACGGGGTGTAAACCGCCCCGCTGGGGGTGTAGGGGATAAAAGAGCAATGACTGGCTGCTTCGGGACTTTGCTTAGAAATAGCGGATGGGATATAGTACCGGTCAGCACTCATCCCGTGCTCCGTGTACCTGTTGCTAACAACCGGATCATCCCCCTCCACAGCCGGAGACTTGCGCCTCTCATCTGCCGTGTCTTTGGAAGAAGAATATGAACTGCTCTCCCCTTCACTCCCGAGCATCTTTGCTTTTCTCTTGGTTTGGGCTCAGCTGATGTTGCTCTCTATCAGGGATGTCACCTTCCCTTCTTTTCCTTTCAGGTGTCTGCTCCTAAAAACAGGCTCCCCTGCAAACATCCACTGGATTCTGAATGACTGAGACAGACAGAAGCAAACAGTGGTTACAAAAAGACCTGAAGTTGTCCCTAATACACATCTCAAGCTGTCAAGTCGCATACACAGTGAGACGGTTGCAGGAAATGACCTCCATATCACCGGAGATATTTGTGGGCGTACCAGGGTGTGGTTGTGAAGTATGTGAAGTCAGTCTTAAAGTGCTGGATTTCAGTTGTCGTGGTCTCCCCAAAAATAGTAACTTTACTGAAAACAAGGCTCTTTTTTGTTGCCATTTCCCCCCTCTTACTTTTTCCTCCGCTGTTTTAAAAACACGATTAGCTAATCAATTAGCCCTAAATGCGTTCCAGTGCGGCTCATATACTACACGTTTTATTAGATTTTATTTGCTCTTTGATGATATACTGTATTCACAAGTTCAATAGTTCGGCTATAATAATTAAAAGAAAATGATATAAGTGCAACTGAGTAGCTCAGGATTTACAGTTATTGGAAATACTGGAGCGATATTAACAAGCTCGCTGGGACTCGCTTCGAGGTAAGAGCCAATTTCTTGTAAATCATATGACAAACGTGAAGCAATGCACAGATTTACGGGGGTAGACGTGAAACTCGCCCGCGAGTTTTGAAAGTCGTAGCGTTTTCAGTATCAAAACTAAATAAAATTGCAGATTTGTCCGACCTAAATATATTCCGATGGAAACGAATATTTATTCAATTTAATGCTGTCCAACAAAAACAAATAATTTGAACAAAAATGTATGCATGTTTATTTTATTGTTTTTAATGTAGGCCTACTTCTCAGAGGAGTAATAACACTAATAATAGCAGTTAAATCGTGAAGATTCATTTTACGTGTAAATAAATAATACTATCAGTATTCAGAGGTAATGGATTTGCATGCATTCAGTTCGAATGAGGTTGTGTCCCAACGGGATGGCCGACGTGAAAAAGAAAAATAGCCAATTATTTTTCCGTTTGAAGAAACCTGTGATGCTTCTTGGATCAGACAGTCGGATGTGAGAAGCCAAAAGAACCGGAATTAAACGATATTAATACAGAGGTGGGTGGGAGAAGAAATGCAAATAAACCAGACACTAGAAACTTATTTACTGTGGGTTAATTCGTTGCAGGCTGAATAAATAAGTTGTTTGTTGCATTTATTGCACATTTAAATGTAAAATAAAGCTTTATCATCATAATAAATAATAATAAATTCTGCAAATGTATTAGTTGCATTTGAAAATATATATAATTGTATTTGCAAACTTACCAAGCCTCCAGGGTCCTCCGGTGTTTCTAATTAAAAAGCTTCAAGACAAGAAAGTATTAAAAACTTAAGACAAAATCAGCACAGATAACCGGTGAAGCTGTAAACAGCAAACGGCATCATGCTGCGTTTGTGTCCGGAAAAATAATAATAAGGCAGCAGAGTTTATAATAAAACCGGAGCCATGCGGAGGCGGACTGATCGGAGCGCAGAGACGCAGTCCCGCTTTCACCGCTGCTCTCTCCTTGTGGCCATGACGCGCAGACAGCAGCCTCTTTTATCAGATCTCCCTCCGATCACCAGGGGAGGGGCAGGGGATCCTCAGCATCACAGCCAAGGTGTGTAAAAGCGAAGCTGCTTCCAAATCCAGCCGTGAATTGCTCCCATCTTCTAATCTTAAACAAAGACATCAGCAGAATAAAATAACAGGGCAAAGTCAGTTGTGCTGGGCTTATGGCAACCTGAGTGTGTTAGACAGTCATATAGGTAATAAGGTGACTGATTGTGAAAGTTGTTGTCTATGAAGAAAAGAGATGAGGGATTTGGAGTCTTTGTCAACATACCACACTGAAGTTTTAGATGAGAGATACATGAAATTAGCAACACCCAAGAAAAGTGAGTAAAAGTAAACTCAGGAAACCGGGCAGTCCACGTTTTAACCAGCAGTGGTATATGAAACATGTCAGAGTATAAAGAAGCTGTTTACCACTATGAACATGATAAATGTTTTTGTTTTGGTTTGGGGTTTTTTTCTCCTGGATAACAGCATGTATGAAAAGCACTTCTGCAGAGGTTACAGATACTCTATTTGCTCAGCGCTAATGTGCTAATGAGGATGGAGAGTGAGGAGCCCCACCTATAAGAGCAACCAAGTGAAGAGGGTCATATTGCTGCTTTGAGATTTAGTCATAACTGAGCTAAATAAATATATGAGATAGAAAGACATTCATGTCTTTCAACCTAAGTGACGCTGGAGCCAAAGGTAATTTTATTCCACATATCTGCAGAAGGAGACGTTTACCGTGGAATTCACATACAAATCTACCTCTTGACTGTCTCCTTTGTAAAAGTAAAAGGCCATAAAACTCAGAGGAGGCTCGTGTAAGATTGTTTCCTCTCTTTGACTTTTTTTTTTTTGTCTTTCCACTTTTAAGTTCAAAGGAAAAAATCCAATCCAGACCTTGACTCATGCTGAGTTACCCTTTCAATGGCACACCTTTTCAACATCTTAAATGCCCACTCGTTTCTCCTCAGTAGACAACACTTGGTTGGAAGTTAACATGACAAAGACAAAGTGAGAGGATTAGTGAAGCGGCTGAACTCACCACACATCAAACAGGACAAATGAAAACTATCTTAACTGCAAACAGTGGAATACGCTTCTGTTGTTTGTGCTGATAAACGGATTGATTTGTTTTGATTGTTTCACGGAACCGATGAATATGGAGGTAGAATTCACAGTTTTTTTGGTCTTGGGTTTCTGTGGCGCTAAACTTCCTCTGAACTTAAAGTATTTCCACCCGGCTAACTGTTTCCATCTTCACCAGCCATACAACAGGCTTGATTGAACTTATTTTTTTATAATTGTTAGTATATATAACTCCCCAAATAGATCATTTTCTAAGGTATTTTTTAAAAAGGCCACTCTCTTTGTAGTGCCGCTTTGTAGTGATTTAAAATTAAAAGAAAACTTAATTGAACTTTCTTCCCATTTACTTTCTCTTTCTCAATTTAGCATACTATCAATCTGACACAGCAACACATGTGATCACCTGTTTTGATGGTAAAATCTATGAGTCACAAGTGAGAAAGCAGATTCTCGAAAAGTTTCTAAATATACTTCTATTTTTCCCAGGAGTGCAGGGACTTGCACATTGACGTGTGAGGAACAGTAAAAGAAGAGAGAAAAAAAGGCATTACCTGCCTTTAAAATCTTCTCCTTCTGGCAAGAAAAATGTGCCTCTATGTATTTTATATAGTTGGATGTTTAACCTTATGGAGGGCGATGTGTATGTGCAGTGTTTGATACTCAGAGGGTGTTTTCACACTCATGCGCTGAAGGAGGAATGCATGTCAGCATTCAGATTAACCATCAGTTCAACATAATGCATTTTAAAAAAAATCTAATAATTAAAAATGCGGTTTTGTGGCATCATGAATTTCGAGCCAGTGAGCATAAAGTGAAATTCTGAATATTTTAAAGAACTGTTAAAATGCTGACTAAAAATGTTGTTCAAAGTAGATTACTTGTGTATTTTTAATCAAATGAGTTTATCTCATTGCAAAAACATACTTCAATGATTTTATTACACCATGCAGCTACCTTATTGTTATGTGTCACTGGGCCGATCGTCTGTGGAATAGCCTCACTCTCTGTCACGCTCAGTGAACACCTTCCCCTAGCTGTGCCTCCTGTTTGACACGTCTAAAGGGCTGTTTCTGACATCTTGCCATTCTGCTGGTTCCCCCTCCCTGCAGCGCTCGTGCATGCGGGAGGAAAAAAGCTGGTGACCTGGCCATTGCTGCCTTGCCCTAGGCCACTGCCACCCTGCTGGCAGCAGAACGTCTGCTGGTCTGAGGCCATGCCAGGAACCCTGCCCACCATGGCTTGTGATGTCATGACAGATTCTGTCTCAGACAAAAGCTCTGATTGGCTCAGAGGGTTTGTATTTCTCACTTTCTGGGAACTGCCCTCTCGGCACTTCACAGACATAGAAATCAAATTAATTATCACTTTAATTGAATGTAATCTCAGCTTTCTGTCCTCTATAGCTGATCAGCTGCATTCCCAGATCATACAGGAAACCAGAAATATGTTCTCCGCGCACATATGGGATGTAATTTGCATATTGGATGGGGAGTTAGTACTGCATGAAAAGTTTTTTTTCACCAGATCCAAAGTAAACTTTTACATACATATCTAAATCCATCTGTAACAAAAATATTTATATATCTTAACAGTAGATATTGCAGACTCAGCTATACTGAGCACAATGATGACTAGATAGATGGCTGATGTAGCTATTTCCTAGAGGATAGTCCTCTCTAATACAGTCACCAGTAAGGATTGTTATAGCAGGGTTTAATTGGGCATCTAGCTACACGTTTCCTCTTTCCTCCCCTTTGCTTACATTTATGGTTTGGTCCTACATCCTGTTAAGAGCAGCAGCAGGAGTGGACCATCACATTTGGTGCTCAGCGTGGGGGCAGTTGGGGGAACTGTCATGTTCCAGCTATCCCACGGAGATGCACTTCTGCCTCTCTGTGAAGATTTGGTGGGTTCTCATTTGCATTTGCTAATGAGATCCCGTTTGCATGACTTTATACTGGGAGGCTATCTCTCTGAATATTTCTTTACAAATACAGGAGGTGGATGAAGTCCTGTTTATTTAACCTTTATTTACCAATTAGTCCCATTGGGAAGTCTTTTTTGGGGGGCAAAACACCGGCATGGTAAAGTAGTGGAGACAAATTATTTGACAAATCACACCATCTTAATATGTGAGTGGACGTGCTTTTACTTTTGGTTTCTAAAAGCGGGTGTTTCTCAGGAACCATGTTGTAATCTATCACCTTCACTTTGAGTCAGTGAAGTAACGGTTGTAACAGCTTCACGGTGATACTATTAATGCTTTTGTGCTGTCTGTCAACAAAGGTTATGTCTCCATGAACATGTAGTGCTAAGCTATCCTAGTCTGCGAAATGTGTCCAAACCAAAAGTTAAACACCTGTTATTTCTTGACTTTTATCGCTGGCATTTACAACAGCAGAGAATAAGAGGGCTCCGAGTCTCTGCCCTTGCCAGTCCGCCCCATTCACAACTTCCCACGCGTGCTTCATCTTCCCAGAAGCTTTCCTCAGCCAAGACCCATGACTTCCAAAATCACCTATCTGATGGGACGTTCTTAAAGTCGCAGGCCAAAAGCAATTAAGCCCTGTTTAGAGTGCAACGTTATTATCACCCAATCTGTACTGTTAAGAATTTCTGCCCACCAATCTGCCAGTGTCAGCAGCCCCAAAAGATAAGCACATTTGGTCCTGGGTCACAATCGAGAGCTGAATCCTCAGAGGCTGATGCATTTAAGATCATAAGCAAAAGTAACAAGGGAAATTAAAATGGCCTCAAAGAAGCCTTTACTGATGAGTGCACTCTTTGTTTCGTTTTTGAGGGAAAGTGGTTAGAATGACTAAGTCTTTACCGCACATATTAAAGCGACAACTGTTCTTGCTGCTTGGGTGCTGCTGAACGAAAGATTGCACACTAACCACTTAAAGGTAGCGGATCTCTCATCTGTGTCATTAAGACAACGATAGGTCGAACTGAGCGTAGCAGCGCTGCAGGAAAAGATTGGGTTTAACGATCAGCTGTTATGTACAAATTCTCTCATCAAACTCAATCTGTACACAGAGTGCACATCGAGATCTCCATATTTATCGACATAATAACAGTTAAAATAAATAAATAAATAAAAACCTCTGTATTTTTTAGAAAAGTGGCCCTCTCCAGCGAGGTGGAAAGAATATTTTCTGCATTAAGTCCCCTCTCATAACAGACAAACAGGACCCAGAGCGTGTTTTTTCCTCATATGGGGAATCTGCTGACTGTGGTATCACATTATGATTAACAATTTAACTATGATCCCCGTCTTTCCCATTGTTATTCCACAGATGACTGGGAGTAAGGGCGAAATGCCAGCGACGGCACGCAGGCTTCATTAGATTCATTGATTGATTTATTGTTTTCCATGGTTGTAATCACTTCCCCCAAGGTAATTTGTGAGCTCTTTATGGTTCAGAGGTATAATCCTGAGAGTTAATTAATCGGCTTTGTTTAGAAGTTTGGAAGTAGAAATGAACCTCGGAATTGGTAACAGCTAGGAACAAAACTGCATGTGTGACTTAGAATTCCTTGTTTACCACCGCAAAGGATCAAAACTAAGAAGGTAATAATTAGATTGGGGGTGATTTGTAGATCTTTTGCATTTACCTTCAGCCCTCTTTATCCGTTTTTTTTTCAACTTGACAAATCCAAAGTTGGAAATTTGCCATATCTTGGAAATCTCCAGATTTTTAATTAAAACCACTTGTTACGGACTTTAGCACACAATAAAGAATCACTAGCACTAGACAGTTTAATGACAAATCAGTGTAAATTATTCATGAAATTGAAACACAATTCAAAATTGAAAGCACTGAAATTCACAAAATATGTTCAAATATATGCAGAAAGCGGCGTTTGTACAGCATGTTCTTACTTCTAGAGCAATATTCTTCACTTTAATCAGCCTTCTCTGTCCACGGGGGGGGGGGGCAGCAAGCATTGCTCCTCTTAGCTGAACAGGAGCATTATAAACCAAGGATCACATAATGGAGTTATGTTCTAAACCAAATTTTTACCACGACCTCAAGTAACACACATTCCTAGCCCCTATTTAATACAGTGGAAAGGGGCTTACCCCTCTAATATTATCTGGCCTTCGTCAGTCTTAATTGAGGTTTGGGCTTGCTTTAATTGGCTTTTTAATGATTTGTGAATGGGAGCTGCTGTTTATGGGTTAAGTGCATCTTAATCAGAGCTTTAATCCAGTCATTAACAGAGAAACATGAGGTGTCGAGAGCGTCAAGGAGAGGTTGATAATTGAGAGGCTGCTTCCTTGCTCCCCGTGCTGTGTGTGTGTATGTGTGAGTGTGTGCTTACTTCAGCTGTATTTTAGAGGAAAAAGCTTCCCGTTGGTGATGTCAGTAAAATTTTTCACGGCACCATAAAAGACAAACACTTGCTGTACATATTTTGCCACATCCTTATATTTTTGCTCTGATTATTTCAGAAGTAAAAATGATGATGATGAAAAATGATGAAAAACACCGGCTGAAATAAAAATCAGCAAAGAACTTTTCACATTTTCTTTATCTCAGTACATATATTTGTTTCCCCAATGATAATATTCTACGTATCAATACTGAAAGTAAAACTAGATTGGTTTTGTCCGCCCTCCCCTTTCCTCTCTGCTGTTCAGCTGTCACAATTTCTGAGTTTTTCTCACTGTATATTTTAGCACCTACCCCGCGTGAGGCCTGTGTGCTTCTAAACCCCCACTCTCGTCCCCTTCTAATGCGTGCACGCACGGCGTGGAAACAACGAGCCTATATTGAATAAACATACTGTTTTTAGATAGGTTCCTAATTTGCATCATTCTTTGCGAAGTGTGTTTTTCACCAATTTTGGTGTAATTTATTACAGACTTACACACACCTTCTGATCCTATAAAAGCACTGTCAATTGCTCCCAAACCTTCAGTGCTAGTCACCCTCTTACAGCAGATCATCGACAAACAAAAATCTCAAAAATAGCCCACTCATACTCTGCTGGTGGCAAAGCAGCTGAGAAAATTAGGCTACCAGAGAGGCAGTGCATTTGGATCTTCTGAGGATTAAGCAAGTTTTAACTGTCACTGACTAACAAGTCAAGTCAAAAGAGTTAAAAGTTAAAAAAAGAAGAAAAAAAGGGTTTCTTTTAAAAATCACAGTAATTTGGACCCGGATCCAAAATCGCCAATACTTCTAAAACCTGGCCCATGTTTTAACCCCTCCTTTTTCCGTACATACTTCTGCTTTATGCAACACCATGTCCGCTTCATTGTGTCACTACTGTGCATATTTGTGTATTAATATAAAGTGCAAAGATGAGGTCCCGATGATGGGACGAATACTGTGGCCCCACTTTCACCACTAATCGAGTCTCCCTGTGAAAGTGTGAAAACATTTAGAGGCCATTAACAGCACAAGATGATACTTCCTCCCAGGTCAGCAGATCAAAGGCAGCTGTCAGCCCCGACAGGCAACGTCTCTCTCTGATGTTGACGACTCACCCTCAAGTATTCATTTCCGTAAGTTTCCAGTCCGTGCATGCATACAAAGATTAAGACTGGATCTGCAGGATACTGAGGAATATTAACTATGGGGCTGATAGCGTGATGACATAATGCTTCTCTTTTTAAGAGTCCAGACGGTGCTTTTGTGCATTTAGAAGTCACAAATGGGATTTTTCTTTTTCTTTTTTACCTCGAGCGTACACACAAACACACTTGCTTGCACGCACGCACACACGCTAGCACACATACATGCTTACTTATGAGATGTTACAAAAACTTCTCTTTCTTCTCTCCATTGAAAAACTATCGATCTTTTGCTTTGGCTTCTCTGCTTGATGGTTTTTTTCCCCCCATCATAATGGAAAGTCTCCCTGGCCATTTCTTCAGCCTATTCTTCATTTGGAGTAATTATAGATGGAGAGGTAAAAGATGTTTTTTTCCTCCCCCCTCTCTTTTCTTTTCTCCTTCTTGCCTATCTTTCTCTCCCCTGCGTGCATTCAAAGGAGCTCTCACCACTGCATTCTTATTAGGGACATGTCTGAAAGGCTCTCCGCAGCATGTGGTGTCCTCTGACCATCCGTTATGGCTGCTTTTTGTTGGCATTAACAAGCCGAGCAGCCAAGGATAGCTTTTCAACAGGTACAAACTTTTCCTTTTAGATAATTAACTGCATTCAGACACTCAGCGCAGTGTAGGCAATGTGGGTGCAGAAGCCCAGAGAGGATCATATTTGAGGGGGAAAAAAGGAACAGAGAAAGGAAAGGGAGATGGAGGAAAAAAAAAAAAAAAACTTCATCAAAAGACAAGATGTTCTCTTTGGTGTTGTTTAGTGCTAGTGGATTCTATACCAAACTCCTATTCAAATAGTGTGGTCTGCTTTTCTGCTCCCCTCCTCGTCCTCGTGTCTGTCCTCTCCGTCTTTTTTATCAAGATGGACCGTGAGATGAGGGAAAACTTTGGTCATTGTAGAATGGTCAAAGGTGTGCTGGCTTAATGAATGGAAGAAACAAGAGAAGAGCTTTCCCTCGTTCCTCTTTGCCTCGCCGCAAAAAGCCACAGGATGCCTCCTGAAGAAGGCCTCCTTCATCCATTGCCGTCTCGTCTCTTGTTAAAAGGGGCATAAAGCGAAGGCAGAGGGGAAAAGTAATTTTCTTTTTCCCGTCTATCCATTCTTTTGGTGAGTTTCTTCTATTTTTTGCTGTGTACTTTTATAAAGCTTATAATTATCTTGGTGAGAGGTCCTCAAGCGAGAACGAATGGGGTCTTTGTACCCTTCTCTCTTCAGCCCTCTCCTGGAAGCCATATTAACATTCGGTCTTCCCCCTTTACAGATGCAGTGAAAAAGCCAGATGTGTCTCCTGTAATGGAAAAGAAAAGGGGGGGAAAAAACTTTCAACAATTTCACTTTACAAATGGACAGGACTGAAGTATCAGCTATCAAATGTTGTATTCACCACATGTGATGTGCTTCACTACAGCACTGTTATGCAAAACAAGGGCCGACGGGTCTTTTTTTCTCCCGTCGTCACCTCTTTTGTTTAAAGTGTTTATTAGAAGTATAAGAGAGATGAAGCAGACAGGGCAACAGCGACGCCTTTGCTGACCTGGCGGCAGAGATCGCTGGTTTAGGATGACACTCTGCTCCTTCACCATCCATCTGTAGCCCTTCCTCCGCTCACCTGCCCCTCCCTCAGTCCCTCTAACCTCCATCCCCAACTCTTCTGGCTGATTACTCCTAATGTAATTTTAATTAAAAACTGTGGTGTCAAAGGGTTTAGCCTGCCTGAGAAGCGGGTGCAGATTGTGGCACAGTGGCAGACCCCTTCACTTGCTTGAGAGGAAATGCATCCTGACATTGCTCGGGTGGTGCCAACACAACTAGAGCCAAGGTAAAATAAAAAGGCTTTCTGTTTTACTTAAATATTGTTATGCTGCAGGAAAAGAATCGTGGATCTTTTCTTTTACTTTTTTGTTTCAATTTGATTGGACACTGTATTGGATTGTGTAAGTTATGTGAACGTTCATTTACAAACAATATGCTAGTAATTCTCCATACCTGTAGGCCTGATATGCATTAACCTGTTATCCAGGCATACATACATACATATAGTCTGGATAACAGGCATGGACAGTTTACAAATTACTCAATTAATCAATTTGTTTCTCAGTCTTTATTTCTGCAAAAATACTGAGTCCAATATATTAGCAGCAATGACTAGAAGTCAGGAAAGGTGAGTGAAGCTATCCTGGAGGGAGTCATCCTAATATAATGATGTTTAGTTGACATTGACAATAATTGCTGGAGCCAAATGTCACAGGGGTGACCTGTGGAAGGTGCCCCACAGCAGGACTCAACAGCAGAAGTCTGCCTGTAGGTTTGTAATCCCCTCACCCGAGCCGTTGGATTATGTGCTCTCTATCGACCCTGAAGAGGCTCCCCGCGGCTTGGGCTTAAACACTCTCTAAAATCTCATCTCCACACCCCATCTGCCGGCTGAGCGATGTCTTGGAAGTCGAAGGAGTGGAGATGGGAGCAGGCGAGCAGACGGAGGAAATGAGAACACGCCTCCTACTCCTTGCTGTGGCTCTGCACCGCAGAGAAGAGCAGACTTTAGGAAAACACGCTATATATGTACAGTACAGATTTTTAAATATGCACATCAAAATTCCTATAACAGTTAGTTATAGGTTTGTGATTGTATTCACGTTTATATTGTTATTATTTATATTCTCCCTTAAATGAATTTGGAACCGTTCCTGATTGTTGTTGCTGTCAAACTATTAAATTCTTTGTTGCCATTACACTCCATTAATATCCGTGTGTTAAATGGCTCCATTTCACAAATAAAAAAAGTTCAAACACTACAATAATTGCTTTTCTACAGATCAATGACCCTTTAACATTCTCTGACAGGGGCCTTGTTTTGTGGCCGTCAGTGGACAGTTGGAGGAGCTGGTGGTTGGCCCTGAGCAGTGAGGCATGTCGTAAGAGGGTTTAACTTTGCTAACCTCCTTCTGCCAGGTTCATGGGGCCCTGCTGTTTGGGTAATATTGGATCAGTGTTGGGAGGCCATGTCCCTGCCATATCAGTCAGCACGCTACTTGGGGTAGTAGCGCTTTCCTCTATGGAGCCAACTGGACTTGTTCAGGATTCAATTTCTATGTTTTTTTTATATTTCATGTTTTTGAAATTCCTCGAACGTAGAATTTCATATGCGTTTAAGCCACATCAAGAAAGATTTGTTGACATCTCCGACAACAAATACTCTCTCACATAACAGAACAAAAACATGTGGGCCCATAGCAGTGAGTTAATTAGAAGCCAGGACAACAAATATTTTTCATGTAATTAGGAGTTCTCTTAAAGTTAATGTTCCAGTGTGTAACCAGTCCACAAACAGTACATTATATGTACTTTGTACGTGTGTTTTACCACAACCGCTTTTTTCACGAGAAAAAAAATAAAACCCACTGATAGAAAAGGGGAACCAGGGACTCTTTCACAAAGTAAATTAGGAAGTAGATTTGTAAAAGTATGTAGGTACTTTTGGCACAATACCACTTTTCTTTTTTTAAATACAGCCTATAAGAAAAAGAAATATCGTTAAGCACCTCTGCATTAGCTGTCTTTTCCCTTCCTTGTATTAAATAGTGAATGCAGCCAAACCACTATTGGTAACATTAAAAAACAAACAAAAAAAACATGGAGTCAGAAGGAAACCACTCAACCTGAAAAATTCAAAGTATGCACCATACGTGGTCTTGGCCCGTTTAGGTACAGCCAGCACTAGGATCATAGTAAAACAGCCACACACTGTATAGAGATGAAAAACAAACATTGTTTTATATTTGTTTCTACAGTGAAAATCAAGCTTTCATAGAGCTATCTGATTTATCACGGGAAAAAAAAGATTTTGGTCAGAAAGCTGTTGAGTGCTCATAAATATCAAATATTTGTATATTGTAGACTTACATTACTTTTTTTTTCAAAACAGTTTTGCAGGATGACACGCACCACATAAAGCTCTTGTATTTGTCAAGAATTCAAGCGATATTAAAATATCATTTTTATCATATTTGCTTCAGTGGTTGTGCAATCATTCGTATGAGGCCCATTTGGCCCTGCTGTGGAAATTTGGCGAATGTTGCATATTGGAGGAGCTCTGCTGATATTAAAATCTGCAGATGCCCACCTGGTGTGAGAAGGGGTAGAAACAGAAGAGTGTGCTGTCTGGACTTGGAGGTGTGTATATCCATCTGTTCGTTTAAGTTCAAGGTTCAAGAAAATGAAATAAAAAGCATGTACACGTGTGCATACAGGTGATGGCCTGTGGTCTCTTTTTGTTAAAGGAGTGGGTTTTTTGTGCTTGTAGAAATCATAGATTTGCTCTTTCTGGTCTTTGATTTTCAGATGAAAAGGCTGTTTTTCTCCACAGAGGAAAGCGACAGCTTTACCGGTGTAAGGTCAGAGAGTCGTGAGAACTACAGGCAGACGGGCTAGAGATTCACTATATCGCCTCTGGCGGTGGTGGTGTGTGGGTGAGTGTGAGCTGTAAAGGTGCACTGGGTGTGTGTCTGTGTGGTTTGGATGTGGAGGTGGGTAGTTCACACCTGTTTCTTATCGTAGTCTGTATGTGTGAAGACTGTCTTTTTCTTAAAGGTGTGTATATGTCTGTGAGCTGGGTACCTGTTTCTTTGATTGAACAGGTGGGCCTTCTTTGCATGGGATCCAGACAGCCGATCCGCTGCACAGCTGACTGTGGTCAGGCTTACTGTGCGCAACACACAGGCTGTGGTTCAGGTACAGATACACTGTGGTTGGATGCTGACTTTCAGGAGTCGTTTTTCAATGATTTTGCTATGATTTTATTTCACAATTGCCACATGGTACAAATATTGTTTTAAAAACAAGTCTTACTGCTTGCATTAAAAATGTGTAGCCACTGTACATAGTTTGAGAGTACAGAAAAAAGCCCTGGCAGTTAAAACACACAAAACTAACAATGTAATTGTATTTGATGCAACATAGCTTACATAATAGTACGGTTTTTACAGCTTCAGCCTCTTAACCTACTTTATTTGGAAGACAGTCATCAGACAAACTGGGACGTTTATCCGAAGGTGTTTCTACAGTTATTTCATAATCATTTTTTAAACCTGAATACGCCCTTTTCAAAGTTGACACGTTGGACTGCCAACAAGGGGAAGTACAGGTGTTACTCTGAAAATAGTCATTGCAATGACATCCCTGTAAAAGTCTTTTGTTTGTGTGATCCAAAAAAGGAGATTAGACACATGAAAAAAAGACACCACTATACAGGCAGGTTAAAAGAAACTAGGCCATTTTTATACATATTGCACAGTGCCATTGCTTTTTCAACAAAAAGTAAGCAAAACTGTAGAATCAGTGTGTAAAAAAAACTAAACACACTCCATGATTCAAATTCTCGTAGTAACACTTTCAGCAGGAATAACTGGAAATATGTTTTCTATATGACTTTCTCTGTCTCTCACTTCACTGCGGGGAAATTTTGGTCCATTTTTTGCTGCAGTTCACTGAAGTTTGCCAGCATTTGCTTATGTACAGCATTTCAATCTGGCAACATCTTGATTCTTTTCTTTTTCAACTAGTCTGTAATAGATTTGCTGATGTGCTTGCAATCATTTTTCTGTTGCATGAATTAATTTTGGCTAAGTTTTCACTGTCAGGCAGATGACCTCAGATTTGAGTTTTTGGTATACTTTGGTATGCAGAGGAGTTCCTGCTTGACTCAGTGACTGCAAGGTGCCCGGGTGACTACAAAACAAGCTTAAATCATCACCCTCCACCACCATGCTGACAGTTGGTATGAGGTGTTAGTGCTGTTGTGCTGTATTTGGTTTTCACCAAACATGGTACTGTGCATTACGGCCAAACAACTCCACTTTTTCTGTCCAAAGGCCATTGTTGTGGTTTGTTCAGATGCAATTTTGAAAAGCCAAACTGCGCTGCCATGTTATTTTTAGAGAGAAGAGGCTTTCTCCTGGCAAGCCTTCAAAACAAACCATACTTGTTCAGTCTTTTTTTAATTGTGCTGTCGTGAACTTTAACATTTAGCATGCTGACTGAGGACTATAGAGTCTGAGATATAGCTCTTGGGGTTTGGGTTTTTTTGCAGTTTCTCTCAGCATTGCATTGTGTGATCTTGGGATGAATTTGCTGGGACATCTATATCTGAGAAGATAGTGTTTTCCACTTGTGAGTAATCTTTCTCACTGCAGAGTGAAGGACAGATGATTAGAAACAGCCTTATAACCCTTCCCAGATTTATGAGCAGTAACTGTTACTAAAATCATTACCGATATCTTTTCTCCTTTCTAATGTGTGAAAACACACCTGGCGAAAAAAACTGCCAAAACTGCTGTTAAAAGAGGTGCTTGCACTTGTTTATGATCAGTTAGTGAAGTGCATTTAATTACCCTCCATGGAGGCAGTAAGGGTTTCACAGGAAAAAAGAAGCGACTGCATCTTAATTTTGTTTCAATTTTTGTTAAATAAATAATGACACAGTGTAATATGCTACGTGTTGTAGTTCATTTGGGGTTGCATTTACCTCATTTAAGACCTGTTAAGGACCGAATTATATTTAATATGTTTAGAAATGTAAAAACTTACTGTATTTTTACCATAACTGTATATGGCTTTTTGACAGGCTTATGGAGTTTTAATGTTTATGATCTGTGGTCGCATTAGGGTCTAAAAGAAAGTGAAATTTATTTTTACAGTGCAAAATGTTAATTACGTAATTAGTTGTAAAATGTAAACATTTAATATCATCATATGATTAATTCCTAAAAACCAACACATTACATAAATAAATGTTTTTTCTGCATGATATAACTTGCACACCGTTGTTTACAAAGAGCACTTACATGGAGCTTCACACTCCCAATAACTTCAATTTGTGAAAAAACAGAGAACGTAAAAGCTTTCGTTTCATCATTTATAACGAAAAGAAAGAAAATAAAACAGAAAAATAAGTGTTTTGAAGCTCTAAATGTATATAGTTCTGTTTTCTTCTTGTTTAAGGGTTTTGATTCCACCTCCCATCTAGACCGGCAACTTACTGTGGCTGGTGCAATCACAATTAATCACAATTAATATTATTAGCATTACTAGTATTCCCTGAATCGCATTAGTGAATAAGAGATATTTCTAATAATAAAGGTTGTAACTGAGACTGTCTCTTTAATATGATAAAACATAAGAAATCCTTTTCCTCAGTCTTCCACAGAAATGAGCGTGGAGCTAAACCAGTAAGCATCACTCGGTCACCTGTAGCCTCCTGCTTCTCCGCCCAGAGTGACTCTGGGAATTGCAGTTTTTCAGGCCACCATACTACGTCAGCGGAAGTGTTTTGAGCGTTCGCGAGCTAGGTCACATTGATTCAGTGGGGGTAATGTTTTAAGAAACATCATCGCAATGGAGGCAACAAATACAGGTATTAAAGTCCGTAATGCTCTCAAATGCTTTTCGTGTATTTCGTGGCATACTTTTAATCAAAGCTGTCCGAGTTAGCTCGTTCTTTATTGGCTGTATTGAACTGTAATGGACCTGAGACGCTATAATAACGTTAGCTAAATGCACTTAAAGAGGCTGTCGCCACTCTAAAGGAAAATGCTGAGTTAATTACTCATAAAGGAGAACTTCTGTGCCCAGCGTCTCAGTTAATGGTCCTAAACATGCCTCGCCTTTAGCTGCGTGCGGTAACCCGCGTTTAACGACAGTTGAGCACAAGCACGCATGTCTCCCACGTACACCTATGATAATTAAGGGAAATCATATTCAGTAGGCTTGATGCGGTTGATGCTTATTGTGATGCTTACTTGTGATACTCACATTTGCTTTGCTTTGCTCTGCCGTGTCAGAGGAAGCCCATCTGAGGCATGTGGAGAAGGATGTGCTGATCCCCAAGAAGATGAGGGAGAAAGCCAAGGAGCTCTGTGCTGACAAGGTTGAAGGTGGGATTTTCTCCTGTCCACACTAAAGTGTCGCTCAGGAATCGACTTTACACAGCAGGGTCACTTTTTAAGGAGGCCGTTTTGAACTGTCACAGTCAAGAAACATATGCCAGTTCACCTAATTGTTCCAGTAAGCCATTAGAGTCAACCAGCATACAACTGAACCCAAATAGAAAGCAGCCATCATTAAAACGTGTGTTTGTGCACTGCCTTATGTCAAACAGCTTTTAGTTTTAAAAAAGCAGAGATCTTGGTTAAATCTGTGCCTCAAAGAGACTTTTCTTTGGTCTTCAGTAAGAACCAGAGTACCCAGAGCTTTGATTGGGATTGACTAGAAAAGTTTGAAAATTCAAGTTGCTAACTATAACACTGTGATGCTAGTCAACAAAACGAGGGCGAACATCAACATTTGCCTAATTTCACAATTGGCAGTAAGATGGAAATGGAAGTAATTCAGTCTAACTTGTCTACTTTGTTTGTTTTTTTCTAAATTATTTTTGATTTGCCACAGTTGGAAAGGTATAGGTTAAAAATAGAAATGTATTGTAACCAATGGATGTACTGGTAGCTGCTTTATCTTCAGGCCCTGGGTATATCCTGGTTCATGGTGACACTACAGTGATTCAGCTGCACAGTGATCATAGGTACCTAAAATATCTCAAGTTCTATCAAAACCAAAGTAAAAAAAACAAAACACAATGATAACTGACCACTGACTTGAGTATATGCCATTGACAGGCTAATTAGCTTAGTGTCCTGTACATCCATCACGTCAACAAACTTTTTCTGTTTTTTCTTCTTTTTTTTTAAGGCTGGAGCCTATCCCAGCTGTCCCTGCGTGAGAGCCCAGTTATACCATGTGTAGGTCACCAGTCTTTTAGATGGTTAGCACAGAGAGATACATTCACACCAATGGCAAATTTACAATACTTGGAAAGAGGGAAGGGTGTAACATTGCTGTTCTTAATTTGTCTTTTAATGCAGGGTTGTCAAAAATGTGGCCCACAACACAATTTTATATGTCAAGAGAGACTTTATTTTGTTGGACAAACCATGCAGCCAGTCACACGCAAAGGCAGATTGGGATCATAGCGTTAAATGAAAGAAAGGAGGAGGGCAAGTTCTGAAGACAGCAAGTGTAGTGGTTCAGGCCAGGTACACAGAGACACAGGGAAGCTGGATTTAAATGCAAGCATGTCAGGAAAAAGTGAAGAAATGAGTGAAAACGTGAAGTGAGCAGCATCTGGCTGCATTTCAACGATCTTGGGTTTCACAGGCCTGAATGTGCGCTTGAAGCCATTTATAATTCTTAACTTGTTTGATCTGCTGCTCACCACAATCAAGCACAAGCAGGAATTTTGGACTTTTAACTGTATTTTCAAAAGTTTTACAGCTTTTCATACTGATAAAAACCTCCCTTATGGCCATTCATACTACACAAAGTAATAGGCAATAAACAATTAACCTCTTAAACCGCAATGCTCCCAGTAACAGAGGCAAGAAGGAGAGCATCTGCTTTAATGGGATTTGCCACCAGATCTGTTATTTTAATATAGACCCGTGTGGTATCCACAGAAATGTTAAAATCTCAGCTAAAAGCTTACAAAACAATTTCAACAATCACCAAACAGCTAAAATATTAAACGATTAAACAGCAGGTAAATAGATTCGGAAAAAAGATGTAAAACCAAAGGGTGAATCCCCCCGTTCACCCGACGACATGTACATGGACATGCCGTCAGGTGCTGAAAGCCAACATCTCCCAGATTCCAGAACCCGCAGGTCTCATCACTCTCCAAACAAAATTCAGCTGAACGGCAGCAAAACAGACCAAAATCCTGCTTTATGTTTAAAGAAACACTTTAATGAATCCTCACTTACTTTTGCCGTCTTGCTTCCACCACGATAAAATCGCACTTCCTGCACAGCTCTATCTCCCTGTGTGCTTCAAGACTAGTTTCCCATCAGAAGTCTCTACTTTCTGCTTTATTTCCTTGCTAATAAGGCACCAGTCTGCCATTGCGTACAGCGCTGTTGGCCACTGTTTTGGCGTCCCCCCCCCCCCCCAAAAAAAAAAGACCCCTGACAAGAAAGCCCAACTCCTCCTACAATTTAAGTCCAAAGACTCATGCTGACAGCATGTCACAGCAGCCTTTTCTTTATCATGTAGAAAAACATTTAAATATGTAGTTTCTTTGCACTGATAGAAAAGGGAGTTTCACCTGTCCGGTCCACTTAAGATCAAAGTGAGCTATATGTGGCCCTCGTGTAAAATGAGTTTGTGTTCACATTAAAGCAGGGGTGTCAATCTATCAATCTTTTAGAGAAATGACTTGATGTCATTGCAGACACTGAGGGTGAGGTAAAATGTTGTAGTTAATGCTGTTCATGTTATACAGTGGTTAGCTTAGCAACTCAGCAGTATGCACAGGAGACATGCCGGGGCATTGGTGTTTCATTGTTTACACAGAATTGATCTGTATGAAGCATGATTTGGGCTGGTTCAAGTAACTTCAAGGTTAACATTGGGTTTTCTGTTTTATGAAGGCGATCATTCCTTACTTGGGTGCATCACCGTGGTAACATGGTTAGGGAATCTATCCAAACCTACCTGGCCCTGTGCGAAACATAATTAAACTTTTAATTTTTTGAGCCCTGTTATATTTGGTGTAAAAATGAACACATCGTTTCATAAAAAGTACCAGCCATCGAACATGGTCTGCGCCTGCTGCTGTTTTAGCACCTGGATGAGTTACTGCGATTGATGGAGTCATGAATTGTGCTCTCTAACAAATCTTAAAGGCTCTTAAGTTCAATTCAAATTTCTCCAAAGAAGAGTGGGTCAAAATTCTTCTACACCCACAAGTCAGCTATTCACCTGCTAGTCAGGCTCTCCATTTTTATTGGTCAGATGCTGTCAGCGCCACACCTTTAGTGTGAATGCGCTCGTTGTTAAACCCTGGCTTTCCTCCCTGACTTAATATCAATAATCACCTTCGTCTTATTGGATGCTCAATCATCCAGGTAAGTAAATCTCCAAAAGTTTATTCTGTTCATCTGGATTTAGCGGGGTTTTTTTTTTTTGGTTTTTCTTTAATCAATTTTATATCATGCTTTTTATTTGTTTTTGTTCTTTAATGTCTCTGTAAAGCACTTTGAATCACCTTGTTGTTGAATTGTGCTATATAAATAAACTTGCCTTGGCTTCAGTGGGAGAAACGTTTCGCTGACTTCCTAGCGCATTGTTCCTTCAGTGGGCTGGTTTCAGTCATTATGCAAATGTACTGTTTATAAGATTGGGGAAACCTGCAGTCAGCTGAGACTGAAGAAGTCACTTGGATGAGTGACGAAACGTTTCTCGCACTGAAAACGCTCCGTCCCAATGAACAGAATCAACTTTTGGAGAATAATCACCTTTGCGTGACCACTTAGCCTTGTTGCTTATGTTAAGTAAAGCCAGATGAGAGGGGTATGTTGCTTTATATTTCAGGCCTTGGGGAGCTCATTGAAACATGACAGCAAAATAATTAGACGCCATCAGACTGATAGAAGAGTCTAAGAGAGGCTTCAGGAATGGAAGCATAAACTTAAAGCGTTATTAAAACGTTGTTCTTCAAAATGGGGACTGCATGTGGCGCTGCATGTTGCTGCCCCCATTTTTGTGTCATATTGCAACATTGCATCTTTCCTTCCTCAGGAATTTACTTTACTCTTGACCTTCTTGAATCAGACCCTTCTACTTCTTCTTCTTTCCGGTATTGAGTAGCAGGCTAATTGGCATTACAGCAGTTGCCTCTTTATCTACACAGACGCACGCACGCACTTGGCTACACCTCTGCTCCAGTGTGCCCCGTTTACTGCAGCAACACATCAGCCCGACAGTCACGGTTTTATGTGGTTTTTAGAAATCTGATGACAGCTTCTATGAGCTAGGGTGTACTGCTCACACGAGGAGGCAGACAGAGGTGATGGGACATACATGGCTGGGCTGTGGGTAGTGGAAACCCCCCTCACATTACAAGTTTCTCGTCCCACTCATTTTCACACCTTCATCCTCCGCCCTCAATCATCTATTCTGTCTGTTTGTGTCTGCACTACTGGGCTCCTGTGTGTGTGTGTGCGTCTGTGATTGTGTTTTACAAAGACAGTGCCAAAAAAAAAAGAACCAACACAATCTACAAGTATGTTTTCCTGTGTTATTGGTATCTGCATATATGCCTCTGCACACCCCACAGTTGTGTATTGTAGGCTTTGTTGTTCACGCAGATATGTAGCACTGACCTGTACAGAACTCCTTTTGTAGTTTCACCTGATGAGTTTTCCTACTACGCTGATGATTCATGTCAGGACTCACATGCCTTTCAGAGTCTTAAGTTTTTGAACAACCCCTACACGTTCATTTTGATTACTGTTGTGTTTTTGCAGAAAAGTGATTGGCTGCTAATTGAATTCCTTAAATTTAAGGTGGGGAAACAAGAATGAATGAATGAATGGATTTTTCAGTTTGTCGGTTAGAAATGAATAAATCCTGCTCAAGATCCTAACATTTATTTTCTACCATAACTAATTATGTATAAGGTCTTTTTACACCACATCTTCCTCTAAAGTACCAAATCTCCCGAAATGTTCAAGCCTCATGCTTCTGCTTTCCACTAACTGCCACTTCTGCGTCGGTAAAAATGGCAAACCGAACGACCTCAAAGCGAAGGTGGCATCACACTTTTCTTCAGAAGGGCCTCTTTTCGCATGAAACCAGTCTCGTAGATTCGTCTCCTTATCCTAACTATTCATGTGCGATCAGAAACGCAGCCTCTATTAGTGCCGTGGGACAGGGATGAGGCGCTCTTTGATTAGATTAGTCGCACAGTTCTGCTTCTCTAAATTGGTTTTGCAGTTAGTCTGCATCCTCGTGAAAGAGTGTGTGATAACCATACTGATGCCGCAGATGAAGGTAATTACGATGTCAGCTGTTTGAAGGGGACACAGGGGCAGCGGTTTTAATTAAAGCCTCGAGAAAGAGCTTGCTAACAAGGTGAAGACTCACTCGTCGACACCTTGTTCAGTGCCTTTAATGTGGAAAATACCACTAACAGGGGCATGAAGTCACTGTTGCATCTTTATAGAAGAAGGGCTTCTCGTTTTGGGCTCCAGTTTTATTTTCCGGGCACAGGCACCAGCAATTGATGTTGGCCAGAGAAGAAGGAAGGCAGCAAAGGTTGAACATATCTAGTAAAACTGCAACCATTAGCAGCAATTCTTAAGTTTAACATTTCTGATAATATCTAGTCTGATTTCTGGAAAAGCTCCACTTACTTGTTCAGTTATTGTAAATAACCTCGTCTATCTCCAGGCCTCACTGGGCACCGTGTTCAGTGTAGCATTACCTATATTTAATTCTTGGGGGCATAGACGTGTGTATATTTGAGGATGGTGGGATGACTGTTACAGGGCTAATGTGGGAGCAGTGCGACCACAGATATAACCACTCTGTGGATAGTACGGTTAAGTTCAGTCCTCATATGAACAAGGAAACATGGGTTTCGGTTTGATAAGAGGCTTGGCAGGGTGACTTCCGACTGGGTTCCTTCTCGTGGAGATGGGGCCCGTCTCGGTTTGCTCGTAGCTATTCGTTTTCTTGTTTGCGGTAAAAAAAAGGTAGGCTCTTAATTGTGATTTTTGCTTTGAGGTTACTGTACGCATTGAGCCAGTTTCCCTTTTTCTTTTTTTTTTTGTTGTTGATTTGTCCTTTCTGACTTCTACACTCCTCTCTCTCCCTCCCTCCAGCCTTCAGCCACTGCTGTAAAGAGTCTGGTTTCTTCATGGTGTTTAAGTGTCGAGGGGAGAACGCAGCCCTGAAGGAATGTCTGACACGACAGTGAGTATTGTGCGACAACACTCATATAGAAAGGTGGCTCCCCATGTGTTATAACAGAATCACGCCAGTAGCTTTTACACACGCTTGCCTACTCTCTCCCACTCCTGTTGACTCTCTGAATTGCCGCCTGTAAAGTCTTAGTAATCTCAAAACCTATCAGAGTGATGAAGGTCTACCTTTTGTGTTCCACCAGCTACCAGGACCCCGCGTTTTTTGAAGAGTGCAAGCAGGAGTACATTCGAGAGAAGCTGGAATTTGAGAGGACGGGGATTCCAGCCAAGAACATGAAACAAAAACTTCCGACTAGCATGTAAAATAACAACACAACAAGCTTTATTTTTAAAGTGTACACAGACTTACACTCTGCCCAGAACTGCAGGATTACGTGGCAGTGCTATGGACAAGTGGTTGTATTTCTTGTAAAGCTACATGCTTATGCGTGAAAGGTGAGTGAAATTATTTGGATCATAAAGAGTGATCAGAATGTCACAAATATGTGATTGTACTGTGATATAGCAGCCACCTGGAAGAGTTTCAGTGCAGGGCAGCACATGGTGCGCAGCTGTAAACTGAGGGATGCTTTGCACCTGTTGAACCACTTGAACATGTGTCTATTGCTCCTGCAGTGACGGCACGAGTGACGAATCTGCTCAGTTGCCTTTGGCTGGACCCACAGCTTTGAAATTCACCTGCAGAAGTTGTTGTGTAATAACTTACAAAGGAATTGATTTTAAAAAAGAAGAGAAAAAAAAGTAATGGAAATCAGAGATGGAGATTTGTACACTATAACTTGGAGGTAATAATAAAACCCTGTGTGATCATGTGATTGTTGCAAATATTAGAAAATTTTAAGGGCAGTCAACATGAAATGTTTCTGAATAAAGGTTTAATATCTGTTTAACTCCATCAGACTTAAAAGATGTGTTTTTTATGATGGTTTGCATTTTTCAGCAGTGGGACTAAAGAGTCGCACGGTGAAAATTTCCTTTCTGTTTATTTAGTGTATTCGAAAGCAGGATCAACAGAACTATAAAAATTGTAAAAAGAAAAAAAAGCTACAGCTGACTCAGTTTGTTCTTTTACATGTTCAGGACTTTTACCTCCAGTGGCTAAATTGAGCTAAATGCATACTTTTTTTGCATTAATAATTTTTTTGTTATGGTTATAATAAGAACCAATTTACCATTAGCAACCAGCATAAGTATGTATTGTATATAATCTACAACTGCTTATGTACTAATGGCACCGATGGAAAGAGTTGCTAAAGAGGTCCTATATTACTACTGCTTTAAATAATAAGCTACAAAATTACAAATTATAAAATTAGATCATTACAAACATTAGCATGTTTAACATGACAATAGCCTGGGATTAAGGTTGATAGTGTAAAATTTTCTATAATTTTTTTTTAAACAATTTTCCCCCTCTACAATTTTGTTTCTAGAAACTAAAATTTTGTTTGAAATTGTGAAACAGGATTTAAAATTTAAGATAATTTAGGAAAAACAACTTTTTTTTTCTTTTTTTTTTTTTAACATGGATGTTTCAATTCATCATTTAGGCTTTGTGGTACAGAGAAGGGCTTGCTGTCCCCTTTGCAGATATTTAGCTTTAAAAAAATGATTTAATCATCGTGGCTTTGTGTTCAGTGTTCAGTTTTAACAAACCACATAACATCATGCTTGAAGTGAAAACAGCGCAACCTCACGGTGTTGATTCCTTTCATTCATTTATTCGATCATATTTACAAACAGCCGGAAGTGCAGTAAATCTAAAATATAATCCATATCTACTGTACATTGCATTTTGGTTTGCAAATTGTTTACAGAAGTATGAAACTACTGCTGTAAAATAACATTTCTTAGAAATTAAGAACAAAAGACCACAATCATGATACAGATAAGAAAAAACTAAAACAAAGAAACTTACCCATGGGCCTTTGTGCTTTGTGCACCTATTTGTTAAGTCACATCTCATATTTAATCAGGTTATTACATTATTGTGTTGCCCCCAGCACAGGTAGCTCTTAGACATATCAGGCATCTTGGGGGAGAAAAAGCAAAAGCTAAGTTTTGGAGTGTATAACCATGTTTGGCAGAGTACTGAAGCCCACCATATACATTTATACAGATATGCACATTTCTTTCAGTTTCTTCTGTTTATTTGGTCTAAGATTCTTCAGTGCCCTTAGTTTATACTTTTTCACTACTGGGAGACCAGAGAGAGACTACCCTCAGTCCTAAACAGCAGGATTAACAATCAGCACAGTGCATAGTTCACATTTTCTAATGTTCAAAATGATGTGCCAAGTGTATGCGGTGCATTCTGCGAGTCCTTCAAAATAAATGCCGTGCTAAGAAACCAGCAATTCACAGCCTTACATCTACATGTCACTTCAGAGGTGAAAAAAGAAAGCAACACAATAGATGGTGTTGTCAGATACCAGACAGACTTGAGTTGTGAAGGTTATGAGAAATCATTGAACCTTCTCTGCCTTCTCTCTCTTTACTTTGATATTAATCCACCTCAGTAAGAAGAAAACTTAATTAGCATTTCAAATTTGGAGCCAAAACCTGTAATTATCCTACAGTCAGTGTATGTATGTCTGTCTTCACCGTACAAAAACAAACACATCAACTCCTCCTACCAACACATCTCCTTCACATGACCATTAGACAAACATGGAACTACATACCCTCTGTAATTTACAGTGATCAAATGTAAAAAGACTTGCATTGGAGGAAGTACAGTTATACAAATTCTAGCACTATGCTGTGGCTCCAGTGATCAACAGCCACAGTTTATGGTGGAAGAGGCCCTATGATGAGATACAGATACAGGCACACTGTTGGATGTGAATATACACACACACATGCACGCACGTGCATGTGCTCACACACAAATTAAACTGCTTGTATGCATACTTGCACACAGTTATGCATGCGCATACAAGGACACAAACATGGACAAACTATTCTGTTGAGGATTTCTCATCAACTTTTTCTCTGCAAAGTCAGAAATGTTCACCGATGCGGTGAGCAGAGATGGCAGATTAATGAGTTTAAAGTCTTTACCTCAGAAAAAAAAGAAAAAGGCCTCATCTGGCCTCGTTTAGTTCCCACAACCAGGAGGTCCAGTCTCATCCGCCCCACAAAAGTGGTCTTATCACATTAAGGCAGGTAAGGTGGTAGCTATGTGGCAGGGTTGGAGAGTTTATTCATTGTTCCATTTGTTTATGTTCCATCAAATTTCTAACATTTATTTATCTTCCAATAAATTATTAATCATCTGTTCTCCCACTGTAACTTAATAAGGCTTGGCCCAATCTGTATGGGGAGGGCTCCTGGGGCTGCAGTTACCCATTGAGGACGAGGAGTTGGACGCAGCGGAGTGTCCCTCCCAGAACATGGCGTCACTGGGTTTTGGGGGACTGGGGAAGGATCGTGAACTGTCATCCAGAGAGGCCTGGTTCAGGGGAGGCGGGGGAAGTACAACGGAGCAGGCGTCGCTCCCAACCAGACCCTCTCCCGAACAACTCTGGGGGGGCCATGGGCCGTTGTACCAGCAGTCCTCCCTCAGACTATCTGGCAGCAGGGTGCCTGACGGACAGCCGGTGGGGGGGCAGGGGCGGCCAGAGCATGAGGGCAGTGGGGGGGCACTGGGGGGACGAGGCACTGATGGCCGAGGAACTGGGGGGTGGTTGTTCTTTTCCACGTCGTCCAGACACTGGACGGGAACTGTTGAGGCAGCTGCAGGAAGAGAGGAGGGTGAGTGCAAGAAAAAAAAAAGGATGAGGAAAAACGAGGGTAAAAGATAATCAAATGTTAGATGTGGTTGCACAAAACTGCATTTTTCTAGTGAGACCTGCACAGACAATCACTGCATGGACTGTGGCAATGTCCGTAAAACAAGCACAAATATTAGAGGCAATTGTTCAATTACCTTTTCTATCATTTTGGTGATACTTCAGTGACAAATTTCACTGTTGATTTAGTGACACTACTAGCTTTCAGTCATCACTGCCAAGTACTGAAAGCCTTACATAACGAATAAACAAATGCTGCCTGCCTTCACGTTAGACATGTTTACAAGCGATATGTCACTTAGACCAATGGTTCTTAATATTTAGAATGGTGAGCCTTTCATGACGTTGGAAATATTAAATAAAGATTGATCAATCTGACAGATCTTAAGTGGTGATTTTTGGCTGAATGCTATAACTTTGCAAAACCCTGCACGACTCCAAGATGGGTTTTTTTAGTAAATCTGGAAACTTTAAAAAGAATAATAATTTTATTGCACTTATTAGCAGTGTTTTACTAGACAGTAAAGGTGTTTGTTTTAATGAATTTCTCTAGCAAATAAAAATAGCGTGTTTTCTGTCATTTTAACTAAATGATGTCGGCAGCACAAATGAAATGCTCTTTCCTCACCCAGCTAAACACGTCTTTTTTTCTTTTCTTTTTTTATTTAGCACTGAGATAACAACTCTGTATTTTTTTTCTTTTTTTTAACAAGTGGATTAAACTTTGGTTTCTAAAGCGGTTAAAAAAAAAAAAAATCTAAGCTCTGATCTCTAACTGTATAATAGACCTCAGTGTAAAAACAGAACCGGAGTAAAAATCGCACCCTGTGCAGCGGGCGGCGAGTTCCACAATGAAACCTTTGCACCATGTAAAAGTCACCGCTTGGGAATCAGTAAATAACAAAAGCAATAATTAGATTTTGTCCTCGAGAACAAAACCTAATCAGACCTGAACGCACAAACACATTTTCTTTCATTTCATACAAAGCATATCCTTACACAAATCACATGTCCTAATCTCACACAGACACATCATTGCTTTGCTTTCAAATCATCATCTTGAGCGAATAATAAAGTTTAAATGAGAGTATCTGCTCCTGCTTTTTTTTTTTCCATACCTCTCTCCATCCACACATCTATCCATCCATCCCTCCCTGCTATGCTTCCATGAGATGGTCTCCTGAGTCTAGGATTTGAATAAAAGTGATTCCAAAGGAGGAACATTAGAAGAATACAGATACACAGTATGACTGAATAAATACATAGCACACCCCCCTCCTCCCTCTGCCCCGCTCCATTTCTTTTGCCGCTCCTGCTTTCCTCATTTCACTCCATCTGCTTCATCTAAGTTACAGGATTACCCTCTTATTCAGTGGAATAAATAGGGCAAGATTTATTTTCTTGCCATATTTCGTTCTAATTTTCACCTCCTGGTCTCCTCTTCTGACACTCCGAGGGAATCGACAACAGAGGTAATCCCTCCTAGGGTAGCATACATCATCACAGAGGGAGGGGAATGGAAGGATAGACCATTTCATGATGTCCTTTATCAAAGTGTTGGAGGACTTTGATAATATCCACAGTCTTATCACACTCTTATACAAACTGCAAAAAGAAGCAGGAGGAGAAAACTTCTTGGGAGGGGGAAAAAAACACTCCCGTTACTGAACAGAAGCAGTTCATTAGTTTCCCTGTTGTAATTACTTCAAGTACTCATTAACAGTGTTAGATCAGCTAAATGTGTTTGTCTCTCTATTAATTTACTCTGTAGTTACATCTACATACAATTGTTGCAATTTGTTTTCTTAATCTTTCATCATTTGTCCTCACTTCTTTAATAAGTTGCAAGCTTTTTTCAGGGGCTTGGGTAAGAACTGCATGTGTGTGCAGATGTGACGTACAACAACAACAACAACGTAGGGTTTGAGTTTTTCTTTTTAAGAGCCCTCTATGGGAGGTGGACTCTGCTTTGCTAATATAATGGCATGGGGAAAAGAATGAAAAACACACTGAGGTTAAATCAGATGTAAAGCAGATCAAATGTAAAAGATTAAATAAAATATATAAATATTGGGAAAAAATGAAATATGATAAGAACAGGATAAACATTCAAGAAAATGTCAAATAAAACAAACAAAAATATTACCTGGTTCCTAAAGGGAATGATATAAATGTCAATTATTTTTAGGGTAAAGACATGAAGAGACTGAATACATTTTGTATGGTTGCTTTTAGGAGGTTCATTTAGGTGGCGACCTACACAACAATGCATTAATGCTATAAAGGAGACTCCTCACTGTACAGGAGCTGAGGTGGTGTGAAAAGGACACAGTGGAGCACAGTTGATTATCACACGCACTAAAACAAACATTAAGCATGGGATGATTTGTATTCAGACACCAACTGTGGCGCAATCCTGAGCTCACTCACATTTCTGCAGATGTGCCTCACCTTGTCGCGTCTCACTGATCAGTGGCCTGAGTTTCCTAATCAGGCCTGTTTGGTGCTTCAGCTCTGAATGGAGACGGCCGACCTCAGAACACAGAGCTTTGTATGTCTGCTGCATGCTCTTCTCCCTACACAATAAACAAAGCATTTCACTTAAATGCAAGTTTCCTCAAAGCTGGTGTTAGAAACACCCAACTGTCAGACAGGATCTTGTGGTAAATATCATGAGCAGCTATAGAGTACGCTCAGGAAAAGGAAATATTTTAGAACAATCTTATTCTGAAGTCAAATTCACCTGTTCACTGAAATTTCACAATGCCAAAATGCCACCCATTATGTCAATTTTAGTCAAAAATTAGTGGATTAAATGTACATATAAGATTAATCTATTAAATAAATTATAGACATACCAAGGTGATCATGTGCTTCTTTGCTGACACAATTAATATCAGTGACTACAGTCAGACAATACTTAAGAGGAAAAACAACAACAAGTACTGGTTGATTTGATGCTTAATCAGCCAATAACATTATCTGTATTACAAACAAGAAGACAAAATAAATAAAAACAGTGATGTATTTAAGGATGGCAACACCTACAAAACACTCTTATAAAGATGCAAAATGTATCAGCACTTGTTTTGAGTCCTAACACCTGCCTCACACAGCAAAAAACATGAACAGAAAGCCTATGGTGGAAAAACTAGGTTTTTGTGGTGCTTAAAATAATTAAAAAGGTAGACAAATTATAACATTTTCTTTCTTAATAAATGTTAATAAATAAATTCCATACAGACGTTATGCATGTCAAAATTCTGGACTTAAATTTGACTTGTGTTGAGCACCCAAGTTTAGGGTCTAGCTCTTCATATACTTTTGAGGTTACCTCCACATCATGCTGCAGACATGCATGCAGTCTATGATGAGCAGATTCATAACGCTGCACCCTCCTCTAGTGGCCAAACAGGACAAGTACAATTGAAACTGTGGCCATACAGAGCACTGCATTCACAAGCTTTAGCTTTCAAAGCAAAGACATAAAAACAGTATATTCTGTAGTTTCGTGTAAACAGTGTTCCTACCTGATTCTCTGTAGTTTCATCAGGGCGGATCATTTAAAACTGATTTTTTTGCTTAAGACTGTGCTTTAGGCAAGACTTCCCATCTATTTACAGTTGCTTCGTAACTACAGGTTACAGAAATTATGGTTGGGCACTTTTTAATGATATTCATAAAACACTATACCTTGCATTATACTTTGCATCACAGGTCTGGTCCAAGTCTGGTCCGTTAAGGCCATGCGGCTCCCCCTAAAACAGAGTTAAGTTATGCAAAACAGAGAGTGGAGGTGCAGTCTCTTGGTTGTTTCGGACAACCCTCCCCCCCCAAAAAACCAAACAAATCTGCATCCTCCACTCCACAACAACTCACACTTATGTCCGTCTGTCTTTTAAGAGTTCATCTCCCAACTGTTAAAGATGTAGCATACCCACCCTGGCTTTGTCTTCACTACTGTGTTTCCCAGTGTTACCCTGTCTCTCTCTGCCCTAACACCTCTACCGATTTCTCCTCCTTTTGTTATGCGACAAGAGCGTCTCTCATCTCAAGCGCCCCCTCTATCCTGTTCTCTGAAACTCCTTCTTCCCTGTTTCACTCACCGCACTTCTCTCTAGTAGCCGATTGTTCTCCAGTGTCACCCTCTCCAGCTCTTCCTGCAGTTTGTGGATCTTTAGCTCAGTGTTGATCCTTTCCACCTGCCAGGAGTCCTGAGAGCTGTTCAGGCTCTTCATCACTGTGGACAAGCACGCAGAAAAACAGATGGAATTTGTGTTACAAATGGTACAAAAGGCATAATTAATTAAAGACACTGACTTTTACACTTTTAGCAACCAAATATTTTAACATCAGTTTAATCATAGAGCAACATTTTACATTTACATTTTCATAGAAAATCATAGGTAGTATGGAAGTAAAGGAGAATGGCACATGAGTCAAAATACTCGAGCCTGTCCTGTATTTAAATTGTACTTGAATCAACATATATGTTATATATAACCACAAAAAAACCAAATGTACTTAAGAGTATTGCAACATAAAAATGTTATCATATCATATAAATCAGGTTGCTGGATTTTTTCCCCTACTGACTATATGACACTATTTATTCTTCTAGTACTGTATTAGATAAAAGTGTTGAAATAAATGTAATTGTTACTCTGTTACTAATCACATTCTGGATGTCAAGGGTTCCTCTCAGCTTTAGGAGGATGTAAGTGTACCCTTTGGGATATTACAATTAGTTCTCATTATTTGAAAATGATACGATTTTGCTGGTTTCGTCAGACCTTCGACATTGCCTGCAATGGTTTTCAGTGTGAAGTGGGTAGGATAAGAGGCTACCAAAACAACTGGTGTTTGAGTAAAGAATCTGAGAACCGTGCCATGTTCATGACTGAGCATAAAATGGATTGACAGAAGGGCTGGTGCTGTGTCAGATGTAATGCAGGGGATGCTGGAATATGAATGACTGTTAACGCGCTCTAATGGCCGCAAGCTTCCGTTACAGAATAAGAGAAGTTACTTTCCTCTGAAGGGTGGCTGGTTAAGCAGGTGGGACATCCAGATCGAGAACAGACTGGAGTATCTGCAACTCTACTCCAAACAGGTGCCAGCTGAGATTTTTCAAACTTCTCATCAGGTTGTCGCTTCGAGGTATAATGGGCACACCCAACTAGTAGGTGATCCCAAGGTAGACCAAGAGCTCATAGAAGACATTATATAGCTTCTATGGTCTGAAAACATGTGGGAGAGAGGGATGTCTGAACTAGCTCAAATACTCTACTGCTACCATGGTTTAACTCATGAAAATGGATGGATGGAGATATTTTAAAGAGTAGAGTATTACTTCGATTGTCCGACATAGCTAATTATCAAACAATTTCAGTCCTTGAATTTAATATGATTAAAATTCAGGAACAGGGTTCTTTTCCTTGTATTTCATCCAAATCTCATGTGCTCTAAATGTCCACTATCTGTTTCATCAGAGGACAGAACCATTTCCACTGAACAGTTCAGAGACAGCAGGCCTGTGTACTCTACCTGTACCTTGGCTGGTGTCCATTTCTGTCCTCAGCTGAAGCAGCTCCACCTCTTTGGTGTGAAGCTGCTCCATCAGAATCCTTTCTCTCTCACTCGTCTCCCTTTTCTGACAGAGGAAAAAAAACAAAAAAACAAAACAGACAGTGAGCCAAAGAGCATGAAGGTAGAGTCAGTGTATTTAAAACAATGTTTCAAACTCTTACTTTTGCAGTCCCAGGTGGGCAAAAAAACCAAACTCTCTTTATTATCCTTATACTTGAAAATAAGCTACTGTCAGGTTTGGAAGACATTAAGCCTTTAAGCTTGGCTGCACTGTTAGTTTATGAGATGTTCAGATTAATCAGTAAAACGCACCAGTTTGTTAAGCTCCAACTGCAGGTCCTCCTTCTCTATATAGATACCTCGGTAAGCACTGAAGGCCTTGTTCACGTACTGGGGCCCCTCTGATGAATGAGCATCTGGCCTGAAAAGCTACAGTGGTGAAAGAAGAAATAACAGAGAAGAAAGTAGAGGAGAAAAAAAATGTTCAATTTAAAATGTTGCGGTAGGAAGTCACTTTCCTCCCACCACATCCTATCTTGATGGACCAAGTGCTGCAGCACATAAAACTAAAACTGACAGATTTTAAACAAACAAGCTCGTGCTCTGCCCACATGTTGTGCCCAACTTTCGCTTCGGTCTGCAATCGGTATTAAGACCTTTGCTGTTCAAATAACTCACTCTCTCACTATATCCGTTTACTGGATCCTTTGTTCTTAATTCCAATTTCAAGAGCATTCTTCTCTGCTGAATATGAGCACAGTGTTTGCCAAAGACATACTTCTCCAGACCGCCTTTCTTTTTTAAACAGAGCACATTTATTTCTCATTGTTGGGTTTTTTCTGTTTTGACAACAGACAAACAATATTAATGATGCTGACATGCATACACTCCAAGAGGTTATTTTTCTTTCTTTTTTTTTGCAGTGAGATATTAGTATTTTGTGTTTGTCCATCATTCTGAAGTCGTGCACAATAGAAAAATCATTCATCTTTGTTCATAGGTCACCCTTTGTAAACATTGCTCTCTGGTTGTTTAGACAGCATGATAAGCTCTATGTTCTTAAATTTTGTCTCTCTCTCTCTTTTCTATCCCCATCTTCCCTTTGTTGTGCCATCCTCCTACTCTTTCCTACTCTATTCTTCCATCTATACCTTGTCTTCAAGCTGCTTCACTCTCTTCTTCAGCAGGGCATTGTCTCGCTCTGTCTCTCTCAGCCTCTTTTTGATGTCCTCGTATGCCGTGACCAGGGCAAAGTGGGAGGCGACCGATTCGTCACCGGCACACACCGACACAGGACTCTCAGCAGCAGTGGTGTAGGCTGTCTCATGTTTAAGGATGCAAATGTCATCATCCACTGCTGGGGAATCCATACCTACACAGGCCATATTCTGAGGCAGATAGAAGACCTGGGGGATACATGAAGAACTTCTTTAAATATCCTATATTTGTGTGAAGAAAAACAAAGTCAAACTATATTAGATTTATTATCATATTAAGAAATAAATATTTTCTATATTATCCAACAAACAGTCTACACTGTCAACTTGTTCTATTCATTCATAAGGCATTTAATGTCTGTAAGTAGAATTCTCCTAACAGTCAATGGTCTTTTTAAACCACAGTTTCACAAAAGAAGAAAGCCCCGCCAGAGGTTGACATCAGAAAAGCCCTAAAGACAACGAGAGGTTTTTAGCATGCAAAATCAGTTTGTTCACATATTGCATGCAATTTTGTGCTGGTGCTTCCTATTACCCTTGGGCACTTGACACTGGAATTACATGATTTTGATTTAACACCAGGGATGAATGTACTTGGAAGGTAGGTCCTCTTCAATTACCAACACTGAACAATAAAGGAGTCAGATCTGTAATAGTCTACAAAAGATCTACCCCCCAAAAAAGGCAATTTGCAATGTGTGATTTCCATAACATGTACATAACATTGTGTACACTAAGTTTCTGGCCTATGGCTTTGAATGAGAGGCTGAAAAAGAATTTATCAAAAAGAAACTTTAACTCTGCACATTTACAAAGAAATATCTCACACTGACTTGAATGCCTTTGTTAAAGGAAGTGCCAGCAGAGCTGACTTCCAGGAACGATATGAGTGTTTCAGTAAAGCTACTTGACATTTCCCCCACACCCTCCTGGATAATTTCTGCTCGGAGTAGCTCGGTTTCAGAGACGGTGCAGCTTCTTGATGATGTCAGCATGCAATGATGCAGCAAACACACAGGAGCCAAGTTTTTATCACTAAAGGCCTAAGCCTTTAGAAAAATAAGTTTAAGCAGAGTTACCGAATAGGTTGATAGACCCGCGGAGATGAATAGAAACGGAGAAATAGAGAGAAAAAGGAAAACTGCTGACTTTGACGACAGTCGGCATGAAAGCGAAAGCGACCCACAACAAGTACTTAAAAACGAAAGTGGACGTGAATCCAAAACAAGGCAAGAAGAGCGACGTAATTCCGTTAAGACTTCTCCACTTAAAACAGGAAAGCTAACAGCTAAAAATCTTATCTCAGCTGAAAAAACACAATCTTCCACACAAAGCGACAGCAGAAAACATCTATAATCGTTCTGAAAACAATCAATGAATTTCGCGTGTATACAAAGCTAACGTTACGCCGTTAGCTTCCGCGAACAGTGCTGACAAACACCAAACAACCCTGACGTCCGGTTGTGAAACAGCCAACAATAAGAATAACACAACAATTAAGCAACGGTCTTTAGAGAAACATAAATACATATCGACAGCTCCGCGCATCAAAATGATTGATCTATTATGATGATAACGGCTAGCTATGCTTGGCTAACGTCTTCTGGCTAGGTGCAGAAAAAGGATACGATTATTTTTTATTCTCGACTTTCAGTTACCGTGTTAAACGCTGTCCTCAGTTAGGTATCGACTGACCACATAGGACTGTCATTTAATTTGGAAAAAACAAGAGCTGGTTCAAGGAGAAAACAAAGAGACAAGGCTCGGCACTGGTGCCGTGTCTCGACCGAACTGACAGGTGAGAAAAACAAAAACTTCCGGGAGTCACTCCGCTGCTCAAGTCCTTTCAAAGTAAAAGCACAGTCTTAAAGAGCGTGTGCACTTTCTCACACACTGTTACGATCACCATAGCTCCCATTATCCTTTCCTCGGTATATGCATACCACACGCTTCATGAATTCTGCCATAAAAATATAAATATTTGCTCCATGTTCTATACTTCCAACCTTTTATGTTTCTCATATGACTCCCCCCCAAATGCTGCAACTCTAAACATATGAACCTGTGAAGGTTCTCAGTCATCCAGGTCATCGTAGTCAAAGGAGCTTGCAAAGAAAAGCGTCTGGACTTCTTTAAGTTGCTTGAAGACGTTTCACCTCTCATCCGAGAAGCTTCTTCAGTTCTAAGGTCAAATGGTGGAGAGTCCCAGATATAAACCTAGTGGGAGTGACCCCCCACAGAGGGACAAAAGGACCCCCTGATGATCCTCTAATCGCCTGAGCCAAGGTGGGAAACTAGGCGTGGGTCCCAATCAGCCAGAGTTTCGGGTGTGTTCATTGTGAAACCTGGCCCCACCTTATCATGCGAATTCCTGAGGTCAGATGGCCCAGGATGTGAGTGGGCGTTAAGGCGTCTGGGAAGGGATCTCAAAACTGGATTATAGATGGCAGAGAGTTGGTGTCGTAAACCGCCGCCTCTGTTCAAAGATGGTCACTCACAGTGGACATAGATGGATTCTTTCACTCCTCTTTCAAACCATCTGTCCTCTCTGTCCAAAATGTGAACATTGGCATCCTCGAAAGAGTGTCCTTTATCCTTAAGATGCAGATGGACTGCTGAGTCTAAACATATCACATGTCACAGTCGAGGGCAGAAGGCACTTCCTCTCCTCTCCTAAAATCTCCAGCAGCAAATGATGAAGTATTTGCTGCAAGTATCTGAAAAACTGAGATTTAGGGCTTGGTCTAGAAGGTGCTTTGCCGCTTCAGGACCTGGGCATCTTGCTGTAATTAATGGAAGCATGAATTCTGTTCTCTACCAGAAAATCCCGAAGAAGAATGTCTGTCCATCAGTTCATGTGCTGATGCTCAAGTACAAATGTATTACGTGTTTAAAAGTTGAATACAAATTTAATGCCACAAACTTGAGTTGTCATATACATCTGTGAGTTTATGTGTACAACAGTATGCACATGTGGTCTGTGCATGTACACACACATTTTAATCTAAAAAATTTGCTGAAATTAAAGTCAGAAGCTTTCTCAGAATGCTGACTTTTTCCCCAGAATTAGTTTTTCTCAGAATTCTGACTTAAACCTCAGAATTCTGAGAAAAAAAACTCAGAATTCTGATGGAACTCTGACTTTAATCTCAGAATTTTAACCTTTTTCTTAGAATTCTGACTTTTTTCCCGCGCAGAAGTCTGGAAAAGAAGAAAAAAAGACCTGCCGACTTTCCCCCCCCAGTGGCTCTTCTTCTTCTTCTTCTTCTTCTAAAATCACTCTTTAAAAAATGTGGTTTGTATTTGCTCCAGGTACCTTTTGTTGTAATATGCAATATATACAATCTGAAACAGGTAAGTGTCACAGATATGTCAAAAAAGGAAAGAAAGAAATCAGGTAGTGTGTGTATATTTTTCATGGCACTATATTAATAGATAAAGCTAAAACTTGGCACATATTTTTACTTGTGGTCCTTATATTGATTAAAAATTAGCTCTCTATTGTGTGTGTGTTTTTGTGTTAAAAGGACAAAAGAGTACAGGGACTACTTGTTAAGCTAAAGAATGACTTAAGAAACAGGCAAGAAAACAAGTAATGCCCTGAACCATGTTTAAAGGTAATAGTGAACAGGCAATTATTTCACGAGTAGCACGAGTGTTATAGCTAGGGTTGCCGAATCTTTAACTATCAAATAGCACAATGCACAGTCAGCTGGGCATAGCGTAAATATGCACTGTCCATCCATAATCTTATAACAAAAATACTGTAAAATGTTGGTTTTCAGTTTAATCAATACCTCATGTAAAACAATAAAGACAAATACAGTAAATTATAACAGAAGTCACAAGGGCATTTCCTTTGAAAAATAAGCAAAAAGGAAACAAATACTGTAAATACAGTCTTCATTTACCCAGCTTATTCTACTACGCAGACCAAACAAACGACCCCTTCTTTTCACTAATCACGTATTACTCCACACTTGTATGCGGGACAGGCCGTCACTGTATGGAACGCGAAGTACGATTGCGGTCAAATCAGATTTGGTATTTGTAAGAGTGCCATCTGTTGGTCAGAAAGTGACATTGCAGTAACGGTCCGGGGCATTTAAGGTCGAGTAAGGGACAAACCAATGACAGTATAGAAATCAGTTTTGCGCATTATACTGTGGTATCCCTTAGTTGCCACTTGCCTAAATTAGGATTATCTTCCAGTGACAATTCCCAAATATAACGGGTAAGCAAGAAAATCAAATAGTTATAATACTAATAATAAATATTTAATGTTAACAAAAACACAGGTTTGGTTCATTTTTTGTCACAGTACCTAAAACTGATTAGCTGCTAGCGCTAATGTAGCACTTACCATTAGCTTATTGCTCAGGTTCTTGATAACCTTTTGTTAAGTTTTCGTTTGTGACATACATCATGTTTTTTATATGTGGGTGTTTCTTTTAATTATAGCGATATTTACTTCTTTATAAAGTGCTGCCTTTACAAGCAGTTAACCTAGTAAAAAGCAATTCCCTAATGCCTAGCAGCCCGTCCTTACTGATGTTTGTATTTTGTCAGTGCAGTTGATGGTAACTTGATGGTAAGTTGATGGTGTAGTCCTGAAGGTATCTTAAATATTAGTCATTCTCTATAGGTTTAGTGCAGCTAATTAAAAGTTTTACATAACAAGGCTTAACAGGTTGATATTCATAATCCCTTCACATGATACTTTTAAAGCAGTAGATCTAGTCAGTCTGCATACCGAAAGACTAGCTGATCAAGAGGTTTTAACCTTAAATAGGTCCATAGTAAACATTGAAATTGCTTTATGGAAAGTGAGAGAAGCATTGGTTTTAGCCCTCATGAGTTTTATCTAAAGCTAGTAGCAGTATATGTGTAGGCTGCAATATGGAAGCGTGTTTGATTAAAATAAGAATTTGATCAACATATTGTATGGGCAGCTGTGGCTCAGATGGTAGAGCGCACCATCTATCAGTTGGAAAGCTGATTGCTCAATTCCTGATTTCTGTAGCCCACATGCTGAAGTATCCTTGGGCAAGATACTGAACCCCAAGTTACCTCTGATTCATGATCAGAGTGTGTTTGTGAATGTTATAAAGTGCTTAGGCATATATAAAATTGCTGTACGAATGTGTGAGTGATTAGGTGGATGAGACTTGCAGTAGTACTTGAAGTGTTGAGTAGAAAGGTGCTTTTTAAGTACCAGTCCATTTATTTATTTATTTCTAACTGAATTGTTTTCATGATTTCTGTGCATTATCCTATTAACTATTAAGGTGTATATTTTTCTCTGTTCACTGTATCAGCTCAGTTGTATCACAGATATCCTAAAAGTGCTATGTTGTCTTTTGCAGTGTAAGAGAAGCTGCAAAGATCACTGACATGACATGTGAAGAGAAATCTGAGATCTCCATGGCAAAGACACGTCAGCGTAAGCCCAGCAATTGCATATATTAGCAGTATTTTTTACTCGCTTTCAGAAAAACATTTGTTTAGATTTGTTTTTTTGTGATTTGAAGAAGAAAATGTTCTCAAGATTCATTTAACTGTCATAATGCAACACAAGTGTTGTTTGTAACTGCGTGAGTGGAGGTGGTATCATAAATACATCTCACAATTAGAGTTCTCTTTATTACAGGCCACTAGATTGAAATAAAGATTTCTTTGCTGTCCATGAGATCAGGATTTATTTGAGGCTAACACAGTTACATATTTTTTTCTTTGTGGCGTTTGAATGTTATCCCTATTCCTGAGTGGGTTTCCTCACATACTCCAACTTGCTCCCACAGTTCAAAGACTTGTGTGTCAGGTTAATTGATGAGCCTAAATTAGACAGAGATGAATGGCAGATAATATGCTTAAAGTGTACAGAACAGAGAGCATTGCATGATTGTATGATTAAATGTGGCTTGTAGTCTAAAGTGCTCTGAGTGGTCAGTAAGACTAGAAAGACTTCCGAAGTGAAATTGTTAAAAATCAACTAGTAAAAGCATTGTGGGTATTAGTAGTGGTATCTATTATTGAGTATTTGCATCAATGTCATTACAGTGTTGTCAGAAGCTCAGTTACTTATGAGAGACATTGAAGAGATGATGAATTGGTGTGCATCGTTAGATCTCTCCAACCAGAGACAGCAAAGAATGGTATGTTTACAGTGAACCACGTGACTGTGCTGCAGACCACAGTCAGCCCAGAATCAAGTATTTTTATTTGTCAAATCTCAACCATATTCCTTTGAGGAAACTTACCCGGCTGAGTTTACATAATGTTTGTCTTCTTTGTTTCTAACCCACTGTCTTTCTGTTTTTAAATGGGTTTATTTGTTTAATTAATTTAATCCTGTCTCTATCATACTTAATGAAGCTGATACTATACTTCTGTTATAACAAGGTCACAAGTGGTCAGGTTATGAGTTCCCTATAGTTGCATAGCAATCCAGTTAATTTCTCTTCTTAGCTGCAAGAAAAGGATATGCAAAGTAAATCTGAATTGCCATTAATATAAAATATATTTGACACAGACGTTAACCGTTTCAGTCCATTTAGTTTCACTTTAGGCTTAGCCTCTGGACATCTCTTACATTGTCTTCCATTCCTTCCATGCACTCTAAGCACTAGACTAGACCCTCCTGACCTCTTTCCCAAAGTGCCACAGGGGGTGACGGATAAATAAAACTTTTTGCCAGAACCACTGGGCAGAATCAGAAAAAGAATTCTATTTGCTAAACCATAATATCTTTAATGCATGTCGTTCTGATTTAGGAGCTGTTATTTCAGTGAGTAGATTTACAGCAGCCTTGACAGCTGCATCAATTTCATCCGCACGTGTTGCCAGCCTCAGCCCCACCTACAAATGTAACGATTGGCCCAATCGTTTCAGGAAACAAGACGACCAGCGATCCACGAGAGACTGTTCAGTCTCACAAAAATAAAATTTGAGCTCCAGGTTTCTACCTCTAGAACCTAATTAGCAGGAGTGAGGACTCCCTATAAATAATTTTTCTCACAGGACAGATATAATAGTGTGTGTACGCACGCACACACACACTAGAAAACACATAAATGAATGCGCAGCTTCTGTCTATTGCAGCTGTTAACAAAGCACAAAGGATGCACAAATGACCTTGTTATTATTTTATGTGCTGAGGCATAGTGTGCACAGCACAGCCTTGTGTGCATGTTGTTGTTGTTGTGACAGAATCAGCAGGAGTGTCGGGCCAGCATAGAGGAGGACGGAGAGACCTTGGTCATAGAGGGCTTCAGGTTTGAGAGTGCAGCAAGCAGGCAGGAGCTGAAGAGGCTGAGTTCACAGGCTGCTGCAGGAGGATGCCAGGGTGACACGTGACTGACTTCCAACTTTGTGAGTCCATTATGCAGGCTGATCAAGGTCGCATGACTGACAGCGGTAGAGGAAAAAAAACCAACATAACACATGTTTACTCTTATATATATCTCTGAAGCCATATATATGATCTAGTATAAAGAATACTTACTATTTTAAGGAAAAGTGTTTCTAAATATTTTCTGTAAGACTATAAATTTCCATTTATTGTTGGTTTTTAAAAAAATATCTTTTATTAGTAGTTTGTCTGCTTGTTGTATTCAACTGTGGTGCATTTAATTATAGTGCTGGACATTTTCCCCGGTATACAACAACACGCTGTGAATGAGAGCTGAGGGGAGGACATGGTCTGCTCTCTGATTACACGGAGCTTTTAGGCTGTTCAGTGTCTTTCCTGTTTATACTATAGTGTAGCTTGTGAGTGCTTTTATTATAGTGAAGTTTCATAGCTCACTGTGCTTACTAGTACAGCTGGCTTAACAAAGTACTGTATTATAAATAAAATATTACATTGCCTTTCTTGGACATCTAAGAGTCATATTTTTGTGTGTTTTTAATCCATGGTGAAACTAGTATTTACAAACCTTTATGATGAGTTTATAAACTTGTTTTACTACTTTTTGTCTGTAATTTAAAATATATATTAACATCATTGTATTAATTTCAAAAGGGAAAGGGCTGTAAAGATAATTGTTAAAATTAGTTTATTCACTTGGTTATTCTTAAATATTTGTGTTATCTATGTTTTACCTTACAGTTACCTTAGTATTCTTGCAGAAGCAAATGAGGTTACAGCTCAGGTCATTATATATTGTTTGACTGTACTGCGTCGGACAAACCAGAGCGCAGTGTCCTGCAGAACAATACGCTTTAGCCATTTATTATCTTGTCAAATCCCCTAAAATGTCGAGGGCTTTAGGATTGCAGTCCGGCCTCGTAACTTCTTTCAAAAGAAGCACCATCACTATGCTGACCAGAGGCGGAGCCAGACATTTGAAACACCCGGGGCTTAGCCCAAAGAGTAGTATGCATGTGGGATTTTTTTTTTTTTTTTTTTTGGGGGGGGGGGGGGGGGGGGGTGTAGAAATGACTAAAAGATTAATAGGCTCTGTTCAAAAAAGAATGACTTCATATAGGGAAAAATATATATCACATGTGCAGGACACCTTAAACTAGTTTTTTAATTAAGCAGCAAGGCAGAACAAAGTCAGGGCTGTATCAAGACACGAGGACTAAAACCCAATTCAACCAGACCCAGAACTGATCCAGAATTAAAACAGGACTACAACAGTTCAAAATCAGGACTACTGAGGACTTAACCAAGACAGAACCAGAATCAGAACTAGATGATAGTAGCACTAAAAATCATCATAGACCTGCACTACACTTATTTTTTAATTCTACCAAAGTCCACTATTTAGATTGAGAAAAGTTTATATAATTATTTAGCCTTGTTGTGCAAACAAGCCTGCAGAACTTAATAAATACAGAATTTGAAAAATAACAAACCTAAAAAGAAACACTAGGTACGAGATACATGAGGACCTATGATACGGTGATACTTTTGGTAAACAACCATTTGACTAACATGTGTGTCTCACCTGCTCTTCTTCATCTGTTCTGTCCTCGTTCTCCTCTCTCTCCCTCTTTGTGCTGACAATCATCAAATATACAGTTGAAACCAGATATTTACTCTTCAGATAAAAACACTTTTTTAATTGTAACATCAAATCAGACTAAATGTTTATTTTTTTAGATTGATAAATATAAAAACATATTTGTTAACTTTAAGAGTAAAGAGAGAAACTATCTTTATTTCTTAATTGCAAATGGCACCAAATTGTATTCAAACTTGAGCCACATTTATGGAGCTCCACAGTTCTTTTCCTGGTGTTTTGGTTGACATCTCTTGATTTTCCCATGTCAAAGAAACAGGCTCTGTGTTTTGCCTTATATGCATCCACAGCTGTGCCACCAATTTACTCACATGGACTCTACTAACCTATCAGAAGCTTCTTCAGCTCAGAATGGAATCGTCTGGAGTTTTCTTATTAATTAACAATAAATTTAGTGTACATGTACTCCTAAATTTGATGAAAGTGATAAAAATAGCTCTGTCTCTCTTTATTCTGAAATTTAACTAATTCAAAATATATTTCAATATTTATCTAAAACAAAAGTTTACTCTAAATTGATGTTGTACAGTAAAAAAATTTTCTCCCTAAAGTGTAAATATCTGGTTACAAATGTGAATATCCTGCTGTGTACTGAAACCCCTCTTGTTTTGCATAGAAATATACTGAACAACTTACAAAGCATAATATATAAAATAACATTTACCTGAGTTTTTTCTTTGAAAGAACCCTCGAATGTCCATTCTTATGTTTCAGTACATAACTGAAACCGATTTAGTCGGGGAGGGTAAGAACTGAAAATATGAAATAAACACACGTAAGCTAAGACTCTCTAAAAAAAAATAGCATTTGTTCGGCTTTTCATTTTGCCATTTGTTGATTCACTTGAAGAGCAAGTAACGTAATATTGGTCAAGTGATCAGTTTCATATCAATCTTTCGTGATGCACCGTCATATTTACATTATTTGTACGGTACGAATGATTTGCTTTGGTACCTGGTCAAACTTAAGCTCTCCTTAGTATGGCTGGCTCCGTCTCTCCAACAGCGCACTCACGGGCAGCAGCTGCCCCGCCCCCTCGCTCAGTCGCTTAGTGCCTGAGCTTGGATCATACCAATATCAGGGGGGGATTCACGCACAGTCGTAAATTCCCACAGTGTGCACTATGTGCTTCGAATATTGTGTGTACTTTTTGTTTTATACAGTTGTCAGCCAGGCATCTAACTATGAAAAAATTACACTCCAAAATACCCCGGGCTTCTGACAAAACAACCCGGGCTTAAGCCCCGTAAGCCACCCCCACGCTCCGCCCCTGATGCTGACATTGAATTAAACATGAAAATCTGCAGTTTGTCAAATATATTCTGAAGCTGGTGAATCCATTGCTCTGTTCGTGGTCGAGAAGGACTAGAGGCTGTTTGGCTGCGACGTGAACCAACAAGACCTGGCAGAAGAATAAAAAGTGTCAGAGCATCAATGTAACCAATTCACAAACTCCCAATTAGAATGTCAGATGAACGATTAAGCCCAGAAGTTTACCAAGCATTAACATACTAAACAGACTGACATAATATATGCAAATAAGGTCATTATTATGCATGTGCTAGTTCAGTGCCCAAATTAAGTCCTCTTTTGGAGCACTCGGGATATGTTTGCAAGCACCAGCTCTATGACAACATGTTATAGAAATAATGGTCACTTGAAAAATCTAATTAGCTCTACATTTGATTGTAAGCTGTATTAGTCACTGGAACATGAAGAAAGCTTGAATTAAAATTAGCAACTGAAGCTAGGGAGAGGAATAGAAGGCAGAATCTAATCGTGGATTGTTTGGACATGCGATGCGCAGACATGCTGACGAAAGCATCCTGTAATCAGACTGAGTGGCATAAGAAGTGGTGAAAAAGCATTTAGCAGATGCTGAATTAGTGATGACTGAAGTTACTTTGTTGTTTATCAGTCTTGTGTTTTCATCCTTAAGTGCTGCATGAATTATTTATGTTTCAGCCCACGTAATTGGTGGGAAAACAAACAACAACAACAGAAAGAATGGGGAAAAAATACCAGACCAGGAGAACACAAGTATTAATCAGTTGTGTGGTCCTTAATAAATTTTTCTAACTCTCGGGACTTTGAACCTCTTCAAACTGTTGCTGCAGCTGCTGCAGCCCCCTCTTTAAAACGTCTTGTAAAGGAGCCATGGTGCTTTATTGCTCCGTGTCTTTTTGATTGCAGTTGCGGTTTGTTGTCGGCTGATCTTCTCATGTCTGTTTTTCATATAAACATCTGCTCTCAATAAATCTGCACTGATGAAACCACGAGGTCTGAACCAACAGCAGTTGCCTGCTATGCACACTTTCTGCCAGAAGGGGATGCCGTTTCTTGTGATTTTATGTCATTTGTCCCCGTGTGTTAGGCACTCGAGTGATTACAGCGAATGGCAGCATCTGTGGAGGTAATGTGCCTGAAGGCTGGGCCCTTAATCAGTTGTCTTTTACAGTCTTTATGCCTGATATAGAAATAGTAGAGAGTAAGGTATGCAGAATACATTCATCTTTGTCCCTTGGCAAAAAAGAACAATTTCACCTATTATTAATCACCAGTGAAACGCGTGTGGATGGTAGGTCACAGTAGACTCTCTCTGATCTTTTTCTCTGCTATATAACACCCCATCAAGTACCACTGCACTACTGCAGTTAAAGTTAAGATCTATGATACCAGCAGTACAGTCATATTTCACAGTGCTGAACTAAACTGCACCAACACTTACCCCGCTTATTCTTTTCTCTCTCTGTGTTTCACAACACTGAGGAAGTTTGACAGCTGTGGATTGCATGCAGTGAAGGCTTATCGCCCATCAGCTATGTGTGAAGCTGCACTGGCAGAACTGGTGTAAACTTTTTGGGGGCGAGATCTGAGCAGGAGTTCTGGATTTTGACAAACACACTTGATGAGAAAATGGCTTGACCAAACATTGCGTATTCTGTGATGTGATGCTCAGCCTCCAAATCGCCATTTGCATGTAGCGTTCAGGGGACCTCGATTGTTTGGAGCATTCTTGGCAACCCACAGGGTGTTTTCATATTGTGTTTCAAAAGTGCACTGAACTGAAGTGTACTTGCCTGCTTACTGATTCATCACAGACCCTGAAACTGTGCCATGTAATCAGAAACTGGCCTTCTTTACACAGCGCAGAGGTCAGCCATATCCAAGGACCCTGTATGTGTGTTGGTCCTGCAGAGGACATCCCTGTAGACTGGAAGAGCATAGCTGCAGCGGGGCATCCAAGGCCCTTCCTTTGTTTTTGCTGAGCCAATTAGAGAGAGATAGCATCTGCTGTGAAAGGAGAACAATGGCTTGTTCACTGTGTTTGAGTTTATGTGTGTGAATAAAGTTTGTGTGGGTGTATCTGTAGGCTAGTTAGTGCGTGTGTGTGTTTGTGTAGCTACACTATATGAGCATGTGGCGTGCTGAATAGTAATGAGAGAGGAGTATTGTATACAGCAGATGAGAGGAAACAAGAAAGTGACTGCCTACAAAGTATGACAGACAGCATATGGCTTCATCTACTTTGATTCAGTTAACACACACACACACACACACACACAGCAAATCACCAGAGAAGCACATATAAATTGAGAAGACTTCCTGCATTTATGAGTGAGGCACATACAATGCTTGTAATTAAAAAGTCACTGCTGCTGAGTGACAGTCTGCCTCACGCGCAGTCAGTTTGTGTCCTCGCTCGAATTTCTGTAAAACTTTTTGACAGGAAGTGCGGTGATGATTTCACAGTCGGCCGTAACACCCCCATCTATCCAAAGAGCCTAGAGGTCCTTAACCCCTACCTGCTGCTATCTTGAGTTATGCAGTTTGATGGCTCTTCAATTCTAGGTACGGATTAACAAGCGAGATATTTGAGGATGTGTGAATGTGTGCGTGTTTAGCTTGCTAGCACCCCTGTCTTGGCCAGCCGGCTCCACCATATGGCCACATTTATCATTTATCTCGCTATTCATTAAGACTGCCCTTGCTGGGTGCAGAAGCACTGCTGGGTGCCTCAGCCTCACCTGCCTCACCTCTACAGTGCTGTGGACAATTGACCGCAGTCCACTCTAATTTTGGATGTGAATGCTGTAAAATGAAATGTCCAACCCCTTTTAACTTAATCTTTTTTTCCACTACAAGCAAGCTGTTTATCCATCAGAGGAGAGGGCTCATTAAAGGGCTGCATCAATATAAAAATAAATAATCTAAATACACAATTTTATTGCGCTCAAACGTCGAAGGATGCAACAACAAGCGAACATTTGTGGACAGTTTAACACAGGAGTATGTTATGAGCTTGAAAGTCAATATTTGGTATGATCAGGCACAGCCTGAGCTCTCTTAGGCAAGATATCTTGTCTTAAAGTAATCTGTAGGAATAGTTCTGCAGGCTTCTTGAACCTCTGGGGAGACCAATCCATGACTAATGGTGTTCCTTTGTGTGTGTGTTTTTAATGCATTTATGCTTTTCCTGCATTGACAGTGTGTTTAGGGACATGGTGAAAAATGAAGCCATTGTCAGACAGATGCTTTCCTAGTGGTTTTGCATGGTGGCTCAAAATCTGATGGTACTTTTTGTTCATAATTCCATCAATCTGGACAAGATTTCCAACACCACTGGCTGAAATGCTGCCCCAAACCACGAGAGAGCCCACACTATGTTTTACAGATGATTCCAGACTCTCACTGTTTTATCTCTCCCCTGACCTCTTCTGCACAAATTTAATCTAAAAATTTCAAATTTCGATTCATCACTTCGTAAGACCTGTTGCCACTGATTTTCAGTCAAGTTCTTGTGCAATTTTGCATATTTCAACCTTTTCTCCCTACCCTAAGAATGGCTTCTTGATAGCCACCCTCCCACTGAGACCATTTCTGTTCACTGGCTTCAGTGAACACTAGATGGATCAACTGAAGGGCCAGATACATCTCTCAGTTCCTGTGCCAGGTCTATGATCTTTTTTTCCCCCTATTTCTCCAGAACATGACTTTCACATACTGTTATGCCAAACAGTCAGCTAATAGCTTTTTTAGAAATAACCTGTTAGTACAAAAATATTATGTTATGGCTGTCAAACTGTGTTATCTTTGTCATTTTTCATAGATTCAGCTAAAGAAATTGGAACAAATTACCACTTTTTGCAACAGGCTGTTAGTAACGAAGCGCCTGAAGATACAACTTAAAATTGGTTCTTTGCTAAGAGGTCTGTCATGTGTAGACACAACGCTGGTTCATCCCTTAAGGTGGGTGCCTTTTTTATGCATGAATGATTCATAAGTCATTGTTAAAAGACTTAACACGAAAAACAAACACACAGAGAAACCCTTAATCCTCTCAGAATGGTCAGATAGAAGGACTGGACTGGAAATAAGCAGCCAATGTCCATGAAAGGCAGTAAACTACTGTTCTAGACTATTTTGAAAAAACACACAATCTGGCTTCTTAGAAGCAAAATAAAGAAATGAGAGGTGGCTCAACACTTTTGCAAACAAACAACAGCAAACATGTTGGTCAAAAATAATTGCGAAACTGCACATTTCTTTGGGCCTGTAATGTTTATGCTTTCAGTTTCCTGTGTAAGAAATGCATCATTCATTGTTACATAAAAGAAAAGGAAAGTGTACATTTCTGACATGATGTATCATTAAGAAACGCTCTCCTGCATCAGCAACACATAACACTCTGATTAACATATGAGTTTTGTTTCCTGAGCTAAGTGTGTCAGTGTGAAATAATTACCTGTGTGGGGGGATTTGTTCTGTTTTGTTTTACTTTCTCTTCACTCAGTGCAGCATATGAAGTGATATTTTTCCAATGCAATCATCATCTTTCAGTTTCAGATTTTGATTGCAGTAATTTTGTTAGAATAAATTATAAAAGAAAGAAAAAAATGGAAAAATCATCTCAGCATTGCGGAAAAATCCTGATCTGGTCTAGACACAGCCTGCGCTAAGCCTGGCTAAAGATCTGCATGGATGAAATGGAGAGGAATTTGTGATCTCATTGAATGGACCCATTTGATAGCTGGCTGTGGTGAAAATTGAACTGAATGGGCGGAGGTAAGCGGAGGTTGTTTTTTTTTTTTGACAGAACCAAGGTTATTCATAGTTGGGCCAAAATCCGGTTGATTGAAATGAGTCACTCCTCCTTTAAAGTAGCTGGAGATAAATGAGGGAAAAAGTATAAAATATACCAGGGGAGTAGGTCTGAGCACTGTAAGAAGGAAAAATAATCTGTAAATAGTAGTTTATGTGTGCTTTTGTGTTAGTTATGCACAATTCTGAGGGGTCCAGTGTGCATCTCACTGTTATTCATTAGTATGCATTCTACACCATTTTCTCCAGATACCAAGTAGGTGATTCATCCTAAAACAGCAGGACTATTTCACTTGCTGCAGCCTGTGTAGGGACTGTGAGGCCAGCTGTTGTTTTAGCGCGTCCCCGTTAAGCATCAAAACATCAAACAGCAAGCATGACTTAACTGCCCTCAGAAGATCACAGACTGTTGTTGTGCTTGTCATTTTTATCTCAGGAAGAAGTCTTTGCATTTCTCCCCTTCTCTGTAGTGCACTCTTGATTTTTCTCTTATCCTGCCTGTCTGTCTTCCTCTGTCTCTTCTTGATGGTTTGACAGTGTGACAGCGGTTCATCTTCAGTCTTGTGTGGGGATGTCAGCAGGAGAGAGATGTCTGTCTTGGCACCACTGATTGCTCAGTGTGTGGGTGCGTGTCAGTGGTTGTGTGATTTAGACACTTGCGTGTGGATACCGGAGGTGTGCTTATGTGTTGTGTATGAAATATGTTCTGGTGCATACTCACTTTTGCTTATGAGAGTTTGGGTATTGACAGTCTCCAGTAATTTGTCTCTTTGTGAGATGGATAAGTATTTGTTATGACGTAGTACTCCGCATAAGCTGGTTTCAGTGTATAATTGTACACTCACTGGTCACTTTATTAGGTACACCTTATTACTTGTACCAGGTTGGATTGTCTTTTTCCTTCGTAACTGTCTTAATTCTTTGTAGTATAGATTTAACGAGGTGCTGGAAACAATCAGAAATATCTGTCTGCATTGATGTGACAGCGTCGCACAGTTGCAGGAGATTTGTCAGCTACGCATCCATCACGTGACGCTCCCATTCCACACATCCCAACATCACATCCAAAGTTGCTCTACTGGATTGAGATCTGGTGACTGTGGAGGCCACTTGAATGCAGTGAACTCACTGTCATGTTCAAGAAACCAGTCTGAAATGTTTTGAGGCTCACTTTCTTGTTCTTAGCTGACAGGAGTGACAAGTGTGCTCTTCTGCTGGTGTACCCAAGTATTCAAGGCTTGACAGTTTGTGCATTCAGAGATTTTCTCCCGCATGTTGTTGTAGCAAGTGATTATTTGAGCTACCATTCTCCTCTGACCTCTGACATCAGCAGGGTATTTTCTTCCAGAGAACTGCTGCTCACTGGATATTTTCTGTCTTCTTCTGTTTTTTTGGACCATTCCCTCTACACCAGAATGATAGTTGTATTTGGCTGGTCTACTGGAATTTTCAATCTTCCACCAACAACCATATCATGTTCAAAGTAATCTTCCTCATTCTGATGCTCATCTTCACCATGTCTACAGGCATGGAGTTGCTACAACTTCATTAGCTCATTAGATATTTGCATTAACAAGCAGTTGAATTAAGTTTCTGGTGAGTGTATCTGACAGTACCAAAAACATGAAAGGAGGGAGTTTCGTTGTCTTTAATTGAGGTTAAAGTTGTCAGGCAGAGCTTCGTCTAGGTTGGAGCACTTTCCTCTATGATGCCAGTGATGTTGAAGATGCTTCAAGTCTGAGGCAAGCTAAACTGCCTGACACAACAGCAACTGAGACTCAGGTTTTTTAAGGAATGTCAGCCACATAGATGTCACATATACAAATGATATATGGTATAAATGATTGACAATAATTTACTATTACTGGAAGACCACATTAGAATTATGGCATTATTCGTCAAGAAAACAATAATTCTAGTTAATTACTTGAGAGCTTCTTAACTCAGCTTGGCTATTCACAAAAAAAAATCGATATAAGTGCTTATTGTGTGGTTTCTTGCTTTCATCCTTCTTCTCACATTTGCAGGTAATATGATCTTATATGCATTTTAAAACCCAGCAGGACTGGTAGAAATAAGGAGGAAAGTAGTGCCTTTTGACAGTTTGTAAAATCTCATTGCTGTGCATTCCACAGTGGATTTGTTAGGATAGATGTTATGAAAGAAGGCCTAATAAACTACATGACAGTCTTGTCTCTTTTATTCAGACGTTAAAGTCTCTGTTTTTAGTTCTCTGAAATGCAATTACAGCTTTTCTCTTTTAGTTGACAGACTGTTTGCATGAAATAATGTGGGCAAATTATAGGTATCAAAGTATAAACTCCTGCTATTTGTGCTCTGCCTCTCATTGTTATGCAGCATGCATCTATGGACTGATGTTTATTCAGAGACTTATATATTTAGGACTTTAGAGTCTTCTAAAATCTTTTCTTTGTCCAAGCCTCCTTTTAAAATCCCCTTTAGATTCCCAGCACCAAAAAGCAAACACAATAAACAATGCTCTTGGCTCCTGTGGGTATACCTTAAATAGTGACTTGCCAAGAGGTCAGGAAACTGTGTTGAAGAAATGTATTTTCAAAGCAGCTTTACGGTGTTAAATGGCAGGTCGTATTTTTTCTTAGATTTTTTTTGTTTGTTTTATTAAGGTTATGTTTATTAGTTAGCAAACCGTAGCTTATATTTTACAGTGCTTTGTTTATGCTCAGCTGTTCCACTACTGGATTTACGGGAGATGGGTTTCAAATACACCCTTAAATCAGTTTTATTTGACACATAAATGTAAAACAGAACAACAAAGTTGCACTTTTTGGATCTTTTTTATGCCACCTTACTGGCAGCGCCCATAACAGAAGGCTGTCAGGGTGTCCATCTCCATTCTCAGTAGTTTTAAGTCATTTTTTTAAAAATGTGCTTCAAACTTCATTTTAACACATAAATGAATAAGGTGTGACCTGATAAAATATATATATATATATATATTTTTTTTTTAGTGGGATATGGTATTTACGATCAAATTTCCTGTAGGATAAACTTGTAAAGTGGTGGATATTTTATATCCAAAAGGTCAAAGGTTACCTTGACTAATCACAATGTTCTGAACCCAGGACAAAGAGGAAGACAGTGACCACAATTTAGTTTCAAATACTGAATTTTAGGCATTCACTGTGATGGCTTGTGCTAAAAAGCTAAGCTGGAGCTGTTGGGGCTCAGGAGGTAAAGTGGGCCGTCTACTAATTGGAAGGTCGGAGGTTTGCTTCCTGTCTCCTCCAGTCTGCATGAAAGGCTGGAGGAGTGTTGAAAGGAAAGTATCCTTGGGCTAAATACTGAACCCTGAGTTGAACACGTTTATTCATCAAGTGTGTGATTATTAGACAAGTTCCTTGTGTATTTGGAAAAAAAAGCAGTAGTATGAATGTGTTTGATTAGGTGAAAGCGCTTGTATTGCTTTGAATGCTCAGTTAGAGCAGAATAGTACTATATAAATACCAGTCCATTTACCATGCAAAACATTTGTGTACATGTTTTCCACTTTGTGACCCGTTATAAGCAAATGTATACTTACATAAATGCCTTTTATTATTGCTTCAGAATCTTCTCCACATAAATGAATCTGGACAGACATGGATGTAAGCTGCACCTTGACTGGTATTCAGAGCATTCAACTGTGAGGAGTTACTGTAATTGTATTGCAGGCAGGCACAAAGCAACGATGATGTCAAGTGGATACGTTTGCAAAAGAAACAACAAGATTTCAATGTGAAATGCTGAAATAAAGCAGCTGGCAGAAAGACACGCGGAGGCACATGAACCCAGTGGAATGAGAGGGTGGCCACAGATAAGAGTGAAAACCATGACATTAGCATAGTATTGATGACAGATTTGGTCACATATAATCTTTGATGACAAAAGAGGCCTTCATTGCTGCACGGTGGGGAACTCCTATGTGGGCGATGTTGGCATTCTGAAAATGAAAAACTAATCCGTTTTATTGTGTATGTGTTTTTTTTTTTTTTTCTTATCTGTGATGGAGTATGCAATGGAATTTCCCCATTCCTTCTATTCCTGTCTATGGAATTACCCCTCAGGACACCTGATGCTTCTTAACATGTCTAACAGTCACACACTCAGCAGGCCTTGTCAAAGTGACAGGGATTTATTTGTCTGGTGTCTCTTTGGGTGTTGATAGGTCACCGCCGTTCTCTCATGTGTCATACCTATATGACATATTGCACTAATATGAAGCAATATAGAGGGGAGAACCTGCTGTTAGTCTACTGGCTTTACTCTCTTCTTATAAGAAGTTTTCTGATTTCTTTTAGATCATGCAGGTGAGGGGAAAAAAACATAATGATAATCCTGTAAATAGACTTACACTACCTCTAAAAGCAGTAGCTTTTAGCATGGCACCACTTCTTTGTAATTTTTGCCTTCATACAACATCATGGGGGTTTTTAAATGAAACATTCAAGATGTGATTGAAGTGACTTTAACAAAATTGAAATTCAAATTGAACTTTGACAAAATGATTGCATGAACATGAAGTGATGTAGTATTTTCAAAATGATATCACAGGTGCATCTATTCAAAATCTCGGACGAGCTTCAAGATGAGTTTGAGGTTTTCTGAAAATCTGGTAAATTGGCAGCAGCTACCAAATAAGGTCCACTAATGAGCTAATGACCTGAAGGTCCACAGAAGACAACTGAAGTGGATGTCTAAAGAGCTTGGAAAGAAAAGCGATTGGACTTCTTTAAGTTTCTTGAAGACGTTTCACCACTCATCCGAGAAGCTTCGTCAGTTCTAAGCTTCCTCTAACTGAAGAAGCTTCTTGGATGAGAGGTGGAACATCTTTCCAAGCTCCTTAGACTGCGATGACCTGGATGACTGAGAACCTTCGCAGACAACTGAAGTGGATGATGGCAGAATTCTTTCCAGTGTTAAGAAAAACCCTTCAATAAATCTAACAAAGTCAAGAAAACTCTCAAGGAGGTAGATGTACAATTTTCTACTATGAAAAAAATTGTCTTCATGAATGTAAAAATACAGAGTGTTTCAACCAAGGTGCTGGATTTTGAACTGTACAGGGCTATACTCTCTGCTTAGATCCAGCTAAATGCTGAAAACTGATTAGATGACACTTCATAAAGCAAATTGGCAATGATCCACAGCAAAATGTGAAATGGGATATTCTTCAATAGCCAAGTCAGTCACCTGATCTCCCCCAATACAGCATGCCTTACAGTTACTGAAGACAAAGCTGAAGGCAAAGAGACTCACAAACAAACAGCAACTGAAGATGTTTCCAGTAAAGGTGATGTCCAAAAAATGTTCATCCAATTACGAAAAACAGTATTTAAAATATTCAAATATCAAAAAAATTGTGTTAGTTTGTCCAATAACTTTTGAGCTCCTGAAAACAGCATACTATAAATATAAAATGCTCTATTGTCTGAAAAGTAAAGTAGTACTTTGTTAAATATCTTGAATTAAATCTAAAAGTCTGCACTCCAGTCACATTTTAATTATTTGATTTAAAATCCACTTTCGTGGTGTGCAGAGGCAAAACTACCAAAAAATGCGTAGTTCTCCAAAAACCTATGGACCCAAGTGCACACCAGTCTTAATAAGTTAGAGAAAGAAACTTTTGTAGTAGTGTTGCCTCTGCTGTGTTCAAAAGAGTCCTATTGTGAACACAGAAATATCGGCACATCCTTGTGCTGATTGTATGTCATTAAGTGCTCGGGCGCGTCAGTTCTTCATGTTTTCTATATGAGGCTCTAATCAAAGCCAGCTTCAGCCCTTCTGCCGGAACCCAGCACACACACAGAGACTTTGGACTGGAGTATGATGTTATTTTCCAGGCTGAGCTAATTGTCTCTGGGGCTCAGTTCTCTCTCTCTGGTTGCTGTCGGACTTTGCACTGTTACACGATGCAGCCGTGGATGCCTGGGAATGCTCTAATGAAGACTTATGAGAAGCTGGATGTCTCTTGGCTGTGGAGGGAGGGATGTAGGGAGGACACTGAAAGATGGAAGATGGGAGTGAAGCAGAAAAGGGTGAGGAGTGAAGCGTGAGAAGAAGGAGGGAGAGAGCATGCAGTGAGACAGAAAGATGGATGGATGGAAGGAAAGCTAGCAGGAGTGGCTGTACGAGAGAGACTCAATACTGGTTGAAGGCTGTGCAAACCAAAAGCCTGTTAAAACTTTCTGGCTTTCCTTCACGTGTACATTACACACACTTTATATGCAGTGTAATGTGCCTATAGGGGACTTGATGTCTTTGGAAAAGTGCTGAATCAACTTATTGAAATCTTTTACTTAAATGGGAAGATTGTTGGTGTTTTCTGATGAGAATGTATGTATTTTAAGCTTCCTATTTTTCTGTATTTTGGAGTATATATGTGAGATATCCTCATTCAGGCTCATGTGTCACCCCAAAAAGCATATTTCTATCCATAGGCATGCTGCAGAAGTGCAATTAGAGGAAATCCACCTCCTTTAAAGCCACTCTGTTGAAGCTATTCTTCTCTACTTGTCTGAAAAATATGAGCTTGTATGGTGATTACATGTGTAATTTTTCAGAGTTCTAAGCTCTCTGCCTGTCTCTTTTCTTCTTGCTTACACTTTTGTGCCAAGCATCTTGTTTTCATGCAGACCCACTGCGGGCTTTTTCACAAACATCTGAAACATTTAAAAAGCAAATCTCAGGATTTATTCAGTCTGTTTTCACAATGTGCCCCTTTATTTTCTCGTGCGGTAATCAAAGTGTTGTCTTCAGGTTTTGTTTATCACATTTTGATAAAACCAAATGGTAACAAACTGGCAAAAGGGAGTACCTTGACTAAGAGTCTATTACTTTATCTTGCAATGCACTCAGATCTTTTTTTCTTTCTTTCTTTCTTTCTTTCTTTCTTTCTTTCTTTCTTTCTTTCTTTCTTTCTTTCTTTCTTTCTTTCTTTCTATGCTTGTTGGCAAGACAGGGCTAACACAGGTATTTGGTTTTCTGAGGCTAAAGCGGCTAAGATAAGCAAGCTCACGTGAAGATAAGGATGTGAGGCCTCAGTTAGCCATCTTAGTAGGCAGAATAGAAAAACATCTAACAAAAAAAATGAAGATGTGCCTTTATAGCTAGAAACACCAGGTTGTGGATGTTAACAGTAACTGTGTCAGCATCTGAGCCACCTAAAACCACACACACAGGCCTAAAGACCAACTAGCAACCCCCAGGAACCTCTGGTTACTTGGGAAAAATGTGTGTTCCCTGACTGGTTGGTGAGTAGTTGTTGGTTGCTACTAGGTGTGATTGGTCACAAAGATGTATGTGGTGCTGCCCCAAAAACCTGTGGGTGGCTATAGGAGTCTGCTAGTGATCAAAACCGATCACAAGGAGGTTTTCAGCACAGCCCGATATGCCTTTTTGCAAAATACTTTACCTAGAAACTGTAAACAACCTCCTGCAGCCATCCACAAATCAGTCAGGGAATACATATTTTTCCCTAGCAACTGGTTACCATCACACATACATTCACAGACTGTGGCTGAGTTCAGCTGACTGCTAGCGGCCTTCAACAACCACTTGAAACCGGTTGGGGAATGCACATTTTCCCTAGCAACCAGTGGTTGCCAGGCAATTCCCTCCTGATCTCTAGGCCTGCGTGACTGGGATCTAATTAAGATCCTCTTGATTTTACTTTTTCTCTGTTTTGGTCCAAGAAAAGCAGTAGAATGATAGTTATGTGCTGTTTACTTTTTCCTGTGATTTATCGAAACAACAGGAAACGCTGAAAAGATGAGAGCTTCAGCCTGCCTGGACTGCCAAACGACACCACATATTAATTAGTGTGAAATACATCACACAACACTCTGTCTCTTATCTTGATAAGCCGCAGTCATGCAGAGTACTTTATATTTCAAGTGCGTATAATTTCCCATAAGCTGCCATTTATTTTGAATGTTTCTTGCATACATAACAAAGACCCACTGCTTCTCCTGTGATTTAAATTGCCCCTCCTGTGAGTGATAGAGAAGCTTTGGCCGTTTTGATTTAAGATGGGGTTGACCGGGTTGAGCCCTTCGAGGGTAGAGAAGGCTCCTTCTGTCCCTTTTCAGGGGAGAATCCTTTCTTTAACTTCCTCTCCCTCTTCTGTCTTCACTCCAGTCTAAATGTCAGCCAGCCTGAGAGCGAGAGAGACAGAGAAAGAAAGAGGGAAAGCTGCGGTCTTCTGGGAAAAAGCCATTGAAAGCATACATGATGACACACTTCCTCCATTCAGTCTGATGAGCTATTGAAAAGCAAGATGACATTTTGCAATAATACACCATATAGCTCCAGAGTTTAGGGAGATTAAATATTATTCATAAATATGTGATGCCTGGCATTTATTGATGTTTGCGGCCAGATTTTCTGTCAAATCATTTTCTGTGTCAGCTCGCAGTTTCAGCTTTATACGTGAGGAAATATACCGCATCTAGTCAAGATGATGAACCATGACAGTGAGCTGTTATAATCAGCTATCCGACCAGATTGTTTAGCCAAAGGAACGTAAAGAGTTGCAGAGGATAATATAGAAAGATTTATAATACACCTCAAGCGTAATTATGAAAAATGAGCTATCGTGCGTGTTGTGCAAGCAAACCATGTGATCGTTGAGGTAACAGAACACCAAGAATCGAGTTCAGGCTTCAGCTTTGTGTCCTACTTACAGTAGAAAATTTTGCTACATCAGCTTGCACACCAGCCTGGAAAATCAGTTTTAGGTGATGAGAAAAATGATTTAGTTGACATGCTTTCCCACGAGAGTGTGTCTGAAAGCTTCTCGTTTTTTATGCTGAGAGGTGTGTGTGTGGGTTTGTGTAGCTGCATTTGCCAGTATGTGCAAGCACACGTCAGGTGGAAAACTAACAATATAGCAATTTTGGGAAATCAGTTTGCCTTTTTGGGAGCGGCAGGCGAGATCATGCTTTTATATCTGTTCTCCCTCCTCCTCTGCCTCCCTCAATTTTTACCCTTTTCACCTTCCTCTGTGTTGCGTTCTTCTATCATTCCTCCTTCTGTGAGAAGAGGAATGCATGTTATTTCCTTTTATGTCCCCAAATCGGTGTGAAGTCCCCATGAAGGGTAGCAGATTAGTACCATTTTCATCCAGATAATTTCAACAGCTGCAGCGATGGCGGTGCTGCCGACATCTGTAGCCTCTTGTCTCCTGAGAGACACTCTGGCTGTTGGTTAAATTTCTGTCGCTTCAGATCAGCCCAGCTGGAGAAACACTAAACAGGCACATTTTATTCGCTCTGGGCCCCCACGGATGTTCTGGATTCACAATGCTGGAGCTGAAGTATCAATGAAGTATTGACTGTTGCATGCAGAGAAGGGAACAGCGAGGGTAGCAAGGGGACCTGAGTTAAATTTTACAGGGGGAAAAATGTTTGGTTGAAGACAGCAGAAGACTTTTAGAAGACTAGGGAAGTTTTTAAGTTTGGGTTAAATAAGTAAAACAGCGTAAATCTCATTAAAGGCTCATTAGACTTGCAGTCATGGGTATTCATATTTTGCAAATATGCGCTTTTTATGTCGTCTTGTTCTTTATTTGATCTAATAATCTTTCAGTTTTAGGGTTTTACCTTTGAGAACATCATAAAAATAATCCGACCCCTAAAATGAGGTTAATATGACCTCAGATCAACTACAAAACATGGCACGTCACACTGTGAAATATTTATTTAACAAAACATAAGCCAAAATACAGAAAGTACATTATTACTGCTTCCATAGGAAATATGAGGGTAAGAAGCAGCTTGGTGCTGCTAATCAAACGCATGTGGTTCACCGATCGTCAGTAAGTGTGGGCACTTCTATAAAAGCAGAACCTTTGGCAGTTTGCTGGTCTCAGAGCATCCAAGTGTTTGTTAAAACAATACAACAGAGGAAAGACATCAGCACTGATTTTAGAGAAGCAATTGTTGCTACCCGCCAATCTGGGAAGGGTTATAAGACCGTTTCCAAACAATTTGAAGTCCATCATTCTGCAGTGAAGATGATTATTTAGAAGTGGAAAATATTCAGAACACTTGCCCAGCAAAGTAACCCCAAGGTCAGACCGTACAAGGCTGAGAGAAACTGCAAAACACCCAAGAGCTATGTCTCGGCTCTTCGGGCCTCAGTTTGCATGTTAAATGTTAAACTGTCAATCCACAAAACCTCTGAAACAGTGTCTTTTGGACAGAGAAGACCAAAGTGGGGATGTTTGCTATAATGCACAGTACCATATTTGGCATTACGTCCTGATATGCAAAACCTTAGATATGACCGTGACAGTATATTGGGGAAACTCCGTCTTTCATCTAGCTTTATTTCATTTTGTTTTAATTACTTGAATGCTATCACTGTTAGTACACTTTTAATAATATTATAATGAATGTTTCTTTTTTTTTTGCTTTCGTCTCTTATTGAGTGCATCTGTTCAGATGTCTTGCTCTGACAGACTTACTCTCGAAAAACAGAAGCAATCTGGAAATGTTCAAGCTGTCATAACAACTGAGGGTCACAGATTGCTCTGGACCCTCAACATCCTTTACATGTTGAAATCCCTGATATTCTGGGTGCTTCAGTCATTTCTGACTGAAGCACCCAGAATATCAGGGATGCAGGTGCAATGAATAGATAGTCCCATCTTTTAAAACAAACTTTAACCTATAATCTCACAGCAACTCTTATATTGTATTACAAAAATGTAAATCAAATTGCCCTGCAGAGACACTAAAGTTTTACTCTCTTCTAATATGTTAATATCAGTGATCTATTTATGCACTACACAGCCAGCTTGCCTTGGACTCTGAATGCACTGAATAACAAGAACCCCATAAAACAAATATCACCAGTCATGTAGCTTTGTATTAAAAGGAAAACACTGTGTTTAGAGTACAACGAGTGAAGCATTTCTGATGGCTCTGACAGAAACAAAGGGTGGTTGTTTTTTTTTCAGCTCTCTAATCACTAAACTCAGTTGCACAGCATGAGTGAGTGTCATTGGCAGATCTGCAGAACTGCCTGTGTGCTGTGTTTGCATTGGGTGGGTATTGATTTTGTGTTTTTCCTGGTAAATACTGTATTTTGGAACCTGCTGCTTCACTGAAATCTGGACAGAGTTGCTGGCTGGTAACAGAGGAGATGGAATGACATGCATGGGAGAGAGGTAAAAGAGTGCATGGCGCAACAGTAATACAGCCTGTGGCAAAGAGGGAGGGAAAGTGTGCGCTCGACAACTAACAAAGAGAAGGAGTGTGGAGAGCGGGGAAACAATAGGAGGTACAAAAGAAGGGGATAAAAAAAGAAATAAGACAATGGGGTAAAAACGCAAGATTTGAAGAAAAAGAATAATGAAGCGGAGGATGAAGGAGAATTTGTGGGCTGCTAATTCTCACTTGGAATACATATACTCCAATTCACTTCCAGTACAGACGGGATTTGTAGCCAAATCATCATTCGATCCTCCCACTCGTTCCCCTCGCTGTTCAAGAACTTAATTGCAGAGTTATTTTGGCCTTGTCTGTTGTTGTCGTTGTTGCATTCAGTCAGCTAATGAAAACAAAGACCACACATCAGAGATGAGATCAGGTCCTTTTCTAAAAAGTTAAAATGAAAGAAAAGAGAAAAGTTAAGAAAGAGTCGTCAGACTTTGTGTCAGCGTTCTGACAAGGATAATGAACGGCAAAGCTTTTCCTCTGCACGCTGGTGCCAGGAGGCATGATTAAGAAAGAATCATCAGACAAAGAAAAGAATAAATAAAATAAAAATGAGTTTATACTTAATCTTGGCTGTTGACTGTCCTGTGTCATTTTTGGAAAATGAGACAGTGAGAGATAAATGATCCTCTTAATGCTTGCTTTGTCTTTAATTAAGTGAAATTACAGACTTTTTGTCATTTAAACATCAACTAAAAACACTTCAAGTTCCAGACAGGACTAATTACATAGAATAGCAGCATGCGCCAGAAATGCTGTTCCCCTTCAACTTCAGCAGTGCTTTAAATGGAGTGTTTTTTGGGCATAAAGAGATGGAACACAGAAGAATGTAAACAAATAGAAGAAAAAGGCAGATGAGTAATCTGTGACAAAGAATTAAGCTTTGATTTGGGATTTGGCCTGGGATGTATTTGCTTAGGAATAAAAGTGAAATCTGAGAATTGTTTTAGTTTAATGGCTTTTTAATGCTAACGTATAAATACATCCGGCTATGTTTAGCAAGTGTTGGCTGCTTTTACAATCATATTTTTTTACTAATTTCAATGGCGGATTTAAAAGCAGCAAGGGTGACCAAAGTTTTTTAAAAGTTAGTTCAGAAAAATCAAAATGAGATAAATAAAACATGACATCAATCAAACACAACAAAATTGATTAAGAGCAGGCTAAAGCAAAAAGACAGCACATTATAAAAAATGTTAAAAAAAAACAAAAAAAAAACCTGACGGGGTTTAAACTGGACGAGGTATAAAATGGTAAATGGCCTGTATTTGTATAGCGCTTTTCTAGTCGCTAAGGACCCCAAAGCGCTTTACACAACCAGTCATCCACCCATTCACACACCGGTGATGGCAAGCTACATTGTAGCCACAGCCACCCTGGGGCGCGCTGACAGAGGCGAGGCTGCCGGACACTGGCGCCACCACCACCAGTAGGCAACGGGTGAAGTGTCTTGCCCAAGGACACAACGGCAGAGACTGTCCAAGCCGGGGCTCAAACCGGCAACCTTCCGATTACAAGGCAAACATCAACAAGAACCTTGATTAACAAGGAGCCTCAACACCATTCAAGTGGATCAAAAATATCTGGTAAGGAACAGACGACTGAACTACAAAGCAGGATTTCATCTTATCCAGGTAACTTCAGGGTTAACCCTCAGTTTTCTGTACTACAAAGGTGAACCACCATGGTAACTAAATGCAAATCTAACCTGCTCTGGAGTGGGTTATTTGCATTATATAAGCATGAAATCACTGCCTACTGACAGATCAGTTCTCCAGAAAATAGCGTCGCCAACCCTGGAAGATCCCACAGACCTCTGCAGGGAGAGTATGAGGGTCTAAAATTTTTCAGTAGTGTCTAATGCGTTTGTATAATTATTATTATTACACTTGATTCCCCCCCATTGGTTACAAACTACTTTACAACAATATTGTTGTATATGCATTAATATATCATGAAAACAGAGGATCAGTTTGTACTTGTTGACCTTGCATCAAACTTGCTATGTTTGAATTCTGTTTTTATGTTTATTCTTTATTCTCAGACCGTTAAACACCAGTGGACCTGCAGCTGACGTAATGAAAAATACAACTGTCTAACGCAGATTTAAACATCAATTTAATGAAATACTCAATTAGAATTGATCAAATCCTCCTACTAACTCACTGTACAGTGATCTTTCACGCACACTGATTTGTCTCCAGCAGTTGAGTTGATTTGCCAACAACACACCTTTCGTGTGAATACACGAGGGAAACCCTGGTTTAATTTGGTGAGTTGATAACCTTATTAGTGGCGTAAGTAAATCCAGATAACATAAAGATTCCTGAGGTCGGTTGAACTCACTCCACGGTACAGCCCTGGAAGAGCTGGCGCTTATAGGTGAGGGGAGACTGGCTGCAAGTGTGGGAGCCAGCAGAATGCAGAGACCTGGAGAAAGACACACCTTCACTGAAAGGGAAAGGTGAAAGACAAAGAGAGATGGAGAAGGAAAGATAGAAAATGAGGTGCTGGAGGACAGGAGGGACCATGGTATGAAGTTGTATTTGCAGCTTATAAAACTTAAAAAATGAACTGCTGTATGTAGTTGTAGTCCTGAGATAGTAGTATTAAGAGTACAAGCCTGAGTAACAAACTGATCATCCAAAGTTGTTGCCATCAGCCTCAGTGACAGAAAAGAAGCTGGCATGGCTGGTACTTTAACCAGGCGAACTTGTAAACCTTAATTAACCGAGTCTCTAAAGAAAGAGCGAAAATGCACCTTGATGGGAGGACTGACATGAAAAGAATGTGGTGACATGTAAATGCAAGGGGAGCACTGTTTCACTTACTGATTACTGTCAAGTACAGAAAAGGTTAAGTAAAATGTCAAATAGCATTTTCACTTTAAAACTGTTAAAACCTGCTTTTTCTTTTGGATTCTACTGACATGTAAATGTATTAAACTGGAGGAGTGTTTTCGTCTATTTCCACTGAATGTTTCCACTGAAGAGCAAGTTTTTGAAAATTGAATAAGAAATGTCTTTTCCATTTTTTAATGTCAGATTTCAACAAATAAAACTGCATTTCAAGATGAAGCTTTTTTGAATAAAATTTTCATTGTCATTTTAATATAGATTCTTACGGGTTTCTTTAATAGTACAAATTAAATTACAATAATAAGCAAACTGATTAGAGCAGCTAGTAATAACAAGATACACAAAGATTTTAGAAATCTGTCGGAAACTTGTTTAAGACTAAAAATTGCAGTTTACTTGGCAAATAACAAAATTAATTCACATTTTTATGCCTAAATTTGAGCCAGCACATTCTCAGACTCAAATCAAGTAAAACACACTTTTCTGTTCAGGAATGTAAGTAAACAACTGTAATTTGACATCTTAATCACAAATATAATAATGTGCTTTACTATTTTTTCAGCTTTTTGGGGGGTAAAATAGTACATTTGAAAAATTTTGGATAACATTATTTATATTTTAGCATTAAATATATAATTTCAAGTAAATATTTTGCACATACTAGTAAATTAGCTATTACAGATTACATTAAATTACATATTTTTGTAATTACCGTTACTGTTAATTCAGGGCAGCTGTGATGTAAACCTTACATTGGGTGCTGTTCTAGTAAATTTCTTGAAGACCATACTGGTAGTCTCTCTAGTACATTTATATAATGTCAATTAGTATTTTCAAATATTTTCATTGATTCCAAGGACCAGAGTTCTTGCAAGGCTTTAGTGGAGAATTGTGTGAATTAGCAAATTGCTTCCACTAAGTTAAGGTTTGGATTTCCAACCCATACCAGATGCTTATAGATCAGCACAAGAAATACAACTGTGGAAATGGCCATCAGTGGAAGTGTGGATTTTAAGTGAGACAAAGGAACTGCCACAGTTGGAGACTGCATTAGTTGAAGTCCTGACTAGATAAATTGCAGACAAAGCTCGTCCTGAAGCACCACTCAGTCTCTAGAACCCTGAGGAGGTATTCAAGTCTGCAGGGATGCCCCCCTCCATTTATTAAATGATTTTGCCGCAGTTACATAGCTATATAAATGTCACTTGACATGTGGGCGAAACTCCATTTAAAGCTTGTCAGAGAGATTTATCAGGGTATTAAAAACTTTTAAATGTGGTCTCTCTCTGTCTCTGTCTCTCTTTTTTAAAGCTGTTTTGATGTACCGTATACTTTCACAGCTGTGCATCATTGCAGGAGGGTGAAATAAATTCGCTAGTAAATAAACAGCGTGTGTTTAACTCTCGCATGGACCACCATTGATCCATTCAAAGTACAGTTATTGTTTTTTATCCATTGTGCAGCATATAGCTCAACTGAACCGTAATGTATAAAATATTATTATAGGCTATTACATTTGCATAAGTACTGTCGCACGGTCACTTTATTAAAAAGAGGTTATCGTGGGCTTTTTTAAAAAATTAATACAGTAAAATGAAAGATAACTAGTATAGCAGAAAGGATGTAGTATATCACTGGCCTAACTAGGATGTGTGCACTCCACTAGCCTGGAAATACATGGGTCACATATCTGGCTTTGGCTCCCTGTGGTGTCAAATACATACCTTGACTAAGCACAAATGGGCCACAACGAGGCCACCACTGACCCCCACTTTCCAGATGAGACACACTCATATGTTCCACAGGCTGCATTGCTAGTCGCCTGGTGCATAACATGAAATTATGACAGCAGTGTCATTTTTATAATCCTTCTTCTGGAATTAGGGCTGATGCAACCAGGCCAACTGTGGGGTTTCCGTCATGGCGGCTGCTGTGCACGACATAAAAGTTCCCCTGGTGCTTTTACACGCATGCACACACACATACACACACAGAGACTGTGTGCACTGTCCCTTCTCATTTACTGATGCACAAAGCCACAGACTGTGGACCAGTGGATTTATGGTCTGTGAACAACACTCCCCCCCCCTCCTTTAAAAAAAAAAGGGGATTAGGTAAACAGTGTTTGGAGCCAACTGATCATTTTGCTGTACATTATCCCATTTGCTGGAACACAATTGCCGCTTTGCCAGTAACACTGGCTAGAACTTGGCAAAATGGGCCAGTGGACCAATTGCTTGTTGTTTCCTTAACAAAGGAGTTTAGACAATATATTTTTGAGCCAATTCTATTTTCTTTATATTGTCATCTACTTAACAGCTTTAATGGTATTTCTTACCACTACTATGATGATGTGTAACTGTACTTTTCTGTTAAGCAAGACAACCTCAACAGCCTTTCTTACCTCATCGACGACTTCACTGCTATTACTAATCGGATGGCTTTAAATTTCCTCCGTCTTAACCCTGGCAAAACAGGGGTTCCTGTTTTCAGCTCTGACAGCTTTTCCAAGAAGGTTCATCATTACATCAGCTTTCATGCCACCAATATCAAATGACCTGCTAAGAATCTGAGTTTTGACCAGCATTTTGGTTTCAATTTTTTCACCTGTCTAATGTCATTCAGTCTTGATGACCTTAGACAGACCTTATGTATCAAAATATCCTTAAATATCAAAGTGATGTCAGTGATGTCCTGTTTGATGTTCCATTATGAAACGTTATGCTGCAGCTAACATCATTAAAAAACAATAAAGGAAGCCTTTTGTTTTATAATCTGGTGCTTTATTGTAACACATATTACAGTTTAAAAAAAGAAGAATCCTTTTTTATGTGCCTTTACATAACAAAGGCACATAAAAAAGGCTTAACAAACTCAAACAGCAGACACGGTCCTTCTTGCTGGCAGGTGCTCTATGCAGTGTGGCGCTGGATCAGACAGAATCCTGCAGAGGTGTTAAGAAGTCCCACAGCTATCTAAGGAGAGTAGAAAATGTCTGTAAGCAAGACTTCCAAATTTTTCACACAGCAATATTAGGTTTTTTAAAATAAAACAAAAAAATGGAAAGGAGCCATTTAAAGGGGAACAGCTTTGTTTTTGTTGTTGTCTCAAGATATACTGTATATAGGATCAACATGACTCCATAAAAGGAATATCAATCAATCTAACTTTTAGCAAGTGTTACATAGAGTATTTGATCATTTTTTCTGCAAAGTCAAAAAAGATACAATAATGCTTTTAGAAGTCATAAGGGGTGTTTTTTTTTTTTTTAATAGTTAATTGGTATTTTATTGATATTAATTAATTCACCTGAATAAAAGCCTAGGAGGGTGCCATTCAGTAATTGTGTTTTTCATTGGTAGCTTAATAATAATAAACTGCTTGTTTACATTATTGTATTTTGCACAACTCTGTTGCTTGTGACGCTCGCACACAAGAATTTCACTCACATGTACTGTACCAATGTACCTGCACATGTGATGTGACAATAAAAGTGATTTGATTTGATTTGAACTAAACTCATAAATCTTAATCGAACAAGCATGTAACAACAGGAACAAGCAAGTGAACGAATAGGCCAGGTGTGACCAAAATGCTTGCTAAATATAAAAGCAAAAAGCAAACCGAAAAAATCATCTTGGAAAAAAAATCATTCTTGCTAATTAAATTTGTTTTAAATTGTTTGTTGTCATCAGCAATTGTGAGGGTTTTATGTAGAAAATTGTGTTTGAATGTCACTTCCTCATGACATGCAGATCAAGGAACTATTTGGCATGAGAGTCTAAAATTCTTTCAGCTTTCAGATGTTTTGTTTTCCTGCCACAATTCTGCACTTTCTTACTGATACAAGAGATTTGCTGATACTCAGAAGCAGCAGCCTCCCTCTACCCACTGTCTTTTCATGATGAGGAACAAGAATGCCTAAAGGACTTATGGATAATGCTCTGGGGAAGCTTGGGGAAAAGTTCGGTTTTAAAGTTCACACTGGTTCTTGCTACAAGGTACTGTTGATGTTCAAGTGATACTTGAGAAAAAGACATCATTTCTGTTACTGCTACATTAGTAGGTTTTGTCCATCTCTTTGGAAAAAATGCCATACTCAAAGTGGAGAAGACACCCTTACATCCAACTGGCTTGGCTAATTCAATTAAAGCAACATTTGATTAAGTCCAAGCCTGAGAGCTTAATTAAATACTAAGGGTTAGGGGGATGCAGTTGTACGTGCATGTTTAGTATGCAATTACACATCTGGGGGAGTGGATGCACATGAATGGTGTGTGTGTGTCTGTGTGTGTGAGAGGCTGCAGGTGCATGTCTAATTCAGTTTGTGTGCTTATGCTTGCATTGCTGTTTGGGTGTGTGTGTTTTATAACTGGTTGCTAGGCAAGGGATGAGATAAACTGAGACACAAGAGATTTCCAACTCGCTCTTAAGCTGCTGAATACACAATAGGATGGAGTTCAACAAAGTTCACATCAACCACTTCTGAATACTAAGTCAATGCTACATGAATATGAATTTGTGTTAGTTAGTCAGATTTTTTTCAAAGGGATAAAATTCAGAAAAACGCCTTGCAGCAAAACAAACAGGCAAAGATGTTCACGCACAAGGTAAGGGCACGCACGCCCCCAAGACTTTGAACTATCAACTTGACATCAACAAAGACAGGGCATTAGCACAGGCACAAGGTAAATTATGTGTTTTGCATAGAAATATTCACAATCAGCATAGAACAAAACACTAGCTGAGGTTTTGACAAAAATGGTCTTCTTTATGGCTATGCACGCACCGTTGTTTTGGGTCAGAGCGAGTCTGATTTATGGGTCAGCCAGTATTATCAGACAAGTCTGGCCCATCACAGATAAATGGCTATGAGGATATACTGGAAAGTCTTTATCCTGGCAATTATTGGACAATAAATATGTTATCGGCACTGACTCCCAAAATGTAATCTCAGTCTATCTCTATAAAGCGCATGATAAGAAGTAATTCAAGAACATCTTTATTTATGTATAATTAAAAAGAATCCAGACAGCTTTATATTTATTATTTTAACATTTATTTGAAAGTTGAGTTAGGAAATCTGTAACAAAAAAGCTCATATTATCGAATAATCCAGTTTATGAATACAATGCACATCAAATGACGATCTTAAGTTAGTATTCATTTGAAGGTTGGCCTGTCACTTCTTCCTTTGTCCTCCTTCCTTTGTCCTCCACTTGTAGTCAAATGTTTTTAAACCCACATCACATACCATGCCATGATATGCCAGTTTTTGAGGCTAATGGCTCTATTGGGATCACCTTTTTGGTCCAAAAATACTATTTTATTCCTATCAAATTTGTTATCTTTGGCATTGATCAGAGACTTAACAAAAAAAAGACACACTTCCCTTGAGTAAACAAAAAATTCAAGGACGTTTGGCTTCATTGAAGTATAAAGAAATGTAATGAAAGAAGCAGTACAGTGTGTCAGTGCTAGGCCTACAGGTTAACATCTAAAATTACTTTTCAGGACTAAAGTAGTGAACCAAGGTGGCTGTGTGATTCAAAGGTCAGTGTTAAGTGGCTTAACAAAGAAAGAGAACACTTCTCTGAAAATGATCAACCTCAAGGACTCAACTAAAATCGAATGAAAAAACAGCTAATATCCAAAACTAGTTCGGAAAATGATTTTAAAAAAAGCCCAACTCCTTAGAAGCAAAATATACAGAAATGAGGGGTGGCTCAAGACCTTTACACAGTCCTGTACATAAACATGTTTGATTGCTGTATTGGGATTAAAAATCAATGTTTTCTTTTGTTTTTCTGGGAACAGATTTTGCATAGTTTTTCGCTGTAGGCAGGGATAAAGATTTTTGGTACTGGAAGTTTTCTGGTTTTCTGCTTGTAGGCCAAGCAAAGTTTGTATTTTCTATACATCCAAATGATCACTTTTTAATTTCTTGGAAGCTTTATTTAGCAGGGGTCTAAGCCTACCAGATTATTCATTAGATTAGTCCTAATTTACAATTTTCAATTTTCATCCATTTAGATTCGATAAAGGTTTTAGGGGCGTGGCTTCTCTCACGGACAGGTTTGCCGCCACACCTGGGCTGATTGAAGTCACTGAAGCGGACCTGTGTCTTACCTTTGTGGTGCTGCTGCAGCTTTGGTGCATTCTTTTGGAATTATCTGAAAAATAATATGACTTGTCATCTTCAACAGCTTGTCCAAGAAGTTTGTGCTTCGGTTTTGGTGAGTGAAATTCTAGTATTTTAGTAGCTGTTATGTTGCACTAATTAGCAGGTATATGCGACCATGCATAGCAGGTGCTGCTCGCTAACAACACTATAGCCTTAGCACTTCACACTCTCATTCAAATATTATTACTTCATATTCATATTACTTCAAATATTATTAACAAATAAAACATGGTGACGACTAAAATGGTAACATTGAGATTTCAAAACGCAGTATCACACTGTGGCATTTCCATGTCGTTTATAGTGAATAGCTCAGTGTGCAAACTGCACTACAACACAACAACACACTATGATAGTGCGTTTTCAATAAGTGACAGCAGCAGTGTGTGCATGCAGTGTTGTTTGAAATGATGAAGACAGTGTATTTTCATTTGGCTCCTAAATTCTCCTGCAGTATTTGTTTGGATAACTATTTTCTAACTATAAATTGTTCTTGTTTTTTATTTATTTATTTTTTAGAAAGAGGGGCAATACATATTAATGAACATTTTAACAAATGTAAATATGCCAGATTATAGCCTTGGGCTAATTTCCATCTGCAGACCCTCTGGCAGGTTGGTGTTAAACACAAGTTAGTAAAAACATACAGAGACACTATTTACAGGTCATGTGACAAGGACAAAAACAGTGATCACATTATACTAGAACAAACAATGACAAGGAGAGTGGACACAGAGGACAGTATTTTTTTATTTTATTTTGGACTGTTTAAAAGTTTTCCTTACATAACCTGATTTGAATCCTTCTCATTTATGCAACTAAGGAAATAGTCACCAGAACATCCCTAGAAGAATGCTTGGTTGTCCTCCTTTGGTGAAACAGGGCTAAAAGCACAGTCTTGTTAAGTGATGCAGCCAGTGTTAGGATAGTGGCTTTTTTGCCCTCTTTGACACAGGTGGGCAGTGATTGAGGTTGTAGACTCAAAGCCTCTGCACTGAAGAATCTCACTGTCTACCTCTAAAAAGAAATTTTTGGGAGCAACGCCACTTTGTCTGCAGCCATAGCTCTTGAAGAGACACACATGGTCATTTCAGCCATTAGCAGCAGGATACCCATTACTCTTGGGGCACACCTGGACATGTAGTTAACACTGAGCACATGCCTGTGTACTGTGGCCCCATTTCCATGCTTTACTTAGAATGGATTATCATCACCTTTATGGCCATTTAAATTCACACTTGGAAAACACTTAAAGTTCAGTTCACTTAGTTTATAAACAGTGAACTAAATTTTCAAAGACTGACTAGTTCAAATTATTATTATTCTTTATTGTTCCGTGTGAGCCCTTGCTTCACAGACAGGGGACTTTAAGTGTTTTTGTCTTTTAGCATTTAAACAATGTTGCATAAACCAGAACAACTGAAAGCAGGCCAGCCTACAAATGTAATTCAGCTCTATAAGAATGTCTGCAGCTGTTAGTTGTTTGCATGATCTTATCCTTTGGTAGTGATTACTTCTTATCATCAATCACTAGCCAGATGCTCCAACTCAGTGTTGCGTTTAAAATTGGTTGCTGATGTTCTGACTTTTGAAAATGTGAGATTTTTTTTTTTTTTTTTTTTTTTGGTCACAATCTGAGGATCTGTACTGATGGCTTCCTTTAAATGTACATAAGGACTGACTTCAGCAGTTCCTTTGGGAGCTGCATTGTCTAAAATCTTTCACCTCTTTCTTCCTTTCCATTCAACAAGAACAGTCCACGTTAGTGGAGATAAAGTAAACAAATATGAACAATTTACCATACTAAAATAAGTTGAAAGTGATAACAGACTTGGTTTGACATGAGCCATTCTTTGAGATGTGCCTTTTAAAGTTTCATATGTTGAACTCTCCTCTAGGAAGTGGGCAAGTCTGTGGAAAATCTTTATCTATACATCTATACAGCAAAACAATCATACTAGAACTTGCCATGCTGACAGGCTGTATTTCTGTTTTGCAGCATCCTTTCATGGGTACCTGTTAACTTCTGAGAGAATGAGTGATGCTGACATCATGTTCTTTATTTGAAAACAATTGAAGCAATGCAAAGAAGTCTGTTTCTCACAGTCTTTTTTTATACAATGTCATAATGTGTATTTTTAAAGTTTTAGTCCCATTTACAGTAAACTTGATGATACAGCAGGATATGCTTTAGGACGTGGCTACCTTGTGGTTGACAAATCACCGCTGTATGGGTGTGGAATCCTCTCATTCTTAGTCAGATCCACTCCTTGCTTGTCACAACTTTAGAACTTAAAGCCATGTTGGCTAAAATGCAAAACCCAAGACTTCGAAAGAGCACAAACCAAATGCTGACTTAGCATAGTGGTTACATCCATCTTTTGTGTACAGGCATGTGAAAAAGAGCATTTTCACAGCTTTACTACTTCCATAAGAATTAAGAGGGTGGCAATCAGGTGCTGTTAATCAAATACACTTGACAGAGCATCCACGAGTGTGATCACCTCTATTAAAGCAGATGTTTTGGGAATTTGCTGGTGTGGAGTATTCGAGTGCGAGTCAACACAATGCCAGTTTTCCCAAGAGTGGACATATCTCAGCAAATTTACACCAAGGTCAGACCATACAATAATTAGAAAATTAAATACAAAAACAAGAGCTACATCTCAAACTATAGACTTTGGTTAGCTTTTGAAATGTTTATGACATTAAAACTGGAAAAAGATGGCTTGTTTGAATGAGTTGTCATGAAAAAGCCTTTTCTAATTATTTTTTTGGCCTTTTTTCAGCCTTTATTGGATAGGGACAGTGAAGATGGACAAGAAAGTGGGGGTGTAGAGGGCCACGGGTTTGGACTCGAACCCGGCCTACTGCTCTCCAGCCATTTTTTTTCCCACTTGTACAAGTGCTGTGTTGTGGTATACATTAATGCTCTCAGAAGATTTTTATTTTTTTTTTGACGGGGTGTGTGTGATAAGTCGAGCATATTAATTGATTAATTATTTTCTAGCTAATTGTACATGTTTTATCACCCTGATACAATCAGCTCCTAGCTGGGGCTACAGCGCCCCCATTCTGTTTGTCTGGTTGTTGGTAACTGCCAAATTGTAAACTTTATTTTTTGTTGTACAAGAACAAAAATAAATCCTCCAGTCTTGTTTTTCTCTCCCTTTCTGACTTGCTGTAAGGATATTAACCTAGGGTGTGTTCAGTCTTCTCAGAGAGCCTGCTGGGCTGTAAAAATAAAATTCAGTCCATCCATGTGACACAAACTGCATTCAGCAGGTCACATGACACAGGAGAATTGGCTCCAGGCACAGGGACATCAACAGAGTAACAAAGATGGTCACTGAGACAATTTTCAGCAGGATATAAAGTACTTGAATTGACCTCTATTTTCAGCTCTAAATGACTCACCCAGTGTCAGGGGGCCTTTTATGGTCACATGACAATTGGAGAATGTTCGTTTATGAGATACGCCTGAAGGGAAAAAAAGGGAACCACTTCAAGTCATGCTAGTCTCCTTAGTCTTGCAGTGAAGCAGTGTAATACCTGTCTTTTTGATGAGACTGGAAAATGACACAAATAAGTTCAGACTTGCTGTTACAAAATCATTTAAGCTTGACTTTGCTGTTTGTGATGACAATTTATCAAGAGACCAAAAAAAAGAGATTTGGATGCTTTCGTGGATAGCACACATTCATCTAGCTCGTCAAAACAAAAGTAGGTATTGCAGTTTCTAGCCTAATTCATTTACACAGTAGCTTATGTACTGTAATAGCTGATGGCAGTATGTGGGGTGATCTGGGAGCCTTTGGTGAAGAAAGGAACTGGACTTGATGTCAGATGAGTAGTTTTCAGCCTCCCATGCTGACTGAGAGCAGCCTCCTTCCTATAATTTACCTTTTTTGGAAATGATCTGCTAAGTAATTAAAAATTTATTTCCCCCTCAAATCCCATAAGGGCAGAATATCTGCAAGGCATGCAAAGAATATCTCGTGCCATCTGAGACACAAATTGCTGCAATATCCCCGCTCAGTACTGACTTACAGCATTGTGTAAACGATTACCTGCATCGGCTTTTGTAGTAATGATGCAGCAAGTGTGCACAGTAGGCAGATTCTGTGGTTCCCTCAGCATGAAAGAGCACTTTGTTTATAAGTAAGTAGTTGAGGAATACCCGTGCCTCTGTCAGGGTTCAGAGTTATGCTCTCATTGGAGCCACTAGTATTAAACACAAGAACACAGTTTGGCTGAGGCAAACAGCAAAAAAGGTTTGTATTTGCCCGAGGTGTCTTAATACCCATGTGCACAGCTGCTTTTTTTATTCAGAGTTAACTCTTCACCTGTCCCATTTTACTTTTGTAGTATTTTAAAATTTATCACTAAAAGTGAGTTTGCCTATGTGTGTCTATGGTCCAATTACAGTGTAGTTGTCAGTTATTTGATCATATTGATGCTACTTTTTGTCTGTTCTGTCAGGAGAGGGGTCCTCTGTCAGTTTTCCTACATCCCATCTGCCCTTCTGTCTCTCAGTACTTGTTTGTTCCACAAACATATATGTATAGCATTTTTCTATTTTATTACAGCTTCAAACCTTGTCCAATTCAGGAATACAAGCACAATATATATTGTTACGAAATCAGTTTCACCCCGGTTCTTTTATTCCTCGGGCATCCAGAGACGGCACTGGAACTCAGTAGTCATTTCACAAAACCTTTATTCATCTTCATTTAAGCATGCATCTTCTAGAAGGGAAGACGTGCAAGGCCGGTGTCCCTCTGCAGATCTTCCACTCCTTTTGTTACAGCCAGCTTTATAGAAGTGACCCCATCATAAAACCCCCATGGTGTGCTGCAAACTCTGTCTGTGTGTGTATGCACGAGCACGTGAGTGCCTGTGTGTGCGCGTACCCGTGTGTCTATGTGAGTGACTGTGCATGTAGGTGTGGGTGCGTCATAACAGTCAAAGCACTGTGTGTGTGTGTGTGTGTGTGTGTGACTTCCTGGGGGTCATAAAAGTAATCTCACCCAAGCTACACCAAATTCCTTTAGACAACATACAAAACAGAGTTAACATATTACAAACACTGAGACCCCCACTCTGCATCCACTGGGCCAGTGGCCTCTTGTTGTCTTACATTTACAGATCATGTGGAGAGTCTCCTGCAAACCTACTTCTAAGTTATAACAATTATGAGTTTCTATTAAAGGTACAAGCATCAGCAACCCCCAACTGTAGCTTCCTGTCTCCTTTTATGACGGCAGAACCCAGTGTCCATAAATTCCTTTCTCTCTAAACAATTACACACAATCTCAGGGTACAGCTAAGCCAAACTAAAACACACAAACAAATCCTTCCCTATTCCTCTGACCTATTGCTGGACCCTCTCATCTAAGCAAATTTAATACATTACATTCTAATAATTATTTTCATGTATTCACAGTGTGTGTGTGTGTGTGTGTGTGTGTGTGTGTGTGTGTGTGTGTGTGTGTGTGTGTCTTTATAATGAAACAAGGTCATTAAGACTTTGTGGTGCAATATGAGATTTAAAATGTTGTTTAGATCATGAGTTCCCACAGCTTGGGTCTCTCTTCTCCTCTCCTTCTAGGTCTTTCTTTCTCTCCTCAGGTGACAGAGTGATGGATTAATCCCAAATAAACTCGTTCATCTTTCAATTAGAGCCAGTGTTGAGGAGGTGCCAGGCATTATGAAGCTGTCTGGAAGACTGGGACTAAGGTAGTGATGGAGAGAAGAAGGGAGGAGGAGAAAAGGGTGAGAGTGAGTTATGGCATTGGTGTGAGGGACAGAGATAGGTGTTTGTAAAAGACTGAGTGGGGAAAAAAGTGAGCACAAAATAAGATTTCTGTGTACATGGGGGAAGAAATGCATTGGTTGAGGGAGCACATCCAACTATTAAAACATCAATCAGATTAGAACTCCCATGCCTGGCTGACCATCCAAAGCCTGCCCCCTTCCATCATCCCCACCGTGGTTTGCACTTTTACACAACTTTGGATTTCACTGATTTTGTTTTTTTGTCCCCTTTGTTTCTTGTGTGTGTGTGTGTGTGTGTGTGTGTGTGTGTGTGTGCGGTTTGTTTTTTCCCCCACTTTAGATGTTTAGATTGTTATCTATCACATTAAAACTTCGTAAGCTATATAAATGCTAAAACCTTTTTTTTTTTTTTTTTTTTTTTTTTTTTTTGGAAAAAGTAGTAAAACAACTTGAGTCAAATGAGTACAAAAGTAGCTCTTGAGTTGAGTTCTCTATTCAATGGTTCGTTCTTAATTTGGTGATAGACTGCCCAGCCAAATAACTTTAGCTTTGATGATGTTTTAATAAGCTTATGTAATGGCAGAACATTTATTTTCATCTAAAATTGCAATTTTTTTTTTCTTGCATTGATAGGGTCAAGTCTTCTCCTCCAGTGTATCCCACATGTTGTCAGTGGAGTTCAGACCCAGATTAATCACCAGATTAGTTATTTAAAGATATTAAATTGTCTTCGTATTGGTTTTATAGTATAGTGGTTAACATACATGTGTATTCAAAAGATCCTTGGATTGAGACCAGGAGGAGCCACAAATCTCTGAGAGGGTTGCGTAAAGGAAATGCATCTGCTGTTAAAAATCTGCCAGATCAAATATGCACTTGAATCGGCTGGTACTGCTCCATTATTGATAAGAAATTACAGAAGCTTAAATTGTATGCACAGGGTTCTACAAAGCACTTTGTCATTCAGGTTGGACTTAAATTTTTTTAAATTGTATTGGCTTTGTGCAACACAGTTTTAAATCAATCTTTCAGCATTGTTGATTTGGTCTAAACCATGGGTCGGCAACCCTAGGCACGCGTGCCACAGTTGGCATGCGAAGGGTTAACTGATGGCACAACCATAGCTGGACTGGCCTTCGGGCATACCGGGCATTTGCTCGGTGGCCCGATGATTTTTTTAATTTTTAATTTATTTATTTTCTTGTAATGGTATAAACAATGAAAGGTGGTGGATTGGCCAAATGCTGGCTGGTGTGTAAAAATAACTCAGTTGTTTGGTGGTGGCTATGGCGTAGCTTCCACAGATTCAGTAAAATTAACAAGTGGTGGAGGCCAGCAGGTGGATGAGGGAGAGGGGAGGCAGGAGGAGGAGAGACCCGAGGCGGCCGCCGGTCCGAGAGTGTCAGGTGAACTGAACTTCAGGTAAGAAGTTATGACCTGCAGTCTATCTGGGTCAGATATGAACCAAGTTTAGGTGGAGTTTATTTTCGTTGTGCTGACTTTTTACCGTCAGTTACAATAACTCGTACTGCGTACTAGCTAGCATGACGGAGTTTCTATACAGCTGGGTGGGTGCTATGATGTTACTGATAGTGAACTTTATTTTATTCATAAGGTTAGTTAGTAGAGTTGCCAACCGTCCCGTAAAAAGACGGAATCGTCCCGCATTCAGAGAAAATATTACGCGTTTCGTGTTGAGCTGAGAAGGGACGCAGTTTGTCTAGGATGGAAAAAGACACAAAGGTGGATTTATTCTGTCGTTACGCTGCACAGCTGCCTCTTCTTCTCCTCTTATTCTCTCCCCCTCCCTCTCCAGTTGCTACTTGACTGATCAATGATCAGCTGATTGGCTTTTCTCTCTTGTTTGTTTATCGCCCACTTTGCGCTAGAAAGAGGAAACCGCTGGATGTCGCGCTAAACAGCAGCAGCACGTTTAAGCTTGATCAGCTGTTGTTAGAATTTATTTAATATTAATTTCTAGTATCAGCTGATGTTTGCTGGAGCCACAGCTGTAAAAGCTCGTGGTCATGATATCGGTTTGGTTATCTGGTGAGAGGGAAACATGAAGATGAAACCAGGAGATGTCCTTACTGAATCATCAGCGCTGAACAGGTGATGGAGAAACAGGTTTACCTTTTAGGTGACATGAATGAGTTGAAGGGAAGTTATGAACTGTTTCTGAGAGACAAATAACCCCAGGATCCTTTTCTAAGTAGCTGACAGCTGGTAACTGTGCAGGGGCGGGTCTAGAAAAGTTTTGCCAGGGGGCCAGGTAGGGCATTAACAGGGAAAGGGGGGCACAGAGAAATACTTTCTTATTCTCATTTAAAATGTCTAGTTTTTATTAAATAATTGTGTGAATCTTACAACCAAAGTTTTTATCTGACATAAAATGTATCATACATATACCAACAAGATTGTACATCACTGTCACAACAGCGTTTGTTTTTATTCAAAGGCTTTAATACCCGGTGGGCCGGTCTTTAGTCAAAATGCCCGGGCCGATTTTTTTCGTCCCAGTACAGCCCTGGGCACGACATGCAGTGAATTAATCTGAGAAGGTGCATCAAAAAATAAATGGCCGCGCCAGTGGTGCACATCGCAAATCAGCTCGCATAGACACATTAGTTGTTCCTCTTCTTAATGATGGTATCTTAACTAACAACCCGAACTACCAGATTCAACTTGTAATTGGCTAAAAATAACAATAAAGCTAACAAAAAGGGACGTTGTTAGCTTTCCACATTCTGACACTTCAAAAGCTTCAGCAGCTGTCCGCTCAGCACAGCATCAGCACCACGGAAATACACGGATACATCCGTAGACTCGAGACACAATGCATTTTTGGGACTTTCAGGTGTATGGACCAATGTTTTATTTTCTGATCAAACCAGAAATCTTTAATGAGTAGCTAGATTTGTCTCGCATTAACTGGCTGAGTTAATGCAACATCGAAGCAGCTGGAATCCACAGCTGTGCGTGTTCATGGAGCTTGCATTTTCACCTGCTGGACATCACTACCTGACAAGTTTAACTGTCTTCAGAACATTGCAGAGGCCTTATTGACAGTATTTGGCTCTACATATCTGTGTGAGCAGAATTCTTCTCACATGAAGAGATCAGAGATCAGTGTGTATTAACAAACATGCCATATTGGCTCAGTTTATTTTTCTTATCATTGTTGTGAGACCATAAATAGCATTTGCATTTTCTGTTGTACAGTTCATTTGCTGTTATGGATAAAAAGTGTCTTTTTTCTTTCTTTTTTTTTTTCCAAAATGGCTGATAACTATTCGCTGATAGCTGCCAACATCTGCCAACATAATTCTATAAAGTGGTTCTATATAGTGTGTAACTGTTCATATAGTGTTATTAAATTTATTGCTAATGTAATCATATGGCACACTGACTTCTGAGGAAATTTTAAATGGCACTCGCCATCAGAAAAGTTGCCTACCCCTGGTCTAAACGCTCTTAGGGTTTGAGTTTCAGAAACATTGTGCATGTTTTAACTAAATACAGCACTGTTAGTTTCATTGTGTTTATAAAAAAATTGAAATTCTAAATTGTCATAGATGGTGTTTGAAGACACTGGCTGAATAGTCTTACACGGTCTGCTCTAGTATGTTTGTTCTCTAAAAGATGTTAAAGTGGAACAGCGAAAAGATTGCAAATCATTGTGGATACATCAGTTTTTGCACCATGCAACAGATGGGCACGGCCCCCCATATACCTGTAGTCCTGATCTTAACATCACTGAGTCTGTGTGGGATTACTAGAGACAGATGACACTCCAATATGATTCCAATATGTTTGCAGTAACCTACCTGCCAAGTAGCTAGAAATTGTACATTTTTCAAATCAACTTCAGCACCCAAATTGTTTGCACAGTTAAATGTAGGCGTAAGCATTGATATTAGTCTGCAAATTTGTGTACTTAATCACAGTGTGTGCGCTCATATCCTATTATTGTGTGTAAATACAGTATGTGTATTTATATACAGTAATAATGTGTGGGTACAAGAGGAAGAATAAGGCGGTGGTGTTTGAGGAGGCTGTTATGACTTTGTACCCTCACTTTCATTCTCACCTAGAAACCAATACCGAGCTGTTGGCATATTTTCATTTCTTCCATTTTACTTCTTCTGCTTCTTCAAGGAATATTATGTACTGTAGGCACACAGGGACGAGTTCTAATGAATTTGAATGAGCGTCTCAATTTATTTTCCATGTTTTATTTATTTTTTCAGGGTTTGGGGAGTAAATTGAATCGACGGCGGTGATGCGTGTGCTAGTCAGGAGCAATATAGGGACCTGCTGTTCTGATTAAGTTCCTGTTATGGAGCCGTTCATTATTGATTTCATTTCTCCTCACTTCTCCTCCCTCTCGCATTCACATTTACTCCATATCTCTTTCTTCTCAGCAGGGCTCTCCCTTGTTCTCTATGCCTCTTATTCTTCCCTGCTTCTTTGCAGTCAACTTTCGTCTAAAAGCAGCGACTTGTCATTTATAAAACTAAGAAAAATGTAAAATAAAACAATTTAAAAAAAAAAATTATTACAGTATTTGATTTCTTTTTTTCTACTAATCCCACTAATGTTTGGCTTTTGAGGTTACCAGTGTTGCTTAGTTCTTACAGGGACAAAACATGCATTCAGCGACATCTGTAATTCATTTATTTACCACATACAGAGATCCAGATACAGAGATCAAAATTTAATTATCATAGTTTGTGTTGATACACTGATTTAATTTTCTCTCTGTGCTCTTAGAGCTATGTTAGAACTTATGACAGGACAATATACAGCTAAAAAAAAGTAACAAGATTAATATTGAGTCATAAATTGTTCTTATACTGTTTTATATTGTGTTTGTGTAGATTACAACACTTTTTTTTTTCTCTTATACACATGCCTGCATCACTGTAAATCACTAGTTGTTTGTTTTCCTTCTCGCACAAGAGCTCTGTGGACCACACTTACTGGCAGTCATACTCTTTGGGATTTCAAATCATTGTTTACCCTGCCTGTGGAGGTTCTGATACGTTCTTAGGTTTTCCAAATAATCTAGCTAGACATGCAGCCGAGAGTTTTCCAATAATCTCTCCAACCTTAAAATCCAACATTTCCAAACTTGATAGTATCAGCGGTGGCCAAGAAAACCATCTCACACACAACAAAGTCTTTGAATTTGGCAAATTTTGCAAATTTAAACTCAATGCAGATTTTGAGTTTTACATTTAATACAATTAGGACAGTCTCACTAGGATTAGCTGTATAAATAAATGTCTGACTTTTCAAGGTAAATGTTGTCAGTATGGAATAACTGATGGACAAACTGCTGCAGTGTAATGCTTCTGATGGAATTTTTTAGTTTTTATGTTAAAAGTGCAAGTTTGACATATGACAATGATCTTTTGGTTGTTATTCTATACCGAACTTGGCAAAATTTCCCACCCAGCTGAATGGTTTGAGACAAATACACCCACTGAACCCCCTATTTGACCCTTTCTTTTCCCTTTAGCACCGCAGGAAAACATGGGTCTGAAGTGCTCATGGAGCTTTTAAGACATGGGTTCTTGAATAAAACAGAATTCCTTTTAGCGAGCCTGTGGTAAATCTCTTTTGTTTGCGATTAAGTAGTGCTAAATAGTCTGCAGCTGTGTTGAGACTGAGCTATGGTTAGGAGGCCATCTGAAGTCCTCTGTGTTGTTATGACTAACTTCCTATAACCTGACCTCTCCATGAGTCAAGAGCCAAGTCATAGAAAAAGGAATGCGGTGACAGGTTCCACGGAACAAAGAAGAGGACCTGTTGTTTTTAATGAGCCCCTGGCCTTTTCCACTGGCTGGCAGGTTCGTGTGCTGGCAGTGTGGATAGCAGTTTGGATCACAAATGGGCCAGTTACGGCTAAGGTTGTTTTTTTTCTCCTCTGACTAATAATCTTAATTTGCCTGGCTTCCTGAGGCCGCCTTCATGGTTTCTGGTGTGCTGACTTCATGTGTGGAAGTTCTCATGCTAAGGTATTAAATTTTTACCATATACATCTGTCTGGTGTATTTATTTATACAGTTCATCACGTATAGGCATTTGTGAGCTAAGCTTTAAAGTAAGCTTTCACATGTAGTTTTGTCTGGCAGCCTTAGTCTGCCTTTTTAAAGAAACCACCCTGCCAAAAGTTTGGCCTTCATACCCCAAACTGTGAGAGCGGCGGGCTGAAACATCTGTGGTCTTGGCTGGGAATAAGAGGCTGCAGAGACTTGGATTTAGGATCTAGTATGCAATCTCTGGGGTGGGGTAATGGGGAACTTGGCTTGGGGTTATGAACTAGGATTGTGAGGTGAGGTGAGGGGTAAGGGTGTTGGGCTGGGAAATTTGGTGATGAGAGGATGGAGTGTATCAGGGTAGCCTGGATAGGGGGAAGGGCGTGGTGAATTTTGAGAAACTGGGGTTAAGGCTGGGACAAATGCTGTTGGAAAGACAAGGGATCTTAATTTTGTAGCTGTACAGTGTTTTTAAAAATAGCAATAAATATGCCAAATAGACGTTTACTTAAACACTTCAAATACTGAACAGAATAAATTACTATAATGCTAAGTCAATGTTTTTACTAAGGGATTTTGTGTAAGGGAGACAATAAGAATTAGGTCGCCTACATGGTTAAGGAAGAGGCTTGTGTTTCTGTGATGTGGAAACCGTGGTGAAGCATAACTCTGGAGCTGGTTTAAGGTCCATGAATTGAGGTTTGTGGGCAGGGGATTGGGTGTTTTTTCTGTTTTTTGCTTTTTTCTTTTTTTTCCTTTTTTTTTTTTTTTAAGGACTGCAAAGGGAGGCTAATGTTGAAAAGTGTCCGCTAAAGCTGTAGCAAATGAATGGATGGATTAGTTGGAATACAAAGAATTCGAATGGAGTTGGAGCATGTGTGAGTGCTGTTGGCTTTCCGGCTGGGAAATTGGTCTGGAGGGTTGGGTGAGGGTCATTTGATGCTATTTTGGCTGTTCCCGGCTCAGTAACGGCTGGATAAGAAGAGGGTCTCTCTTTCTCTGACGCCCTCCCTCCCCTCACTCAAACGCATACATGCACATGCACACACTCCTTTCATGTTCGGCCAGTTGCATCCAACACTGGGGAGACTTTTGGGAAGATGATATTATGGATGATACGGAGTGGAAGATGACTCAGCCACAGGAATCCCAGAAAACCCACAGTGGTTGGCTGGAGTACATAGACAGAGGGAGGCAGAGGAAGTGTGTGTGTGTGTGTGTGTGTGAGTGTGTGTGTGGGGTATAAAAGCCAAGGAGAAGTAAAGGAGAAAGGGAGTCATGGGAATGTGTCATTGAAGTTGTCATTTTTATTTTTGGCTGTTATTAATGTGACTTTCCTTTAGTTCAGTTTAGCAGTCCATTAAAATAAGTACTTTAATGTTTCATGTATTTGTGTGCATTAGATATTAATGTTCAATAATAACGTGTCAGATCTATATCACTGAGGAAGTATGGACGCCTTCATTTAAGCATGTGCTTTCTGCTGCTTTTTTCTGCAAAGTTACCGTAATGTAAAGGCTACCAAATGTAACATTAGCATCAGTGAATAATTTATGACCTTTCATGACTGACTGTAACAGTGAGCAACCCAGAATTATTCCAGCCTAAGCTTTAGATGTGTTTGTTAGGTTCTAGATGCATCATTTTGTTTTTCATAACTATAGTTTGTTTACTCGGGTCTGAATCAGTTGATGAGTTTGACATTTTTTTGCTTTTTCCTGTGGTTTGGTTTTCATTGACACAGAGAAAACCCCAAGTGAACTCCAAGCAAACCAAAACTCTGTCAGGAGCAACAAAAATAAATGCATGAAGAGGGGGCCATGTTCTGGACTAGTGAATAACGTTCATGTTACAGCTAGTTGTCACAGTTTGTGTTCTGGGATGCTGGGAAATACACAAAGCATACCTGGCTAGGTAAAGGCATTTATCTCACACCTGCAGCTTATGCCTGGTGTTTGGGTAGGATTGATGTTGCATCATGTTCTCACCATAAACAAACCAGATTCAGGCGCCCTCCTCTAAAGGAGCTTAGGGTTTGTTTGTTTGTTTGTTTGTTTTTTGGGGGGGCAATTGAACAACTTTGGCTAAATGGACTAAACAGCACAGGAGTGAAAACACCCTTACGTCTCTGACTTTATTCATTATTTGGTAACCTAAAGAGTTTGTAAGTTTTGTCATGTTCAGCTGTGCTCTTTGGTTCGGTTTCTAGCACAAAGAAGGAAAAGGCTGCAGCTATTCCAGTGCATATCTGGCTTTCTTTCGGTTAGTGATGGTAAAATGAGCAATTCCTAGTTGTGGAAGGAGATACCAATACTTTCTTAATAAGCCAAAGACTTCTGGGGGATGTGGTTTTAATGTTTTGGAACACCAACAACATTTACAGCGTAATTTAGACATTATGGTCTTCTCTAGCAAGGACTTAAGGTCATTGTGCAACAAGACCGCAACTAATTTGAGAATGATGGCTTAAATGTTAAATATCCAACATGTAAGTCTTGTCTTTTTTTTTTGCCTTTGACTCTGTGCTGTGATTGGAGCTGACAATTGTGGCTTTTATCTGTTATCCTGCCAAGCTGAACTAGAGGCAGGCCTGGGATCAGCTCAAGTCCAATATGCTGTAAACGCTCCGTTTGTTGAACAGACACAAATGGAAGTTGAAATGTCCAGGTGAATGGGGTTTCAAGCTTTATTTCTGGCTGCATGCCTACCCACAGACTAGTTTTGTGAATTTGTCAGTTGATTCTCATTAATGGTGATAAAGCGATCTGTAAAATCAGATCTGTTTTCTGCCAGCCCATTTTCTCAATATAAAAGCTTTCTAAAATGCAGAGAGGAAAGCTAAGAGAGACTCAAATTGTGAGTAAACACTTACTTTAAGTGCGGATAGTAAAACTATAATTTGTGACAGTACGGCACAGATTTATTTTTATTGAAAGCAGAATTAGAGGCAGTTTGTGTAAAAACTGGATGTGAACAAAAGAGCATGAAGTAACATGGCCAAAACATCTGTAAAGCTGTGGTGCAACAGCAGATTTGACATTTTATTAACAAAGAATAGTTTTTACCCATAATGCCACCAGCAGTGTCATGCAGTGGAGATACAATTTGATAATTAACAGCTTTTACACTTGCTCTTGTGCAATTTAAAATAAGCAGAGGAGTGGAAAAGTGCTGTCTCACCACTGAGCTCTTGGTATCGCGTGCCTTCCAAACTTTCACTGTGTTGCAGTGACCTTGAGCGCTGCAGAAAACAGCCTGTGAGTAACTCAGGAAAATGAGGAGTGGAAAAGAGAGAGGGAACCCTCCAGCTTGCTTGTCGACAGATAATCTGTCAACCCCCCACTGGTCCCCAGACTCACGGTACATGTGGCATACACACACATGCTATGCAGAACACACACACACACACACCTCTCACCAGCCACCTACTCATGCTGCACAGCTGAGTGTCTGACAGTGAGGTAGCTGGTGGAGAACGTACTTACCTCCCTCCTCTCCTCATCTGTTTCAGCTTCATCCATCACTCCCTACACACACCTTTCTCTCCCTATCTTTAACTTTCTGCCCTCTCTCTTCTGTTGTCTCTCTTCTCTATCATAACCTTTCTCTTTCTTCCTGTGGGTCTATCATGGTTTGTCCCTCCCTCGGTTTCTGCTCCATCTCTCCAATTTATCTTCTCTTATTTGTCTTTGCCTGAACTCCCTGAGATGGTTGCAAAAAGAGAAGGCGAAAAAGTCATCAGTGAAAAATGGACACTGTGGAGAACACACACTGGTCTGTAATCTAAGTACATGCTGGAACACTCTTGATTATATTAGCCCTGTGATGTGCTGGAGCTAAGATGTAAAACAAGGCTCGCCATGAATGGTGGCTGTTAATAAACTCAGAATTGCAAACTATTGATTGGCTCACTCAGTGTTAATCGTGCATGTGTGTGTGAAATGCACATCCGTGCATACTTCAGCAGTGATAGCCCAGTAGTTTTGAAAATAATGGTATCAAGATCTGTACACAGTTCTGCTCAGTGATTGCCTCCAGGCCTTTAATACCCTACAACTGACCCCTGCCTTGGGTCAGAACAAAGCATAGTCTTTAGTAAATGCTTCACTACTACCTACTAAGAATGCCTAAGGATCAAACCTTTGAATGAATGCCAACCATTTGCATAGACCATGAACACACAGGCATTGTAGAAACAGTGCTGCTGTAGCAATCATCATTTCATTTAGGTATAATCTGAAATAATACGCCAAATCAACGCAATGCACCATATTTTTTTGATGGATATCTCAGGGTGTTTTTTGTGCTACAGAAAACGCTCCCAGAACGTGCTGTTCATCTACAAATAAGAGAGAATCTCAAAGCGTGTAACCAAATCTAGGTTTTGACAAAATGTCAACAGAGCTGAGGTTTTGTTTGTTGCTTCCTGCTGTCTAATGGTCTTCCTTCCAAGTTTATTAAGCACCAGCATCACACACATGAAAGTTGTCCTTTCATTAATAATTTAAAATTATATAACATCTGTGACGTGATGACAGGATCAGGCAGGGATCTAAAAGGGAAAGATTGTTTGGTATGATCACAACTGGGAGAAGAAAAGGTCTTGACATTTGCACATCTTGACTGTTGGGTAAAGTGTGCATATACACAACTAACAGACTTAAAAACTCCTTTGTCCCACACGCCATCAGACTGTTTAACTCCTCTCTGGAGGGGAGAGGGAGGGGAAACAGGAGGACAAAGGAGGGAACAACTAAGCTGTAGTGCCTCTTCACCTCACTGTGCAATACCTTTTGTGCAATACTTTTGTAAATAGTCAACGGTGCAATAGACTCAATACTTGAAATGTGCAATTCACTTGTATTTTTATTTTTATTCCTATTTATTCTATTTATCCCCTTCGTATATTTTATTTATATTGTCTCTGTATTTATATATATATGTGTGTGTGTATAACTCTGTAACTTCTGTCGGTGCTGTGCTTTTTTGGAAATCGAATTTCCCAGAGGAACCCACCCGAGGGATTAATAAAGTTCTATCTTATCTTATCTTATCTTATCTAAGCATGTAGCTTTTAGACACATAATATGAAGGCACTGTGCATCAGTTGGCTTACATGTTTGACACCTCGTTCATGCATGCACGTGTAGAATTGGTGCCGTCTTTGCACGTAAAAATAAAACTGCAACTTCTAAGTCAGTCAGCTACATTATCTTGTATGCAATGAACTTACTCAGTCAGTGGGCAAACATGTGAAAGCTACCCATGAGAGTTGTCATATAACATGGAACTGGATACAGCAGTTAAATTTTTTTTCTTTTCCCCGTGAGTGGGTAGAGTGCAGAATGAGTCAGTGGGTTGACATTAACTGGCAGTTGTGCAAAGTGCGCAGATGTATTGCAAAAAACCCAGATGAGTCACTCCTCACTTCAGAAATGGTAATTGCACTTAATGACTCAATGACCACATTTGGATTGGAATTATTTCTTTGGAAGTTGTAGAACAAACTAAAGTGATATCATGGGCAGAAAGACAGGCAGGAAGGCAAATGGGAGAAATGAGTTGGATGGAAAGTGAGTGAAAGAAACTGATGAGAAAGATGGATTTAGAGTGGCAAAATATCCTCCACCACGTGGAGTTGTTTAGGCCATTACTGGCCATGTTGTTTGTTCTTCACTGTTCTTGTGCATCTTGCTGCCAACTTAGTGTCAGGGTAATGTGATGGTTAGATTTATAGATTTATCCCCCTCTGGGCTGCCACAGGAGTTTGGGCAGCACAGATGTGATGAAGCACTGTCCAGAATCCAACAGCTACAGTTAAGTTCCCAGTCTGTGCCAAGAGCCACGTGAATTTGGGTGGGGATGGTGGAAGCGGATGGAACTTCTGGAGTTGCTGTGAACTAAATTCAATTTAACAGCTGTGGAGGGAAATGTCCACATGCTCATCATCTGGGTGGGTAAAGAGATGAGGTTGGGTTATGGATTGAATCCAAAACGTGTATTTTTTCTTTCTTTTTTGTATATACACAGGTCTGCGGCATATGTAGTCATGTATTTGTCTATGACCCAACATTACTGAAACCTCCCAATCTCACCTAAAGGTCATATAAACCATTTCTACAACCATCAAACACAGCAAAAACAACAATTGAAAGCACAATTGCGACATTTTTGCATAATTTGCATAAACACAAACAACCAAAACCCTGTGTTAACATCACTGTGTCTAACCAGGCAAACGACACATTGTCTAAATGCCGAGATAAAAGTTTTGTCACGTTCTGACCAAAGTTCACTGAACCAACCACAACAGAAGATCACAAATGTTTTCACGCTTGATCAATAATAACATGAAATCAGTTTTACCTTTCCAGTCGCTTCCAAACCAAACATCCTTTCGAGACTACGGCTTATTTCCTGAATAACTCAATCTCCCACAATCCCTCAGGAGATTGTCAACACAGCGTTTGTAATTGCAGAGAAATACGCTATTCATTTTTGGGCTTGTCATTTTTGAGCAGGCACCTAACAAATACCCTTGGGGCTAAAGAGGTTAAGACTGTCTGAGCAGCTGTATTTAAGAAGTGTTTAAAGGTTGTAGACTATGTTTAGTGCTATCTTTTGTCAGTACAGAACATGGCGTCACTGGGTTGGTTGGTTGTTGCTAATAGGCTTCTAGTAACAGAACCAGTAACTCAGTGGAAAATAAGGACACTAAAACTAAAAATCGGTCTAACATTAATGAGTTTTATGTTAAGAACCCAAGGATACACTGTCCATATTCACTCTGTCTCTGAAGCAGTAAGTTATTTTTCATTGTTTCCCGTTTCAGTGCAGCTGGGCAAAGTCCACCTGTTACCTGTGATGTTTGGATTTGTAAAGCATTTTATAATTGAGAACTATCTCATCAGTGAGATGAGGGAAAAGGTCTCAAAAGTACAGCATCTCTTCCTTCGTCACTTTTCAGACGGAGCAACGGAGAGCTAAAATGTGCTATTTAACCTCCTAAGACTCGAACTCTTCCACGGCATGCATTTTTAATTTCTCTTTGATATTTGGGCATATTGGGGCCCGATGAATGTAAAAACAAAGAATTACCAGATTTTTTTTTCTTACCTTTGTTTTTAAGAAAAATAAGGGCCACATGAGGATATTCATTTAACATTTTGATAGAACAGTAGCAGTATAATGTCCTCATGAGTGGATATCAGGCCCTTGTAGAGCAAAATTGAGTATTTTGGTCTAAATAACCCAAAATGTGATGTCCACATATGTGGACGCCAGGTCCTAGGAGGTTAATGTGGTTGAGATGTAGGCTCATAAGGTCACCAACATAAACCGTGTAAAATCACAAAACGCTGATCCATTTGTTTTCTGCTGATAATTTCGTTATTGTACTCATACCAATAAAATGATAAAGACCTCTGTACACAAAGAAGAGCTCTGAGGCAGTGCAAGTCTGTGTACGTAAAGGAACTTCCGAATTCATCAGCCTGTCAAAACAAAAGCCATAGCTGTTGCTTAATGAAGCATTTCATTTCCATCATTGTTTCTGCTCCCTCACAGGATTTCACTGTATCTTTTTACTTGATGTATGTGAAGTGCAGCAGAGCACTGTATCTGCATAATTTTAGAATAGAGGGCTCTGAAGCAGTGCCTCAGTATTCAGAATGGACTGGTAATGAGTCACAATGCTTTATTGAAAAAGTGTGTGTGCGTGAAAAATAATTGAATGTAAGTGGTGCCTATCAAGTTGTGGTTGTTTCTCTCTGGTAGTGAAACCTACGGAGATTTGAAAACTCATTTAGCTGTGCCACTTCAAAGAAAAGGAAGTATTACGTAAAATCGTTGTTGGACGGGGTGGCACGCTGCTCTGGGAAGAACTGCGCAAAAGACCTGGCGTGGTGAAAATGAATCAAGACGATCGAGTCGCTGTTTTCACTGTACTGTGGTTTTGTGCGTGTATGCGTGCGTGTGTTCACATCTTTGTCTAGGCTAAGTAAATGTTTGTATTCATGCTAATTAGTGTGTCCATTGAATAACAGGAAGCTGTTCCCAGTCTGCAAAGATGAAAGGCATTAGAACTGTGTCCAGTATTTCCTCCCTGGTGTGTTCACTCTAGCTCTGCAGGCTTTAACAATGAGATCTCTGAAAAGAAAGAAAGAACCAGAAAGGAGTTTGATAAGCTCTCTTTAACAGCAACATCAGAGTGAAAGCCTCAGATGAGTGCAGCCAGGTCGGGAAGGTTCCAGTGCAGAGCAAACTAAAAAAGCAAAACACATGCTTTCTGTCAAATCCACGAAATAAAAAAATAAAAAGATAAAAATGTGTGTATAGGGTTATAAACATACATTTACAGTGTTGCATATCCTATGTCATATTTGTCATATCTGCCAAAAACTTGTGTGTGCATGTGTTTTTGTATGTTTACAACTAAGCCAGCCAATCTAATGAGCTGCCTGGCTTGAAATGGATTTAATTAAGTTAAAACAAGATTTGACTATTAAATTTAATTGAGGTAAATATTATTATAACACGGGTTTAATACACACAGTGGGAACATAAAATGGTAATGTAACATTGTAGTTTTGCTGATGCTGCTTTAATAGAAATCTAATTGTGATCTAATTGTTTTCTGGTATCTCGGGAATTGCTTTTTACAGTTAAACGGCATAAAATAATTATAGCATGTGTCAAATGCAATTTGAGTGATTACTAAAGAAAAACAAAGTATCCTATCTAAATCAAGTAAACAAACAGCCTAGTCTCTGACAGACTTCATAGTTTCTATAAACATAAAAACTGATAGGTGAATTATAACGTAGCTTATTGGCCTGTAGAACTTTTATAATTAGAGTGGAAAAGGTTTTTGTTTTGTTTTTTTGTTGTTTTTTTTGTTTTGTTCCCCCCCCCCCCCAGGCTTACATGACAGAAGTGGCTGAAGGGGACAACTCTCCAAGTCTAATTATACAAAGAAGCTATTCATAATATCCTATGAATTATTCATAAAATGTCACAGATACGCAGTCTTCAAATTTCATTTTGCGTTTGAGAAATCTTAGGAAAGCCTTTGTTTTAGTTGCCTGTCCTAGGATCACAGATCAGCTTGATACTGATAATATTGTTGTTATTGTTGTTATTAAATTTCTCTGCAAATTTAATAACAACAATGCATAAAGTCCCTTCCAATTTATCCACTTGTTTCAGGTAATCTGGCGTTTTAATTTGTCTGAATATGTACCCTGGTCTCTCTTAAACGCCACAACAGGAGTTTTAGTAACAGATCTGATTAAGCATCACTTTTAATACAACACAAGTCTGAATGCATGCAGTCACATTATGTTTGATGTTTCAAAATAATATAGATTTAGGTATCTGACAAATCTATAGCTGTTAGTAAATATGACACGTGAGCCTAGTAGCACAGCTCATCCTTTAATTCTTTTTAAAGAAGAAGACTCGATTTTCCTAGAGTAAAACAGGACAGAACCGCATTGCAACTAGAAGAAAATGTCTGGTAGCTTTGTTTTTTTTTTTTTTTCTTTTTTTTTTTTTTCTTTCAGGTTCATTATCCAATTGCAAGCAGTTGCAGGAACCACTTTTGAATGCAAGGTGATTGGACGTATTGGCTGATGGGATTCAGATTCACACTCAAACTGGCGAAGATTTGCAAATAATCAGTGTCTAATTTATGAATGCGAAAAGATTGCCAACATGTTGCAATAGCTGGAAGTTGGTCTGCATCTGCGATTCAATGGGGCGACTCAACTCAAATGATTACCACCTTTTTGCCAAGTACCTATGTCATTTTGCAGTTAAAATGCTTTTCTGCATTTGTGGAGGAATTTCTAAATTTGTTTTAATTTGGGGTTCTAGTTACTTACAATGTAAGCAGTTTTTGGGAAGTCAAATTCCCTGAAATGTCTCTGTCAACGCATTTTGGCAGTTTGTCCAAATTTTGTTCATTCTGCGCTCCAGATGGGTTGAGCGTTAAATTTTTTTTTAATCATGATGACCGCGTTTAAGCGGCGTTAACGCTGACAGCATTTTTTTTTTTTTTTGTTTTGTTTGTTTGTTTTTTGGAAACTAGTTTGTCCATGTTTGGACTGCTTCTGTGTTGTAAACGCGCAAATCAGTCCGTGCATGATTACGTTGCCCCGCCCATCAAAAAGTCTGCGCATGCGCAAATATATCGGCCATCGGCATTTGTTGGACTGACGATTGCCGATTGGAAAATGTTTACATACCGCCCAACCCTATTTCCAGTTTGATATATACCTGAGGTATCAAATAGCAGCACAAACCTGTCATGATTGTATTTTTTTTTTTTTTTAACTGAGTGTGTCATACCTATAAGCTAACACAATAGCATTAACAATACATAATAAATTCTCCCTGACATGAGGACAGGATTGATCAGGATATTAAAGGAAATGATGAGCTGTCCTAGAGAGTCACAGTTTAGTAGATTAATCAGACAGTTATAAAGTGTGTTTTTATATGCGTTTCTATAATCACTTGTCGGATTTGGCCTCTAATTATCAAAACAACTCTGAATATATAGCTGCTAAGTAGGTGTGGGCGATATGCTGATGAAATTATATCACAATATTTCAAGTAACTCTTGAAATATCTTTATCAATGTCAATTATATTTTTGTTTGTTAGCATAAACAAAATGAACATTTTCAGTCTTCGTTTTCCATTGAGCCACTATCAGCATAATGTCCAGTGACACAGCACAAGTCAAATGTAATTACAAAAGTATTCTAGGAGGTGTTTTTCTGGAAAGTTTAAGTATAGCATATAGCATATAGCATAGCATAACTGCTTAATAGCTTAACAGTGACTAAAATAATTTAACCTTGTACCTCCTCAGGAGCTGTGCAGTATTTTCACAAAGTAAAACAGAAAATATTTTCTCCGTGGGACGTATCTTGGGGTGAGCTTTTTAAACCAGCTCCTTAAAGCCCTCCTCTATCATTGTGTAATCACATTTTCCTGTTAAATGGAGTGCAACTAACAAGTGCTGGTTGAGTCATGTGTTTACTTCTGGGTCACACATCACCAGTTGCTAATAGGGCTAGGGGTTTGATCCAAAATGAATTAAAACTGACATTCAGAACCTCTGATCAATGTAAGCTTGTCCATGTCATTTATTTATTTATTTTATTGTGTTTAGACTCTCCCCTATTATATACTTTGGGCTGGGTAGACTCATAACAACAATCTGCAACATGGAAACATGATGGAGGAAAACTCAAATGCTGAGCTGACTGCACATCTCGAGCAATTTGGACACCGCATTTTCATTTACATTCTTTCAACACATTTTTGACTTAAGTAAAGACAACATCAAACAAAAGAAAAAATCAGAGTGAAAATTGGTGATATTACTTTTGGCCACAATCTGTTACAACATTTGAAGCACCGTCATATTAAAACAAAAGAAGAAAATCCCAGGTTTTAGTTGAGCAAATGAAACGAGAGAGTGTGTGTTTGTGTCTGTATGTGTGCGTGTGTATATTTGTGTTGCTGAAAATAATTTTTCATCCAAGTTGAGGTAAAATTTTGAACCAATTTTTTTTTGCGGTCACATGGCCCAGCTCTAGTTGGTATTATATCCTGCTTCATAGCGTGGTTGTAGTCAGTGGTGTTTTTGCCATAAGTGGTGAAACAAGTTTGTTGTTTTTACCTTGATCTTGGTCAGTTTTCTTGCTTATTTTTAAAGCAGTGTGTTGCTTTGCAGGTTGTTGAACATGGCTGTTGTGCGCTCCAGGGAGCTTAAATTCATGGTGTTGCTACATGACTGATATTTTATGTAAAAATGTATGCTTGTATCATCGTGCATGAGAGTTGGCACAGTCCCATCGCTAAGTTAAGAATATTCAGATCTAATGCATTAGGTTTAGTTCCACAGTTATTTAGACGATGACATAATCCTTGTAATCTTGCCTCAGTACAGAGGTTTTAAATCTGCTAGTTTAAAATCAAACAATCAAAATCTTATTAAGTGGAAACTTAGGAGTAGGAAATGTCACAAAACACATTAAAATACAACAAACTGTCATTCTTGAAGCATATCACAATCATACCATTTAAATAAATGAATCCTTCAACTGTCTCTCTTGTGTTTGATTGACCGTAACAAATGGAGGGAGCAGAGTAGCAGTCAGAAATCCACTGGCACAGATTCACACATTTAAACAGCAAAGGAAAGAATAAACAAAAACTCCACACTTAAGCTGAAACGAAACCAGTGCGCACAGATGCATACAGGTGTACAAAGCTTTGCTAAAGTTAAATCGGCCTTATCACAAGTTAACCCCACACCTAAAGTGTGTGTGTGTGTGTGTGTGTGTGTGTGATGACCAGCTATTGTGTTTTGTGTTATGTTTATATCTATTTTAGCATGACCAGAGATCTGGTCAAGAGGATACCACCATTATGTAAATTATATAAATATAAATCAAGAAAATCAAATGGGCAGCTCTAATGTTCTCTGAAGGTTAAGTTGCATCTTGCTCATGTAATGAGATCAGATGGCTACCCTAAAAATGAACAAAGTAATCCAACTGTCTGAAGGTGTTGGAAGTTCATACAGGCTTTGTATATAAAACTGTGCCAGTAAACCAAATTATCAATTAGACAGTGATGTGCACTAGACAATAAAGCTGATATAAAATCAAAAGAACTGTGATAGTCTAGACAAAGTGCAGAGGAGGAAGCATGCATGCAATTAATGTCATCATAATTAAGAATATTTAAGAAACCCAGTGAAACTTGTACAAGGATTTTCCCACTTAATAAATTCAGACCGGCCTTATTTCAGCAATAAAACAAACAAACATTGTAACCTTCATCTTTTTCACTAAGTGCTCATTTTGCACACTAAATACTTGTAGGATGATACAAGTCTGCTCCTAGGGTATGACTGCCAACATTGTCTAAGATTTGGATTCATTTCTGGAAAACATGAATGTTTTTTTTTAAGCACTGAGAACCAACTGTAAACCTTGCAGTGATGCCTGTAGTTGCTGAAAGGCAGTTTGAAGTTTGTGAACAGCTTAAATTAGAGTACTACTGAGTAAAGTGCAGTATAATTTGCATAAAGGCACACTTTAGCTGTAGACATATTAGTCTTAATATTAATAGAAATGGGGCCTAAAGTTTAACTCCTTTTAAAATCCTGAGACAATTTGACTTGTATTCAGATGTATAAATGCACTGCTTCCTATCTGTAGTGTTTGAACCACCCTATAGCCCCAATGTCACTGAGACTACTCATGGTCAACAGAATCAACAAACAAATGGCAGAAGGCAGTTTTACTTAGTGTAAGGTATTATTGTCAAGTTTTTTTCAAATGACTTTATTACAAAATGTAGAATCTTAATATGAGAAGCTGCAGATATATGATGCTAATTTCGTAAATCTGAATGATGCCCAACCCTAAATAAGGGCAGAGCATGGGATGCTTTACAGTTTGTTTTTTTTCTTCTTCTCTCTTTTTTTTTTAAGGATTATATTAGTCTGACTCAAATATGAGTAAAAAAATCCACTGTAAGCTTTAGAAGATGGGGATTCAGATGACTGTTTTTTTTGGCTCAGTAGATTTCAAAGGTTTATTGATTGTCACAAAAGAAATGGATCCAGAGAGAATTCAAATTAGAAAACTGAGACTTTGCTACATTTGGATGAAAAACAGAACTAGTTGATATAAATTGTTCATCAAAATGCTGAATATCAGTTTTACTTTTGATTTTAACTGAGTTTTCCTATATAGAACTAATGTAGTTTTGTGATGGTCAAACTTCCATCTGAGGTCTATTTCTTACCCCTCTGTAGGAAGTTCAGTCTGCAGGGGAATTTGTTGACCTAGCATTGGCATTCATTTCCCTGAGTACTTATACTGTGAACCATGTATTTCACAGATAATCCAAATTTCTTTATAGGAGCATATTCATTGCCTATTGTAAAAATGTTCCCATGCAAACTCAACATAATGTATTACATTAACTCTGCTAATATCACTATTGTACATGTAATTTAAAAGAGCTTATTCATCAGATTCTTTAAAATATCTTTTAAAAACACAAGGTTTGAACTAGTATGTCTTACAGAAGTGTTACCACAATGTTCGCGCAAGTCATTAAAAGTACTGCAGTGGATGAATAGTTGTTGGGTGGATTTGTAGGGTCTTGGATCTTTTGAGTTAACCCTTATAGGAACATTAAGAAATTGCATTAGGTTTAAAGATTCCTGCAGGCACTTGGATGCAGAATATGACCAAATCCCATTTTAAGTCACACAGGACAATTAATTTTGAATCTCTCAGACTTTGTAAGATGGCAGAGAGGAAATGGCATCTTTTATATCATCCTACTCATATTTTAACTGCAAGCAGTTCAAACTGTCTGGCTTTAGGTTTGTTAGATTTTGTTAAGGAGGTACAAAACTGATTTGACAAACATTGCAACTCTACCACCGTTATGATCAGTGCTGCAAACACTCTAGGAAAAAAATCTTGTCAGATTATCAGGTACTGACTCTTTTGGCTGAGTTTATAATAACACCATAATATCCATGTTAATTGGGGCAGCCGAGATCTTGATCAAGTCCATTTTATGGAGAGTTCTTCTAACATTAGCATACACAAAGCCAGGATCTACTATATTTTTAATAGTGGTAATATTTTTCATAGGGCCAAGGTTTGATTGCACATTCCCAGTTAAAAATAGCAGCAAAATAAAACCATTCAATATCCTAGAATGTGTTTTAGTCTCTGGCAGTAGAGCGTTAAGAGTACTTTTTGCACAGTGAGGATGCAATTCAGAGCTTTGAGATTGAAAATACAGCAGCGCCATCAATTGTGATTGGAGAGAGAGAGAGCCATCCAATCACATGGGATATAAAGGTTTTACTTAAAGATTAAATGAGTCTTTTTCCATAGAAGTTCTAAAACTTGGTGAGGGGGTAAAGATCCCAGATGGTCCAGAGAGAGACATGTTAATTAAAAAAAACAACAGATGTGTGTTGGCAGCAGTGTCCGGAAGAGCCAGTCACACTGCTGCCTGTGGTCATTGATAAACAGCAGCAACCACAATACAGAAGGTAAGCTAGGCAACCAAACTAGGCCCCAATAAGCCAACACAATTCGTCCATAACCCAAGAGCAGTAGCTCAGCTCAGGAGAGTCCCTTAGCATCTCTTGTGTAATCAAAATGAGCTTCATAGGAGGTGTAAAGGTTTCTATCAAACAGCCGTGCCCTTGTAATCTAGTGCTAGCTGTAATCCATGAATGCAGCAGCACTAAAAAACTTAAATCTCCTGGCGGTATAAACTGCAATACATTTCTTTTGTTGATGTATAAAAATGTTACTATTCATGACTGTATTATCAATAGAAGACACGGGAGAGGGGAATCAAATTTCAAATATCCCATGCAGGCACACAAACTGGTGAGACTGGTGTCCTCCTTGGGAGCCAACATGCTTAACTCATCTCTAAACATGCGTTTCAAATTAATGCCAGAAAGTTATACTGCTACAAATCATCAGACAGGGCAGATATTAACTCTAAAGATTGTTCCTTTGAAGAATAAAGACTCTGGGAGCTATCATTAAAAGAGTTTTCTTTTTCCTGTTTTCTCATAATCAGTAATCGTTGACTCAAACTGGAATCCTGCTTGATGCTAGACTTAAAGTAGGGTGTAGTTTACTTTCTCTGTATTAAAACTGCTAGATTAAATGCAACAGCAGGGCAAGGGCAGTATAACTTAATGACTCCTTTTTTATTGTAGCTTTTTAGGTCGTTGCCGTACCGCTCAGTGAACGACATCTTCATATTCAGCAACAGGGAGACCAGAGAAGGTAAAAATATTGTTTTCACTGATTTTTCTTTCAAAGTTAACAAGGGCAATGCATGACATATTTTGTGTTAACAAGGGAAATGCTGTCCCCCCCACTCAAATTGCCCCTCTCCCGTTAAAAGCCACCAGGGTATGAAGCAGAAGCCGTTGCTGTGAGGAATGAAAGCCATTGAGTTAAGCTTGTTGAGTTTAATGGAGCAGGAAGGCTATAGTAGAAGTAATGGCTGAGGGTGAGCTTAGCTGCAGGCCTGTCAGGTACCGCAGGGAGAGCAGAGGAAGGCTATATCCTGCAAGATCCTGCTATTATTTACCCCTGACATCCCTTCATTTTTTAAATTAAATACTGTATTTTCTTAGTTGTGGCTTTAGGTCACCATATATAGTTTTGTGCTGTTGCAGCTAGAGAACTTGATTAGTTAAGGCAACAGGAAGTGGACGCCGTTTTGTGTAAAATTTCTGTTAAATCATAAATTGGCTATTAGTCCACTCTTCTGTGATGTGCAACTTTAAAAGCGATACCACTATATCTTTGCAAAGTTAACAGATTGTTTTAATGTGTTTTGGCTTTTGCAGTATCCACTATTGGTGAAGTGTTACCCTTATTGTACTTCCTTTGTATACTTTGCGACTTCTTGATCAGCCATGATGCTTTTGAAAAGCAAACATCCCTGCAGTAACTTTGGTGAGGCTTGATTTGGAAGATCATTAGTGATAATTTTGGTGAGCATGGGTTGAAGAAAGTGTCCTTACAAAACCTTAGATTTTTGTTTTTTGTAGATGCTTTTAACTTGCCTTGATCAAAATAATCTAGCATTTGATACAACCAAATGGGCTATAGGGTTCTTCTTTTGCTTTTTTCCTTCTCTCTACTTAATTCAAAACAACTTTAAGAATTATTTTTACAATGACAAACAGGCAACTAAAAGACAAATGGCAATGAAAAAGAAGCCTTCTTGGTGGAGGTACTTGGTACCTCTCAGTTGCCTTTATGCTTTAAACCAGGGGTCTCAAGCTTAAATGAGCTGTGGGCCACTGTTGGCGCTGTCATCTCATTGGAGGGCCACTTTAGTGTTCAAGTAGTACAAAAACACAAACAAGAAAACACCCACAAATATTTCCTCACTCTTAACTGAAGCCTTTCATTGACCATTCATTGAACTACCAAAAAAACAAATTGGTACTCTCTTTCTGGCCAGACACGTGACAGCACTTCTGTTATAATTTTGTTCGTATTTAACAAAATAAGAATACAGATGTAAGTGTACACATTAGTTTTTGACTGCTAGTGAAAATTGTTTTCTCTACAAATAACTCTCACTGAACTAACACAGCCAATCCCTCAACATGTTTGTACTCTCTGCTCATATTGCCTTCATATTAAGTCTTTTTTTTTTTTTTTTGCTTTTTAAAGAAATTATTTTAACATTGCACTCAACAACAAACATCTCCTCCCTAACAAAATAACTTCAAGGGCCACATTTTATTATATTTCTTCGTGGCCACAAGTAGGGGTGACGTGGGCTGCAAGTGGCCACCAGGCCGTGACTTTGAGACCTCTGTGTTAAACTAACATGGCTTTAGATAAGGCCACCTGTTCTTACCCATCACTACTTGTTGATAATAATGTCTTAAGTGATTGCTTGGTTGGCTAATTAACAGCAGCTTGGAAAAAGAAGTAGCAAATGATGACATTTGGCTCTCATAATATGCTAATGTCAACTAGATGTTGGCTACAGACACTGGTGGTTTATGTCTGCGTGATGGTGATATCAGGCAGGTGTTGCAGTTGTTAATGGTCAGTTTTATGTCTCGTATAGTTTGTTCTAGAGGCTGAACTGCAATTCTACTGATTGATTATAGTACAGACATGTCTGCGTGGGCATAATGACTACAATGGCAGGATTGATTTTATTTATTAAAGTAGAGGTTACAGTCTCTCCTCTCCTCCTCTTTTCTCTTCTCCTCTCCTCTCCTCTGCCAGATGGCTGCTCCTTAATCAAACTCTCGTACCTTAGAGAGGTAAACACATTATGCTGCCCTGATTACACTAGCTTGGTGAAGCGTACAATGGAATGTGCGTGTAGGCTTTGCATGTGCATGACGGCTAGTGCATATGTACTTGTGTGTATGGACAAACTAGACAGGGGTGGGGGGGCTCCTATTAAGAGGCGGTGCTGTGGGGTATACACTTGGGAACCTTCAGTCTTACAAAAAGCTCCCGTCCAGAAGGGATACACACGGGAACAGAAATTGTTACTCAGCATAAAGATCTTCAGTTATTCTCTCATTCTCGGACAGTAAACAATCCCCCGCCCACTGTAGCTATGGAAACACTAGCTGCCGCAGGCCCTCATATGGCTCCACTAGTCTGTTCTACACTGTGGTATACTATAGTTATCCCTGCCAAGTATTGAGGCAGGCATACTGCTGTCATACATTCCAGCAAATGCCATAAAGGGTCCTGTCATACAATCCAGCAGATCAATAAGCCCCTGGGCTTGATGTCACACAGTAATATATGTCTAGCTGTGAAAACACTGACATCGAGGCAAGCCATGTAACTTGCTTTGGCAAGGGGAACAAAGCAGAGTGGGGCTGCAGTGCTAATAGTCTGGCAACCCGATAGTGTTAGAGGCAAACACTACGGTTTTCACAGGACTCAGCTGACAGAGTGCCGAATGACTGCGGTGTGGCTCTGCACGTCTTGGTCTCTGGAAATTCAGAGGGGGGAAGAAAGCAGTGTTACATGCTGCTAAGTTATAAAAACAGTCTTGCACTGAGAAAACCAAGCTGCTTTAGTGTTATTGACCTTTTAGGAGGGTGCAGAAAATTGTAAGCGGGTCATATTTGGAGTAGAAATGTAAAGGAGGTGAATATAGAATATGGACCCTGACAGCTTCCGTCTCTGTCTATAAAAACCAGGAGCAATTTCCTACATGGCTGAAAAGAAAATCCAGATGAAAGAAATGAGAATGATTTTATTTGTCCTTTTGTGATTCATTGTCTTTCTAGTTACTGCAGAAAGTGGCATCTTTCTGAAATCAGTATTTCCTTGTAGTAGTTAAGCACTCCTGGGATATGCTTATAGGTCGAGTCAGTCAGAAAAAATGCTGTATATTTAATTAGCTACAGAGAGGATAATTCAGACAAAAATCACAATACGTTATCTGTTTATCTAATTTCTTATGGTAATTAATGTAGTTTGTATCTCCTTTAATAAAGTTCTTTGTAGATTCAGCTGTATTTTCCGAGTGGTGCAGCCTATATTTCAAGGATGCAAGGGTGAATAGTTGGGTGGAGGTTGCCCGAGCAGTTATTCTTCGGATTTAAGAGATGTCTAGATTTAAGTAATTACAGCAAACAGTAACCAGACATTGTTCAGTACTATCACAGCCGAGTCACAGCCAATTCAAACATTTTCTCTAACAAAAAGTTCAGATGTCATCATTTTGTTGAAAAGGAGGACATTATTGTGACATAGTTGCCTTTTCCCCCCTTCCTCTTCTCCAATGATTCCAAATATGGGCAGTGACATTAATAAGTAGAAAATTGGTCTGTTCAGGTGTCTGTGCCAGGATACAGATGAAGACAGTCATTTTGGTTATCAAATTAAGCTTAGATCTAGAGTAGTGTCATTTGACTAGAGTACCACAATGATGTTTATTCCACTGTGGAACACGTAATTAGCAGTGATGATACTGGCCTTTGATGAGGCCGGATGAGATATAGTGAAATCCTTCATGCATTATAATTTGTGTGGTGTGCAACAGCGTAGGCATCAAGAGAATTAAGACTATGAATATGGATGTTGGGTGAGCATCATGAGAGTAAATGTGCTTACTCTATTGATTAAATCTCCCATCAGTCACCTAGCAGCGTGGTCCCCATCCCCTGTCTCTCCCCCCGTCTATCCTTTCCTCTCCTACATCTCTCTACTCATCTCTGTCAAGGCGGGCTCAGTGGAGTGGTTAAATTGTCCATAGCGCGTAAACGGTCGTTTATAAAAGTCGACAGACGTGGCGGTCGTTTGCTGAAATTAATTACCCCTCGAAGCCACAGCAAGCATGGGCTCTAGTCAGTCAGTCACGGTCCACCACCTCACATGCCCTGTACCTGCACAGAAAGACAGAGAAAGAGAGGGCTGGAGAGAGCCAGGTAGACTGGCATCATTTTTTGCAAGAGTGCAGTGACTGAAGGACGGGGATGATTAAAACTGGGAATGAATTATGAGTGATATATTATTCCATAAAGTGGAAGAAGTGGAGGTACAAAATCGACCCCCTATATTATGTTGTGATACCACAACAAAACACAGAAGACATCTTGGTATTAATCCAACTTGTGCACTTTTTAATTGTGAAGTACCACCCCGTGTGCATATATTACTGGAGCAAAAGATCCATGGGGAGTTTTGCGCTGACACAGCCCAGGAAGATAATGTGATACAGACCACAGTGACGTGAAACTAATCAGAATGTGTTCATCTTCAGCAGGAGTAACTTAATGAACTTCTGCAGTATCTGATGCAACACTTCTCTAACATTAATAAAAGCTTCATCTCCTGTCTGATTTGCATAATTGTTAAAATGAATCCACTGACGCGCTGCTCATTTTTTCATTTTTAATAAAATGATGATCTGTGTTAAAGTGAGCCATCCCTTACTGTTGAGATGGGAGGGGAGAGGGAGGGAGAAGAAAAGAGCATGGGAGGAGTGGGATTTGCAAAGGGGCCTAAGGTGATTTGTCACAGTTTTGATTCAGTCATGTAATGAAGCATGCACTGTTGTACAAGGGGTTATTGGTTTGAAGTGATATTTCATATGGCCTTATGGCAGTGGAGATGGTTTGGAATTTTTCCCATATACTGTAACACAATCTCTCCACTAGCTTGTCTGCCTGTCTCATTGCCTGAAACATGAACGTGTGTCCTCTGTTCTTAATCTGCTTCTTGCTGTTGTCCATTTAAAAATGCTGTGCCTCATATTTCAGAATATTTTTGCTAGTGTCACTTGCTATCATAGATGCTTAAGTAAAAATACTTAAAGTTGGTAAATGGACTGGTTCTTGTATAGCGCTTTTCTACTCTCACTGAGCACTCAATGCGCTTTACACAACTTGTGCATTCACCCAATCATGTGCATTTACACAAGCACTTATCTAAGGTTTTTAGTGCTTCTATCTAACATTCACTCACATTCATGCTCTGATGGATGCATCGGAGGGCAACATGGGGTTAGTATCTTGCCCAAGGATATTTGGCATGCAGACTAGAGCAGACTGGGATTGAACCACCAATCTTGCGGTGAGTAGGTGTCCCGCTCTACCAACTGAGCTAGAGCCATCCCATTATTTGTGTCGTAGAACTGAAGATGATTTCCTGATTTATTTAGAGGTGCTGTATGTGATTAGTTTCAGGCTGAACATTACATTAGGATTAGACTACCTACAGCACAGTACAGCTACTGCACTAACAGAGTCATGCATTCTGTCTGTCAGTACTTCTCCAAAGCGTCGGAATACTTTAGATAAGATCTTACATTACTTAAAATTCCATGTATTTGGATTAACCAAATCTAACAACTAGTATCTGTTATAAGAAAGACTAGAATCTGAGCTAGTCTGAGCCGACACTGCCCCAGTAAGCCTACAGGCATTTTTGCTGGTTAAAGACAAGTGTTGGCTAGTATCATCCTGTAACATTTCTCAGTATAAACCCAGTCAAAGCCAAAATGACTGTCAATACATTCAATATTGGTGTAGGAAATAATTATTAAAAATTGCATTTATTTTCTTTTTGCTGCAAGCTTTCTCCACATTATCTGACATTACACCAGACACAAAAGAACTTTCCTTGGCAACAAAACAACAATATAATAGCTACATAATGGGGACCCTTGAAATTAGTTTAAAAAAAAAAATTAAATGAATGGGGCAGCATACAAGTGTTCTAGCCTCTACACATGTTGAAGAAGGATGACAATAAACACAGTAAAAACTACAATGGTGACTACTGCAGCTGCCAAGATGGTGCCAACCTGACTTGTTGATGAAGGCAGTAAGAGTTGGGTATGGAAATACTTTGGTCATCCACCTCAAAATGCAAAGGGGAATAACTGATCCCTAAAAGGAAATATACAATAAACATTAGGTTTAGTAAAGCACCTAAAAACCCAACTACCTGATTTATTCACAGATTTCAAGGTGAATGAGTTTCAGTCAATATCCAGCAACATCCAAATGATCATTCTCCTTATGTTACTGCGAAGTATGCATTTCCATTTAGGTTGGGAAAGCTGGCATTGCAGTTGTAAAGTCAGCTACATCACAAAGGCTATAATATTTGTAATGGCTCATGTCATATAAATGTTTAAGATAATTTGATGTAAATAACTTGTCCTGTGAGCAGAATCTTAGCATTTAAATGGTGTGCTATAACCATGCCATTCATTTAAAAAAATAAAATAAAATAAAATAAAAATAATAAAAAAAAACAATTAAATTATTTTTTTTTTAAAAATTATTGTTTGTTTTTTTTTTAATCGAGGATTTTATGTTTAGGTACATGGAATAATATGTATCAAATTGGGTGTGAAAAATTGTGTAATTATACTGGTATTGGTATTGACTGCTAAACTGTCATTCCAACTTACAGTAATACTTACAATACTTACAATATACTCTGGTAGCCCATTGACTGAGTTTAGCACTTAATCTTACTTCTTATCAATACTTTGAGGCAGCGTGTGGCTTTACTTACCTCTGCTATTAAAGAAGTCTTTGAGAATGTGGGAAGGTGTAAAGATTCACTAAATTTCAAGACTTGGATATTAACTTCAAGACATTTTATTTGTATATTCACATTATTTACAATTGTTGTTGTTTTTTTTTTAAATACAACAAATTAATTAGTACATAAAGGAGACCCAGTTGAAATAGATGAGTGGCAAATTAAATCAATGCAATAAATCAGCAGGGAAGTTTTGAATTGCAGGTGAGATGTGTAACTTTTGGTCTTTCCTAGCTGCTACATTAGAGGCTTGAATCAGTCTTTGTGTCCTACATCATCACACAGCAGGAGCAATCTGAGGTATCAGGGGGGAGGAAGAGCAGGTTATTAAACCACCAGCCTTACCTGTGTTTAAGATAAGATAGAACTTTATTAATCCCTCGGGTGGGTTCCTCTGGGAAATTCGGTTTCCAAAAGCACAGCACCGACAGAAGTTACAGTTACAGTTGCCAATTCACTTTCTTTAAAATCTTCAGCAGTACTGACAATGTGCAAAAAACAGTTGAGAGAATGTGGCGTAGATGTAAACACACAATGCCAATGATATCATTTCTTTAGGTCTAATTTCTTCCCCTTTGAGTTCCTGGATTGAGGAAACCGTTTATTCTGCATTCTGTGTAGTCCCCATGTTTGTATCTCAGGAGACTCACAATGAGACAAATTTCCTCATGCTGTGTGTGGCAATTGGATGTAATAGTCCATTTACCACTGTAAATCTGCTGTGTGCGAATACCACTGTGTGTGTGCGCGTGTGTGGTGATATCCTGGCAAGTGTTTTTCCTGAATCCTACCAGTGCAGCTTCTGTAGAGGACTATCATCATCATATGACCTCTTGTATTTTTCCAGCTGTATCTGAACTAACATGTAAGGATTTGACTCTTGTTTTTTCTTCTTTTTTTTTCCCTCACTCTCTTTTGTGGCTCAGTGTTTGTTATACATCTGGTGGTCAGTGATGAGAGAAACGCATCCCTGAGACACAGCATGGCCTTTCCTGCTCCATTTACAAACTGCTTTGATGTCTGTTATTTGTTAAACATTGGACTTGGAAAAATCCTTAGAACAATGTCCTTTTTGTTAAGAAATGCAGATGCAGCAGGGACACATTCAGTCTGTAGAAACTGGCTGAGAATTAGATTGTGCTTATAAGTCTGTTTGATATTAAAATTAAGACAATTAACTGGCGTGAACTTACTATAGTAATTAAGGCTGTCCTGTCACTGGATAAGGTAATTAGGAAGCTTTATTCTGGCAGTGTATGGAGTGAGATGTAAAGATTGTGCTGCTCATAATAGAACTATGAAGTTGTGGAGGAATCAATTCCCTCTCTTTCGTAAACTTCAGTGTCAGCAGAATCTTAAGAATTCATGAAACATTCGGTTGGTATGCTACTGATATTACACACATACACATCCCTTGGCTCCTTGTATGCATTGTTTTTTGGCATTCTGCACATGGTGTTGAATGAATGTGCAACCTTACTCGATCAAACACTGTGTGTGAGAGTCTGACAGGGAATGGATGCTCTTTAAAGGTATACTTACATAATTTCTGCTGCTGGCAGTTTCTCACAAATCGCTTGTTTTATTTCCCCAACATAATAAAAATAGTGATTTGATCATTTGAAATGATTCAAGATTGGACATGATGGAATAGAATTATGTGAAAACTACCCAAAATTATCTGCTCAAATCAGCTTTCCTTTTAATAAAACTGTTGAGCCAGTTTAGTTTCCTAAACTTGTGAAATTGTTGAATATCTGTTGCAATTTTCTTTTTTTATGATTACACTAAAACAGATCAGGCACATTATGATGATCATTAATGCAAATGCTTTTTTTTATTTTATTTTTTTTTATTTATACTACAGACTCACCTGTCTGGTATAGAAAAGTGTTCAGGAGTAACTGTTTGCTCCTGACAGTTGATTTTAGAGCAGAAATCTATGAAAGTCTCTCGATTTGGGGATGTTTAAATGGATCATGTCTAGAGACTCCTACGCACACAGCAATAAACTACCCTTCAAGCCTCATTAACATTTTGTTAAACCTGGATTGCATGAATCATCTAGAGCTTCTTTATTATCCTTCGGAAAGTTTAAGTGTTTAAACTGTCTCAGATGCCTTGTTGTTTATGGACAAGTGGTGTTATTAAAATATGAAAGTTGCCATTCGCACATTAAAAAAGACTTTGAGGCCTCTTCCTTTGAGTGTGAGGAAAAAATGAGTGTGAGAGTTGGTGATGCTGCTTTAGCTTGGATAATTTGATGTCCTGCTTGCCAGAATGGTTGCCATGGTTAATGTTACACATGTAATGTAGCAAAGTCCAGCACTGTTAAAGTTTAAAGCAACTATAGTAAATATGACCTTTTGAGCCTAACATTAACAGGTGCTAGCATGCTGTAACAGTAGAGGGATGTCAATGTTAGCCTTCAGCTCAGAGGAATATTGTTTCTAAGCCTCATAGAGCAGCTTGTATGGTTATAAAAATATGTGGCATCATATTTTAACTTAACTTTTTTTCTTTTTAATTGAAGAGTGTGTGTCAAAGCAGGAACCTGTTTTCTTCATGCAAAAGAGAAATCTTGATGGTTTGTACTTGTGCTTAATTGCTTGTCGGCTAATGACTTCAATCTGAGTCACTTGTCTCCCATTTCAAGTACATCATACACACTGTAAGATGAGCAGCCATTTATCTGATGACTTACTACCTTCCAGGATTACTTTGGGTTGAAAAGAATTTGATTTTATGGTTAGTAATAATTTACTGTAATGAATAATCACAGGTTCTTTAGAAGAAATATAGTCTAAAACTAAGTGGTTGACAGTATATAAGCAAATTTGAAGACTAAACCATGCAAAAACAATTCTTAAACATCACCTACATTTGCACAAAAACACAATTGTAAAGATCAAGTTATTTTGATTACCTAACACTCTTATTGTATTGAAATAAATGTATGCACTCCTGATGACACATTTGTTTCAGAAGCAGAGTAAACAAGCTCAATTTGTCAAATGGTTAACAAGGCAGATGAAAGGGATTTACAGTGCTGAATTCAGGCTTGCCTACGGGCACGATGAAAGGTTAGAACTGTGTTGCACACTTTGACTCAGACCTGCATTCACACATCAGTGCTAAGGTAAGACCGGTAAGATTTTCCTCAATTAACTCTTGAAAACCCAGTTAGATCCTAATAAGAGCTTTATTTGACCAAGCGGTTCTGAGGACTACCTGGTGGTAAATACCCACTGGGGAAATTCCCTGGAAACAACAAACCTTTTTAATGTTTGTTTTTGCGTTGCTGAGAGAAATTGGATGTTATAGCTGGCCAGCAGTTGGTGATGCAGCATAACCTCTTCTTTTATTTCCTCATTATCCAGTTTCACCCTCTGTTTTCTTTCTATGTTGCTTCCCTGTGTGGTGGATGACTATAGGGGAGTTACGTGGAATTGGTAGTGAAGATTTAGAATATTTCATACTGGGTCAAAGTTGCCCTTCATTTCATTTATTGTATACACACTCCACAAACCTTGGACATTAAATTTGTTGTGTTTTTCTTCCATTTTTAAGGACTGTGTTAAGAGCTTTTGTTAACATGGGTAATATGTTGGCAGTGGCTGCTGGAGCTGCATCAGTGTGTTCAACCAGTCACCCTACAATTAAATCTGTACCAATTACACTACGCCTATGTCAGTAAGAACTCATATTTTGTAGCTTCTCTGTAGTAAGAGCTAAAAGAGGACAATAAACTGAGTTCTAACACTACAGTGGTCTCTAATTCCTGCATTTTGGACACGGGACACAAGAGAATAGTTCATCCAAAAGTCAGAATTATAAAGTTCTCCGGGTTCAGAAGTGCATAAACTCTGACCTGAGTGTGCTTGGTCCACAAAAGGCTGTAAAGATCATCGTTATCAGTGGTATAGAATTTTTTACCCAACTCTTATATATGGAGCAGTGTTTATGTTCATCCCCTGAAGATGTCTGTACATAAATGTTGCAGGTCTGCTGCTAAGGGCGGTGGGTAGATTCTTGGCATCTTTACTCTGCATGTCGAAGTATCCTAGCGCAAGATGCTGAACTCAATTACTCCTGATGCATACGAACAATGAGTGTGTCTGAATGTTAGGCGTAGAAAAAACAGTCCTTGTTTGTCCATTTCTTTTTGTAGCATGTCCTTATTTAGACAAGAAGCATGGTGCACCAGCCTTTAGCCACTCTATCACCAGTCTGTTGCAGGGGAAAACTGCATGAATGCACGTGTCTTCACAATTTTGACGTTAAACAGCCCAACACAACAGTTTGTTTCAGGGTGACTTACAGCACCACATATCAACCAGTTACCTCAAGATTCTTAAAAGTAGAGATGGTGTCTGTCTTCCAAATCCAAACTGGAAGCTGGTTCCACAGAAGAGAGGCCTGGAATCTGAAGGCTCTACCACCCATTCAACTTGTAAATATTGAGTATCTAAGGCCACGGGTATCCTTAAGGTGAAGAAAAGCAGGAGCATAAACATCATTTTCTCCTCTTGGGTTTTCCACTTTTGTGAACTATGGGGAAAACAACAAAACAGGGATTGGTTTGGTCAATAATATTTAGTAATTTCAAGGACCCTTTCACTTTCATAGTCTTTGGTCGAGAGCCATGTTTCTCAAACATTATGTTAGTAGTAGTAGTAGAGACAAGTGTTGCTGTCTTTACCACTACTGCCAAAAAATACTCTGTGACAATGGGAATAGTTCAACAGTCAGTTTTAGTAAAGTACGTGAAGTTTCCCTTTAAACCAGAGAGGGAGATGCTACAGTATATTTTTAAGGTGAAAAATATAATTTTGGTTATCCAGTTTTGCTTAACTGGTTTGTCCTGACCAGTATTGCTGCTATTATGAAAACCTTATATGGTCAGAAGCTGTTATGTAGGAAAACGGTTTCATCTTCAAAAGATGTTCAAAGAATAAAGTTATATTAGAATTTCAGAGCAAAACTCAGTATAGTTGTTACAGTTTGGTTTTTGCTGAAAATGTGACTTTTTATGACTACAGTGAGTGTAAACTAAGGTAGACCGGCCGAATGTTATTTGAGTTAACTGACCAGAGCAATGACTTCTCTACTCACCAGATTAGCTCGACTTGCTTATAACTTGCACAACTCACTCAAACCTGTGGAGAGTGGTATGAAAAAATTAATGTACATGTAGGCATAGTGACAAATGGCTCTTAGAGTAGCCCACAATATTAATGTGTTTTTGCATCACAGGCTGTAAAGTAGTTTAATTGCCCACAAGAAATGAAGCTCTTATCTAAGAGTTTTCATGTATGCTTTCTGTTCTTGTGCCCCCTCTTTCCACTGCAGTGCATTGTCTGCCAACCCTTGTATCTTTCTTTCTCACAGAGAGCTGTAGTCAGAGGGCAGAGCAGCCTTTTCATGCATGGCTCACTTTGCTTATGTAAGAGCACTACTTAAACCTGGTTACATCACATAACAGGCAGCACTGTGTCAGTGGGTCACTGTGCCATACAACCACTGAACTACATACACCCTCCATGTCGGGCCCTTTTGCTGACATGTGTGAAAGTAGCATTGCTGTGTGCAGCAAGGCATCCTGTGCAGTTTGGAAGGGACTGTTTTAAGCTTATAAGCTTTTATGTATTAATTTATCTCTGCTGGTTATATTAGATAATCTCAACAGTCTGTTTAAACCAGGATGGCATTAATTAATCACGTACATGTAGTGAAAAATGACCATTTTGCTGCTCAATTGTTGCTGCACCTGTAGGGTGCCAGCAGGGGGTCCTCTGTTTTCCAAATATTCTTTATGTATCCTCGTTGCACTCTTCACTCCAGCTCACACCGCCACCCACCTCCACCTTTCAAGCTGAGCAGCCCTTATCGGTCTTTCTTTTTCTCATATTCTATTTAGCACAAACACACTCACAAGGGCTTGGAAGAGGGCAGGACCAGCCACTCCCACTGTTCTATAGTTCCATCATAAACACAGAGGGCGAGAGAGCCAGACAGCGAGAGGAAGAGAGAGAGCGAGGGAGGAGCATAGCTGCGCTGAGCCGAGCCCCTCTATGCCTCAGCACGCACAGTGGAGCAGACGCCAACAGCCACACAAACACACTCCCCTCTCAGTTACATGCACAGTCACACACATACCGCACGCACACACCACCACCTCCACCACCGCTGTTGCCGCCACCACTTCCACCACACACACACACACACAGTGACGGCTGCCAGGCGCAGTGGGAAGCAAGCCGTCAGGGAGTGAGCTTGAGAAGAAAGAGAGGGGAAGAGAAGAGAGTTGGAGGGGGCACCTTGTGGATCAGAAGGGATTTTCCTCTGTGTGAGTGCACGTCTGGATAACGCCATCTGCTTCTTCCTCAGCTAGAGGAGTTTTCACCACGGCTTTTTCTTTTTGCTCATCCTCCACGCCGGGCTTCAGCAGTATCTACCTATCTATCCCCGGAGCTTAACAAAAGAGGGAGGGAGTGAGGAAAAAAAAAAGGCAGTCACAGCTTCAGCTCTAGACCACCCTCTCTCCTCCTCCGCCTCCGCCTCCTCTTCCTCCTCCTCCTCTTTTCTCCCCAGCTCCACATCCATGTGTGAGTTCATCGCTGATTTCCCTGTCTTTTAAGGATAGAGAAGAGGACAGCGTGTGTTCTCCAGGATACAGCCGAGCTCCCAGAGGGATCAGGGTCTCGTCTGGTACACAAGAGGGGGAGGAAGAACGAGACAGGGAAACGGATACACAGGAAGAGAGAGAGAGAGCTGGAGAGAGACAAGAGAAAGACACTGGAAAGCAAATTAAGGGGCATGTTCAGGGCAGCACAGAAGAAGAGTGAGTCAAATTTTTAGAGCGGAGTGTGCAGGGAACCGGCAACCGAAACCCAGCCGTTCATCCCTCCTCCTCCTTATCATCCTCTTCTTCTTCCCTCTGCTTTCCCCCCCCCTCTCAGTCAGGCTTTTCAATTCCCTCTATTGTTTCCCGTATTTCTGCTATCCTTTCATATCTTCCTTTCCTCACTCCACACCTCCTTCTCCCCAAACCTCTTTCTGCTGCCACTCCGGAATCTCTTTCCAGACCCACGCAAGGAATGGTTCTGTGAGATTCCCTTTGAGCTCTCAGACAAGTAGACGGACTAAAATCTCAAGCACTATCTGTTCTTCTATCCATTCCTCCTTCTGCGCGTGTATCACCTTCACCAGTGAGAGGAGAGCGTTCTCTCTTCATCCCCCACTCTTGGAAGCAGTCATTTAAAGAATTCAGGCCATCCCCTCGGAAGTGATCAGCCTCCAGGACCTTCAACTGGATTCCAGCTACATGGGAAAACGTTTGGAACAGCAGCCAATGTACCCCCACTACACCTACTACTACCCCCACTATCTCCAGACCAAGGTAAGATGGTCAGCAAGGTTTGACTTATTGCGTTTCTGTGTTGCAAATGTAGATCAGCACGTCGTCTTAAAACTGTTGCAAAATTGCACTCTTCAACTCCCCTGTTAAAGTTTCGCCTTCCATATCTTGTATCTCTTTAAATCTTTCCTAACCAGTGTGAATCAGTCCAGAGTGTCGAAGTTGTTGCCCCCCCCCCCCCCCCCCCCCACACACACACACACACACACACACCTTTGTTGGGTCACGTTCCTAAGTCTGTGCATCAGGATCCAAAGAGTGATTGTGGCATATCTCAGGCGATCATTCTTGCCTGTGTTTTACAAAACCAGCAAACACTGAATGACGGTAAAACGAGCATCAGTGTATATATGCTGGGATTGTCTTGGAACAGAGCGTGCTAAATAGCACTCTGTCCCTTGTTCCCCCATCTGCCTTTAAGCTGGGAGATATTGATGTCACTCAACTGGATTTTTTTTCCTTTTCCAGCTGCGCTGAGTGCTTGACCCTCTCCTCCCTTCTCTGACCCCACCAGCTCCAAGTTCAAGTTCAGGGCAGGAGGCCCATCCTTCCCTCAATCCTTATATTCCCCCCTACTTTGTCCCCCAACCCCCACCACTCTGAGAACTCCACCCTGTACCCCTCCCTTCTCTGGCAGTCCCTAGTCCATGCAACTCACCCATTATGATATGTTGTAGAAATGATTGATGGAACCTGATTTACTTCTCGGATTACCTAGAATGCAGAAAAACAAGCTCAGTTTATTTATTTTTTCCCTCCGCTTTGTCAGTTTGATCCCAGTATTCTCGCGCTCGCATAGAATGCATACACAGAGCATCTTGATAAATTCATTTCACACATGCACGCACTGACATGTACTGGTTCTTCTACCACCGAGAAGGCAGAAAATGGGTTACGAAGGGCCTGATCGATAGCTCCTGCATCATATCACCCGCCATTCCCTCTGTCTGCTCTGATTCGTGTGTGTGTGTGTGTGTGTGTGTGTGTGCGACTGTCTTTTTTTTTTTTTTTTTCTTTCTTTTGTCATGATAGTAAATATGAGGAGTTGGCAGGTTTGCTGCAATATTTAGTAAATATGTACATGTCAGTGGGCAAGAGCGATGGTGAGAGAGGCAATGAAAAAGTGTGGGAGTAGAATGCTATGAGAATAGAGAGATCATGTTACTGGTGGACAGAGTGTGGGAAGAACAGGTAAGAAAATTATTGCTCGGCTGTTAAAAATATGTTGAACTGTGAGCCAAGCAAAAACTGCACGGTGCGATTGCAGGCCAACAGCAACACGTTTATGTGGAGTTCCAGACGCTGTTGGTCGAATTACCCTCCCAATTACCGCTTTCCTGCGCTCATTCTCAGTAAGCATCTAGAGAAGTCTTGATGCAGGTTATAGAGGATTTACCTTAAAATACCCAAATGACTCTCTTACTAACAAAATAAAAAGCAAAAGTGCAAGTGTCCATTTGAGCACAAAATATTGACCACAAAGAATAGAGACTTTAAAAATTTTCTAGTGTTTCTCTTGCGTCTCAAAGATCACAAGTGCATGTTGGTCTGCTTTCATTTTGTAAATTGAAATGGTTCCACATGGAAGACTTTTTTCACTGCTCGTTAACTTTTATATTGCATGCCTCACTGCAACAAGTTGTGGACAATTACTATACAGCTCAAAGCTGGTGGAGTCCACTAAACAATTAAACTTTTTGAGGCTCTGTATAACTGAAACTGATCAACCAAAACATGTCTTAACTAGCCAAAGTATCAACTTTGAATTATCTGGTTGATCAGTATACTAATGCAGGGATGGGTAGATTTTGTTCATGTTCACATGTTGGGCACATGAACTCTAAGAAAAGGGTCATCTCACAATGACTAAAAGGTATTGTAGTCCAAGGCTTCAATACTTCCAGTTTTAGCAGCTATTTGGCTTCACCATATGAAGTCTAAGATTTTTTTCCTATTTAATTAAGGGATGCGTTTACAGATGACACATGCAGATTGTATTTGCAGCGTGTCGACATTACCCACTTATCTGCTGATCTCAGTGCTGCACACATTCACATCTGGGATCTGTCTGATGTTTTTAAGAGCGTGCTCAAGACGAACAAACAGAAGCTGAGAACTGTTTGTTAATGCACATCTGTGATTTGCTTGTAATAAACGTCTTCAATGATAAGCGCGCCTTTCTGTTTGCTAATTTGCACCAGAAAATTCACGTCTGCTAGTAGAGAATATGAAACATGTTGTTTTTAATTTTCCTTTTAATGGAAGAAACTTAAAGGCTATAGATGGTAATTGTCTCTTAGCACTCTTGTTTATTTTTTTTCTTAAACCGGATGGGGGGGAACAAATTATTGAATTTATCATCTTAACAAACCTTTTTTTTTTTTTTTTTTTTTTGTCAGAATGAGTCTTTGACAGTGTTCATTTTGTGTTTAAATGCTGTGCATTTACGCTTGTTGTTATGATTGAAGAAAATTCACGTTGAACTTAAAAGATTACTTTTTAAATTCTGTGCCGATATCTAGCATATCTGTAAATCTGGAGCCATCAAAATAAAACTGACTGTGATTTGTTGCTTTATTACACCGTACTATGCTGCATGAACACGTAGGTTAGATTAACTTCAACACTTGATGCATGCCCGTTTTACGTGTACAGATGTCACTGTGTCACACTGCTGTGGCTTGTTCTATTATTTATCTCAGTCAGTTCAAGGTCATCTCATTTCTCACAAGTATTTGCAACAGGCATCTGACTGAAACCATCACTTCATTCCTCACACTCCATCCCTCTCTTCCACCAGACCTCTCTCTGCTCTCAAGGTCATATCAAATTGGATCCTTCCTACCCCAGAGTACACACGCACTGCAAGCACAGCTGAAAGGGTGTGTGTTCACGTATGCATTCATAGACAAATAAAACCAGTATCCGTGACTGTACATGAGCCTGCAACTTTGTCAATTCATGTATGAGTGTGAACTGAATTTATTTGCTCACTTTTGTGTGGATAAGTGTGGGCGTGTTATCCTGTGTGAGGTAAAGTGACTCTCTGTGTGTGTGTGTGTGTGTGTGTGTGTGTGTGTGTGTGCGCGCACGTGTGTGTGGCCTCTGAACAATGAGTCGTCCCCCCCCCCCCCGTGCCTGACCCCTTTTCAGTGCAGCTTGCTGTCATTAAAGCCCCCCATGTCCCAGAAGAACAGTCTCCTTAGAGTGTGCGTGCCCGCACGTCTAACTCTCCATAGAAGTTCAGGCTTAGTTATGAGTCTATATGGACCTTGACAAAAGCCTTGTGTTGGATCGGCTCTTCTACTCTGACTTATATCGGGCAGGGGTAGAGGATTGTTGGGTGGAAATGTAGCCGTGCAGGTATTTTTCTGGCTTCTTTCCTTTGTGTGCAGAGAGACTAAACTGGTAGTATGTGTAGTATGTATTGTGTGCTCTCTTCGTTACTTTCTCCTAATTTACAGATATCTTTTTCCGTTTCTTCCTCTTTTTTTTTTTTTTTTTTCCCTCCTACTTTTGCTAACTGATCTGATGGGCCTCTTATTAATCTTGATTCCAGCAAGAGGAGCTTCTCCCTTTCTGAAAATCAATTGCGTGTGTGTGTGTGTGTGTGTGTGTGTGTGTGTGTGTGTGTACACATGAAGTTTGCCTTCGCTGCCCTGCAGTACTAGTCTTTAAACCTACACACTTCCTCACTGTCATTAACACACATGCACCACCTTCACATAGAGGCAGTTATGAAATGGCTGGCTTAAACTAACAACGGGGCAGATGATGGCTGTTAAACGGAAATTTACTCTTGCTCTGCTTCCATAATGGGCTATAGGTACAGTTGGTGTACATTAGCAGGGTGTGGGGAGTGATAGCATGGCCTCTTGCGTGAGCCCAGTGGCCCTTAATCATGGCTGTAAGAGGGTGTGAGGGGATCAGGGTGAGGGTTAATGCACAAGTGCAGCTGCACTGTTAGATTCTGTGTGATTTGTTAAAATTTAACCTGTGTGTGTGTGTGTGCTGCTGCTGCTGCTGCTGCTGCTGCTGCTGGAGGGACTAAAGCTCAAATCTGCCATTCTTGAATATGAGCAATGTTTTGGATTTTTCTGATTGCGCTTGTGAGCTGGTTTCATTTGCTTTATTTTCTATGCTTGTTGTATTGCTTAATAGTTACAATTATTTAATGAAAGGATTTTTTTTTTTTTTAAGAAATGAAGACTGCAAAAATCCCTAACAAAATGTGCAAAGTATTTTAGCTTGTTATTATTGCTGTAATTTCCTGTGTGTTTTCCTGAGGTTGTGGTGGTGTCACTGCAAATTTAGCAAAAACAACAAACTGACATCTCTCCTGTTTGAGAAGAGGAAACATGGCATTCATGACACACGACTTTTAGTTTTGACAAGGCAGATTTTCTTAACTTCGTGTTACATACCTTTTAATCTGTTACAGTGTAACAATATTAAATTAGCTCTATAACCTGATGGAGAAAGGCAAGGATTTCTTAAATCAATCAAGATGAAGTGCAGGCTTTCAGCTTTAATTCAAATAGTTTACATCAACCTTTGAGGAATTACACCCATTTTTACACACAGGCCCCAATTTTAGAGGCTCAAAAGAAACTCAACAAACTAATATCATTTTAAAAGTAAGATTCTTTCTAATACTTGGATGAAAATCCTTTCCAGACAATGACTGCCTGAAGTCTAGAACCCACAGATATCACCAAATTGTCTGTTTCCTCCCTTAATATGCTGCAAGGCCTTTTAATGCATCCACCTGCAGTTGCTGCTTGTCTTTTTCCCTTCAGTTTTGGATTTAATAGTAGAAAAGCATGCCCTGTTGGGTTGAGATCAGGCGACTGACTTGGCCATTGAACAATATCCCATTTCCTTTACCTTGAGAAACTCTTGGGTTGCTTTTGCAGAATGCTTTGGGTCATTATTTGTACTGCTCGATCTGGCTCAGGAGGTAGAGAAGGTCGTCTATTATTCGGGAGGTTGGTGGTTTAATGTCTGGTATCCTTAGGCAAGACTGAACAAGTTCATCCTGATGCCTTCATCAGAGTCTAATTATTGGATAGAAAACACTTAGGCATAGAAAAAAGTGCTTGCATGAATGGGTGACTGAGGCTTGTATGCAGTAGAGTAGGAAAGCGCTATATAACAACCAGTCCTTTTATATTTACAGTGTTCTATTATTTTTGCAATATTTGGCTGAACACGAGAGTGCAGCCCCGTTTGCTATCATCAGTTACCAGTATACAGTTAGTGGCCTGGTTCAACTGGCAGCTTTACATGTCAATGCCCCATAACACTGTCTCCACCGTCTTTGACAGTTCATCATCCAAAGCATATCATTGTTTCTGTCCTTGTCCATATCAGTCTTCCCATCATTCGCTTCTCGTGTTGCAAGTAAATTTAGATTTTAGTTTTTTTTTTTCTCTTTTAGTCTCCAGTCCTTAAGATCGAATGCATTAGCCAGCTATCTATGATAATTGTTAAATGGCAGGCTTCTTCTGCCCACGAAACTGATTGTCATTCATTGTTCAGTTAATTGTGAGTCTTTGGTGGTGTGCAGAAGCAAAACCACAAAATAATTGTGCATTCCAACAATTTATGGACCTAACTTTTTACCTGCACACTTCCAAATATAAGCCAGCACTCTTGCTTGTCTTCAGTTAAAATGCAGAAACTTTCGAGTCTTTCTCAGCTCCCCAATGTTTTCATTTTGCTCATCTTTTTCGTGTATAGCTGTTTGACTACGCAAATGATTTTTGTCTCCGTATGCATGAATTTGCTAGTGAACTTTGATCTTTATCCATCATGCCTCTCTAACTATAGCAGCTATTCATTTTTTTTTTTTTTTTTAATTTTAATCTTTGCAGCTTGTGGTGATGATTGACTGAGGATGTGAATCTTTGATGATAATCACTAAGAGGGAGATAAGAGAGGCTAACAGGAAAAAAAAGTCATATTATCAACCAGCTAATCATTAGTTTGCTGCAGATCAGTGTGCTAATATGCTCAGCGGCACACAAGGAGCTTTAATTAGGATAATGAGAAACAGCATTTAGTTGATATCAAAGTAATGACACATGCGGACATGCCTGGACATCTAAATAGAATATTTTGTCCCTTCAAAAATGAGCTTTTCACATTCAATTACTCCCCATTATGCGTTAGATAAATGTGGTCAGTAGTTGGCTTTGTTGTGATGAGTAAACCTCATAAAGGAAGGAGGGAAACGGAGCACACAAAACATGCCTGACCTCTTTTCGGCTTAGCTCGCTGTCATTAAAACACCCTGCATTGTGTAAACACAAAGAGAACATTAAAAATTTGATTAACTCATTCACCCATCATCCATTTCACATAACCTTCCCCCTTCTTTCCTCGTCTCCTCCCGAGCTTCTGTTCCTCCTCTTGTCAAATATAAAGTACTTCGTCTTAGCAGAAACAGCCGCCATAAATTATGCAGCACACATCTCACACACACAGAGACGCTGAAAAGTGTGTGTTTAGTGTGCAAAGTAAACAGAGGGTATAAGCTTTATAGCCTTGCATGCATTCTGCTCATGCCCTGTTTCTTCTCACACATCTGCCTGCCTGCATCAGTTGTAGTTTTACAACCGGCAGTATTATTATGTGCATGTTGTTTAAAGACCCAGCTATTCTGTTTAGATTTCAACTCTGATCTCCATAGCATCGCATGCCAATGAAGAGAAGAGAGAATGGCCTTATGTTGCCGCCTTCTACTCTCCCTCCTTTTTTTTTTTTTTTTTTTTTTTTCCCCTCTCTCTCGCTTTTCCAGCCCCTATCCCACTGTGTTCTGGGCTCTCTCTCTCCCCTTTCCTCTCTCCTACCATCTGTTCAGTTTGCTGGGCCTGGGTAGTTTTTACTGCTTAAAAGGGACTCTCCTAACCACCCATATATGTCCATTTATTATTCTCCGTGGGCTGTTCTATTCTTGTCCCAGTACAGTAGTGGTTGCTGACCATTGCCTTACTATGTTAAATAGGAATGAAAAAGCTTCAGTGGGTCAGCTCATGCACAGAGGGGTGAGAGAAGCTCACCCCTGCCAGTTTTGTAATAGAAAAATATGTGCAGGAGGGAAGGAGAAGGCAGGATAGAGGCAAAAAAGGGATGTGAAGGAGACATATCAAAAAGAGAACAGATGGCTGTAGCAAAAATAATTCAAAAGAAGAAAAAGAAGAGATAACGATCCAAAGGGAAATAAAGAGCGACGCTGTGAAGGAGACAGGAGTTGCAGGCTCAGTCAGGGAATAATGGTGCTGCTGCATTTTTAATAGTTGGCCACTTTGTAGCGACCCTTGTCTAATGGATTCTCTGCCTCTTAAAAGCTCCTGTCAGAGCCCTCTACCTCTAACGGTTACACAACGGAAATTACTGAAGGCTCCAACAGTCCCCAACACTTCCTGATAGAATAATAATATTGTCTGGCATCAAACATAATTCCAGTCCACAGATTTTTTTTTTTTTTTTTTGGGGAAAAATATGTTCCGAGTTAAATTTACTTGCAGGAAGCAGAAACTAAAACACTGAGGGCTTAAGAAATGTCCAAGACTCGCACTGATATTACAACTCTTTGAGACGAACAGCTCTGGCCGTCACTTTGCTTCCTTTTAGAACACCGCTAAGTGCCTGACAAAGACTTTATTGGTGAGGTGAAAAGGGAGCACAGAGCACAACCTCTAGCTGTTAGCTATTTTAAGTGTGTGTGTGTGTGATTCAGTGTACAGACTATGGCCCCTGGCCATGAGCCTGATCTAGTTTGTAGAGATGGTAGATACCGTTCAGGTCTTCACAAATTACAGTGGGACAGCTCCAGATTTGCATTTTATGGCTTGTGGCCTAGAAACCTACTGTAAATACAGAATGTTAATAATCCTTAACGGTTTGTGAACAGATGGAAGGCTAAGAAATATGATGTGTAAAAAGGAAAGCTTTTAAATACTTTGGTTAACATAATTTTGTTTTTCATAGAAAGAATTTCAGTTTTTGCAGTGGTCAGTCAAATGCCAAGTGTTTCAGTCAGAGCTAAAATAATACCATGTGTTGTGTTTTAAAGATTCTTGTAGAGCATTTAGTTGACTGGTCAAGAGGCATTACATCAGTGCCCCTAAAGTACATTTGGTAGAAATATGATCACCATCATTTCTGAGGTGAAAAGTTTAAGACCTTAAAAACTGCTAATGGGAAAAAAAAGTGAGTTATGAAAGAATCCTGGACACTTTGGTGTAAACCTTCAGCCAACCTGCACAAATTGGAGGAGAGCAATAACAGCATGACTTTGAACTGCAAACTAACTTGGCTTAGTCTCAGAAGTAGAAATATTAACTTTTATTTTGAAGACCAAGTAAAGTACAGTGTTGTGGCTTCATTGCTTCATCTGGAAAAGAAGAGGGAGATCTGCAACCTCAACAAAATTTATATGGGGATCTAATGCTTCAGAGGTGCTGTCGGAGGGAGGACATGGTACCTAGTACTTTAGCCACAACTAACATATTAGGGTGCTGCTACTTTGCTAATTCAAGATCATTTGTATGCCTTGGCATAAGATGAATGGGAAAAGCTTAAAACACTGCAACATATTCAGTATCCTTAAAAGTTGCATGCAGGAACATCTGACAAATAACACATTAAAAGATTTTTCTAGCTATCTGAAATTGGTTATTCTTCCTGTTTTCATGTCAAAGCAAGAAAATCATTCACATGATCATTTTTTTGTATTTCACAAAATATTATGAAACTTACAGCACAGTTGTGGTTCTCTTTGGCATTCTACCTACATCCTCCTGCCTATGATCAAATCACAGCTCTACATTCAGTACAAGAGCACTCCCTTGTGAAATTGTTTAATCAGTCTGGCTTCTGATCTAGAAGCGTCCTGTGATTCTCAGTACAACTGATTATATATCTAGGATTTTATGTAAGTTGGCAGAAGCCTTCAACTTAACAACTGTGTGTGAGATAAATGCATTTTTGGAAAACTGGCCAAAATTGTTGGACTTATAAATATAATAAATGTAATGACCAACAATGTTTGTTTGTTTTTTTTTATGATAAACTTTCAGATTTGTGCAGAACTCCAGTCTGCGTTGCTCATCTTGAGCTCTCTCTATATATCGCTGCACATGTAAAACTTTTCCTCTAATTATTTGTATTTTCGGCTAAGAAAATAGTTTTTAGTTGCCACTTCTTGTTTGCCAGTAGAACCACAAAATATACTACGAAATACACATTGAATCTATGAAGCAAAACATTCAGTTGTGATCATTGTGCTGTTTTTGTTGATAAACACAATCAGATTTCATTAAAATACTTTGTATGAAAAAGTGCATTTTTGGTCAGGACTGTAGTTAAGAATATAACTCTATAACAAACAGACATTATTTGCATGTATGGTGTGCATATAATCTTATAATCAATATCGGGGTTTGGTTTTCTTAATCATGTTTTCCATTTACTGTGTGTGCTCCCCGATGGAAATGCAGCAGGGTAGGTTTGTGCATTGGTGGATGTGTGATCTCTAGACTAGGGACCAGATAGATAATTGAAAGATGGGCCTAAGGGATTTTCCCCATGTGGTGTTCTTTGGCACTTCCTTCTTTACATCTCCCTTTTTTGTCTCTCTCTCTCCCCCCCCCCCCCCCCATTGTCCCTCATCTCTTTCTATCTCATGCGGTTTCAGGATAGTGCTGGCTGTTCAGAGGAAAATTTCCCCCTGTAAAATTCCATACATAGTTATGAGTCATTGCATTTTGTTAAAGATGTAGCAGTGGTATTTCCCTTTCCTTCTCTTGAATACATGAAATCAGCAGTTGTGCTAGAGTAGTCATAGCTGTTGTACTTTTTTTTTTTTTTTTTTTTTTTTAAACAATGAGGAAGAATGCGAAAAATCTGCATACAATATCATGGAAGAACCTCTTGACTTCTGGGCATGAATAGCTAATAATTAAAACCGTAAGTTGTAGAACTATGACCTTGATGTCAATTTGTACTGAAAATCTTCTCCCCACCCACTTTACCTGCTTGTCTCATATCTCTCATATTTCAAAAAGCTCAAAGCTTTCCAGTGTTGCGTAGAGGTTACTGGAGTATGACTGACTGGCGATGCTGTCCAATCATGTACGATAAATCCCTCCAGAGTTGTGGTGAGTCAAAACCAACTAAATAGGTGCCAGGAGTGAGACCCCTGCAAAAACTGTGCATTAACTAGAAATCCAGCTTAAGATGTGCACAGGTTGGGGGGTGGAAAATCCTAGAGCTCAGTATATCCCACAAATTTTCTTTGCTAACACCTATGGTAAACTTTAAAACACACATTAAGGTTATACCCCACAACATAAGACCTCAGTATTTAGAGATTTCTCACAAGTCTTTTCTGGGCCAAATAACTGCAGACTGATGGGATTTTGAGTGTGTATTTCTGTTTGAAACTTTCGTTTGTGTATGCTGGAAAGTAATGTGCATATGGAATGAAAGTTTCACTTTTCACTGCATTAAAGTGTGCTTTCAATGTGCAGTCAGTCTCTTCATAATGGCTGCTTCCCACTGATACCATTTCAGTCCTGGTCACTTTTAGATTGCTTGCAAAAACATTGGGTTTTTTTGTATCCAGAAGAAAAATGGATCGTCTCCAAGTGGGAACAAAGTCTGGTGCTCAACCTCTGTACATTTTCTTTCTTTGTTTGAGAGGAATTTTTAAAGAAACCGAGTTTAACTCCATAAAACTGCCACAGTGTTTGCCCTTGCAGACAGTTTAGCTGGGTTACAGACACACTCTTGTCCCTGAGCCAGAGGTGGCTGGCCAGAACAAACATCTCCTATTCCCTGTTAATGAAATCCTGAATAAAATTCTCCCTCCTCAGCTTGCCCCAAATACCCCCCCCCCCCCCCACCCCCCACCCCCATGTACACACACACAATTGCACAAGTACAAATAGAGACACCCTCTATCTACAGTTCTGGTACACTTTCACACATAAAACCATGTACTGAACCCCTATAGCCACACTCCTAGTCAGGGATTATCCTGTGAAAACACCTCTTTAGTTGGACCCCAGTCAAATTACTTTTTGGACCTCTTGTGCTTTTATCAGAGCTGTCTGTGTGGGGGGAGGAGTGGTATACATGTGAATGCAGTCCAAATATAGGCTGATGCTGATTGCAGAGTTAGTCCAAGTGAATGCCTACTAATGACACTTGGAAGTTTGTATTTCACAGAATTTGTGTGTTAGAAATTCTGTGTTGCCTATATGCCAGTCATTTTCTAAAGATAAAAAGAGCAAATCGCCAAGTTGTGTTGCCTGCTGGAAAGCTGGGTTGAGGTTTATGAAAAATGAATTTGACATTTACAAATAGCAGGCATGGATATGAAGAACACGGCTAAAGCCCCCAATCCAGTAGGCTTTTGGAAACGTTATACTAGCAGTCAGCATATAGTCATCCTTTTGTTTACAGGGGTACCAACTTACTGCCTGGGCAATGGCCAGCTCACTCGGCTGAGCACAGATTGTTAGGCTACATTCAGCTTTTATTCATTCACACTGCAGCATCTCCTCGGAGACTACCAGCCTTTTTCAAAGTTGTGCTAGAGTCTGCTGTAAGTATGTTTTGGTGTGTGACTTGAAGAGTGTGTGAGCATGCGCATGCACAGGAGTGTGCCTTTGTGTGATGTGTTTTCCTGCTTGTGCCTGAGACACAGAGAGATGAGGCGAGTGTGCCAAAGTGAAAGATAAACAGACTAACGATGAAGGAGGAGAAGTCAAGTGTGCGCCTGTGTGCACGTGCACATGCGTAGTGGATGTGTCGAGGATGCAAACTAGCTTTGTAGCTCTCAGTGAAGTGTTGATTTAAGTGGAAGTGGAGGGAGGAGATGGGATAAAAGGCCTGACTAGATTAGGCTGGCACACACTACTGAGGCGTGTTGTACTGCCTGGCCTTTCAGCGCACTCTGAGCGCGTGCATACGCGCCTGAGAGACGCGTTCTTGTGTGACAATGTTGGAATCGGGTTTGTGCGTGCGACTGTTGGACGCACTTGCTCTGGTGCTGATATCGGTGCTGCTGTACAATAAAGCAGCAGATTAGCCAAGCCACCAGAGCCGCTAGAACAGCACTGAGAACACTAATCATTGTTCTGGCATCTAGCAATACTCTTTGCTGTACATTGTTTGTTACCACAGAGAAGTGGCATTGTGAAGATGAGGTATGGAGGTTTTACAGTGTCAGCCACAGTGTGTACCAGATTCTTTATCTCGGTGAAGATGGGAGGTAGATTACAGCTAATGCAGCTGTTTATTTCTTTAAAAGTACTTACAACCTTTCAGTTCCTGCCAGTACTGAGGCCAAAATACTACATATTCAAGCACCCCTATCCAGGCAGCCCTTAAAGAGTATCCAACCATAATAGTTCTTTGAGTAAGGCTTGCAGAACTGTCTCTCTGAGAGTGGGAGAGTGATGTCTGAGGGTTAAAAATAACTTTTAAAGTGGTTTCAAATGCTTGAGGTGAGGTTATTTTAACTTGAACAGACAACCTAGCCGCTTCAAAACGCTTTTTTTTTTTTTTTTTTTTTTTTTTTTTTTTTTTTGGAAGTCTTCTGCCTTTTACTGACTTTCTTTTTAACATTTCTGTTACATTCTGCAGCTGTTCAGGCAAGATGTAAGGGTTGCTTATAGGTGTTATTTGTGCGGTGCAGTTTCAGCTATTGAGACATTAACAAATACATGCTAACAAAACACTTGAATGAGTACCTGTCTATGGTTTGTCACATTTGGCAGCAGCAACCTGAGCGTAAATTGAAGATGCTGCTAAATAAGGGTTTATACAAATGTAGTTATTGCTTCTGTTCACAGTAAGTAAACAGTGAACTGTCAGAGGCAAGAAAAAGGGGGGGAAAAATTTGTGAATTCCACACAAGCATGCTGTCATTTGTGCTGAACCATTGGAGGAGACAGGGACATTTGTCTGCTACATGTGGTACAAGAGCAATCTGCATTTTTTCATTGATTTAACTTCCTGCATAAATAATTAAGAGCCTGAGAGGCAGTATCTTCATGTACTGTACATTTTCATCTTTATATATGCACAATCAATTTGTCTGGCTAAGTAGAAAGTGCATGGTTGATGGGTGCTTTTACAGGGTTAGTATGAACATGCGTCTAATTCTATGGAGCCCATTTTGACATTCATTAAAATGTACTTTGTGCATTTAGGATGTTTGGCATGCAGTACATACTGCTGAACATCATTAGGAGAATTCTCTTATCAGAGCTTGACATTGTTGTTGGACTCATGCTGACTTTGAACTGACCTGTGACTTAGGACTGACTCCGTCTCCCGATGCTGAATTTCACAGAACTTTACCAAATTTCCAAATCAATGCTAATATTGAACTTTATGGTGTGTATTCATTTTAATTAATAAGTGCTGTAACATTATTGACTTATTGACATCAAGAGAAGATTCATTGTCCTGGTATAGTGCCCACCATAATGATTGGGACAAACAATTTCTGTAGTTTTGCCATTTTGTACTTTTGCTTTTGCACATTACCACAGCAACATGTAAATCAATATATGATCAGAGTGCAGACTTTTAGCGTTACTTCAGTGGGTTTCAAATTTTTTTATTTTTTTTTTTCGTACAAACTGCTTAAGAATTACAGCCATTTTTCTTCAGTCCCACATTTCCAGAGGTTCAAAATTAATTGGACAATTGACTGACAAACAGTTCTACAGCAAGGTGAGGCCCGCTCCCTTGCTGTTTCATGTGAAATGAAGCAGACACAATATCTGAAGTTGAGTCAAAGTAGTGAGTTTGTATTTTTATAGCTCTCACTGTTATGTTAAATATGAGACCCATAGAGATGGCAGTGAAAGTGAGAGAATCTCTAAACCCAAACAAACCTATCACAGAGAAATGGGAGGAGGCAGGTGTATCACCGTCAAAGTCGAGACGGCTTTCTGAATGGAAACGGAAAGTATGTACAAAAAGTTACAAAACACTGAATATACTCAAGAACACTAGATTTGGCCACAAAACATCTAAAACGCCTGCAAAGTACAGAAAAAGTCTGTGGAAAGATGAAACAAAGATTAACTTGAAACTGCTTACGATTCAAAGCAATGCCACATTATCTGCTAAACATCGTGGATGTAACATGGGTATGGGTATAATGCCTGCCAGTCACTAGTGTTTATTAAAGATGTGATTGCTAATAGAAATAGCAGGATAAATCTTTAAGGCTATACTCTCTCCTCAGATTTAGCCTAATGCCACAAAACTGACTGGACAGTGGGTCATTTACAGTACACTGTGAAGCAAGGCAAAGAAATGAGAGATTCTTCTATGGCCTAGTCATTCGCCTGATCTCAATTCAGTAAAGGATGTTTTAAAAACAAAACTGAATGCAAAAAGACAACAAACAAGCAGAAACTGAAAGTGGCTGCAGTAAAGTGAAGCTTGGGATCAAAAGCAGCATTTATTGGTGTCCATGGATTGCAGGCTTCAGGCAGACACCGGCTGCAAAGGAGTTTCATCCAAGTATTAAAATCTTTACATTTATTTTATTTTCATTTTGAGCCTTTGAAAGGAGAACTGTGTATAAAAATGACTTTAATTCCTAAACAGTCCAACAAAAATTTTGTGAAACCTCTTGAATTAAAGATTACAGTCTGCACTTGAGTCACACATTCATTGTTTGTACACAAACAATGAATGTGGATTGTAAATCTGAGGCAAAACTACGTCTTTATACAGGACACTGCATATAGAAACAATTACTATTTTAGTTTAGGAACCGTTTTTATGGTTTTTATTCAAGTTTTTTTCCCCACAGCAACATTAATAGCACATAAATATTACTTATTTAGTCCTTGCAACAATTTTGTAAAATTATAGCCATCAGACCCCCAACTACCATTATGATTAAAATCAAAGGCCTATGCGTGCACACAGGATTAAATGAGACTGATAGCAAGTAGTTTAATGTAAAATCTCACACTCCTCAGTTACACACAGAGACACACAGAGAAAGTGTCAGCCCCTAGATTAGATGCAGTGGAGACTCTACGTATATCAGGAGGAGCTTTCAGTGCACTGCAGATAATACTAACTGTAGCACTCTTACCAATACCAACCCTAGAATTATCCTCTCAGCGGAGGTCTCAGAGTCCTCTCTGTCTCTCTCAAGAAGAAATCAATGATGTGTGGGACACTCAGGCAGTACAGTGGGGGACCCACCTGCATGCAAGGCATACAATAATTCCAGATTAGTCTCTTCTTGGTACAGAATAAGAAGATAATACAGTTGTAAGCTGCTGATATTGTTTTCAGTCTGAAAGATTTAACAAGCAGAATGTTTTTCTTTTTAAAGATAGTTTAGAGTGCTTCCTATTATTAAAAAATAATAAAAAATCACACTGATGAATTCATGCACTTAGGCAAAGTGGATTAAATACGAAGCATACAGAGGTGAAACTGCTACCAATCCTCTTGCACTGCAGTAAGTTCATCCAAAAGATTATTTTCAAAAAGTCACTGTATTCCAGTCATGGATATTTCTTTTTACACGGCACAGTGACTGACTGCATACTAAGGAACAGACCTGCTTATAAGGATGGGTGGGTTAAGTTAAGACCTTAGGAGCATACTGCAGTGATACAGTTGGTAGGTGTCCTGCTATGAATTTTAGGGTCTTCCACAACACATAAGTTGGAATAAGGTCTTTGACTTGTCCAATAGCACATTATCATTCCTGGACATTTCTTTTGGTAGAATAACCTGAGTGCTGAAGTTGTCCTTCTGCTTGGCACTCTCTTTTGGGATTTAGCTAGTGAACAGGTGTCCTGACATTTTGATTCAGTTTAAAGATAGAATGATGTTATTATGCTTAGATTTTTTTTCTTTCCTCAAACAGAATGCGCCTCATTTTAAATGAAACAAAATATTGTTCCAACAGCATTCTGGCTGAGCAGTTGCTTTCTGCGTGAAGGTCCCACCCTACCGTAATAAGTGTTCTCACCCCTCAGACTATTACACACTTTGTAGTCAGCGAGTCCTAGCGAGGACAACAAGAGCCTTGAATTTTCTTCATTTGTAATCAATCTGTCTGAGGAATTTTGGAGTTTAAACTCAAAGAAGTCTTTCTTGGAAATCTTACAGTGAATTATTTCCTCCAACATGTTGTGAAAATCAGATCTTCGTCATCCTGTTTATTGAAAACAACTGAAATCTCTTTACCGGTTCCTTTTTTCCCTCCTTTTCTTTTAAAGACACTAAAAGACACTAAGACGCTAAAGTGAAAAAGGAGAGTTGTTAGTTCGCCTGGAAGCATGTGGTAGTTTAAACGTCCACAGAGAATTCTGGGTCAAAAACAAAGTTAAAGCAAAACAGCTGAGGAAAAGTGAAGCAAATAATCGGATTAGAGTAAGGAGTGCAAAGGCAAAAATAACCCAGTCAGGGAAAGAAAGGGGGGGGTGTAAAATATGTAGAGCCTATAAGATAATCTTACATGAAGAGAGTTGTTTGGTTTAAAGATCTACTGTCACTCTGGTATAGGAATCTCATTGTGCATCCCTCTGTATTGCCAGTGTACTAGAGTGGTATATGAGACATGTCAGGCGAAAAGCTGAAAGACAGTCCTAGAGAGTTCAAAACATACAATCTGGACTTTACAACAGTCAACCAGAGACATAGTCTAGCTGAATTCCAGATTGAGTGACACACTCAGACAGAAGGAAAATGGGGCTGACAAAAGAGGAGTGGCAAAACAGAGACAAAGCAGTGGAGACAGACTTTTGCTTTCTTCCAAAGTATTGCCACAAGCTGTTGGGCTCAGTCTGCCAACCTAACACAACTTCCCAGCCATAGATAAGCTTCGTGTGCAAGCGCATGTGTCTGTGAGTGTGTGTACATAATTCATAAGCAAAGCCAAATCATGATCTAGAGATTATCATGTCCAGTGGCACAGAAGTAGAGCAAAGAGAGAAAACTATAGATGGACTGGTGGATGGACGGAAAAGTGTTTATAAGGGGAAAACTGCAAGGTTTATAGTACAAAATCATTTATAGGATATATATATATATATATATATATATATATATATATATATATATATATATATATATATATATAAATAAAAATAAGAGAACAGCACCACCAAGGCTGGAGACGGAGCAATACTGGAAGAGCATATGGGAGAAGGATGCAACCCATAACGGCAATGCTCAGTGGCTAGAGGATCTGAGGGCTGACCACAGCGACCTCCCTGAACAGGGTCCAGTAACCATCACAGTGGCAGATATCCAAGAAAGGGTCTCCAGTATGAAGAGTTGGACAGCACCAGGGCCCGACATGGCCCTGGTGCTGTCCCATCTTTCGCTAGCTCACCTAAATTAACCAATCTGTGTCTAACCACACAGACTAGTCCCGCCTTCTAAATCGGCAGCTAAAACTAATGTATCACTTTGGTGATTAAGGTGAAATAAAGGTGAAATGTGGATAAAAAGAGATTAATTCTGAGATTAGAATTCTGAAAAAAAGTAAAAATTCCAAGAAAAAAGCCAAAATTCTGACTTTAATCTCAGAATTCTAAGAAAAAGACACAAATTCTGAGATTAATTCTGAGAATTATGAGATTGATCTCAAATTTCTGAGATTAGAATTTTGAGGAAAAAAGTCAGAATTCGGAGATTAAAGTCATAATTCTGGAAAAGAAACAAAAAAGAAAGACGTGGCTACTTTTTTGTCTTTCTAGTGGTCCAAATCCTCTTCCATAAGAACAGGCTAATGACAATACAGAAAGAAACACTAGTTACATTTCGTCACAGAGTGCCCACCACAGCAATAAACCAGGTAACTACACTCCCAAAGGTAAACTAATATTAATGGTTTATCTTCACCATCTTTCGCTAGCTCACCTAAATGAACCAATCTGTATCTAACCACACAGACTAGTCCCGCCTTCTAAATCGGCAGTTAAAACTAATAAAGGTGAAATGTGGATAAAAAGTTGCTGGAAAGGTGCCAATGTTGTTTTACCAGCTGCTAGTTAACGAGAGACACCCGGAATGGCTAACTGAAGGCCGGACGGTCCTGATCCCCAAGGACCCCAAGAAGGGACCGGTCCCCTCCAACTACCGACCAATAACCTGCCTCAGTACTACATGGAAGCTCCTGTCAGGCATCATATCGGCTAAGATGAACAGGCACATGGGTCAATACATGAGCGGGACACAGAAAGGAATTGGCAAGAATACCAGAGGCGCAAAACACCAGCTACTGGTAGACAGAACAATCAGCCGAGACTGCAAGACCAGACTGACCAACCTGTGCACTGCCTGGATTGATTACAAGAAGGCCTATGACTCAATGCCCCACAGCTGGATACTGGAATGCCTAGAATTGTACAAGATCAATGGGACCCTAAAAGCCTTCATCAGGAACTCAATGGGGATGTGACGTACAACACTAGAGGCCAACTCCAAGCCCATAGCACAAGTCACCATCAAGTGCGGGATCTACCAAGGAGATGCTCTGTCCCCACTGCTGTTCTGCATAGGCCTGAACCCCCTCAGTGAGATCATTAACAAGACTGGCTACGGATACCGACTACAGAACGGAGCAGTTGTCAGCCACCTCCTGTACATGGATGACATCAAGCTGTATGCCAAGAGTGAACAAGACATCGATTCACTGATCCACACTACCAGGCTATACAGCAATGACATTGGAATGTCGTTCGGACTGGAGAAGTGTAGTCGGATGGTAACAAAGAGAGGGAAGGTAGTCAGAACTGAGGGGATTGAACTACCAGAAGGCAACATTGCAGACATAGAGGACAGTTACAAGTACTTGGGGATCCCACAGGCGAATGGGAACCATGAAGAGGCCGCTAGAAAAGCTGCAACCACCAAGTACCTGCAGAGGGTCAGGCAAGTCCTGAGGAGTCAGCTGAATGGTAAGAACAAGATCCGGGCCATCAACACGTACGCCCTGCCCGTGATCAGGTACCCTGCTGGGGTAATAGGCTGGCCAAAGGAGGAGATAGAAGCCACTGACATAAAGACAAGAAAGCTCCTTACCATGCATGGAGGGTTTCACCCCAAATCCAGCACCCTGAGGCTGTACGCTAAGCGGAAGGAAGGGGGCCGGGGACTGGTGAGTGTCAGCACCACAGTCCAGGATGAGACAACGAACATCCAAGAATACATTAGGAAGATGGCCCCAACTGACCGAGTGCTCAGTGAATACCTCAGGCAGCAGAAACCCAAGAAAGAGGAGGGAGACGAGGAACCATCATGGAAGGACAGGCCCCTGCACGGTATGTACCACCGGCAGATAGAGGAGGTGGCTGATATCCAGAAATCCTACCAGTGGCTGGACAAAGCTGGACTGAAAGACAGCACAGAGGCACTAATCATGGCAGCACAAGAACAAGCTCTGAGCACAAGATCCATAGAGGCTGGGGTCTATCACACCAGGCAAGACCCCAGGTGCAGGCTGTGTAAAGATGCCCCAGAGACAATCCAGCACATAACAGCAGGGTGCAAGATGCTAGCAGGCAAGGCATACATGGAACGCCATAACCAAGTGGCCGGCATAGTGTACAGGAACATCTGTGTCGAGTATAACCTGGAAGTCCCGAGGTCAAAATGGGAGATGCCCCCAAGGGTGGTGGAGAATGACCGAGCTAAGATCCTGTGGGACTTCCAGATACAGACGGACAAAATGGTGGTGGCTAACCAACCGGACATAGTGGTGGTAGACAAACAGAAGAAGATGGCCGTAGTGATCGATGTAGCGGTTCCGAATGACAGCAATATCAGGAAGAAGGAACACGAGAAGCTGGAGAAATACCAAGGGCTCAGAGAAGAGCTCGAGAGGATGTGGAGGGTGAAGGTAACGGTGGTCCCCGTGGTAATCGGAGCACTAGGTGCGGTGACTCCCAAGCTAGGCGAGTGGCTCCAGCAGATCCCGGGAATAACATCAGAGATCTCTGTCCAGAAGAGCGCAGTCCTGGGAACAGCTAAGATACTGCGCAGGACCCTCAAGCTCCCAGGCCTCTGGTAGAGGACCCGAGCTTGAAGGATAAACCGCCCGCAGGGGCGTGCTGGGTGTTTTTATTTATATATATATATATATATATATATATATACTTTTAAAAAAAAAAAAAATTTATTTAGTAACCCCATACTTAATGCAACAGCGTGTGTTCACATACGCATTCCCAGGCACCTTCTGTTTCTCTATCTCCTTTCAGTGGCTCCCTCGCTCTTTTACTTTCAAGGAAGGGTAATCCCTCTTGTAGTTAATGTGCTGTGACATTTCATGGTACAATAGGATTTGGAAGACACTATGTATTCTCATGGTGCCGGGGTCTGGCTGATAACCTTGCTGTCTGGGTGATTTTGGACTCCAGCAACTCTTGGGCTAGCTTTTATCTCACTTTGGAAATCTAATTCTCAAGGTAGAAATGCAATTCACGGTAACACAGACTGTGAGGTGACGCACCGGGGGTTATTGTAAAACCACAGTAACTGCATGCTGTCATGCATCATCTCAATTTCACAAATTCACTGCTAGTAACATCTGATTCATAGATTTAATGTGGCATCAGCTGCTGTGACAGATTAACGTTTTGCTGAGCGGCAGTGCAAGTGACAGCCAGTGAAATCTTTATACTTATGGAGTGGTGCATGCTGGATACGTACCATGTGCTGTTGGAGCCACTTGCCTTTGAGAAAAGCCTTTAATATTAGACAGTGTAAAAATATTGTATTCTAGGTTGTTTCCTGGAACGTTAGGGATGAGATGAAATGGTTGAGAATTTCCATGTTTTGCTGAGGGACATGAAGGGAGCAGAACATGTAATCATAACCAAGGAAGGAGGGCCTGTTCTCTGCTGCCACTTTTATTGTATTTGAAAACATGGTGCCAGCTATCACTGTCACCTGAAGAGGCATGTGAGATACAGCTCAACTTAGAGGAAAATCAAGTGAGTAGTCCATGGTGAGCTTTGACTTTTACTTGAAGCAAGTTGTGTAACGTGACATCATGTCATAGACCACATCTGTAAAGTCAACCACATTTAAATCTTTGCTCTGTGAGAGTTTTGGGCTTCTTTATATGGACAGTAAAGAAAAGTGCCAACTGCAAACAGTAAAAGAAGAACAATTAGAGAGCAGGACAGGACAAAAGTCTCCAGCTTCCTGTGCTTTTTTGCTGAATTGAGACAGAATGTCTAAATTTTAGGAAGTATCTTGGCGTATGCAATTTGACATGATACAGGCAGCAGGGTTTCGACTTTGGATGAGCTCACGGCCAAAGTTCTTATCATGCCTGCAGAGCTGATGTGAGACGGTTGGATATAAGGATTTTCCCCATCGCCCTTCAGACCAACTGCCTAGACAAAGGCAGTGTTGGAAGGGATGATGTTAAATGTTTTACATGACATTTCATTGTTTTCTTCTTTGTTTGGAGGAAGTTTAAGTGCCATAAATAACAGCATTAGCAACTTAATTCCCCTCAGTTATACCTTCTCAGAATTAAAACAAAACAGCTTTAAACAACCTTTGATTTGGATATGACATAATAATAATAATAAATGTTTATATTATCACTTAGTTATTTAAACTGTAGTGAAGCCTCCGGTCTGAAAAGGCTAATTCGATTCACAGGTTGTCATTTTGATCTACACTAAGACGAGCCTTAAATCATCAAATGAATGACTTTAATCCAAATCATGCAAAAAGGCTCCAACATAGTACAGAACATCTTCTGCTTAAGCTAAATGCAGATTACAGCTGAAGTGAACTGAGTGTTTATCTAGCTAACAGCCATACAAAGGGACTAACGTCTTGTCGCTTTGATTTGCCGTAAGATTTCTTTTGAGAGCGTGACAGCGAGCGTGAGACAGTGAGAAGTGTCACGCCCAGATTGATGAGACGGGCTTGGCAGCCCTGATATTGCTGTTTTGGCTGACTGTGTTATACCTGGAGGGAACTCGCTGCTGCCGCCGCTACACTGTAGCCAATTTAGCTGGAGCACAGCTGCTAAGAGGCTCCCCGAGGTGTGTGTGTGTGTGTGTGTGTGTGTTTCAGGATTAGCCACGGCACCAATTAAAGCCTCACACTGGTTTTTAAAGGATAAATTATTAACAGCAGAAGTGACCCCTCTGGTGGCCTTTCTTTCCTCCTTTGCTGTTCGCATGTCTTTTTTTCTTCCTCCTTTCCTCTCCAGTATTCACACACTTTTATCAGACTTGCTTCCCTTTCGTTTTCTTGTATTTGCCTTTCCTTGCTCTTGTTCTTATTCGCTACATTTCAGTCCTTAAAACTTAGTCTTTGTGCAACCTCTAAAAGATTGGGGCAGGCTTTTTTTTTTTTTTGTCCTGAAATCAAGTGTCCTTAAAGCTGCAATTTTACATCATATGTGTATTCCCCGTACTGAGTTTTTAGGCAGATTGATGCCTTCAGGATACAGCTGGGTAAGATTGTTGCTCTATGCAGCTCTGTTTCATTCTCCTTTTTCTCCCTGTGCTCAATAGCAAAAGCATGTTAGCCGGTAATGGATACTTTTAACCTTTTCCAGGTAATTTGATCAGGCCTTTAAATCAATCCAAACACTGTTATGATTTAATGCGAATACACGACTGCTACTTCTGTTGAGCTTCTGTGTTTTTAAATAAATGGACGAACCATGTCTTTCTGTTGTGAATGCTTTAATCCTGGATTCTGAATTGCAGACGTGAGATGCTGTGCACCATCTCTCACAATAACAAAAGACATGAGACTTGAAATGCTTCACAAGCATAAATGTATTAAACACCACTTCATGTTGCCATTCAGTATTCCAGCTAATGGAATGTCCTGTGGAAAATTCTGCGACATCCCCTCGTCATAGTTGCTCATCATTATCCAGATGTGTTTTGATTTGGCAGTTGACTCTAAAATGTGATTTTCATTTCAACAGTAAAGTGCATTTTTGAATTAGAGTCCCTGGTGTAAAATTATTAAGCTTAACTCACTCCATGGACATCAGATTTTTACTCTGCCTCTGCCTGGCCAGCTGTGTTATGCATTTCCTTTTAAGTCATGGTTTGGGTTCCTGTCCAATCATCCACCTGCAAAATAAAAATATTAATTCTCTGACTCAGTTATGACTTTGTTCTGGTATCAGAATCTTCCCTCTAGATATCGTCAGGTCATCATCTGATCTCACAGAGGGCAGATTTCACTAAATATGTTCCTGTTTCTCACACTCTGATTTCTTCATCCTTCTATCCCACCAATTTTCCCATTCCTCCCACCTCTGTCTTCTCTCATTCCCTGAATATTTGCCCCTCTCAGATTTGATTAAGGAATTTAATTACAGCGAGGGACATAGTGGAGGAAGGCAGGAAGCGGCTAATAAATGTTCGGTGACCCAGAGAGAACAAAAGGTAAAGATAAGTGTATTTAAGTCAGACCTGGGGAATCTGAAGTGGAGGAGCTTATTGAACCTTATGTCAATAGCCAAGACTGCATAGATTTAGTTGTGCATTGATGCTGCATCACTGCTCCTACAGGTAAATCCTGCAGCACCCTTGAAGATTTACATTCACCAACCACTTTATTAGTCACACCAGGCTGGTGCTAGACACCTATTTACTTTCAGAACTGCCTTAATTCTTTATGGCGCAGAATCAACAAGGTGCTGAAGAAATTCCTGAGATTCTCGTGCATATTGAGCAGCTGTATCTCTACTAATTGAAGATTTTACATGTTGTGCATTCAGAGATGTCTTTTTTTGGTATACTAGCGAAGGATGGTTGGGAGAATGACCCAAAATAGGATATGCGGTAAAGAAAGATGCCACTTGCTTAGGTTGTGTTCCCTTTAAAACTTATTCCTTAACAGAAGGTAGTAAAACATAACCTCTTATGTTTACTAGATGATGGTGGAGGGTACCATATTGTGTTGAAGTATGGCTGAGCAGCTAGCTGTACAATGCTGTCTCTAGAAGCACATACTTTGCTGTTTTAAGGGCATAGATGCACTTAAACTGCATGTAGTACACTACAAGTACCTGGATGTTGGCGCTATGTTGGCGCCTTAGCAGACTGGGAGGGACTTCAAAGCACTTTTCAGCCAGCTGGAGAATGTCGTGGCCATGAAAGAAGTAACCATAAAACGGGCACTTAAGCAGGACCCAGGAGACAACAGCCCAAAGTTCACAGATTTTACTGGCACAACAGGTGTCTTCACAAAAGGAATGTTAAACAGGATGTTCATGGGAAGGAGTCTCTGGCAACTTGGGACAGCAATCCTGAGATAGAGGAGATGAGCGTTGGAGACAGTCCAAAGTATGAGTGAGTCCAAAGCTGTGAGCAAAAAGCACATTTAAATTGTGAGGTCTTACTTGGAAGTGATGTGAGGTGAGCTGTGGGAGGAGCCACTGATCAGGGTTTGAGTGGCAGAGGAGGCAGGTAAGTCCAGAGGCTTAGTATTTGACAAAGTTTTCCCAGAGAAGGCAGGCCAGCTCAATAGAAACAGGTGAGTGAAATTGGATTTGTAACTACTATTCAGCCACAGAGGAATCACTGGAGGAGAAACACAAGGGGGTTAGCATGGGAGATACTGAGGTTTTGCTTAGAGCCATAGAGAAGTCTGATTACCGCTCGGTAGGACAACAATCTGGCAGAGACTCTGTGTTGGAGCAGGTGACAGAATAATAGGGGACAGGTGTGCAGGCCGAAGAGCAGGAACATGGAGACCTGCACCCCATCCTCCTCGAAACAGAAAATGTTAGCATTACAGAAAATGACAGATGACCAGTGCAGACTATGACAGAGTGAGATTTGTCAGCAACAATGGTGACTTTAATCGTGACCAGCTATAAAACAGTTGCTTATTATTATTTTTAATCAGGCACTGATAAAATATTGTTTGGTCTTCATGCATATTAAGTTGGCATCATCACTGCAGAAAAAAATATTGTGTGGCTTTTAAGTGTGTTCTACTTACAGTGGCGATTGTTACTGTAAGTGCACACCTCAACGCTCCTCATTTGAGAAAAGACAACCCTGTTAAAGAATTCAGGCTATGGAATTAATGTACACAGTGTATTACAGGTATTTAGGCTTGTTTTTTTTTTTTTGCGTTATGGCAGTACCTGGAAAAATGTCATGTATCCATGTATTGTGGCAGTAAATCGGAATGTCTTAACTTAATTTAAGCAATTTGGGCTAGTGAATCTAAACCTTTTTGTTCTAAAATCCATCTTTACAATTTTGAATATGCGCACAAACCTTTTAAAAAAATTTTGTTTTAATAATGTAGCAAGTTACTATTCTGTTGCCTTGCATTTTTCGATGTACTGTATGTCCCCACCTCTGATGTTGCTGCATTTGGCATTTTAATTGATTCACTAATGAGAGTAGACCACCCCCAACACCCAAGCCTAGACACGCATGTTGGGGAATTACTGAACGGTAATTCTTATCGCACTGTTTCTTATTGTTGTAAGATGATGAACCCAACACACACCAGTCTGTACACTCAGACGCATGCAGATACACATACAGGACTGCACCAAATCCTATCTTTTCAGCTTCTCATTGTTGCTGTGGAGAGACATTATTCTGTCTGCACACTTATTCTATAGTCTCCATTCTTTGACCTGACGCTATATAAGCATTCTGTCTTATTCTTATGCCCTCTTATTCTGATGGTAATTTGACTGCCTGAAAAGACTGGCAGAGGATTGTTCTGTCTCATTCAACAAAATACGGTAAAAAGTCATTCCTGGGATTTAAAAAAAAAAAAAAAAAAAATCCTCTGCGGTGGATTTCCAGGGCTCTGTCGTCGTGTCTGCAGTTGCCTGTCGGCCTCCCGTTCATATGCTAATGAGCCAGAGCTTGATTGTTTCCTCATATTTTAATCTCCTGCATGGTGCTGGAGGGGAGGGGGCAGCAGATAGGAAGAGGGTGGGTATGAGGAAGAAAGATGAGACTGAAGGGAACGAGATGATGGATGAGGAAAACAGGACAGGGCAGAGGATGTTGGAAACTGAGGAATGGAGAGGAGAAAGTTGAAAGGGAAAGATTTTTTTATTTTTTTTGAGACTGCTGACTGAGATGATATATTGAAGGAAAATGTTTGACAAGAACAGTAAAGAGGTGAGGGACGGGGTGGGGGGCAGGATGAGGTTATTAATATGCAAGAAGTAGGCGATAAGATAAAGACGGATAGAATCACTGCAGGATGATAAGCTGCAGATGGAATACACAGTTCACCTTATCAGGAGACATCCAGAGTTTATTAGCGGTGACACAAAAGAGGTACTACTACAGATGGAACTCTGCAATATTTTATATTACTTAATTTTAAACTTCAAGGGGGGTCATTGAAGATCAATGAAACTTCTGCACTTTTTCTTTTTGTAGAAGTCTGTTTTAAACCATTCATGATTCACCAACCCTGTCTGCCACCGCTTTTCATACATACTGCCGGATTGAAACACATTGACCAGGGGGCAATGAGAGGAGGAGCGAGAGAGACTTTCTTGAATAAACTAACGTTGAATTTGCATAAATATACATAATAAAAGAGCTTTGTGCAATGCGCCTCTTCAATATGCATGTTTTTTTTCCTCTTTTTGTAACTTGTATGCTAGAGGTCATGCAATTTAGAAGGAAGAATGTAGAATGAGATTTGTTTTTTTTTGGAGGGGAAATATACTCGGAGAGGTGGAGATAAAATCATCTGGGTGGGTTTTGAAGTATAATGTAGTGGAATGTTTTTGTTGGGTGTCACTCAGGAAGGGTTTTCTTTAGAAAAAGCATACAAGGTCAACCTTTTTTTGTAGTTGGATTTGAAAGTTGCTGTGATTGTGGCAGGCAGCAGAGATGGCACATATGCAAGGATATGGCTTGACCAAGGACTTGAATCTGAGCCAGTGTGTGCACCGCACCTACAGGATGTATTTGGTGGGAAATACAGTACCTGCACTGGTGGAGCCTTTCTTAAAATGAAAACTACTGAAGGAAAATGACAGTATTGCCAAATCTGAGCATACTATATGCTAGCCATTAACCACCAACCAACAAATTTCATTTTTGGAAGCACCTGCTTGGCCAGATATATTTCTTTGGATGTTCTGACACACAGAATTCAAACTACCTTCATTTTAAACAGTCAGAGCAGTATGCACCCATTTTCTGTTACATACAGCAGAAGATCACACAGGTTGGGAAAATGTTCCAACCTCTTTGAGGCATACGCTGTTACATAACTCCATTATTTAGACAACTGCCAATATTGCGGTAATTGTTGTAATATATGCTTTCCAGCATATTTACAGTGCAAGTGCATTCTTATTGATATACAATTCAGGTGCCTGTGTACATGATAAGGTGTGGTTATAACAGCAGGTTTGTTGCTATGGCTACAGCTTGATAAATATACGGTTAAGATCGGCAGCTAAAAATGTTAAGACACTGATTACAGCCAAAGAAACAAAAAACAAAACCCAAAAACATCAGATGCAGGTAGAACTGGGCCATATCATACCGTTCACGGTGATACTGGTATAATGTTGGGCAATGATAAGAAAATGAAATATCGTGATTGAATCTGGGTTAAACGCGCGTGCACAGTGCCTTTGTTTCCGCACATGGCAGAAAAAGCATGGCGGTGACGGAGAATGAGAAGGGTGAAAGCGGATTGTTGAATGAAACTGATGAACCAGAATTGGTTTGTAAAAATGCTGCAACTTCAGTTGTGGAATTGGTTTAGCTTTCGTCCGTCAGATACACACCACAGCACTATTTTTGGTAGCGCATGCTAGCGGACCGTCGTTATTACAGTGTTTTTTGGAAAATACAGCGCACATAAAATCAATCCTTTTTATTTTTCTGAAAATCAAACCTTATAATCCCGTGTGCCTTATGTATGAATTCTGGTTGTGTTTACTGACCTCAAAATGATTTTAAGTGGTACACGGCGCTCGAAAATCTGTCAATGTTTTAGTACGACTTTGCTAAGCCACGAACCCGCACTACTTAATGGATTGTTGGAGCATTACGGCCATCGTAGGCAGGAGCCACGCGGAGTGATACGTACTGCGCTTCAACATAATATTACTGTATTGTGTGTGTATAACCTCTTTTAAGTTTTGTGGATATTATACATGGTTATGCTGAGGATATTTCGGTCAATTTCCACTGGAAATGCCTTTTGCTTAAACTGTCAGCGAGGAATTTGCATTTGCACTGTTAAATTCTTGATGGGTTTTTTGTTTTTTTTTTTGCACTAATAAAGTTGTGGAGTTGTAAAGTATTTTGTCTAGAGTCAATTATATCGTCAGTTATATCGGTATCGCAAATTTTCAAATGTATATCGTGATAAATATTTTTGGTCATATCGCCCTGCTCTAGATGCAGGTCAAAAAAGTCCATCGTCCACACTGATATTCACATGCTATGTTTTGCTTTACCACCAATTGGGCGTATTACTTAACAGCTGGTAACTGTGAGGTGCACAATTGACAAAGAATAGCAGGGATGCTGGCTGTTTAATAGAAAACACATGGGAAGGCTCAAAGATGCTTTTCAACTCTAATTTCTTTGCTGTAATGTAATGGTGCATTACTCTGTGTTTAGGTTACCTTTTTCCAAGTGAATTGCTGTCTGACTTGAGATGCAAATGCATTTAGATAAAGTGCCATATGTTTGTGTTTTTCAACATTTCCCATAACCCTACACACCAACGGTGACTCAGCCTTGGTCTCCAGAACAATAGGTGGGCAGCCTAATACAACTTTGAATCAATCACAGCTTGCCTGTATATGCACAGATAGCCTGAACCACCCCTCCTCGACCCACCCACCCACTACCCTCCCCATGACCTTCTCAAAAACACAGCCGCAGGAATTCGCTGAGAGTTCAGCAACCTACCACAGCCTCTCTCCATCATCTCTTTATCTCCCACCAGGCCTGTGAGCACAAAGTCCAAACTGCATGCCTCCTGGGATGCTTGTGCAACATGTTTATGACAGCCCAAGTGTTGTTGATGCTGCTATTGCTGATGTTAACGAGAGAGGGAGAGGTAAAAGGCTGGAACATGTCGTTCCACTGGGAAGCAACCTTGACGACCTTGATCTTCTAAGGAGACTGAGAGAAGTAGAGAAGGATTCATATGGGAAGGTGGTGGCTGAGGAGACTGGAGAAAGGGAAAAGCTAAAAAAAAAAGATTCTAGAAAGACTAAGTGGCAGCAGATTAAATATAATGATAGATCAACAAAGTATTGAGATTTTTATCATTTAGACAACGAAAACATTTTGATGAAAATATGAGCAATTTTCAAGTCGAATATCCTGCATCTATATATTAAGTAAACAGTCTATATATTAAACACCTTGCTGCAGTTTCCTGCTGCACTTTTGCTTTGGCAGCAAGTTAAATAGGTCAGACTGTTTTGATTGGCTCATGTTCTGTTTTAATTAAAGTGAAACTCTTTGGTGTGACTGACCTCACACTTAGATGTAGTCTGATGAAACTTGCAGACACCCTGGTAAAACCTGAGCATGCCTTTGAACTTAGGAAGCCTTCAATTACAATAACCGTGCTATGGTAGCTCAAAGGGTATGGTTAGGTTTAGTATTACAATTATATATAATGCTAAATATAATGCTTGGTCTGATATGACAGACATTGGCACAATACTGTATGTGTATGGGTGCCACAGCCTGGACCTCTGAACCACGATCTGAAGGTCCACGTGATGACAATGCTATATAGAGCTGTTTAAAATGACAATAGGTTTACAGACTGACAAGATCATTTTGGTGTGGCATACTTTGAGTATTTTAGTATGGCTTTGTCATACAAAGTCAACAGTTTAATTACGTTACATTTACATTGTTCTTGAAGGGGTTTATTTTCAATATAATAGACTTGTGATCAAAATCTTTTTGTATTTGATATTTATGATAAAACATTGGAAATAATTTTACTAAACAGTAAAATAAATGCTACACATGTCCTGTAGCACCAATAATAAAAATCATAAAATAATCTTCAAAAATTTATGGAGTAAAAGGCTCGCAAAATTTCAAAATCCCTGGTAGCCCTTCGGGCCGGCACTCTTCAGTTTTTGGTATCCCAAAATAAATTTAAGTAGCCCGAATAAAAAGAGCAATTTATGTTTTGTTTCCCGTTTTGTTTCCATTACAATATTATACATTAAAGTATAATATTGTAACAGAAACTAAAATTAATCAAAAACTTGTTAAAATACAAATCACAACAACTGAATAAAAATTACAATCATCAACTCAAATACTTGGTTCTCATTGAACAGAAATTTCTATGACCTTGTAAGAACTGTGTAGAACATGAATCAGTCTGTGCCAGATCCTGAATCTGACATTTCCACTGGAGTCACTGGTAAGAGGTAAGTGGAACCAAGATCTAGGCCATTTGCTTTTTGAAGTTTGCAAAGACTGCTAAATTTTGCCAAAGGTAGTTCACTCTTTGCAACATGGTACGCTGTTCTAAACAGCTTTTTCAGGACTTCTTCTGTGTGCTTGGTTCATTTTTAGAATGTTTTTTGCAATTGCTGTTTGTTCTGGGAAAGATATTGCAGACTGAGCAATAATGCATTTCTTGCATTTCTCATGGGTTCTGATGGGGTCTTTCTTAAAATTACTGGTCCCAGTAACAAAGGTGCTTGTCGACTCACAACACACCTGGCAGAACATCATGTTATTTAGCTCGTCATATTCCAGCCACAGAAATTCTTTTGTCCATGAAACCAAAAAAGCTGCGCTTTTTTTGCCTTATAGTCTGATTTGTCATAACTTTTCCGTTTTGTGGTAAGCTTTTCTTTGGCTGCCCCTTCTTCACCCTGACCTGTCTTATTTGGCTGAGCAGAACTAAAATACCTGCTACTGAAATCTCTGCGCAATCAACCTCACATGTTTAAGCTTGCTGTGGGAGATTTCACTTGTCATGTCTGAATAGTAAGCTAATGAGTGATAAGACGATGCCAGAGGAATTGGTGCGCAAATAATCGTCACTCACCAATCAGTGCTGCTGCTCTCTACACAGATTTTGGTAGCCCGACTGGAAAAATCGTTAGCCCCGGGACATCGGGCTAGCGATTTTGCAAGCCCTGGAGTAGATTAAAATGGGTTTCAAAAAGGGCAAATAACAAAAGCCTGCACTTGTTTTTTTTTTTTTTTAACTGCACTATGCACTTCCTAAAGTACATTTAGTAGAACAAAGATAACAGTATAATACCATTCCCTTAAAAGTAAATAGTGCCCAGAGGGTGAGCTGCCTTGGTTTGGGTTTGTGCTCTTGGAGTGCTTCTTGTTTGTACTGTCTTGATCTTGACCACAGTTATCACTTTGACTATTTATCTGCATATTTTCTTCTTAATAAAGCATGTAGACCATCTGTTGAATCAAGGTTGCACCTCATGTAGGGACAAAGGACTGCAGATCTTCTTTTACTAGGAACTCGGCTGCTAATGGAGATAGTTTTATTAAATAACCCTACGGTGTGATTTACCCAGGCGTATCATTTACTCTCCAGACTAATCACAGGCTGGGCTACACCTCTTGCCTACACATTCCTGAGCTTGACACTTGGAAACAAGCAAGTATTCTGTATTGGATATCATTAGGCTTGTCTCCAAGAAGACTATTTATACCTGTGCACAGCATTAGCTGAACTCTCTGCAGTCTTCTCCGCTTCCCCTAACTTACAGTAAATGTGCTATTTTTCTTTTCCTTCATTAAAAACAATGTAAAGCACTCTGTGTAGAGCTTTAATATTCAGCTGCACCCTGAAGCCACATCTTTCAAGGAAACAAAGCCTGGATACAATAGTTTGACAATCAAGTTACATTTATGAATTCCTGAAAAGATGATTTGTTGTCTTTTCAGGCATTCTGACAGAAGCACTGGCCGAGGCTTAATTTAGCTGCTTGTGTAATATCAAAACAAGGACAGTATATTGGGTGCCATGTTTCCATTCGGATGTACTGTATTCATAAGCGCTTCCTTAAACCCTTCCGCTGCTGTGTTTAGAGGCACAGTGAGTAAGAGAGAATCTTAGAACTGGACCCAAAAATAGCTCGCATTCTTTCCTCTGTTTCAGGAAGCATCAAAAGAGGTCAGAACAACCCTCTCTCTCTCTCCCATGTCCGCCTCTTTCCTTTGTCCCATGTATCTTTAGCTTTACCCGTATCCTTTCTTACTTAACACTCTTTATCAGCCTTTCCTCTTCTATAGTTTTTTTTCTGTCTTCCCTCATGTCATCCAAAGTTCACCAGTATGCGATGTTGTGCAATACCTTCACCCACATCTATACTTAGTTTGTTTTTCCCCCCTCCCCTAATGTTGTTGCAGATAAGTTTGGAGATAAGTTTGATCATCACAAAGACACCTCTGCACATACAAGACTTTTCAGTAGCTATTCATTGTTTAGAAGTTAAAGAACTGAGTTTAATGTATTCTGTTTAAATTATTCCTAAAGCAAAACAATAGCGGGAAAGTGGAGATTGGCAGATTTGGGTGGGTGGATGGGAAAAGTCTACAGAGTACAATGAAATAAGTTATTTTGCAGGAATTACTGCCATGACGAGAGTTCAGTAGCTGGAACAAGTAAATATTCCTGCATATTTTTTTTTTCCCTTTTTGAGTAAAATTCAACCTCGATGCAGTTGATTGAGGCATCCTTTCATTACACTTTAAAAAGAAATGCAACAGATTATTGTTATAGTTCTCATTTGCTTTTTCTCTATTTATTTGCTACATGCAAGGACTAGTGTGAAATATCATTGTCATGATGAGCATAAATGAAGATCAATGCTAGCACATCTACTGTCAGACAGTTAGGCACACAAAGGGTAATCATACTCCTGCATCTTCACAAAGCAAGCAAATGTGTTTAATAAAACCATGCAAATATGGAGCAATGTGACTCTAAAGTGTATTAGAAATGTAAATGATACAGAACTTCATTCTTGAAGTCTGCAGTAGAAAGGAATAGAGTAACAGAGCTGAAAGTGGGGTTGATCTCAGCTGGTACGTGACAGAGCTTGGATCTCCTTCACATGGCATGTCAGACTCATTTTCCATTGTGGACCACATACAGCCCACTTTGATGTCCATTTTCCTACATGATAAAGAAATGGGGCTATAGTCAGGGGTGCACATAAGTGGTCCGCAGGTGCGCATTCGCTGTCAAAATAAAAGACGCGCACCGGATAAGAAGTTGCAACGCGTGTTTGCGTACGTTAGATTTTCTGGAGGAGGACAGACATTTGTTTAGAACTCTTAAAAATGTCGAAGAAGCAAGCTCCTTTAAGCAATTACTTTGGTGTTTCTCCACCTCCAAAGAAATGTCAGGAGTCCGAACCGCAAAAGAAACGCGTATTCTCGGAAAAGTGGTTGCAGGAGGTGAGCTGGCTTCAAACAAATAATGAACGCACAGAGATGTGGTGCAGAATATGATGTGAAAATCCCACTCTAGCTGACAAAAACACTGCCTTTTATATGTACACAAACACGCGTTGCAACTTCTTATCTGGTGCACGTCTTTTTATTTTGACAGCGAATGCGCACCTGCGGACCACTTATGTGCACCCCGGCTATAGTAAATTAAAGAGATCTGTCACCGTGACTCTTTGGGACTTAAATTACAGAAATCTGTCATTTTATTACTTTCAGGTAAAACTTGTGAAAATACAATTAAGTCCAAAACTTATGGCCTCATAAGTTTTGGACTTCCGATGGACGGTCAGTGCCTTGAAAAAAGTAACTACTTCATAGTAATTCCTCTGCTTTTGCTCTGAAATGTACACCAGCATCAGTCAGCAGCATGCATGTGCGTCACACTAAAGTAATATTTCGCAGCACGTTTGTGTTTCAGGACTCAGTTGTGCATGAAATCTGCAATAATCCCAGTGACTGTGTTTGCCTTGTGTGACAGTTTGTGTCGCTGCCTCTGAGCCTTTTTCCCAGTGTGAGAACTGCTCCACTGTACTAAGTGTGTCAACAATACCAGCTGAGAGGCAGCCTTCAGTCCACACACAGCAACTGCAGACTAATCCTTAAAAGAGAGAAACTGGATGAAAGCATGGAGGGAGGGAAGCACAGAGGAGGAAGAAATATAGAGCAAGCATATGGGAAAGTGGAAGGATGGAGATGATAAGAGCAAGAGACGGAGCGATGGTGGAGTTGAGCTTGACAGTGAAAGAGGGAGAGAGGAGAGGTGGAAGTGTGAATGCTAGAGAGAGAGAGAGGGAGACGGAACGATTTTAATGTTTCAAAGGATTTCCCTATCACAGTCTCTGACACATTACATACACAGCTCACTATCAGCCCAACCCTGACAGCTGCACAAATTGGCTGAAAGAGGTTCCCTGGGCAAGGCCTTTGATCAGGTTTGTGTGTGTGTTGTGTCAGCAACACGAGGGGAAGGGGAGAGGTTTTGTACATTTGTGCATACCTGGACATCTGCGTAGTGGAGTGAAGAAAGACTCTTTCTGCTCCAGATCAGTGTAATGAAATGAATGTACAAAGATAAGGCTAACTGTGTGCATGTTTGTTAATAGTCTAACAGTCTGGTTTTGCTTCATGAGCTTATATTGTGTTTACCATGCAGTGGTGTGCAGTGTGTTATCTTAAGCGTGTATAGCTTTTACCCCTGTGATATTTCTCCATAAGATTTCAGCCCGGTGTCTTTTATGTGTCTGACACTCCCCATCAACCATGTGTCTGTGTTATCTTTCCAAGGAGGTTGGTAAACAAACCCATTGTTGAAAGGCTCATATCGAGCCGGTCCGCTGCACAGTTCAGGCTTTGAGGCGGTGAGGTTTCCAATATCGTGATTGCAGACACCACATGGGGAAAAAAAGATATGCGCTTCTTTACTTTCCTCTAACAGTGACACATTATACAATAAACTTTTATAAAATGTCCTGAGAAAGCACACTTATGACAGACTTCACGTGAATTGTTGATTCTAATGATTGGTTGTTTAGCTTTGTTTGTCAAAAATGGTGTAAAATGACCATAATTTTAAAAAGTTTGAAATTGTGAAACCATTTGTCTATGACTCAAAAATATAAAGGCAATTATGTCCTGTCAACTAGATTGACTAATTAAGGAATTGATTATATTTAGCACATTTTAGTATATTATATAGTTCTGTTTTGTGTCTGAAGTGGCTGATACAAAGTTGTTGAGCCAGTATCAATATTCTTCTCAGTGAATACTGCTTTAGGAGTAGAGGCTGGAGATATCACGATATTTAAAGAAAATTTGCACTAACGATGCCTCTGATGATGCAGAAAAAATGATAAACGATGTTTTATGTTTGGAGCATGAGAGCAGCAGTAAGTAAATGAAGAGCATTTTCCATCCTCTTCCTGCGAGTTATTGTCATTGATGACACACTACCTAATTCAAAGTGTGACACTATTGAAATGAGGACCGGTAGCAGAAGCATTCTAATTCAACAGGGGCGACATAGCATGAGCCAAATATTAGAGCAAAAGTAGCCCAGCTGCTTTAGTTGAACAATAAACTCTTCAGGACCCTGGTCAATATGGTCACATAGTAAAACTGAAAAATACTTTATACCTGGGAAGCTGTTTAACCAGCTCTGTAAAGTTCTGCTTTTCCAACATTTAACTGTGTCAGTAATTTGCATTCACTGTTTGCCCATCCTGTCATACGGAGTTCAGCTTGCAATGCTTGGTTGGGTCTTTTTTTTTTTTTTTTTTTTTCTAACCTTTGCGTCGCATATCAGTATCTGCTCCATTGTAGCCTTGTTGTACTCGATGTGTTTTTCCCTCAAATGGTGAAACTCGTTGTTTCCACATTACCGGGAACAATTTTCTTGCATATTTTGCAAAGTAGCGTGCTGCTTTGGAGGTGATTTAAAATCGCTTCTGTTTTAGTAGCCAAAAATGATTCTTTCTCTCTGACATGCTTGGAATTGTTTCATTCATTGCACTGGTAAATGTAAATGTGTGGCATTGCTACAGCAACGATATGACATCTTTTTGACATTATCATGTAAAAATTTGTCGGTGGTATTGTGAAAAATGTATGGCGCAGCCCTAAATTGAAGTTATTCAGGAAATAACATCAAACTGCAAATCTCAGAGACACTGGTAATACAGAGTATTATTTGTCCCAGCTGTTAAACTGAAGTATTACCCAGCATAGCCTCTCTTTCACCTCTGCACTTTGTTTGTGTTTGAGCTGAAGTGTACAGGCTCGTTGTTGGCTGCTGGTGTGAGGTGCTGGCCTGTAAATGACATAAGCGCCTTCTCCTTTTACTCCTGCGTGTCTTCCATACATGTGTTGAATCCTGTTAGCGCTGTCTGTCTGAGCTGCTAGCATGCGTCTGAGTGTGTGTTAGGATTTGTGCACCAGCTGAGAGAAAATACAGGTAATGGATTAATATCAGAGCTGGCTCAGACTCCACATTGCTCTGTGGTGACAGCCTGTCATTATCACAAACACCGGCTCACACTCGTGCACGCACACACAAGCTCACACAAGCTTCCTTGCAATTGTGCATACATATCCACACACAACTCCAAATACAGGATTCACCTTAAGTATGTACACGCTTCCTTTCCTTACCTGTCTCTATCCTTTCTCTTCCTGTCTCTCATTTTCTCGTCATTACAGCACACAGTGCTGCTGCGCTGTGATCATCTCAAGCTGCAGCAGCTTCTTGAACTTGTTCTATCCACTTTCCAACAGTGGAACCAACACTGGGACTACACATCTTTGCGGTGTAGCTGTTTTCCTCCAAGGCAGCAGACAGAGTGTTTTGAATGCTGCTGTCATATGGGCCATCAAGCTTGTTTGCTTCCTCCAAACTTAACCTAATAGTTTGCCTAAGGCAGCGGGCAGGCAGGGGTGGGTGTGCCTTCAGTGCCAGGCACTCATTAATCCTTGCACTGCTCTTCTCCCTGCCAGAAATGGTCATCTTATTAAGCCATTTAGTCAGTATTGAGCTGTGTAATTGGACAGTGGAGGCCAATAGGAAATGTTTGAGTAAGTTAAAGGTGATAAAAGGACCTTGCTTGATTTAAATGCTGTACAGCCTGCTCGGTTCACCCATGGCATAAATTTATTAATACAAATTATAGCGGTGTTTGCTTTAAGACTTTCTTGCCTGACAGTGGCTTGATACCTTTGCATTACAAGAGATGTTTTGAATATCTTTCATTTTTCTGGTCTACGTTTGCTTGCATTGTAACTAAGGTTAAACAACCAGAAAGCAATTTGTGCTGCTTTTAATGTTTGCTGATTTGTGCACACACACAAACAAACCTGTTTTTCATGAAAATTATCAATGGTTTGAAACATTTCCTTATCTAAATCACTGTAGAAGTCACTGCACCTTTACACTTCAGTCAGCGCTGAAAGGAAGTCCCTACTGCCTTGTCATTATGTGCAGAACCTTATGTGAAGATTCAGCACAGCACGCTATTGTTATTCGGGCAAGCCCCAGTGGTTGGGTACCATGAACATCACGGACTAATTTCAGATCTCTTGCTTTCCTAATTTTATGTACTTCCTCTAGAATAAAGAGATAATTGGGACAGGAAAAGATGTGGATGTGAGATTGGTAGATGGAATTTAGCTGAGGAGCGGAATCTGCAGTGAAGTACTTTTTTTGTGGTGTTATCAAATACGTGATTCATGTGACACCAAACATAACAGTAAAGACCTAATGTGACGTTTGCCTTTCTGTGTGTTTTTCTGTCTTTGCAGCAGTCCTATGCCCCTCCCCCTCCACCCATGGCTCCACCCAGCCCTGGCAACACAGGAGGAGGAGGTGGTGGTGGAGGTCAGGGAGGAGGGCTAGTGGAGCAACTTAGTAAGACCAACCTGTACATCAGAGGCCTGCCGCCTGCCACCACCGACCAGGACCTCATCAAACTCTGCCAGCCGTGAGTTCTATTTTCTTCTACTGTCCCTGCCTTCGCTCTGCAGATGCATTAAACGTCCTCAATACAGCTGAGTTCAGTTCATTCCTGCTCAGTTCAGTTTAGTTCAGCTTGTGGTAATTAGTGTTGCGTGAGTGTGACAGGAGCTTATAATGGGTATCAACAATTTGCTCTTGACCCCTGTGTTCCTCCTCTCTGCTTCCTCAGAGGAAAAGACACAACCCAGCTGGGCCTAGCCCATCCGCTCCTTTCTGCCCTGCGTCATCTACACACACAAGGATAGATAATCCTCCTGTCCATCGGTGGAGGCTTGAAACTCCTCAGTCACACGAAGATTTACTTCTCACATGGATGACAATATGATGGATCAGTCCACATTCCATGTTAATAGTAATATAAATGAGCTGTGGGAAATTAAATTGCATCAAATTACCAGTTCAATCTAAAATTTGATGACTTGATGCAGCAACTATATTTGATAAACATCTGAATATTTTAGTAATGGCTGTATCTAGAGTGATTTAGAAGATTTCCATTGGAACTGATGAAGGCATATTTTCATTTTTAGCAGCTTTGTTACGTCTGAGCAAACTCTGATCCAGCGTTTATTTTAACCCATTAGGCAGCTGTTTCCTGATCAGATTTTAGATCAGGGTTCTCATCATAGTGCCTAATCAGATTTAGACTAGGTTCAGAAATATACAGAGTTACTGTTTTGAAAAAACGATGAGACTTTTCAACATGATTTTGTTTTTCTAAGCTTCTTTTCCTCTTTTTAAGGGATCCTGTCACATTTGTTAAAAGCTAATTATTATAGACATTTAAAAAATATCAATTTATCTGTAATTGGAATAATAATACTACACAACAGCGGCTGTGATAATACTGTAGTGTACTTTTCCTGATTAATCACTGAATGTAGTAACTTAAGCTGCAAGAGCAGAAACACTTGACAGGTAATAGGGCCGTACTCTGTTAATTTCAGTATCTAGCTTTGTCCTTTTCTATTGTTTCTTTGTGTTAAAAGTTGGTCCTGCGCATTTAATCCCTACATATCCCAAATGTGGCTCAGGTGGTAGAGTGGGTTATCTACAAATAGGGACGTCAGTGGTTCGCTCCCTGGCTCGAGGTTATCCTTGGGCGAGGTACTGAACCCCAAGTTGCCTCTGATGGATCTGTCAGTGAGGATGTGTGCGTGAATGTTAGACAAGGTGCTTTGGTATAGGAGGGAAAAATGCACTTATATGAATGTGTGTGAGATTTGGTGGTTGGTTACAGTAAAAAGCTCTATATTAGTACTGCTGCCATTTTCCATTTAAATTTTGTAAACAATTTAAACCTGCTTTTCTTATTTGCCTTCTAGCTTATGTTGGTCGATAATATCAAATGTAATTAGTGAGTTGTATGTTAATAATTATAGTGATTGCTTGTCTTGAAGCTATGGGCTTTAAATATTTTCAAAAGCAATTTGATTGTATAGATTTTGTGAAACAGAGAAGACGGATAAAAAATAAAATGCAAAGACACGTTCACATATGCACACACTGTATCTTTCCTTTCTGTGTGTCAGCTGCAGTTCAAGCCTGTTGTATTTCAGCTCAGCCCTGGAGGCAGTTCTGGAAAAACGGGGTGAAAAATGGGGGCCAATAAAAGTTTCATTAGAGGCCCAGTCAGTGTGCCAAGTGGCCAGTAACATTTAGGAAAGGTCATGGAGGAGTGGAGGGGTGCGTGTGCTGTTGGGCAGCATCATAGTGTTGGGTTTCTAACTTGCTCCAGCTTTTGGAAATAGAGTGGCAGCTTCCTGTCAGTCACTTACATGATATGCACGCATGCACACACAAACAGGCCTTTCTTTCATGCACAGTTGCAGTGAGTAACAGGAGGACAGTACTTACACTGATGCACATATACAGACATGCACACTCTTTCAATTCAGTGTCATCCATAATTGGTCGCCAACCATGGCTTTTTTTTTTTTTTGATTGTACCAAACCTCCCATCAGCATCACACACACCCTTACCATTCTTTCATCCTCCTCATTTCCTCCTTCCATCCTTTCCTCTCTGTCCGCCCTTCCCTCTCTCCCTCACCCCTGTTTCCCCCTTCTTTCTCTCTCTGTCTCCGTGCCAGTTCTCAGAGTGTCAGTGAAAAGTGCTGTTGTCAGCTGACATTTCCAATCACTCCCCCGGTCGCCAAAACTATGGACACACTTTTAACGTCTGGGGACAGAGCAGAACGTGAGCGGAATCTAAAGTGTAGCACAAGGGCAATTTCTCTCTCTCACTCACTTGCTTTCACTTCCCCCTGTTGTCTTTCTGTCTCTCTCTCACGCTTGATTCCCAGCTGTCTGTCTGCATATCGATCTATAACTTAATCTGTGGTTAAAACCTGCAGTGTAGCTCATGATGATCTTAAAAAAAAAAAAGTGCTTCCTGTTGTGGTTGATGGATATGAAACTTAAACCTTACAAATATCTTTTTGTCCACACATTTCAGAGTTTCCATCTTAAATTTCAGTTTCCGTGATATTACTCATTACATCAGAGTGAAACTCATGGATTAAAAATGTTCAGCTGCTAGAGAAATCTGTTATGGGAGCCATATTGTTCAAACTGTAACCATATTGTAAACACCTGTACCTAGTCATTTTTTTAATGTGATTAAACTAGAGCCTGAGGAATATAGTATTTTTAAGACCTCTAAAAATTCCCTGGAAAGTGACAATTAATCTACCAGCATCTGGAAAGAGATCAGAGTTCCCCTATATTGGAAGTTGGAGTCAGCACTTATAACTTTTTTTTTCAAAGGGTTTTTGTCCAGTTTGCATTTATCAGATTTTAAAACATGATGAGTTGTAAATGTTAAAAAAAATGAAAAGGCAGAGCTGACACCAAGACTTTCACTGGGATGGACAAGGTATCAACACAGGAATGAGTATATCAGAGGGACAACTCGGGTTGAAAGCTTTGGAGATAAAGTTAGAGAGGCAAGCCTGAGATGAACATGGGACATGTGCAGGCTAGAGAAGTGATAGTGGATTTATTTGACAAAGACTGCTTGTGAAGCTGCAATGCTGGAGGAAAAGAAAGACCACAGAAAGTTCATGGATTTAGTGAACAATGATATGCAGGGGGTTTTTATGACAGAGGATGCTTGGGACGGATGATCTGATATCCTCGTGTTGGTGTTGTTCCCACATCATCATAATAAATGTTGTTCCAGGTTCGATATTGCAAGTGACCAATTCAATTCAATTCTTTATTTATTTGTCACATGTAGTTATAGCTGGTACAACATACAGTGAAATGTTTTTTCTGGCTAAAAAAGTACTCCCCCCGACTGTGCAAACATGCTAAAAAGGATTTTACATAAGCTAAGAAAAAAAGGAAAAGAAACAAAAGTTAAAAGTAAAAAAATATATATAAAAAAACAATGTAAAAGTCCATATGTTTGTGCTTATAAATATATATCCATGACGTGCAAGATATTGCACTGTAATGATTTGAATGAGAAGACTATAAAAATATACATATTTACATAGTACAGATGTATATAATAAGGTACGGATAAGGTTCAGAGAAGAAAGATAAAGTGCAAATTATGTACTGTGTGTGAGATTGTCCATCATGTTGTCCGGTTTGTGTTTTGGTTGAGGAGTCTCACAGTTTGTGGGTAAAAACTCCTCCTGAACCTTTCTGTTCTTGTTTTCAGGCTACAGAGGCGCTTCCCTGACCTCAGTGGCCTGAACAGTTTGTGGGCGGGATGGCTAGAATCCCTAATGATCCTGATGGCCCTGGATCTGCACCTTTCAGCATAGATGTCCTGCAGTGCTGGTAGAGATGTTCCCATAGTGCGTTCAGCTGTGCGCACAACCCTCTGCAGGGCTTTCTGTTGCTGTACTGTGCAGTTCCCGTACCACACCATGATGTTGTTGCACAGGATGCTCTCAATGACACCAGTGTAGAATCTCCTCTGTATATTCTTGGAGATCTTAAACCTCTTTAGACGCCTCAGGTGATAGAGGCGCTGTCTGCCTTTACTAATGAGGAAGTCCGTGTGTGTACTCCAAGTGAGGTCCTCGTTGATGTGGACACCGAGGTATTTGAAGTTGGAGACTCTCTCCACAGGGGTTCCATAGATCTGAATTGGGGTGTGAGTTTTCTCACCTCTCTGTTTTCTGAAGTCAATCACCATCTCCTTTGTTTTACTGATGTTCATGGAGAGGTGATTTGCCTCACACCACTTTGCTAGTCCATCCACCTCACTCTGGTAGGCCGTCTCGTCGTTCCCAGAGATGAGTCCCACCACCACTGTGTCGTCAGCAAACTTCACAATGGAATTAGTGGGGTGTCTGGCCGTGCAGTCCGCGGTGTAGAGGGAGTAGAGAAGGGGGCTCAGTACACATCCCTGGGGGGCCCCTATGTTCAATGAGAGTGTATGGGAGTACACATCCCCTATTCTCACTGACTGTGGTCTCGTGGTCAGGAAGCTATAAATCCACCTGCACAAAGATGTACTGAATCCCAGATCTTGGAGCTTACCCGAGAGGGTGTGGGGAACTATGGTGTTGAATGCTGAGCTGTAATCTATAAACAGCATTCTCACATAGTTCCCACATCCCTCATCTAGATGGCTCAGTGTGGTATGCAGGACCTGTGCTACAGCATCTCCGGTAGATCTGTTTGTCCGGTATGCAAACTGCAGTGAGTCGAAGTCGGGAGGAAGGAGGGAACTGATGAAGGGTTTCATGAGCCTCTCAAAACACTTCATCACTACAGATGAAATAAATAAAAAATGCCTGACCAGGATACTGCTGAAATGCAACAAATTCAAATTGCTGGATTGGCAGACAGAGGCAGTTTTTCGCAAGTTAAGTCGATTTTTTTTAAGGTGTTTTTTTCCCCAAAGTCGCAAAAGTATGATGTCACAACAATGTGATTGGTCACTTGCAATGTTAAACCTGGAACAATATTTATTATGATGATATGGGAACAACACCGACACGAGGATATCAGATCGTGCGCTTGGGCCAGCAGGTGATGGAGGCAAACGATCCACTGTTCCATCCCTTAGAGCAGGGATGGGGGAACTCCAGGCTTCAAGGGCCGGTGTCCTGCAGGTTTTAGATGTGTCCTTGATCCAACGCAGCTGATTTAAATGGCTAAATTACCTCCTCAACATGTCTCCAAGTTCTCCAGAGGCCTGGTAATGAACTAATCATTTGATTCAGGTGTGTTGACCCTGGGTGAGATCTAAAACCTGCAGGACACCGGCCCTTGAGTTCCCCCACCCCTGCCTTAGAGTTAGCAGCTGGAAGAGGAAGTGCTTCTTGTGGTACATCGGCAAATGTCAGCTACCAGTGTACAGTGTACAGATAAATTAATCAGGCTCAACCTAAAATGTTTGCAAATGTTCGCCGAGCATTGAAAGGGCTCCTTATATTTTGAAGGTTTTAATTTTTTTATTTAAATTTTTTTATTTCAAGAATTAAACCAAAGCAACTGTAAAAAAATAAATAAAAAATGCCTGACTAATAACCAGCTGTATTACATATATCATGCACCAGTATTGGTCCAGTAAGATCTTCTGCTCTTTTGCTGAGCCTCCATATTGACGTGTCAAAGCAGCAAAATATTGTTATTAAAATGACTATATTCCTTTTCCAGGCTTTTGTGCAGTCTGGCTTTTTTTTTCTTAACCACTTAATGGCACCACAGAATAACTCGTAGTGCTTTATTCAAGACTAAAGAAGTCTGTTGGATGACTTTTTCTTCTTTTTGAGCAAATAATGTTGGATCTGATGCTCTCGAGGCCTTAATGTCTTAGAAATTATTTAAATGTTAAAAATAACCCTCTGCTTGTAAGATCCTAAATTAAATATTGAACTATCTGATCTGAAGCGCTGTGGTTAGGATGAAGTGGAGATGAAACTATATTTAACTCAGATTAGAGTTTGGTCTGACATGGATCACCACACAGCATTATCTAATAAAAGCAAACAAAAAGTTGATAAAAGACATCTCTTTGTTTGTTGCTTATACTAGTGGCTGTTTACTCTGTCATGGACACAAATTACTTTTCTGCTATAATGCCAACTCTTGAATGTGCCACCTAACTGGAGAGCCTGGGAGCTTATGATTTACACTTCATGGAAAGGTCTTTTGGCAGACAAACCTAATGTTTCAGTGACATTAAGCCATCGTCTAAACTCACAGCGCATTGGCTTTTCATCATGGAAACAGTCCAAGACTTTATTTCTTCATAGTGCCTAAAGATGTTAAACTACATATGGGGAATGGATTTGAAGACTTCTGAAGCATTGCTGTCTCGGTCCTCCCTCTGTGTTTGCCTGTGTGAGTCTAACAGGCCGAGAGGGAGGAAAATGAGGGAAATGCGAGAGACAAGACAGCTGTATCGGATCCCCAATTAGGAGCTACCACACACAGAGACCAACCTGCACGTACACTAATGCATGCACAATCGCACACATGCAGACAAACGCACAAGTTCTGACAGAACTCGCACAATTTGCAAACGCAGAGGACGCGTACATATACATAATGTATATAAACACTCTTGGATATCCTGGAGAGATGCAGAAATGATGCACGTTGGTGTGGGTGGGAACTGTGGTTCAGAAGACATCAAACGGTGAGCATCCATAGGCTGACTGTGTTCCACAAGGGAATGAAAACACAGATCTGATGCTGTGAGGGCCCTCTGAGGACTGTCATTAACACTTCACTCACACACAGACAGGGTTGCACACAGATTTTGTCAAGCCTGCCAAAACGGGGTGCGTTGAGTTTCGTATCGACATCCCTCCTTAAATCTCGGCAGTCTAGAAAATGCTGTCAATTTCAGTGGTCTTGGCAAGGATTCGGAGGAGTTTCCATGTGTTGAGGAAGACACATGGCTCATCCTTGAAAGACTGTCATTCTAAAAGTCAGCTCTACCCCCCACCAAACTAACCCAGACTGATGCTACAGAAAGACATTCTTCTCTGGCTTAGCACAGTGTTATTCAGCTTTGTAGCATTTCTATGAAGCCAAAGAAAACAGATTTTAGGTTAGCTCAGTGTCCTCCAGCGGAGATGTGTCTTCCCCTTTGGATTGCATGAACTCTTTGATTTCAACCAAAAGTGACAAAAAACGAAGCAAAATCCGTCCCCTGCTGAGTCATCGGATTTCCGTATGTAGTAGCAAGTCACCATATTCAGCTGACAGCTCCTTCAATAGCACCTTGAATGTTCTGTGCTGTTTAGCTCTGGAGCGGATGCTGTTTATGATCTTCACGACGGGAGTCATTACGTGCTCGAAGCCGATCACCTTTGTGCATAACGCCTGCTGGTGAATGATGCAGTGGTATTGCATGAAGTTTGGGAACTCTGTGTCACCTTTACAGTGAGCGATGAATCCTGTATGTCGGCCGATCATAGCAGGAGCCCCGTCGGTAGTCACTGATACCTGCTTTTCCAACGGTACCTTTTTCTTCGCGAAAACTCCTTCACCGCGTTATAGATGTCAACTCCCTTCGTAGTTGTCTTTAGCGGCAGTAGTGTCAGAAGTTCTTCTTTTGTGGAGAAACCATCAAACACCATCCGGATAAAGACCATCAGCTGTGCTGCACTGCTGCTGTCCACGGACTCGTCACACTGGATGCTAAACCACCTGCACTTTGCCAGATCCTGATCCAACTGATCGGCCAAGTTCCCGGACATAGCCGACACTCTTCTAACGATTGTAGTTGCCCCCAGCTGGACATCGGAGAGAGTGGAGATTATATCGTTTCCATATTTCTCGTCTTTAAGCATAGTTTTTGCAATTATCATCATTGCTTCTTTGAAAACCTCCCCGTCTAAAAATGCCTTCTTTTTCTTAATCATGAAATGTGTAGCTCTAAATGAAGCTTCGGTTGCTTTTTGGGAGGTTTTTTTTGCTCAAACCTGTCTTTAGCTCGCGGGCTTTTTCCACTCGCAGTGTGCTGCCCTTTGGGTAGTTAGCATGGTAGCTTGTGTGACACGTTCGGAAATGTCTCTCCACGTTGTGCTGCTTTGCCGTTGCCACAGTCGCCCCGCAAATGAGACACACCCATGAATCTTTCACAGTGGTAAAAAACTCTTCCTCCCATTCACTGTGACAATGATATGTTTTCTTCTTTTTCTTTTTTCCACCATTTTTTCCTTATCTCTTCACCTTTGCTGGTCTTCACGGCAACTGTTTCCATGGAGACCAGCTAGAGCTCATCTAATATTTAATAATAATTTTTTTTTAATATATTATCTCTAACAAATTGACACCAATGCAATTGTGATTTTAAAAAAAATGGCAAGAAAAAATAAAAATAGATGCAGCTAACTGGTAAGTTGTTATGGTGAGCTATTTTTAGAACAGGCCCGCGGGCGACTCATGTGGTCCTTGCGGGCGACCTGGTGCCCGCGGGCACCGTGTTGGTGACCTCTGGGTCAGAGAAATGGCAACTCCCTTGCCCCAAAAAGCCCAACTAAGAGCTACATCTGACTCCACAGGCCTCAGTTAGTGTGTAAAATGCTAAAATTTGTGACAATACAATTAGGAAAAAGCCTGAACTAGTGTGAAAGGGTTTCCAAGAAAGAGCCTCTTCTCCCTAAAAAGAAAATGACAGCTTAGATTTACAAAGTCGCATCTGAAGAATCCACAAGATTTCTGGAACAAGACTTCTGTCCTTTGGACAAGCAAGACCAATATAGAGATCTGTGGCAAATCAGCACAAAAACCTCATACCAACTGTCAAACACTGTGGAGAAGGGGTGATGATTTGGACTTGTTCTGCAGCCACAGGACCTGGGTATCTTGCAGTCACTGAGTCAACTATCGAGTCCTCTGTATACCAAAGTATTCTAGGGTGAAATCTGAAGCCGTCTTTCTAACAGCAAAAGCTTGGCCCAAATTAGTTCATGCAACAGGGCAATGATCCTGTGCAAAGTAGGAAATCTACAACAGAACAGTTAACAAAGAAAAAAATTAAGATGTTGCAATAGCCCAGTCAGTCCAGACCTCATCCTGACTGAAAAAAGAGAGCTGTGCATAAACAAATGTCCACAGACCTCAATGAACTGAAGAGACTGAAACAGTCATACAGAAAATGTATTTTGTTTCTCTTTCCAAAGTATTTTGTTAAAGGACTCTGTGTAATAAGCCTTGTGGTGGTGTTCATCTGAGGGTTGTCTGAAACCTTAGAATTAATAAGGGTATGTTTTTTCTTTTGGCTCACCGTGACTTTTCAGGGATTTAACTCAAACTTCTAGCCTGTAACCTGTCAATACAAATTTACTTTAAAATACAGTTAAAATACAGAAAGAACAGAATAATTGACAATGAAAATAATAGGTGTAACCCTCCATTTGGTGCTTAGGAAATAGAGAAAATAATCTAATTTCTTCTAATGAAAGTTACACATGTAGCCGTAGGTTATACCAATTTTTTTTTTTTTGCTTCCTGGAGAATTACTTTAAATTAGAAGTAAAATTACATCCCCAGATATTTTTCAGAACAAATTTCTCTATTTTTTAGGCACAATGGAAAGTAATTGATAAGGAAGTGCTGACCTTTCCTTTCTGGCTCCTTGTAGTCTTTTATTGGTATGTTTTAAGTATTTCAGTAGTTTTTATGGCTCTCTTACGTGTCATTGCTATTGATTGAAGTGTAGGTCGATGTTATTTGACTCCAGGTTTCTGTTGGAATCAACCAAAATGTTCCAGTTGGGACTTGAAGAGGACATTCTGCACTTTCCTCTCCTCTTATTCCATGATCTAAAATTTCCTCACTTAACCATCTGATCTGTTATCAATACTTTTTTCCATTTCTTCTGCACAATAGTAGATTGTTGTAGCTGTCTGGATAAAATGAAATGTTGCCATTGAATCACAGATTTGGATGGTGCATTGTTGTTGTAATAGGACATTTCCCTAAGGCCATGGCGTCATCCTCTCTCTTCTCCTCTCCTCTCGCTAACCTGCGTAACTACAGAGGGAACAGGTGGACATACAGTCTGACAATAATGTACCCAAACATGGAAACATGTTTTTTGTTTTCCTCTTTTTGAAATTAGACCAGTGCGACCATTTTTTATTTTTTATTTTTATTTTTTTCCCTCTTCAAGATTCATAGTGTAACTACCCAGGCACCCCCATCCCCCCACACCCCCGCTGTCCAGAGTCTGGATATGTTTCAGTCTTCTGCTGGGAAAAACAAGTTGGCAAAACACGTGGATGATGTATGAGATGTTTGACATGGATTCAAACTTCCACAAACATACTCTGTCACACACGTAATTACACCTACACAAGTATTTGCATGCTCAAGTGTTCGGTCACATGCACTTGAGTCATGCTGATGTAGAAGTCACTGAGAGTTGGTCTTGCTATTGCCAGATGGTGTGTGTAGTGTGTGTGTGATTACTGCTTTGGTGTAGGTTTTTTCTTTTCTTTTTGATCTGTGCCGTTGCGTATACGTGTGGGCGATTAGCCTTGTTTTCTTCAGAGTGTTTTTCACGTCTGCAGCCGTTGGCTGGCTCCACCAGCCGCAGGCCAAAGACCTTATTTACCACCAGCTATGACTTTTGGGAAAGAAATGGTATCAGCCAAACAGATTTGATTTCAGCCCATCACAATCAGCGGGTTTGTAAATACCATTCAGATATAGATTTAAATTGCAGGAATGAAAATGTGTGAAAACTGAGTGTTGTTCAAATGTTTGATTTTTGACAAAAACAGTGATTTTTCTCTCTGCCAATTGCGAGATCATACGCTGCTCATCTGTCATGTTAGGTGTGATAGCAGTCCTTTAAAGCCTTTTTTCCTGTCCCAATAGAGTTTGATATGAGGCTGTCAGGCGAGCTAGACTCGGTTCTCTTCTTCTTAATGACAGAGTTGGCTGACAGAGACTCTCCTGATGCTGACAACTAAATGATCTCTTCTTTATTAAACACCTCTTACTATCTCTCCATCTCCCCCGGACTATCTCACTTCCTGCTCGCCTTGAGTATCTTTTTATCTTTTGACTGACTGCTCTCCCTCTCCTTGTCTATTTCACATTCCTTAGTCTCTCCAACCCTTCCGCTGCTTTTCTCACCTCCTTTGCTAGTAGGAAGCTTCTGCATTGTTTTCTCATTGAGTTGTTTTTGCTTCTACCTTCATTGTTTCCCTTTTTTTTTCTTTTCTTCCCATCTCTCAAACAGAAGAGGGAATATACTTCCATCCTTTACCTGGGGCTATCAGCCAGTCTGCTAGCCAGTCAGCGAGCTTGTCGGGCAGAGTGTCAATCTGTTTGATAGTCACTCAGCCAGCCAGTCAGTCATTGTGCACCAGTGTGAAAACATTAATTAAAAGTCTCATCCACAAAGCCAGGCAGTGATCCAGGCTGATCTCAACAATTCAAGCTTTCTGTCTTCGTCTTTTTCTGACTCTACCTTCCTTTCTGTCTCTGTTATCCTCTCTCTTCATACCTTCTCAGCCTCTTTCTGGGTTTTGTCTGTTTCTTTCTCCTCTTTCCTTGAGCACTAAAAGACTGGTCTGATAAGAAACATTATTAACTTCTTTCTGAGAACCCAAGAACAGAAAGCTCGAGAATAGAAGTGGGATGTGGGGGGAAAATAAGGAAGTAGACAAAGAGAGAGGCAGAGGTGTCAAACATAAGAGAGTAAGGTGGTGAATCGGACAGGAGACATTAAAAGTTGGTAGAGGGAGCAGATGGAGGGACGGACTTTTTGTTCCTCCATCTGCTGGATGGAGGTTGTGTGTCTATCTTGTTAATAATTCTGACGCAAGTCATCCTGTGGTGACCATTTCGTGTACATATTTTGTGGTAGTCCATCACTGCGTTGTTTCCTTTGACTGGACCAAACTTATGACTCAACGATAGACCAGAATTATAACCCTGCAGCTCTGCCTGCAGCACAGCTAAATATTTACCCAAGACTCAAATAACTAATATTGATCCAGATGTTAAAAATGGGCCAGCAGCAAATCAGAATGTTACATTGTTGTTGTTTTTGTTTTGCAGATATGGGAAAATTGTCTCTACAAAGGCCATCTTGGACAAAAACACCAATCAGTGCAAAGGTGAGTGAGTTTCATTCTACTTGTTTCTGCAAGGATGCAGTATCTGCACTCTACTTCACAACCTCAGGTCTTGATTTGATATTTAAGTCTTTTTATTTATAGAGACCATTTCCTTTACTTAAACACCGACAGTGTAAGTCCATGTGTTGGAGAACACACGGCCGCTGACTATAAAGGCCATGTTATCCTTTAATCTATCGTAATAATGCACTTCTAGAGAATCTCTATTTTGCTTAACTTCACCGTGATGATGATTTCAGGATTGCTCTCTAATGATACTCAGAGTTGAGCGCATTTTGAAAGCAAGCTGTTGGTATTGTTGTCGTATGGAAAATCAGGATGGGGAACACCAGACAATAGACACAATATGTTTCAAATCGTCTCTGCGGTAAACGGGGCTCACTCAAGTGTCCTCTGATGAGGGTCTGCTTGATTGTTAGAGTGGTCTGAACAAAGCACTAATCAATATGATTGTAGTCGTCTGTTTTGAAGAGGCACACAAGAGCGTGCGTTCAGAATGATTGCTGCTCATCTGTCAGAGCTGTACTCAAAGGTATCCTGACACGGTTTAGGACAACAGCACAAAGGTCCTGTAATCACAGTTTCAGGTTGGACGGTGTGAGTGAAGGAAAACCCAGACTGATTGGTTCTGATAGGAGAAATGTTAATGTGAATTTTAAGTCTTCATCTGTGCTGATTACTTAGGATAAAATATTTTGATTCCACTCCTGCTTGTCTTAACATAATAATGGGAAAACCAAATCTCAGTAAGGCTCCTCTGGAAAGTCTTTTACTTCGCTCATTATCTTGAATCTTTCTAATTGGCTAGTTATGTAAATCTTAAACTTCATCTTGCTGCTACCTGCTTCACCATCACATAATCAAATATGGCTTGGGAGTCTTGAGCGCATATTAAAATGCCTTTCCTGACTGCTTTACAGCACAGCCAAAGGAAGGGAAGAAAATTCTATAAGTCCAGTGATAGTTATCAGTTATTCTTTCTCGACTCATTAATTTTTGTCATTGGTGTTTTGTGAAATGAGTTTTTCAAAACCTGTTTCAGTATGGCCTCCAGTTCATAATTGTGATGTCTGCCAATTATGTCTTCGTGTTCATGCTTCTTTATAGTATGGAAAAGTTATCATTTTTGATCGTACTGCACGAGTGCTTACAAATTAAATGGAAAACGAACGTAATTTCTGCTTTCAATTATATTTCCTGGATATGGGTGATGATATGGTTTCATTGTTCACCAATCCCAGGCAAACACAGTTTATTTGAAAGTCTAAAGCTTATTAGTGTTTACCAGTGCTGTACTTTTGTATAAAAATGCTGTTAGGAGCACGTCAGTGAGCCACGATATTGGGTGAGATCTCTCTAATGGATGCTGACACTCTGTTTCCAACCTGTGCACATCTGGTGCTCAAATACATCGGCTATGTATCAATCCATGGTAGAAAGTAGTCCACAATATAGATTTACACCTATTATAAAAACATTGTGGAAAAGCTGTTTCGGCTAATACAATATGTTTGTGACTTGGGTTTTAAACAACCACATGGGAAGATAAAAAATGATTAAATGAACAGTTATGTATTGACTTTTCTTTGCAATAAATAAAATAAAAGACTAAGATTAATGCCACATGGTGTCAATTTTGACTCATTGGCACTTCATTAAATATACCTGTGCATCTGCTAATCAACTCGTATCCAATCGGTCAATCACATGGCAGCACCTCTATGCATTTATGCATGTAGACGTGGTCAAAACAATCTGCTGAAATTGGACCCAAAGATGCTTTACGAAGAAAAGGGAGAAACGTGATTTAAGTGTCGTGTTGTTGTTCAGACAGGTTTTCTAGGAATTTCCATTCAGTTGTCTTTAAGGTTTCTAGCAAGCAGTCTAAAAGAGAGAAAATAGCCAGATATTGAGCTAATAGACAGGCAGCCTAAACCTAAAACAACACATTGAATGTTAAAGCAGATGTGCAAGAAGACCACACTACCCATATGGAAAAGAAATAGTAAAAACATATATGATTTACTCATGTATAAATCATATAAGCCTTACATGATTTACTCATGAAAGTGGCCACTTTCTCATTACTTTCATATATATTTTTTAGTAAGTATACAAAACATACAAGTTTCATTATATGATTTTTCAAGGGATTTTATATGTGTTTTCACTCTTGTATGCTTTTCATACAAGTTTCATACAAGACAGATAAAAACTTTATAAGATTTATATATATCTTTTCCATATGGGTATGCACCACTCCTGTCAGGAAAGAACAGAAACTCGGGTTACATTTTAAACAAATAGAAGATTGGAAAGATGTTGCCTGAATACTCTCGATTTCTGCTTTGACATTTAGGGGATGTGGTCAGAATTTGGCATAAACAACATGAAAGCATGGATCCATTCTGCCTCGTATCAACCGTTCAGATTAGTTGTTGGTGGTGTGATGGAGTTGAAGATATCTTCTTGGCACACGTTGGGCACCTTAGTACCAAGTGACAGTCATTTCAGTGCCACAGTCTACCGGAGTATTGTTGCTGACTATGCCCCATTCCTTTATGACCACAATATACCCATCTGCTGATGGATGCTTCCCGCTGGGTAATGTGATATGTCACAAAGCTCAAATCATCTCAAACTGGTTTCTTGAAGATGGCAATGACTTCATTGTGCTCAAATGGCCTCCACAGTCACCAGATCTCAATCCAATAGAGCAGCTTTGGGATGTGATGGAGTGGGAGATTTGTATCATGGATGTGCAGCCAACCAATCTGCAGCAACTGTGTGGGGCTATCACATCTCTGTAGAATATTTCCAGCACATTGTTGAATCTGTCCCAGTGAAGAATGGATGCATTTATAAAGGCAAACTGGCCTTCCCACTACTAATAAGGTGTACCTAATGAAGTGGCTGAGGTTGGACCCTATTACTATGTGGGTTTTATATTTAGAGTCCAGAATTTGTAACTGCACAGACTTTTATTTCTCTTCTGGGTTCAATTTCAAGTCAGATAAAAAGTTTAGTGAATAAAATTTTATTCTAATAAGAATAAAAGTCAGACTGTGACTTAACAGTCTGCAAGCTGTTCGATTTTTTGCAACGTCAGTTAATGGCTTCAGACCAAAGAAGACAAATTGACAGCTTGTTTTAATCACATTCACTCACATTTTGTTTGGCACTGTTGACTAATCAATCCAGAGAAAAGTTCACGCAGCTCGTTGCCTGTAATAGTCAGCATGGGAGGTAAGAGCAGACACGAAGCTGGTGTCTTTGTTCCTTGTAAAAAATGAATAAATAAAAATTACATTTGAAAACTTGCCACCCTGTCCTAGTTATATTGCAGACATGACTAGGGAAACTAAACATGAGAGAAACTTTTTTCAGAATGCAATCGCTGTACAACAAGCTATGAACTGATGCACAATATTTAATGCACAGTCTACCATAATACACTAGCTGCAGCAGCATAGGCGATTACAGGCTGTGGCTCTCATCAGCAATTTCGCTGCTTGTGATGTAGACTTCATACATCTTTTAGCCAGTTGTTAACTCACAATGAAGGAGTTTCATTATCAGTCGGCCATTAGAGTGCCTTACAACCGGATAAGTGTTGGTTTGATTGCAAAGGCATTCAGTAGGGACAAGATAAGTGCTTAGCGTGACTAAGAGAGTACAAATTGGCACAGAGAGCTCTCTTGGAAAGGGAGGGATGGATGGGTGGAGGCACAGAGAGGTGGAGGGACGGGGTAAAAATAAACTGGGGCTGACAGAAAAGGAAGGAGACCCTTTGAAACTGATGATTTAGCAGACAGCCTTTTCTTTTCAGGAAGACTATGCAGAGAGCCAGAAAGCATGAAAAATGTAGTCAAAGAGACAGGTACATAAATAAAGCCATCTTCCCCTGCAGTCCGTGGAGACGCACAGTTCGATTGGTTTGCATACTTTTGCTGTCATGCGGGAACCATGTGATCTCAGTTTCTGTGATGTTTTTCTTGGTCTTTATCCCTGAAAAATTGATGTTTCGTCTTCAGGGCAATGTAAATATATTGTTTGATGCCATGAAATGAGATGCACTGTTTTTAGAATTACTGTTTAATTAAGTAAACAAAGAAAATAAAAGTTTTACTTTATTCTCTGAAATAAAAGTATTATGTTTGTAGAGTCCTATGCTTTGTTGGGAGCTCGGTGTTAAATACACTGGCAGTTTTGTTGTTAGCGGGATCTCTGAGGGAGGGAGAGTGTATGCTGCACAGGATAGAGGAAGGGAGAGGAAACCACTAGATTGTAAAGGACTTCCATTTCCTAAAGCAAGCACCCTCCCTCTCACTGTCTCTGTGTCTCCAGTAGAATCCCCCCCTCCCTTAAAATTCAGTCTGCCTGTGCCTCTCGCTTGCCCTCTGTTCCCATCTCACTGCAACCCCCAAATTCCTCCATTGCTTCGTCTCTTTCTTTGAGTTCCTTGTGTTTCCTTGTGTACTCGGGCCATTAGAATATGCTAACCAAGGCCAGGAGCTCAGGAGATTGGATTGAATCTAGTGGTGTTTGTGTGTTCATGCTCATATTTATCTGTCCTTCCATCGGTGTCTATGAATCATTTGTGCATGTTTGTGTGCACTTTATCACTTTTTGTATTATCACAAGTGGAATATTTGTTGGAGTGACCACAGAGGAGAGGGTCAAGTGCACAAACATGAATGATTAAATGTTTTAGATTTTCAATTTTTGTTATGTAGACTTATAACATGTGTTCAATCACATTCACATTTTGTTTGAATAGAAAGCACACAGTCTTTCAGTTAAGATTTGGCATCTCAGGACATAGTAAAAATAACATGGTCCTTACACCCTGTAATTATTTAACAAAAACCTAAACCAAAATGCTGCTTTCATTAAGAGAAACTAAGACTAAACAATCATTTGGAATTGATCATGTGATCATCAGTAAGTGAGAGCACACCTATAAAAGTAGTTTGCTGGTCTGGAGCATTCAGATCTGTATGTGTGTGTGTGTGTGTGCGTGTGCGCGTGCGTGCGTGCGCAGTGCCAGCAATCTGGGAATTATCCAGACAATTTGACATCCATTAATCTTCAGTGAGAAAAATTTACAAGTGGAAAATATTCAACAGAGTCACCAATCTTCCTAGGAGTGGACCTGCCGAATGCACCCCTATTCACCTCAGACTGTGCAATTCTGATAGAAACTGCAAAAAACCCAAGAGCTGCATCTCAGTCTCTACAGGCCTCAGTTAGCATGTTAAAGTCAAAGTGGAGACCTTTGGCCATAATAATTTGTTTGGGCAAAAATCAAGAACATCATATGACTACTAACGCCTCATACCAGCTGTCAAGCACAGTGGTGGTGATTTGGGTTTGTTTTGCAGCCACTGTGTCAACCATAAACATTTGTATAACAAAATATTCAAGATATTAATGTGAGGTCAAATGTCCAACAGCTTAAGCTTGTTCCAAATTGGGTCATACAAAAGACACCAACAAATCTACAACAGAATATCTGAAAAAGAAAAGGTTTTTCCGTGGAGAAGTGGAAGTCCAGACCTCAACCTGAAACTGTATTCCTCCAGAAATATGCAAGAGACTAGTACAGAAAAGGATTACTTCAAGTTAGTCAAGTAACTGTTATTCTACCAGAGTCATTTTTACTTAGGTTATTACTTAGGTAACAACACAGTTTAATATGTTAAACCTGCTATGTAAAAACCTTAGAATTGAGATGCTCTTTTTGGGGGGTGGGGGGGGGGGTACTTTCTTTTTACCATGACTGTATTGTATGATTTACAAATTACAAAGTGGACAGAAGTTTGTTGTATTCACCAGCAGAACTGTCCATCAGCTTGAAAGGCAGGCATATGCTCGTCAATTCAACAAGCGTCCAGGCTTCTGAAGTGTCCTTGAGGAAGACAATGAATCCCTACCAGCTTCTAGGGTGCACTCTGTCACTGATACTTGACCTCAGACCTCGCTGGAGAGAAGGCCAAATAGATGTTCAGAAAACAGAACTCTCCTTGAGTGATGAATAGATTCAAAACAAATGGCACATTCTCTTCAAGGCTGATGTTTTGTCAAACCTAACCAGTCAGTGAGATGAGCACTTTGAGGAAAAAAAAAAACTGTCTCCATCATTCTTGCTTAAAGGAGAGTGAATGGTGCCAGGGCTGAGCAACACACACCTGTGCTAGGAGAATAAAATGCACACTAATTCCCTGAGGTCTTTAGATGTAAGGACCAACTTAAATGTGCAAGGCAGAGCAAGATTACACGCCAACAGCTACAACTCAGTATTTTATTTACAGAGCGCGTACAAGGCTCCTGAGACACACTCTTGTGCTACTTTAGCACAAGAACGTGTTGGATATGAGCCTCTGATCAGTAAGTCACTGTAAACAGAACGGCTTCAAGGAGTGACTGTTGGTTACATTACAGATCAGTCTGGTAAATATGATTACACCCAAGTTGCTTTCTTTTAACTCTGTTTAATGTTACTACCATAACTTTACTTAATATACTAGTTCATAATACAGATTATATATAAAAGATAATATATAGGTTAAGAAATCAAATGTAAATCATCATATTAATGCAAGAAACAGGAATTAGATGTAATCATTAACACCAGCTTAATTGGCACTAAAAACACAATTTTTCTTATGTATGATAACTTATTCTTTTTTCTCAGTTTTTCACAGGGTTTGCTGCAATGATTCTGTAAATTATGTGACACAAATAGTAACATTTTTTTTTTAATATATTATCGCAGATGGGTCCAAAAGGCTTTTAAGACCACACTTTACTAATAGTGGGTTTTTATATAGATCTGGTATACTGTGGAGCTACCTGCTGCTGTGATAATAGACAAACCTAATGAATTTCATTTTTAATTATTACACAAATGAGATTTTTTTTTAAAAAGATCTCGATAACTGCGCTACAATAAATGAATTCAATTTGAAGGAGTCGTGTTTCCATGATTTTATCAGGCCTCGATATGCGTGAGTGTTCAGGCAGGTGTTTGTCTTTCTGGACACATTTTGTCAGCACAAAAGCATCACAGTCATGGACGTGCGGTTAACGTCACAGTGAAGGCTTAAAGTAAAGATGTTGTATAATAACTCACTGGTGTTCAGATCTAAGTTAATCAGAAAACTAGTGAGTGAAATCATTTTACACACAGCTCTGATTTACAAATGTTGTCATTTCTGCCCATTGAAGCTCCAGTTATATCAACACAGCTGTGCTATGCTGATGACGCTGAAGATGTGCTGTCGAACAAAGGGTCTCAGATTTGGATTAGTGGTGACTGACTTAACCAGTTTCACATCTGCTTTGGGTTTCCTCCCCCCACTAATTAAATGGACACTCCAAAATTAAGCAGCACCCATTATAGTTAGTGTGAGAACTGATATGGAACTTTTCAACATTCCCTGGAATAAAATGAAAGCATCCCTAATGCACAGCTGACAAATACTGTGTGCGCAATCTCAATTAGTGGAACTGTTTCAGAGTGGCACTAATTAAATAAATATAGATTTAAAAAGCAGTCAGTACTGCTGTAGGTAGCGTGGATATTTGCATGCTTGCATATATTGTGTATCCATCTGTGTTTGCCACAGAGGCTAATGTGTGCACATCACGTGTGTGTTCCACAGGAAGAACTTGAATGTGTGTTTGTGTAACCCTATTTAGGCTAAATTATGAGTTTCTCATTAGCAACAGTATAAATATTTGTGTGTGCAGTGCAGATCTTGCTGTGAAAGCAGCTTGCTGCCTTTGAACAATAAAATATCATCTGCTTATCAGCAAAATGGAGCGCATTTCCAAACCCTGGAACAGACAGACAGACAACAACAGATGTTAGGGATGAGGCGTATGCGTGTTTCCAGCGTTCTTATCATGTTTACACTTAGGATTGTGGTAAGTGAGGCTTTTGACATGTGGATCATTTAACTGTGTTAACATGCAGCCCACTCCATACCACAGCTGGAATTTCAAGGCTTTTGTGCTTTTTTTTTTTTCCCCCCCCTTTTCCCCCCCTCTTCATGCATGTTTCATACAGATATACAGTCAAAATCACTCACACAAGCATTTTACAGTTTTCTTCACATATGCCTCACGCAATTGCATCCAAGCTGTCTGACACACTGCAGACAGAAGTCTTTCTTTCCTTTTCCATTTTTTTTTTTTTTTTTTTGACATCTCACTTAACTCGGCCCCATACCCAGTAAAAGAAAATTAGATTATTTTGTGTGCTCCTTCATTAGTCAATCTAGATTCACAGAGCTTCAAATTAAATGGATATCATTGTACATTTTACTTTTAACTTATTAATTTGACTTGAGCAAAGGTAACTTCAGCTGTTGCAAATGCTGCAGTAATTGTATGTTGCATGAGTTTTTGTCTTTTATATATACTGCAGAGACATTCAACACTGATCATTACTTAAGAATATATGTATGTATCTCTAGTGTTTTGTTTGAGAAGTCAGATACAATACAATGGAAGTAATTAGAAATACCAGCTTTTTTTAAAGATAATTCTGATTTCTGAATCATGGGGTTACTTAACCTTTTCTTATTTCTTATTCTATTCTTTCTTTCTTATTCTATATGTTAAATTTGACCTTTTAAATACAGTTTTTCTTTTTTGTTTTTTTGCATATTCAAATTTCCTTTCTGAGAAATGTAACTGACAGCATACACATACAATACACTTTTCTTCAATGTAGAATTTTACTTTCATTATAAAAAATTATTAAACCTGACAATTTCTCCCAAACTGCAGTAAGTTACAGGATCCTCTCTCAACTGAAAATGTAGTAACTGTACACCCAATGTTGCTTGGCATATTTTAGCTTATCAAACAAAAACTGATGCAACAGATTTTATATAACATAACAAATGTCAGTTATTTGCTGGACAGTAGCTTTTTGGTTGATTTTTCATTTATAACCTGTGATCTATAATCTACTTCATAGTCAGTAACAACCCTTGTTGCACATTGTTTTTGATTTCTTTTCTGTGAGTTTCAATATTGACTTTTAGGGGCAGGGGAAAATCTATTAATTATCAAGCTATTTTGCATGGCAATACAGTGTAAATACCAGGAGACAAATAAATTTCTGTTAAATATGAATTTCTGTCTACATAGACAACAACAGATATGCGATTCTCATTCTCAGTTTATCACAGGTAATTGATATATTATCAGAAACCCATTGCATTTTTTTTGCCAACTTGACCCCATTCAATTACAGACTGATATCAGACCCATAGCAGACTGTCTGTCTTATGGCAACGTATAAGGCGTGCTTTTAAAACAGTGTTGGTTCAGTGCTTGACAATCTAAAATGAGACAAACTGAAATGAGATCTTTATCTTCTTGGATAAAACAGATACTAACAAAGTTAAACTTTGGGGCACTGTGATAAACGTATGATACTATAATACTCAGCATATCAAGAACTGTTAAAAATCACAATAACATTGGATTGTGAGTGAAGTATTGCAGTAAGGTATCGTGAGATGCCCGGTGCTTCCCTCCTTTGAGGTGGATCAGCTAAACCTAAGTGACACTGGGTCATATAACAGGACAGTGGCAAATGTACAACAGAATGACTGAAAAAGAAAAGAGCCGAGGTGATGCAATGGCCTAGTCAAAGTCCAGACCTCAGCCTGGTTGAAATGCTGTGGCAGGACCTTAAAACAGTTGTGGACCACAGTGAAATGAAAGACACTGTAAAGAACACTGGACCAAAATTCCTCCACAGAGATGTGAGAGACTGATGGTGATATAGAAACTGTTTGCTTCAAATTGTTGCTGTGAAAGGTACTGAAGAACTTGGTTTTTCACAGACCTGCACAGAGCGCTGTTGAAGTTTTCTTTTTCACATAACTAATCTACAGAGACTGTACAGTGAGCAGCTTTTAGTAGTGTATTTCAGTGCTGTGTTGCACTGAAATACACTAAAAATCATTACAAAAACATGGATCATAAACATGGTATAGTTATTGTTGTATCACCAGTTTTCTTCTGTGCAAAAATGCATTCAAAGGGAGAACTAGCAGCTTTCATTAAATACGTGACCTGACTATATTTCGACATATTTATTGCATTAATGCAATGAAAACACAGCCTCAGGTCTGTGATAGAAATCAGTAGTGAGCTTCCTCAGCACTATTCAGAACTTTACCCATTCCTGATTATTTTTTTATCATTTTTTTCTTTCCTCCTTACCATCCTCCATCTTCCTGACACTTTCTGCATCTGTGTTACTTCTGTTGTGTGTACAGGGTATGGTTTTGTGGACTTCGACAGCCCTGCAGCAGCTCAGAAGGCTGTGGCCTCGCTCAAAGCCAGCGGAGTCCAGGCACAGATGGCAAAGGTAAGCTCCGTCACACGCTCCAGTCTGTGGTCTGATTAACTTGGCGGTGTTGGTGTTGATGAGGTGGTGTTGTAACTCCTGAAGAAAACGGATTATAATAGATGGTGAGATTACTTTTTTAATAGCTTGCGATGACATAAATGAGATGATCAAAACTTTTGCCGTGACCGCTTGGTTTACACGCGAGTAATACTTTTGGGTTGACTCGAGACTGACAGGTGCAGGTTTGCTTGAGTCGGTTTGAGATTACTGATCGAATTAGTCCTGGAGTTAATTTTTTCATGGCAAGCAAACAAAATGACGCAGATTAAGGCTTGACTGCCTTCCTACATTCCCACAATCTTTCTTTGCTTTTTGGTCTTATGTGGCCCTTTAGTAATGCTCTGTTTTATTTTCAAAAACGTGTGTGAAAGACAGATGAGATTAGAGAAAGTGGGTGTTTGTTAAATTTATATCCTTATGTTAGTATATCTTATAAGACTGCATAGTAGCAGGGAACACGCCTATCTTTCTTTTCTCTTAAGGAAAGCATGCAGGTTAATCTGCAGTGTGCGCATGTGTGCATGTTAGAGGACAACAATGCTGTGACGAAACTTGGACCTAACCAGCACAATCACATTATCCTGCCTGAGAGAAAGACAGAGAGACAGTGAATAGCCTGTCTTGTTTTCAGATTCATTAAAGCTGTATTGCTGCATACTTCCTTTTCTAAATGAGAGAGGAGTGCAATTAAAAATAGGCCAGTCTTCAGGCACCAAGAGCATCCCATTGAATTAAACAGCAGCAAGCCTTTGAGCCACCTTTGCCTTGCTCTTCTATTAAACCTCTTTTCATTAGACTTCCATCTCTTATTTTGTTCGTAACGGCTTAGGGGTGGTGGGTGGGGGGGGTATTGGGATAGGGAGGAGCAGGGTTGATGTGTTTAGCTGTTATAGAGGGGAGAACCCTCGACTCCTTGGAGATTGAGTTCTCTGGAGGGATGGAACGGAGGGCAAAGAGTCCATTTCAAATGAAATTACAGACTTCTTCCAGTTTCATGAACTAATTATGCAGAAGAGCTGCTGACGTCCCACATAACTTTCCCAGATCAGTGAGCAGTAAATAAATCTTACAGTCTTAAAACACTGATGGAGGATGTTCCATCTCAAGCCTAACCTTGAACATTTTGTAAGTTGAGCAACTTTTTTTTTTAAATTAGAGAGACTGACAATTGAAAACTTATAGCAGTACAATGAGATTTTGTGTAGGCTAGCTGAGACGGTAAGCTTTGATGTTGCGTCTAATCTGCAAGATAGTTGAGTCTTTCAAACAAAGTGAAGGGCGGAGAGAGAGAGAGAGATGATCAGCTTGTTTTAAAGAGGGATGAAACATCTAAGACAAATATTACCTATTTTGGGGTTTCGGGATGTTTGGATAGCGTCACTACTGAGCCAGTGCTGGCCTTAAATGTCATAGCATCCAATCTGCAAAGATAAATCTAGCCAAGCATGCCATATGCATATTACGTTTAAATATCTGAAAACATATTCTGTGTTGAAAGCAATTGTTCAGATAAATAAAGGCAGGCTTATAATCCCATATTGAGAACATAAATGGTGTGGGATATTTCATGATGCTCCCTGAAGCTCTTTACGTACATTTTTCCTACTTGTATCAAAGTCTCATAGTGTTGATCTATGCAGCCTATACAGTATAAAAATTATATCTCACAACTTTATATTCTTATTTTATAGTTACTCCCAGCTACCAGGAAGCACAGAGGCTTACTATATTCTGATACAGTAAAAAGCATGAGATCTACTGCCTTTTAAAACTGATTGGAAGAGACTTGAACATAGTAACTGGGGATAGAATAGGTTTTGAGAGGAAGTACTATATCATTGACCTTGTTTGGAAGGATGAATAAAAAAAAATGAATCTGTAGAGACAAGAAGAGCATGGAAATTGCTTATCTGTGGATCTGGTTCTTAAAATATCTTTTCTCTTTTCCTTTCTTTATATTAAAAAAAAGGAAAAGGCAAACATGATTGTGAATCTACAGATCCCAGGATCTAGGTTTTGCTTAACTTCCTCTGCAACGGTATAAATAGTTAAAAGTTGTGTTGTATAAAAAACCACTTTTAAGAGCCATTGTTGGACAAATAAATCTACACGGGAGACGAGATGATATGTCATAGATGTAAGCATTTGTGCCTACAGGAGCTCAGAAGAGAAATGGACTACACCACATAATGCTTATAGCCATCCCTAGTGTTATCTGCGTGTTTGTTTAAATGCCGAACCAGCAGTTTGGTCAGTCAAGACAACGAATCAGAAATGTCAGACAGGTTTATACACATGACAGACGACAGAAACGAATGAATGGGCAGCAGGAAAACCAAACACGGGAACCATCATGCTGCATGTCAGATAATTTAAGAGATGTAGGGGGCTTGTGCTGAGAGGTTGCATTTAGGGCAAGACGCTGGAAATAGCTTAAAATAGAGCTGGAAGCAGCAGTATATGTCACAGTGTAAGCAGTCCGTGTTAGCCATGATTACAGTAACTTCCTGACATCACTCATGAATTAATTAGAGCACAGTTGAAGCAAGATTAGACTGCTAGTGTGTATATAACTGGATTTACTGCGAGAAACCTTTATCCATTAAACCCTGCAGCTTGCACTGACATCTTCTTTTGTAGCAGGTGCATGTTTTGGTTGTGAAATAAATGAGACGAGAAGAAAACACAGCAAGCCAAGATGAGAGAAGAGACAAGAAACTGTGTGTATGTGCGTGTGTCCTATACTCACTTCCTCAGTCTTCTTGGTAATTACTGTTGACCTGAAAGATGATTACTTCTACAGCTGTACTCCCTCAAGCTCTCGCCAGCTCACTCACAGTTAGTTTTTCTGTCTCCCAGCCTCATTCTTGCTTTCTTTTTGTAAGAGTATCTGTAGGTTGAATCCCCCTAACATTATTACACAGAGTACAGCGAATGATTTAAATTCTAGCTCTGATTTTTAACCAATATGTGAATCGGTGCTTCTCTGCATTTTATGCACTACAAAATGTTTTGTGAAAAGCATGTGTAGCCCTGTAAGAACATTCAGCAATGTGAAAGTATTGAATATTAACATTCATATCAGGGCATTATTTTATTTTGCAAACACAAAATCACCTAAGCCCGTGTGTGTGTGTGTGTGTGTGTGTGTGCGCGCGTGTGTGTGTGCGCGTGGGTGGGTATATAATAACAGTTACACAGGGCCAAGGTCACTATGCTAATTAGAGAGATGGTACTACTGGCAGTGACACTTCACACCTCCCTCCCTTATTCTCTCCCTTCTTTCTTCTCCCCTCCACTTTGTCCTTGGCACCTCCTGTCTTTGTATTCACTTCTCTCTCTCTCTTTTTTAACCCCCAATCCCACCATTTAATCCTATTTTAGGGGTTGGTTTAGTTGCTCCCCCCACGCGCGCGCGCGCGCGCACACACACACACACACACACACACACACACACACGCCCCCTCCCCATTTCCTCTGTTGTACATTCCCCCCAAACTGTGTGTGTATGTGTGCAGCAGGTGCTGCAATGCCTCCTCCAGAGTCGTTAGTTACAGGGTTGAGAAAGGACAGTGTGTGAAGGGTAGAAAGAAAACGGGCACTCGTAAAGTTAACGACACTGGTTGACTGTCATTTATCTGCCTCTTTTTTTTTTCTTTTTCTTTCTTTCATTCTTTCTTACCTTTCTTCCTTCGCTCCCCCGGACTTTATTTACTGATATAAACGGTGTGTGCAAGCTTTCTTGCATGTGTACTGCTTTTATGTGGCTGTCTGTGTGTGTCTGACAGCTGAGGTTAGTGATGGGAAGAGGTGGCCAGCAGGACCAACTGAGACATAAAATAAAGATGAACCAGACAAAAACACATACACAGGAAGACAAGAGCATTTCTTTTTTCCCCCCACTCTGCTTCCTGCTTGTCTATCACTCTGTTACCCGTTTGTTTCTAACCTGTTTGTTTTTTTCCTCTTCTTTTTTTTCTTTCAGCCATTTGTTTGAGTGTATTTTTTATTTTGTCAGCCAGATATACAGTAATACACCTGAATACTTTCACCAGCCAGCACATATAATGTAAATGTTGGTGTTATTCTGCTTTGTAAAGAGCAGCCTGTGACTGAAAAGCCGAGTTTTAAATTGAAAACCCTGGGCTAGGTGATAATGGTAATGTTCCTTTCTTCTGTTGTAAAATCTGAAGTGACCCATCTCTTTAGAGGACTCTTCTTTTTATAAACTATGTAGATTATTTTTGAATACACAGCTATGACAAAGAAGGTTGTCTCTGTGCAGTTAAACAAAATGTATTTGGATTCTCTATTTGTGTTCAGAGATATCAACTATAATATTTCTATATTCTTTAAAAAAAAACATGCCATCAACTTGCATTGCAAGTTGCTCAGATCTGAGTGGTTAAGGATGTTATAAAGCTGAATTTACTGTCTTTTTGTTAGACCTGACAGCCCCTAGCCAAACAATAGCAGGAAGAGGACATTCAGGAGGAGGACAGAAAGGAAAATAGGAATGGGAGGGATCCTAGTGAGTGAAACCCAATCGAATTAAATGTAATCTGGCCTGAATGTGCACAACCATCAGCTGCTTTCCAATCATATTAACCCTGCATTACCATCCCTTGGCTTTGTGTGTGCGCGTGTATGTGCATGTGTCTTTTTATGTTAGTGTGCGTAGAGGGTGATGGGAGAGAGATGTAGGAGTTAAGTGGATAAGTGAGAAAACAAAAGAAAGAGATGGACTGGATGGGGGAGAGAGCGTGAGAGGCAGGGAGACTGAGAGGAAAATGAAGATGAATATAGGTGTTTGGGTGATTAATGCGCCGCTGTTGCATTGCTAATGAAAAAATATTTCTCATCATTACAGTAATCATGATAATTCCTAGTGACACACAACAGTTTCTTCATTTTACTGCTTTACTAAGTTGTGTATTATGCCATCAAAAAAGATTACTTACACAACAGTAAATGTTAGAGTACTGAAAACAGAACTGAAGTCTTTTAGTATATGAGCATAAAGAGTACACGAGAACACGTATACTGTTTTTGGTAGAGACCTTTATAAATCTGTATAATGTCAACGTTCTAGTTGAATAACAAAAATGGTAAACATTGAAGATGTTAATAAAACATAAGTGACTCATTATCCGTTCGTGACATTTTTTTTCTCCCTCCTCAGTGTACAGTACCGCTAAAGGATAGATTGCAAGAACCTGAGGTTATTGAGCTTATGCAATATGCAGCCGCGAAGAGCATTCTTTCGAAAGGCCCTGGCTCATAAATGCTTCATTAACAAAAGTAATATCAGTAAAATGCTTGCCTTTTTTGAGATGGCAGAGCAGGCAATAAAAACAGAGGATACTTTTTTCTTTTGTGGCAAACTTGTTGCTGCTTATGTTACACTGTTGAAATGATGGGCCAACTCATCTCCCGTGCAACATATTTATTTTTACAGAAAACTGTAAAAACAGAGAAATAAGGCAATCAGTTATCTTTGGCGCGCAGGCCGTACGCTGCCTCTTCATCACTGACACTACTTCTTCTACTGTAGCCGACATTACTTTATACAAGTACTTATACAATTTCACATTCACATGCACCACCTTTGTAAACTGGTTAAATCACACAAATACATTTTACTATGCACATGAACAACATAGTGAACTCTCATTACAGTTTTATCTTGTTTTTACTACTGTTTTAATCTATTTATGAACCTGTCTTCTTAACTGTATTTAATAAACTAGATCTCTTTCAAATAAATGTTGTTCTTAACATATTTCTACAGCATTCACTCTTCATGAACTAAACATAAAGCAATTCACACTTTCTCTTATTGTGCAAAATATATATCTTGTGGCTTTAACCCAAAAATACACCTGCACCGAGCTCACAGAGTTTCGGTACAGTCTAACACTTTGATCGGCACAGGCTAACAACTGGACCAACTTGGAAATTAGCTCTTTAGCTTAACATTCGCCACAAACAAGACATTTATCATTAATCGCCACTGCTGTCTGTCACTTTTATAACATCTGTTTATATTATCAACCACCCAGCTTACCTGTAAAAACAGAGAAATAAGGCAATCAGTTATCTTTGGCGCGCAGGCCGTACGCTGCCTCTTCATCACTGACACTACTTCTTCTACTGTAGCGTCAGCTACCGATGCGTACAGGACCGAGCGCCCTCTGCTGGCGGAACTTATACAACAGTAAAACTTACATTGCAGTGGCCTTACTAAAAGAAAATGTCTCTGAGCATCAAATAAAATGGGGGGCTACTATTTTCATGTCTCTGTCTTTAACATAGTGCCACACTCTCCCCCACAAAATTAAATGTCACCTGACATTTCTGTGTGCATCATCTATTCAACCATAGTTTTAACACACTCCCACAGCCCATGGTCTCCAGAAGCCATTACAGTCAATAACCTGAGCCATAGTCACTGTACAGTTCCTCTGAACCAAAGTTGGCTGACCTAAAGTGTCATAGCTCAGTACCGTTGGTTGCTGTCTTTGTCTTTGAGGCCGCTGCCTCACAGAGTCAGTCTCACCACCAGTTGCAGCTAGAATGTCAGTCATAGCATCACCACTCAATGGCCTGTCATTGTCAGAGTCAGGGCCTTGGATCTGCCCAGGCCCAGTCTCTTCAGTTTGTAGTGGCAAATCCTCTTCGCTCTGTAGTGGCAAATCCTCTTCGCTCTGTAGTGGCAAATCCTCTTCGCTCTGTAGTGGCAAATCCTCTTCTTGACAGTGGAGACTCAGATGAGGCTGGAAGGACTCTGCCAAAGGGTTAAGCGGAGTCTGCCTCTGTCGTCTCCCTGGAACCGGCCTGAGGTACCACTGGAAGGTGCCACTGTCGTCATCATCCGATGTGTCGCCATTCCCTGGCTGCTGCTGTCTACGCGGAGGTCTGAACTTCTTCCTTGTCACAGTCGGAGAGTCTTTTTGGGGCTGAACAGTCTGTGTTGATGGCTTCTCACTTGGTAGGAAGTCACAGGGCAGTAGGAGATTTCTGTGCACCACTTTATCTCTGCCTTGGCCATTTTCAGGGCTGATGACATACACTGGACTGTCATCTGCTTTCCTCTCCTTCACTTTGTAGACTTGGTTTTCCCAAAAGGACTGGATCTTCGCGGGACCACCACGAGGAGTGAGATTTCGGAGGAGCACTCTATCCCCAGGCTGAAGATCTCTCCCTTTAACTTTCTTGTCGTAGTACGCTTTGCCTCGAGCAGCTTCCTTGGTAGCAGTTTGAGAAGCCACTGTGTACGCCTCCTGCATTCTCTTTTTCCAGCAGCTAACATAGTCATCATAGTCCACATGAGCTTCATCCCTTTTTAGGTTGAAGAGCAAGTCGATGGGCAGGCGTGGGGAACGTCCGAAGATGAGGTAATATGGGGCGTAGCCTGTTGCCTCATTCTTCGTACAGTTGTACGCGTGGACGACTTTAGCTAGCGACTCTTTCCAATCATCCTTCTCCTTGTCCTCCAGAGTCCGCAACATGGACAGCAGGGTGCGGTTGAATCTCTCCACCTGTCCATTACCCTGTGGGTGGTAGGGTGTCGTGTGGGAGCCCTGGATACCAGAGAGTTCTTTCAGTCTTGCCATGAGTTTGTTTTCAAACTCCTTGCCCATGTCGTGGTGTAGTCTGGTCGGGAAGCCAAACTTGAGTGCAAAGTCATTGAAGAGCTTGTCAGCGACTGTTTTAGCTGCTTTGTTCTTCGTTGCATAGGCTTGGGCAAACCTCGTGAAGTGATCCATGATAACAAGTATATACTCGTAGCCCTGCTTACACTTTTCCAGGTGAAGGAAGTCTATGGACACCAGCTGGAATGGGTAAGTGGACTGGATCAAGGACAAAGGTGCACGGGTCTGCTTACTCGGTTTCTTCTTCTTAAGACACTCACATTCTTCTGTAACAAAGTGTTCAACCTCTTTCGCCATTTGCGGCCAGTAGAACCTGTCTCGAATCAGGTCGAGCGTTCTTTCCACCCCTAAATGGCCCATGTCTTGGTGGAGTTCTTTAAAAACCAGGGGACGATAGGCTTTAGGGACCAGTAGCTGCTCTCGGCGTGATGTTTGGCGACGCAGGACACCATTCTGGTCGACGTGAAGCTTCAACCACTGCTTGAGTAGTGCAGCTACTGCAGGATGCTCTGACTTCACCTCAGTTCTACTTGGTCTTCTACCCAGCGACTTATACCAGAGCACTCTTGCCAGAACTTCATCTGCTTCCTGGGCTCTGCGTATCTGGTCTGGTGTAAAAGACTGGGTAGTGTCAGAATCTTTGATTAATTTCAGAGCACTCACCTGGATAACTCCAACGCCTTGGCAAGGGTCTCTCTCCTCCACCGTTACAGACTCCATTGATGCGCTTATGGCTTCCTGTCCAACTTCAGCTGTACAGCTCTTCATGTAGCTGTCAATGTCCAGCGGCATTCGCGACAGCCCATCAGCATCTGCGTTGGTCTTGCCTGGACGGTAGCGGATGGTGAAGTTGTAGCTGGCCAGCTCCGCGACCCATCTGTGACCTGTGGCGTTAAGCTTCGCAGTAGTGAGCACATATGTTAGTGGGTTATTATCAGTGTACACCACGAACGATGGGGCATGGTACAGATAATCCCGGAAACGTTCACAAATCGCCCACTTCATAGCCAAAAACTCTAATTTGCCAGAGTGCAGGTGGTACTTTTTCTCTGCTGGACTCAGGGTGCGGGAGCCATATGCTACGACTCTCATCTTGCCTTGCTGCCGCTGATACAAAACAGCACCTAGCCCAACCTGTGATGCATCACAATGTAACACAAAAGGCTCTGTGAAGTCGGGGTACCCAAGAATGGGGGGTCTTGTAAGTGCATCTACAAGTTGGTTCAATGTCTCCTGGTGGGAGGTTGTCCACTGGACGGGCGCCCGTGATGGTAAGTGGCCTTTACTTTTCTTCACTTCCTTTTTGCACTTGTCGGCTGAGACTGGACCAGAGTTCTCAGAAGATGGAGGGCTGAGCAGGCTGTAGAGTGGATGGGCTACACGGGAGAAGTTGGGGATGAAAGGCCTGTAATAAGAGAGGAAACCAAGCATTTGACGTACCTCTCCGACGGTTGCAGGTGTCTTTTCCTTTAACGCCATTACCGGGGCCAACTCTGCCGGGTCCATTGTGTAGCCTTCACCTGTTACCAGCTTTCCCAGAAACTTCACACTTCGCCTGAACAGTTCACATTTCTTTGGGGTCAGCTTAACACCATGCTCTCTGTAACGCTGGAGGACAAGGCGGATATGTTCCAAGTGTTCATCAAAGCTGCTGCTGTGCACCAGGTTGTCGTCCAGGTATGGGAGGCAGATAGTGTCTCTGAGGCCTGCCATACAGTGCTCCATGCTTCTCTGGAACTCGGCGGGTGCGGAGCTCAGGCCAAAGGGAATGCGTACCCACTGATAGAGCCCCCAGGGTGTGATGAAGGCGGTTAAGGGGCGGCTTTCTTCATCCAAGAAACCCTGGTGGTACGCCTTACCCTGGTCTAACACAGAAAACCAGGAGCTCCCGCCCAGAGCATCCAACATGTCTTGGATCCTTGGGATTGGATGGCGATCTGGGACTGACTTGCGGTTGAGCTCCCTAAAGTCACAACAAAGGCGGAGAGTGCCGTCTTTCTTGCGGACACACACCACAGGTGATGAGTAGGGGGACCGTGATGGTGTGATCCAGCCTTTGTTAAGCAGGTCTTGCAAATACTCTTTCACTTCGTTGTGCAGGGGTTTTGGGATGGACATGTAAGTCTTTTTCACAGGATTTGTGTCATGGAGGCTTATATGCATCCTCAGGGATGGTATGCAGCCGACATCGTCACTGTCATATGCAAACGCCTCACATTCCTCTCGCAACATCTTCCTCGCAGCCGCTCGCTGATTTTCATCCAGATGCTGGAGATCCACTGGTGGGTCCCATGACTTTGGTCTCTGTGGGTTCTCTCGTGTCTGTGTGTTACTCGGGTTGTGTGACTTTAGCTCCGTACCATTTTTGTTCTCTTGTGTCAGCTCATTTACTTTAGTCTGGATGCCAGCTGTGTATACAGTCTTTACTGGTTCAAGGTATCCAATCACTTTACGGCTCTCCAGATAAACGGTGTGGTCTGTGGTGTTAGTCACAGGGATGGGCACATATGGTACTTTTCTGTCTGGGATTTTCACCAGTACATCACTGAATATTATGCCCTCTGGTTGTGGGTCAGCTCCATCAGGTAGAAAGAGCATGTCTTGGCCCCGGGCATGTGAACTAACGTGTGCCCGTACATAAACTGTAGTGACTTGGTTCGCTGACAAAGGCACTCTTCTTACACCAGTCCTTACCACACCTGTCTCTGGGCCTTCACTGCTGTTCTGCACAAGCTTGACAACATTATGTGCAGTGCGTACAGTTATTTCAAATGCTTTACTCACATAGTGTGCTAGCTGTTTTCTTCCTCCTTTGGTCTTTACTTCTTCCTGGTTCACGATAGCTTCAATGACATTGTAGCCAATGATGGGATCACTGGCCACAGCCGGGTCACTGGATACCAATATTGGAACTTGCAGCTCACTGGTTGGGGACAAATCACTGCCTAGTCTGAAGCTGACTTCTATCCAACCAATGTAGGGAATGGGTGTGTCATTTGCAGCAAACACTGTGAGCGTCTCATTGTCTAACAGTTCTGAAACAGGTCTGACGACTGTGTGAGGGAGGTGGTTTTGCCGCCAGTTTTCATTTACTATGCTGGACTGTGCCCCTGAATCCCACAACACCTTAGCTGGGTGATTGTCCATAAAACAGTTCACAGTACATCTGTTTCCCACCAGGCTTACTAACCGTGACTTCCGTTGAGGGGGTAGATAGTGAACCTCAGTTATCGCTGATGGGACACCAGTTGCAGTTTCTTTGGAGGATGTTGGTGGTCTTGACTGTTCATTATGGGACCATGGGCTTTGGACTACTGTTGGTCCCGTCTCAGTAGTCCCTCCCCGTTTCCCGATGGCAGTCTCGGTGCTCGGCATCCACGGGAGTAGTGGCCCTCTCGCCCACATCTGAAACAGTGCAGGCAGTTCTCTCCTTTCCCCTCTTCTTTGCACTTTTTACAGCCTTTTTCTCGTTGCTTTGGTGCCATGGGGCGGGGACTGGTTTCCATAACAGCCATAAACATTTGTTTCATCTCTTTACGTAGTTCTTCTATAATCTGCTGCGTGTCTGACTTAGTCTCTTTATTTTTCACTGTTGTCATGGCCACTGTAGCGGGGGATTCTCTGGGTTTGGAGGGGCTCTGAGCAGATGTCAGGGCTGTTTGGCATTCTGTTTGGAGCTCTTGGACCCTGGGAATCTTGGCTGCAGTGGACCTTTTCCGTTTCTCAAATCTTTCATTTTCTAGCTTTGAAGCTTCATTGACTTTCTCAATCAGTTCTTCATCTGTTATGGTTATGTCGTTTAGGGGGGGCAGTAGCTGATACTTGATAGAGTCACTGAGCAGCCCAGTTTCAATGGAGCGGAGGAATTTGCGCTGGATGGTGGCTCTGCTATACAGTTCATCTGTCTCCTCATTTGCCGCTTTCCATAACAACTTATCTTTAAGTTCAATGGCACGAAATACAAAGTTTAAAGCAGTTTCTTTGGGCTCTTGGGAGATATTGAGGAGCTGATGGTAAAGCTCAGTGGGGCTGTCTACCCTATAGTGTCCCTTTAATATGGTGAGCAGTTTGCTAAGTGTTAACCCACGTTTAATCTCCAACATGTCTCTTAGGGGTGTTCCTGGACTAATGGCCCTAATTACCGCTTCCACAATTTCAGTCTCCGAGTGCCCTTTTTCACTCCCATTCTCAATCTGGCGAATCAAGCTGAGATAGGATAGCTTGTCCTTCTGCCCATGCTCTCCAATCTGCCCACAGATTTTAAACTCCCTCTTCAGTGTTACCTCTTGAAGAGTTCGCGTTGCCTCTGGTCGGGCTCTGGGTGAGTAATGTGCAATATGTACTGGAGTAGCACATGCGGTGTTCTCAAGATCTTCCTTTTGCATAGACTCTATGCCTTGGGGTTCCCTTTCTGACTGACTCTCCCCTTTGCTTAGTCTCTGGATGTATACAGCAATGTCTTTATAAAACTGTTTCACTTGATCCTCTTCCTCACTTTTCTCCACATCATCAAACATGCCCTCTGCCAACCTGATGAGTGTCCTCTTGGTCTTGCTGTGAGACTCTGCGCTGTCCAGGCCGGAACATTTCAGTCGCCTGCAGACATCCACAAGATGCTCTCTCTCCAACTGCCACAAGGCTGCACTCACTTCGTCACGCAGAGGTTGCAGAGATTCCATTTCTTTTGGTTGAAGGTTCGTCTCTTGGGAAAGAAGGTGGTTGGTGATGGTGTTGACTCACTAGCGCCACCCACCTCCTGGCTGGCTCGCCAAAATATGTTACACTGTTGAAATGATGGGCCAACTCATCTCCCGTGCAACATATTTATTTTTACAGAAAACTGTAAAAACAGAGAAATAAGGCAATCAGTTATCTTTGGCGCGCAGGCCGTACGCTGCCTCTTCATCACTGACACTACTTCTTCTACTGTAGCCGACATTACTTTATACAAGTACTTATACAATTTCACATTCACATGCACCACCTTTGTAAACTGGTTAAATCACACAAATACATTTTACTATGCACATGAACAACATAGTGAACTCTCATTACAGTTTTATCTTGTTTTTACTACTGTTTTAATCTATTTATGAACCTGTCTTCTTAACTGTATTTAATAAACTAGATCTCTTTCAAATAAATGTTGTTCTTAACATATTTCTACAGCATTCACTCTTCATGAACTAAACATAAAGCAATTCACACTTTCTCTTATTGTGCAAAATATATATCTTGTGGCTTTAACCCAAAAATACACCTGCACCGAGCTCACAGAGTTTCGGTACAGTCTAACACTTTGATCGGCACAGGCTAACAACTGGACCAACTTGGAAATTAGCTCTTTAGCTTAACATTCGCCACAAACAAGACATTTATCATTAATCGCCACTGCTGTCTGTCACTTTTATAACATCTGTTTATATTATCAACCACCCAGCTTACCTGTAAAAACAGAGAAATAAGGCAATCAGTTATCTTTGGCGCGCAGGCCGTACGCTGCCTCTTCATCACTGACACTACTTCTTCTACTGTAGCGTCAGCTACCGATGCGTACAGGACCGAGCGCCCTCTGCTGGCGGAACTTATACAACAGTAAAACTTACATTGCAGTGGCCTTACTAAAAGAAAATGTCTCTGAGCATCAAATAAAATGGGGGGCTACTATTTTCATGTCTCTGTCTTTAACATAGTGCCACACTTACACCAAATGCTGCGGCTTAGATAATGCAAATGCTGTCATGGGTTGTTCTGTACTGAGTCCTCCATAGGTCTTTTGATGAGACAACTGAAGAGGGTGTGTGTGTGTGTGTGTGTGTGTGTGTGTGTACACATATGTATGTATAGATCAAAGTCCCTGGTTGTTAACTTAAGTTATTAGCTTCATAACTTAATTTGCTATATGTTTTGTAGTCTCTGTGGGCAGCAGTAGTAGTTTTTCCCAGACATCTTACCTTCCTCACAGCAGATGGAGCCACATTTTTGATGTGGCTCCATACAACACATGCTCTTCCTGACACAACCTTCTTAGGGATTTGTTTCCTCCTATTCTCAAACTTGGGATCTATCGCCTGTTGTGTAAATGTACAAACCGCTGCACTATGAAGCTGGTGTAATGGCCAAGAAAAAGAATAGCAAGGTGCTTGTGACTGGGATAAATTGTTGGTTGGCCACTGATTGCACTGATTTATTTTCACATTTGGTGACCAATTGCAAGTATTTGTGGACCAAAGCGATTCCACAGGTGGGAGGCCACTTGTCTCTAAACAAGCACTATCTGACTCTGATGATTTGCAAATAATTGCCATCTGATTTATAAACGCAGCCAGTACATTGTAGTAAATCTGAGTCACTTTGAAAGAGAACTAAAATAGAGCGAGAGCGTCATGGAAATGGAATCAAGCTAACAATCATGTTTGCTAACATCAGTACAGGTTGGGGATGAATTTGAAGTTTGTCATGTTTAAGAAGACAGTCAGTAAAGGATGGATTCCCAAGCAAATGCACGATTTGTTTGGTGGTGAATGAAAGCATTACATCTTCATAGCCTCATATTTCAGCAATGGAATGCAATCAGCTACAGCAATAACATGTGAAATTATATTATTTTAGAGGAATTGCATAATACATTTCAAGCAATTTTCAGTCATTTTGGTAGAGTAAGATGCTTTTCAACTACTGAATGGCTCATTAAGAAAAACCCTTCAGATTTGGTTTCACCCCAGCATTACCCGCGAGAGAACGGAAAACAAAGACGAATGAGGGAAGTACTGCCATGAACAGAGGAGGGATGGAGTAGGCAGCTAGAGAGTGGGGGTGGTGCTTGGTTTGATGGAGCTGGGTTGAGAACAGCTCTATAAGGACAGAGATAACTGGAAAACACTATAAAATGCCTATCCTCACATTTTCTCCCTCTGTGGAATTAGCCTTTGAGTGGGCTGCTGGAGCGAGGGAGGGTGCGTGCGGTGATTGATGGAGGGAGGGAGTGGGAAGCCCAAACTGTAGCAAGGGAGGGTGGAGAGAGATGGAGTATATGTGGAGTGGGCAGCCTGAACTATGAGAGGGAGGAAGTATAAGAAGGAAATAAAAGGCTAGCAGAAAAGGAGGGTGTGAGGAAGAAAATGGTGGCGCTGCATTTACAATCTTTTTTTCCCCACACACTCAGTGGAATACATATGAGTGAAGTATATTAATGGCAGTGAGAGAGGCTGTGTGAAAGGTCCCTTTTTATGGGGACACTATTGCTTCTATTTTTTGATTGGCTGTTCGGTCCTCACATCTCTCATTGTTATTGGTGGCCAGGCACGTTCGTTGTTTGTCATTGGGCAGACAGCATAGTCGGCTAGGTTCGCAATCCGATGGCATAATTCAGCCATCGATCAAACTTTGTGGACAGCAGTAGCCAAACTGCTCCTCCAGACAGAGACAGAGCCTTTAGAGTGGAATATCACAAATCAAATGCTGTAACCTTTTAGTACGTCTGAGTCTGTACATGCCCACTGAAAACCAATGAAGCCTTTTCCTCTCGCTCTGCCATGCAGTCTGACTATTCTTCACTTATCTATTTTTTAAGTATTTATTCATTTCAATTACATATCTCCATTCTGCCTCTTCATTTAGAAAAATCTCTTCACTGAAATCCTTGAAGTCATTTGTGCTTGTTGATTTAGAGGGTGGTGCACAGAGTTGTGGTGATTATTGAGTTGGACACCTGCAATGCTTACCAGTTGCTGTTACCTGGATGCCTGGTGGCGATATCTTTGAGACTGATTACAGCTGATAATGACCACTCAGTGGGACGATAACATTTGAGTTGGGTGTCCTTGTAACATTTACTCAGATGAAGGATTTGTGGTTTCAGAGAAAATAATGGCACTTGTATGCTAGAGATGTATTGTGTTAATTACCTCAGCTCTTGGTCCTGTTGTATTTTTCTAATGATTATTTACAATGTGCAATTTCACACATGGAGGGTTTAGATATGTTATAGCTACTCCACCACATTTGTAATACAAGGTTCCAATTAAACTATACATAATAAATTGCAGTGAATTGTATGGCACTAGTTGTAGTGTGAGTGGGGTTGTTAGCAACAATTATATAACAAGTACCTAAAGAAATCTTAATCTTTCTGTTGACAGTGTTATAAATACGTATGATTTATGACCTACACTTAATTTGAAAGGGTTTTCCAAATATATGCTAGTATCTCTTTTCAAGCCATTGGTTAGGACAGTTGAGAAAAACAACATGTTTGAAAGTGAGATGAAAGTTGTGTATTAAACAACACTACAGTGAAAATTGGCTAAATATAATAATAATGAATGCACTTGTAATTCTGTGTGTATTTATAGAAATAAAAAATGATCTATATGTATGTATATATGGAGAAGTGTGTGTGTGTGTGGGGTGGGGGGTAGTCCATCGTAGTCAACATTTATTATTTTGCAGTCTGTTTCGCTCCTGTTGCATAAACTGTTCTTCGTCTGCATCATCTGTCTCTCGTTGCATATCCTTCAGGCAAACTTTAGCTGTTTAACATCTTCTCCAATTTTGACTGGAGCAAAAACATTGATAAAGAGTATTGCCCACTTAGCAGAATGATTGCTTGGAGTTTTGTAGAATTATCCTTGTGTCCCTGACACAAGTTTTCTTAAATCCCTTCCATTGCAATAGGTCATTCCATGATTATCTATTTCTTCTTTTCGCCATGTGAGGATGCACTAATGTTCTTATTATTATTCAAGTAAAAACTCAAGTTCCACTTAAGCTTAATAGTTAAGCTGTTTTGTGTAACGGAATCAGACTGCAGATTGTGTACTAATGCAGTGAAGCAACCCCAAACAGCATAACATTTCCGCCGCCATACTTCACAGCCGGTTTGACATTCTTGTACTGAAAAGTTCTTTGATCTGCACTCTGCGAGTTACTTGCAGTTTAGTGTGACCAAATGTTTCTGTTCTTGTAGACTTCTTTAGGCATCAAACAGTCTGTTCCAGAGAAGAGTGGGGCGGTGGAGGGTCACTTGCCAGACTCAAAGCTAGACAGAGCTTATTTTTGAAGGCCTTAGAGAGCTCTTTAGATCTTGGTGTAGTGATACCACATACCTCTATAGCAATGAAAACAACAGAATCAAGATGTCACAAGTTTTAATTATCCAGGGTCTATTTGTGTGGGGAGACCCAAACAGACATGGAGAAGATCTGTCGAGAGCGAAGTGAAGGCCGCCGGAATGACGTGGACCCAGCTGAAGAGAACGGCCCAGAACAGTCCGTTGCCGTGGTGTTGTTGCGGCCCTATGCTCCACCAGGAGTCTACAGGAAAATTGATTGATTGAGGGTCTATTTGTAACTCCTTAAGGAGGTTTGTATTTTTATGGCAAAATCCTCATAATTTGAGATCTGATTTATAGATTTTGTATTACAAAAATGTGCATCTCTTTTTAAAACCATATTTTTATACATACTTTAGGCTAACTTTTTTTTCTAATATTTTTGTATGAAGGACTTTGATATTTATCTTGATGAGGTCCTATAGAAACAAAATTGTACTTATTTTACTTACTGAAAGTATATGAGCCTTGTCATCTGTTTGATTGTATCTCTAGTTTATTGAAAAAGTTAGCAATTTAACATGGGATGTCCCCCAGGTTTCATTTCAAGATCTTTTTCTAGATACACACCAAATGCTTCAGATTTATATTGGATGCAAATATAAACAAAATGCAAATAGATTGTAGAGGTGGAACTTCAGTACAGACAAAATGATATATTAAATGTCAATGAATTTGTTTATATTAAAGCTGATATAATCAGTTCTGTAAATGTGCCAAGTTGAGTTAATGCTTGCTAAGGACATAAATAATGTTGCTCAGTATAAAAGAACCGTATGACCAGACTCCATCGTTATGACCTTTGGCTGGCTTAATTTGAGGGTGCAACTAAAAATGAAAATGACTGATAATGTCAAGAACTTTGAGAATCCTAATGACAGCCACTGGCTGTCCTTTTTCAGGAACGTTCACATTCTGACTAGAGAAAGGAAATTGGACATTAGCAACCAAAGTTCAGCATGAGGGTAAAAATTCCTGGCTCATCCTATGAATGTTAAATATAAGGGTGGTTGGCTCTCTGCTGCTATGCATACTATTATAATAAATCATATGTAATTGCTTCTGGTTTTTCCTTTGTGTGTGTGTGTGTGTGTGGAGTGTGAGTGTTGGTAGTGGGGTTATTATTAATTATTTCACTGCTTATTCCTGGTTATCAGATCCTATACATGCACAATTTGGGGTAATGCCCCTGAAATAGAAGACAGGCCAGGTTGTTGCGGCTGCTCCTAATGACGCAGCTTTAACAAGGTTCTGTCTCAGGAGGACACTAAACCTGCTCAGTTTGGACTGGGAGGGTTTAAGAACCCTTGTTAAGGCATAATGGCTTTGTAAGAGGGGAGGATGTGGTCTGTACATGTAAAATGAATAGATGAGTATGAGCCTGCCATCATGAGGTGTCCTTGGTAGAGGATATGATGGTAATTAGACTGCTGTTTTCTCAATGGTGTTCCTGTGATGAGACTATTTAAACTCTTGGTGCTGCGTGTGTAGGTGTGTAGTTCGGCAAGGGTGGGATGCGCGTACATAGGCATGCTCATGTTCATCTGTATGTGCATGTGTCTTCGCATGAGTGTGTGTGAATGTGCGTATGTGTGACTGCCCTTTAGTGTTTGCTGACTCAGGCTGGTTTTCCCTTTCTAAAAGTAAATAACCTTGGCCCAACAAGCTGTCAGCTGGCCCCACTGTGCCCTCGTCCCGACATCAAAAGATGGCGAGAAAATCTCTACTCTCTCATCTTAGCTCCTCAGCAACACACACTGAAAACGCATCTTCACAACGACCACATACTGCAAATGAAGTTGCATCTTCAAAAGCCCATCTCCTGATGCAAAACGGCTGCAGCTGAAATTCTTTTTTATGCTTCCATGTTACATTAATTCCATTAAATGTCTCTACATGTGCTTTCTGTGTCTGTAACACAGACACTCTGCAGCCAGAGCCCTTGGTTCAAACTCTCACTCTTGAAGTTGAGAAAGAGGATCATTTGCTGTACTATGTTTTTCTCAGCGTGTAACATCTATGGCTTTTGTTGCTTTTCACAACAAAGCATAACAACTGAAAATGAAAAGGCAACATCTCAGTGAGAGAATCCCAATATTTAGTTTTGAAATGTGCTGTGTGACAGTGGTTTCTGTGTAGCCCAAATCAACAGAGCTGGGCCAAAAGAAAAATTTAAGAAGGGGATCAAGTTGGCAGTATTACAGATGTAAATAAAGTCAGTCACAGATTTGTTTTTATGTTTTGTCACTTGTAAGATTATAGTGCTGATTATGTTTCTGGTATTGCAGGTACACCAGTCCTTTCTATTAAAAAGAAACGGTTCGAATCATGTGCTTTAAAAAACAATATGGGGAAGAAACAATTCATGGTACTCAGTGTTTGTTCAGTTATTTTTACTTAATCAAAACAACCCAACAGCAGTGTGATTGTTGATTTATACTCCCTGTGGTGCAGAAAACTTTGGGGGGGGGAAAAACAACACGTCACATTTTGGGGGGTTAATGGACACTGCTGTGTCTCTGGCCCTCTGTTTATTATTGTCACTTTGGCTTATTTCGTTACTCATTGGATTTCTCACTCCTCCTTGTTTTTCCTACACCTTTTCCCTCTCGTTTTGCTCCTCTGTCTCATTTTTTCTATCTTCCTGTCTCTCTCCCAAGCCAAACAGAGGTTAATCCCTCTGGTTTCAAATAGAGAGAACCATGGCAACAGGCCACAGCTTTTGAGCTTTGGGTCTGTAGGACAAAGGCATTGATCAGGATGAAATAGTGTCATGTGAAAGCACAAAACACACAACTGGCAGATGTGTACACATGTTTGTGTGTTTGTATTGGGGCAAAAAAAAAAAAATCCTCTAGTGGCTGCTCAGTCACTCGTGTAGACTGTGTGAAAATGAAATATGCATTTGGTGTCTAAGTGTATTTCTGTTTTTAAAAAGTTGATAGACATGCTGAGAATTAAAGATAAGGTCAGAAGTATGCATTTTAGCTTAACATGTGTTTGGCACTGAAGAGCTAAGCTAACTTAAACTGCACAGAGTCCTTGAGAAAATGAAACCCCAGAACTCCATTAGAGCTGCTCAGTGGCCTCTTAAGGAAAAATGATCTGTGCAGGAAAGTAGGTGTGAATGTTTAAGAGTGAAATGATGGAAGTGCAACTATTAGATTAGATGCTAGTGCTTTGACCCAAATAACACTTTTCATTCAGGCCACTCTGATTGAATCACAGTTAGGAAAAATAAATATTCAAAGTTGTGGAGGAAAGTTGCACTAATGCTGTTTTCCTTTATTTTGATTGCCCTGAGATTAAACTTGCCTTCTTGCAGCACACAGTCATTCTCGCATACTCACGCACATACACATACTTGACCTTGATGGTTGGATTACAGCGAGACTGATGTAGTCAGAAGAGCAGAGTTGATGAAAAAGGTCTTTTATTGAAGTGTAAACCAGTATTTCTCTCCTCTTGAACTTTATAGCCGAGGCCAGCGGAAGGTGTGGGCGGATACAGACGGCTTAACCGTTATACAGCAAATCTACCAGCTCGTCAAAATTTCTGCTCCTTTCATAAAGTACTACAAGTGTTACATACCCTGGTATGACAGCCACATTTTTTTTACTTTTATGGCAATTCAATGAAGTTGAGTACGGTTGTAGCTCTTGCCTTAAAATCCTGCATTTATACTTTTTTCATGCATTTTCTCAAATGTTTTCATGAAGATGAAACGAATTAGATGGTATTTTTCCTGCACCAGTTTTCAAACGGCAGCCTCCTTTACACTTATGTATCTTGGCATTTTTACATGTAACATGAAATAATGGGGGGAACAAATACATCGTTGAATACCTCATCTTCTTTCAGAGTTTGATTCAGAACTCAGAAGCGTTTTAATCACTGCCAAGAGCACAAATCTTCTCTTCACTTGAATTTTTCAGGACCTTTTTTAAAAAAAAAAGATATTGTAGTTTCCTTTTAATTTGTTTTCTCTCTGGCTGTGGCTCTTCACTTTTTCTAGTGCTTTGTCTGACAAGCTACATACCATTTAAGAAAAGGGGGGGGGGGCAAAGGAAAAAAATGCATTTTAATAAGTTTGTCTGAAAACTTTCTTTATTAATTTTCGCTTTCCTTATCCGAGAAAGTGCTTCCTCAATGATAATCCAGCTATCCAGCAGGCCTTCTGGTTTATTGCATTTGTCTAATGAAATGCTCCAATACAGACAGACAATCAAGGAACAATTCAGTGAAAGAAAGAGATAGAGAGAGTGGGGGTGGAAGAGGTAATGTGTGAGTGAATTTAGGAGCTGAACTCCACTTTGTTTTAATCTGTTAAAGTGGTATTAAGAGTAGCAGAGTTACTGTGAAGGATGCAGACCATGTATCCAGGACTGCAGGCTTTGAATCTTTGATTTTCTTTGTAACTTTTCCCTGCATTTTACTGGCACACTGCAGGGTGTTACAAAGCTTAAATACTCCTGTGCAAAGTGCTGACTTTATTTAAAGAAAAAGAATGAAAACTGATGAAAAGTCCAGTAGCTATAATTGGTTATTGTTGCTTGTTAACACAAAACACTTGTTTTGCTCATTAGAGAACGTAGGGGCACAGTTAACAAATCAGCATTGTGTTGTAGTTTAGATATTTGACAATTTCAAGAATGATAATTACTATACTTAATATAAGCACTCAGGATCTGATCCTTCCTAAAAGATTGCCTGAAATAACATCAAAATGAGGAAAAAAGATGATTTAAGTGACTTTGAATTGGCAAAGGTTTACAGAGAATCTTCTGAAAATGAGAAGATATCCAGTGGACATCAGTTCTCTGGGTGAAAATGCCTTGTTGATGCCAGAATGAGATGACCGCTATGAACTGATAAGAATGCAACAGACAATACCTTCAGAGGAGCATCTGCTACAGCAGGAGAAGACCACAGCGTTCTGTTAGCTAATAGGAAAATGAGGCTGCATTTTGAACAACAAAATATTGGAAAACATCGCCCGATCTGATGAGTCTCGATTGCTGCAAGATTTGGATGGTAAGGTCTGAATTTGGCATAAAAAAAGTTGAAAGCGTGGCTCTGTCCTTAAACCACCACCTGGCAGGTGGTATAATAGTTTGGGGGATTGGTTTTGGGGTGGGGGTTGTTTGTTTTTTGGAACAGTTGTTGCTGACCATGTCCATGCCTTTAGTGTACCCATTTCCTGATGGCTGCTTCCAGAAGGATAAGGCTCACAAAGTACAAACCATCTCAAACTAGTTTCTTGAACTTTAATGGGCTCCACAGTCACCAGTAGAGGACCTTTGGCATGCAGTGGAATGGGATATTTGTATCATGGATGTGCAGCTGCTAAATCTGCAGCAGGTGTGATGTTGTGTTAATATGGACCAAAATCTCTGAGGTGTCCAGCTCCTTGTTGCCCCTGTGGCTCAGAGCAGTTCTAAAGGTTAAAGGGGTCCAGCCCAGAACTGGTAACATGTATATTTCACATGCGTTCTGCAGTCACGTGATAGATAATCATTGTCATCTATTTAAAATTTCCTTTTGCTCATCTCTTTTGTTTACCCATCACTTCCTCTCCAGAAGTTCTGCCTTGATTATTTGCAGTCAGTGTGACACCTCTGGGTGTGTGTTTGTCTATGTAGTTGTAATCATTAACAAATCCCTCTGAAGTAGCTTTAAACAGCCCTTCAAATGCTGACCCCAACCCACCACACACACATCGTTCCCCACCCCACATACTCAAAGGTGTTACATGCTCTATGTACCTGCAGAGTGACAGACAAGTCCTCGCCTTGGTTCCAGGTTGTATTAATCATTTAGATTGAGGATTTCCCCCGAGCCCATTCTTTCCTCAGGCAGACAGTATGACATCAGGCTGATGAGGCCTCGGATGACACAGACACATTCGTCAGACATACAAAAGATTTGTTTCAAAATCTCTGTTTTTATGAACATTTAAGTCTTAAAAATATCTTTGTTGTTCTATCTCGTGAGACTTGGAAGACTGTTGTTGTTGTTGTGAAATGTTTTATGTCCTTAACAGCATTTCAGTGTGCCCTATTTCTACTGTAAAAGGTACAAATTCTTGATCCTTTTATTGTATATTGCATTATGTGAGGCTTTCAGAGTACTAGGTGCTGCTCTGTCACAACCGTGGCAGAAAAAAGAAGGTTTAACTCAAGGTTATTTTACTTTAGTTTTGTTTCTCCTTGTTTCTCAGCTCCTTCAAGAAGTTTTTCTTTGTCCAGTCGTTGGTTAGAGGTAAATGGCACAAGTGAAATTAATGGGAAAATATAGCTAGGGAAAATCACTGGAATCATTCGGTTAATATAAAACTGAGGCATAAAGAATGAAGAGGTTTTGTGTAAATTTAACAACGTGATTTTTCTCCTGAGTAGGAGAAGAAGCATAAACAGTTAGAAGCTAAATGTATTTGCTTCTTACTGACTTTTTGCAAATGCATCCACACGCAATCTCTAAAAGCACATGTCGCCAAAACACCACATAAAACCAAGACTGCAGAGAGACACACACACACAAAGTGGCAGGTGCATGAAAGTAAAATACTGCAGTGTGTGTCTGTGTGCAGTGGTATTAATTATACTGTGGGGACAAATTACACAATCACATTGTGAAGACGTGTGTTTGGGGATAAACTCAAAGCTCCATTAGGCAAATCATTACACTTTAAGGTGAAGACTTAAGGTTTAATTTTAGGTTTGAGTTAGGATAAGGACTCGAACGAAGATATTGGTTGTGATTTAGGTTAGAGTCGGTCTTTAGGAAATGAAGTTAATGTAATGTCCTCTGAAGTGATGGAAACCTGACTGTCTGTGTGTGTGTGTGTGTGTGTGTGTGTGTGTGTGTGGGCCTGCTTCAGTGATCATCTGTCTGCATTCCAGGTAATTAGACTGGCCAACAGCTGAGTCCCATTAGTGTTGATTACAGCATTCAGTACTACAGAAGAGAAAGAAAGGGAGAACTAAATAGAGAGAAGTGTGTGTACAATGTGCACACAGGGTGGGCTGTGGAGGTGTTTGTGTGTATCATCCTTGTGCTTGGATTTTTGTGTTATAGTACTATCTTCCCATGGCTTATTACCTTGCGTTCTAGCAATCAGCTATAAGGAATTAATGTAACATTTGTTATACATTTTCTTTAAAAACTTCTCAAGGAGGATCCTCAAACTTTTTACCAGTCAGCTAAAAGCATAGTCTTAATCCCAACAGGGATCACTCACCTGTTTCTGCTGGCATCGCATAAGATGAGAAACTTGAGATGAAAAAGATTCAGCGCAGTGCCAGAAAGCAACAACAGCCACATAACCACAGGAAATGACACCACTTCTACTCAGCTGCTAGGAATCAGGCCCACACTCATAAGTTACATTTGTGTGGTCACTTTGAAGAATAAACAGCAACAACAACAAAAAAAGCAATATGACTGATGGAACGTTACATCTGGACCAGCGTTTTGTTTAGTCTATTGATGTTGCCTATCTCATGATTTCTGTTCTTATTTCAAATCACACCCAAGGGAAATTAAATTGCTCAACTTATGAAACCTTTTTGTCTGTATCCAGTCAAGGAAATGTTTACTTAATCCACACAAGGCTTTTCTGTCTGCATGTCCACCTACACTCTTTCTGTCTTCCTCTCCATGTACTTGTGTGTCTCTTTCTCCTCTGTCTGACCCTCCCTGATGGTTTCAGTGTCTCAGGATTGGGTGATTGATTCCAGCTCTGGGCGGCTGGAAGACGAGCAGCCTGCACACTGATGTGCAGCAGGAACTGCACTTTGTGACGAATTACTGGCCTTTTAATACACAGTAGAGACAGAGTGAGTAAAACATGAGAAGAGTGGAAGAAGCCATATTGAAATTGCAATGCCAGGACAGGGGAGAAGTCCAAGAAAAGAGGGAAAAGGAAACAAGTAAACATGTAAATTAATGGATAGATGGGTAAACGGATTAATCGCTTTATGTGTAACTGTGAGATCTTTGTGTGTGTGTGTAGCGCCAATTATCTAGAAAGGCATCTCCTAATGCTTGAAATGAGTCATACAGAGTGTGAAGATGCAGTGTTAGAAGCCTGTGGAAGAAAAAAACTGTCCTGTAATTGAATTAAACATTGAAACATAGTCAGTCTCTCACTTAGTCAAGAGTGATGCCATTTCTTTGAGTCATCAGGGTTTCTTTGCCACTTCACAGCCACTAGAGAGTCACAGAGTGGAAAACGGCTTTTCTACTTCTGAATATATTCTCATATGTCATCACTCGAAAAACCTTGAACTACAGTTTTAATGATCCTGGAACGTTACTGCAATCCTTTAAAGGTTAGCTAAGCTAATTGACCTTTTGTAGCCAATTAACCAGAGCAGAAAACTGGAATTTACAGAGTGCATGGATTTGTCTCGTTTTTATCTTATTTATTTTTGATTGAAAAATGTGTGTTTGGATGTTGAAAGCATGTGCCCCACTCACAGAAAGTTGATTCGGGTCATCTGGGTGCAGCGTTTTCAGTGGGAGAAGTCACTTGGATGAGTGATGAAACGTTTCTCCCTCTGAAAAACGCTTCGCCCAGATGTCCAGAATCAACTTTTTGGGATTTTCTTACCTGGATGATTAAATAGGGCATGTGCCCTATTGCATATCAAACCCAATTCCCTCAAAATACTCACACATCCATTAGGAATAAATTGACATGTAGTTGGAATTGCAAAGCAGTTTAATATGTGTGGGTGGCGTATCAAAAGCGTTAGAATTACTACAAAAGATACATCCCATGTATCGCTACAGCTGGGTAAAATGGCATCTTGCATAGACAATTTTTTAATGATCTGTCTGTTACAGACACATAAACACACGTAACTTAGAAGCAGCTGCCATTGCTACGATAATATGTACTGACCAGAGACTAAATGATGATGTAATCAGTATCCAGTGTTGATTTCAGTGAGCTTCCAGTCATGTCGAAGATGTAGAAAAGTGTATATCTCCATGGCTAATGAAACCCTGGGGATTTCAGGGTTTAGGGTTCATAAAGTATTTATGGTATGTTCATTAAGTATTGATTAAGCCGTTAGAGAGCATTTAGACACTCAGACAATCATTATGAAAGATTAGAACTTAAGGAAGAGCAAGATGAAAGAAGTTAGAAATGCAGATGGCGAGAGCTGGCCATGAGAGATGAAGGAAAATGACACAGAAGCAGAGAAAAGTGGAAGGAGGACGGGAAAAGAATGAGAAGGGAGAGGAGGGAAATTTCTGCCCTTTAAATATTAATTAAGCATTCAGATAGTGTTTTAGACTGCAAGGCTACCATTATAGGAGATTAGGTTTTAATCTGAGCAGAGAGGAGCAGCAAATAGCAAGTAGGGGAAAAAAGGAGAGAAAAGGGGGAGGATGAACAGATTGGAGGAGGTTAGAGCATTGGAAGGAGGTGAGTGAAGGAGAAGTAAGAATGGATGGATTAGGTAAAAAGGAAGACTCAACACATAATGCTTTCTCAAATCAGCCTGCTTCTGGTTCAAAGTGGTCAGCTGTCTGTTTTCAAAGCGTTTCTGTCTACACTGTTTTTCTTCATCTTTCCTTCCATACATGTTCAATTCCTGCTCATTTCTTTAAGGGTCGTGGGAGGTAATAAAGTGTTAGTTCTGATGTGAAGTGTTGGGATTTCAGATATGAGCTGAATTGCGGAGAAAAGTGATGCTCGAGTACCGTCTCAGCTCATGCAGACTGACACGCAGACTGATCTGGCATTTCTCACAGATATTTAACCGTTGCTTTGCCCTCGCTTTACCTTCCAGCTCCTCAGCAGGTGCCTTTGCCTTGCAGTGTAGGAGCATTAGTGGCATAGACCTGTTATAATAATGCAGCAATGAGGTTTAATGGGGCTGAAAACACTGGCTGACTAGCTGGCAGGCAGGCTACCCAGTCAGAGAGAGGCACAGTTGGTGTGAAGCAGCTTCCAGCTTGCGACAGATGTTACAACGAGAGAGAGCGAGTGAGACATAGAGAATGACGTGGGGACAGAGGAAGAGAGAAGTGAGTCATTTGCAACATGCAGAGTGAGAGATCACTGTGAAGTAACTTTGTGCAAACAGCAACTTTAAGCAAAGTCAAGTAGAGTTCATTCACGTGTGGGTGCTCCAGAGCACCTTAGCTCATATCCCACTTGCAGTGCAAATGCACAGGTTGTGCAGAAATCTGTTTTGAAAGGAGGTATTGTAGTAAAATTTAAATTGTGACAGTAAAACATTACATTGCCCCCATTGATTTTCATGCTCATCTTCCACGAGATTTCCCCCGATGGAGCCAATAAGAATGATGGAAAGAGAGCCTAAAATTTTTAGGCACGAAAGACATAAATTTAGAAGAATAGTAGTGAGGTTATGACTTCCATCTTGTTTTTTCTGCATTCATTCCCCTTGTTAGAGAAATTACAAACTATATGGAAAATGTGTGCCTAAACAGCTGACCCAGTTTTTTTTTCTGAAATTGGCGAACTGCTGAAAGATACTGTATAAGACACATGATGACCAAACTGACCACAGGGTTAGGAAATTTTCTGGTTTACCATTTAATCTTTTAGTGGTTTGCAAACAGCAGGAGAGGGATTCTGTCAGTGGTACCACAGTAAGAGTAATGCACAGCATAGACTCTGCAGCTTATTTGTTTGAATGACAGAAATTCAGACTTTCAACAGTCTAATTGCTGTGTTTTAGTTTCCTCTGCGATTTCTCTAGTGGTTTCCTGTAACTTGAATGTGCAGCGATAGTTTTGCAGCTTTCTCCCTTATTAGCTTTGGAGTGTTTCACTGCTGAATCTTCTCTTGGGTTTTTACAGTTTAGAGAGCCTTAAAACTGGTTGTGTATTGTAACAATTTTTCACATAGCTATATAAATCCACTGGACATGTTATATTAAGGCTTTGGTTGACAAATAATAATAGAGCCTGGCTGATGTAGGATTTTTAAGATCGATGTGATACCGATATTAGATGATTTAAAAATCTGGAAATCTGATATATTAGCCAATTTTTTTTCCTTTCAGACAAAGGAAACATGACCAGATTTCTCAGTTATGTGTAGTTATTTATTTAATGATTTATGCTCTGCCGAACTCTGATTGGATTAGCTTTGGTTGCATAAATGGCATTCCAAAAGGGAAGTTGCAGAGTGCCTTCTGGTGGACAAACTATGCAACATCAACATAAAATGTTTGAGGATATTTTTTTTTTTCATGTCTATTTGATCTTTATTAAATTTTCATCTATTGCCTGTTATAAATGCACACACCAATATTTTGGCTAATAGCTAATATCACCCAACAATATTGGCCTGCCAGTATTATTGGTAGATTATTTCTTCAAAATCAAAGCTCTGTGTTGAAGCAAAAATTGATTTTTCTGTGTTATTTTCATTACTAGTAAACTCACGGTATCGTCAGACACACATGTTTGTTTGTTTGAATCATAATAAAAGATCCTTGAGATCATCTTTGTGTGGCGATAACATTTTTAACCACTTTAAAACTCAGGTGCCCGCATTAACATACTCATTCTTTTTCTTTATAATGGGCATGAAGACATCAACCCCTGTCCTTACTGTGCTTCCAGTGTCTGTGACAAATTACAGGAAAGAAAAATGGAAACTGTGCCACTCCACAGTAAGTGGACCCAGTGGCTCTGTTATGCTATAGAAGGAATTTCTTTGGAATGGTTTGGGAACCGTCCCACCACCATCATCAAGAAAAGGGTGGGGGGAAGGTTGATGCAAATCAATACAAACTTGCTTTAGTGACCACCGTTATCATATGTTTTAGATTTCTTTCATGACTGAAATTGTCTCTTCTAGGATGGGGCTCAAAGGGTCATTGAATGGTTTAATCGGCATGAAAATTATGTGAAAAATATGTGAATTGTATGCCTTCATGGTGACCTTGGTAAAGAAGATTTCTCAGAACAATTCTGTCTCAGAATAGTTTCGTATTTCTCTGCAGTAGACCCAAACCATGCTCACAGCACATCATAGCCACTGGCTCCCCAAGGTTTAGAGATCAGCAGTTTGGGTGTGTGTACATGTGTTTGTGTGTGAATACCTTTGTGTTTATGCAATAAAAGAGCTACCCGATGAGCCTGTCTTTAAATCTAAATGTTTTCTTCATCCACTGAAGTCTTTTCTTTGCATGCACCAGAGATGCTTGGAAAGTGGGAGACCCAAGCTTGGCAGACTGTGACCGAAGCAATCTATGCAATCAGTGACTCAGAATCAGCAGAACGAGTTCAGTGAAGAAGTCTGAAATATTTTACCTTTCTTTCTAACATCTGAATATATCTCTCCATCAGCAAGGGTTTTCCTTTGGCTGAGTGTCCAATGTAAGATGACACAATTGTCTTCCCACACAGAGCCTCTGACTTTGGACATACTCCTTTACATTTGCGTGCATGTTTCTGTGCGCTCCCATTTATAAAAGCAGTGACAGACGAAAGAAGCAACATCAAAGCTGCAGAATTTTACAGCTGTAGTATCTGTCATTGCTTTCAGAGTCATCTCCCTGAAAGAGTTACATCACTGAAATCATCAAAGTCTTGTGCTCGCTTCAGACCTGTGTAAATTGTAGTTTCTCTGCTTTTCAAGACAGACCTTATTAAAATGTTTTCATGATGAGATCACAGTGTTTCAAGTCTGTCTTAAAACTACGGTCAGGTGGCCGTATGGACATAGAAACAGACTTTTTTTGGGCTATATTCATTGGTCTCTTTCAAACAAGGAGGACCCCTTGGTGATAGGGCTGTTCGATATAATGATATATATCGGATGACGATATAAAAACGTCGTTTATCTCCAAAAAGATGATTCTGTTCATCTGGACGTAGCGTTTTGTGGGAGAAACGTTTCGTCACTCATCCAAGTGACTTCTTCAGTCTCAGCTGACAGCAGGTTTCCCCAATCTTATAAACAGTACATTTGCATAATGACTGAAACCAGCCCACTGAGGGAACAATGGGCTGGGAGGTCAGTTCCTTAATCTTAATTATGCAAATTCTCATGACCATTGATCAACAACCACTGACCAAAACCCACTGATCAAAGACCACTGATCAATGGCCATGAATACCATTCACAGATTTGGGGAATGGCTGCAATCACAGCATTATAAGATGGCAAAAGATGTACCCTTAGGTACGTAAATGGCCTCCTTGACTCCACGCTCAAACCAGCTTTCCTCCCTGTCCAAGATGTGTACTTCCTCATCCTTGAAAGAGTGTTCACTGGCCTGGGCTGTGCGATATGACCAAAATCTCATATCCCGATATAAGAATTCTATCGTCCCGATAACGATATAAATCACAAAAATGTAACATTTACTGTAAATTCTGTGAATCTCGGGCAGCTCGACTTGCGTGAAGTGTTTCCAGCTGGCCGTCGCGTACCTGGAGTCGAGTGTTTTAACTGATGCATGAAACGATACATTTTTAGACATAAGTTGTAACACTCTACTGTAGCACCGTACATGATTTTCAGACTGACAGAACTTAAATGTTAAATGGCTGCTTGATTCAGTAGATGGCAATTATTTAGTCAAATAAGAAAAATAAGTAGTAATTATTTTTGCAAAGAGCAATGTTGGTTTTCTTTGCTGTATAATAAAGCTTTATTTGTAATTGGTCTTTATAGGTTATAATCATAGCCATTATTAACTTGCTCTCCAGATTTTTCAGTAATTTGCAGAGGAATGGTCACTTTGAAGACTCTTAGTCAGGTTTGTTGTACACTGTAACACAGAAACAGCACTAATGACTGTTACTAATGATCTTGTTGCGGTCTCCGACAGTGTTTTTGCCGTCCTTGTCCTGCTTGAGCTGAGTGAAACATTTAGTATAGTTAGTTGCATTATTTCACTACAGATACTAGAACACAACACTTAAGCAAATGCAAAGCTTTGATTTGTACTTTTGTTAAAGCTGGGACTGATGCTTTTCACCTTATGCTTCCCTTATGTACAATGATTAGAAAACACTTCAGTTCAGGTGATATAATTATTGCTCTACAGTGTAAAGCCAGATTACAAAAATCAATTAAACTCCAGGCATGGACATGTTTAGTTTTCTGCTTTTACTTTCTAACTAATTATTTTTGTCAAGCTTGTGTCCTTCAACACAAACATTAACCATAGCCATGACTGCCTATCGTGGATGTGGAGCCTATCCCAGCTATCATAGGTCGAGAAGCAGGGCACACCGCTGGACAGGTCGCAGGGCTAGGGGCTGGTTCCCTGTTTAAATCCAGAATTGAATTTAAAATATTTACTTTCACCTACAAGGCCTGAATGGTCATGCCCCATCCTGTATCAAAGACCTCCTATTACCATGTTCACTGTTGGGCCACAGGCCTAATTGTGGTTCTTAGAACTTACCCTAACATTCAGCTATTAGGGTTTGGGAGACAAACTCCATCTTTACTTGATGAACTTGCTGGACTTCTGTTTTTACTCACCATGTGTTTACAGTATATGCCAATGTTTATATTGTAGGATCTTTACCTTTACATTATAAAGCACCTTAAGACGAATATTATTGCTGTGAACTGTTGCTTCAGAGATAAAATTGTGTTGAATTACAGCATGTTACATGCTACACACTGAATTATTTTTGCATTATAACAGCAGAATTGTTACATATAAATGAGTAGTGACACTATTTATGTTATGAAATGTCTTGTAGACTCTGGAGACACTTATCCTTGCTGATTGTGTCAAAATGCATTTTAGTTTAGAAAAAGCCAAGAACAGAAATTGTAGGTTTTATAGTGGTCATGAGTCAAATCTGCCCTCATGATTTGTAAGATATTACCAAGCTTAAAGTGGATATGTACATAAGCATTGCATAAGCATTAGATTACAGCAGTTGTGAGTTATGAAACATCACAGAACCATTTACAGCATCAACAGAAACTCTTGGGGAATGTCTAATAATATTCATGAAATACGGAAGTAATAGATTGAAATCATGTTGTTATGGACCATGCATGTATTGTACTTAATCCTTTGTTTAAAAAAAAAAAAAAAATACCACTCTGTCAGACCATTTTCTAGATTCAATGCTATTTTAATTTGTAAGCACCACACACACAGGCTTTGGTCTCCTGCGGAGGATCATTTCAGTGGAGCGCTGCCAAGCAGAGCAAAAAATAATTGAAGTATACTAGTATAACTAACTGAGAAGCACATAAGGAGGAGGTTCCTTCATTCCCCTGGAAAAATTTAATACATCTCTGTTAACATTTATGAATCTGGAGGGGGTTTCCTTATTGCTTCTGGGGTCTGAGCATGAAGTGAATGTTCTGCCTTTTCAATGAAATTTTTATTCCCGTTTGCAAAGATATGCTTCTTCTAGAGTTAAATTCACAGATATGTTGCAGTGGAGTGTTCAGTCATAAACATGGAAACAAACAGCTTAACATTTAATGCATTTATTGCTGGAAAACCAGATTTGGGGGAAGCAAAATAGTCAGCTTCTGAACCTTTTACACAAAACGCAGTGTTAAGTCAACGTCTATTTTCCATTTTCATCACTTTATATTTGTAACACATTTTAAGAAGCTAAATTATTATGAATGAATAGATGAAATGGTTATTTTCCTGTAACATAATATTTTACCCATTTTCTCTATTGATGAGCAGCCATTTTACTGGCTTAAGTTTGAGAGAATTAAGAGTTAAGTCCTGAGTCACCTCTCATTTCATATTTTCTGAGGAAAATAGGAAACAGGTGTAGGGATTTACTGAAATCTGTAAACAGAAGACAAAATTGTGACAAGCTTGAAAGTTAATATTTGGTATGGCTCTGCAGAGGCCAATCCATGACTGATAGTGTGTGTGCGTGTGTGTGCGTGTGTGTGTGTTTAAATCTGAACTTGCTGCACTGGCAGTAAGTTTGAGATCATTGTTATGCTAAAACTGAAGCCACAGCCAATTTCGGGATGGTACTGTATCAAAATCTGGCCGTACCTTTCTGTGTTCATAATTCCATTACTTTCAACAAGCCGTCGACACCACTAGCTGGAATGGAGACACTCACCGTTGTACACCTCTGAACATACTGATGACATGCGGCCTGTTACTGACTTTCTGTCCAGTGGAGTGATGATTTGGCACACCTCAGATTTTTCTCTTCGTTTCCCTTCTTTAAAAATGGCTCCTTGCACTGACACCATTTCTGATGAGTCCTCTGTGAACAGTAGATGGATTACCTGAAGGTCCTGAATTTTGTTTCTATTTCTTAAGGACATGACTTCCTCCAATTGTCCAGTTTCCTCAGATACTTTTTTTTTTTTTTGGGAGCACACATTGCACACCATGCTAATAGATGATAAATTTGCATGTAATAGCTCTTTGGGAATCACCTTGTTGGTACAAAATACAGTTTTATGCCCTTCAAACTGTTACAATTTTTCATATACTCCACTAATCAGAGGGTACCACCATGTTTATTGCAGCAGGCTGCTACCAGATAAGTGCCTAAACATACAAATTTAAAAGTGGTTGTTTGCCAAGTTGCCTGTTAGATGTAGACAGAAGGCACAACACTGGCTCACTTGTTTAGTTTGATTCCTTTATGCTTGAACATTCATGTCATTTTTAAGTGGCTTAAAAAACATTCCTAAGAAAAGGTGAAGTACAAGGACTGGACTGAAAATTTGTGAAAAAACAGCCACTGTCCACTTTTGAAACTTTGAAAGACCCTCAAGAAAGCCTCGTTGCTCAAAACCACTTTAAAAAACGACAAGTACATCTGCCTCCTTGGAAGCAAAATATGACGAAACGAGAGGTGGCTCAAGTCCTTTACACATTGCATAAACAGATGCATCTGCTCTTTCCTGGTTTGAATTGACACTGATTGTTCACCCTCTACCCCTCTCTCTTCACAGCAACAGGAGCAGGACCCCACCAATCTTTACATATCTAACCTGCCTGTGTCGATGGATGAGCAGGAGTTGGAGAACATGCTGAAGCCTTTTGGTCACGTCATTTCCACGCGGATACTGAGGGATGCCAATGGCCTTAGCAGAGGAGTTGGCTTTGCCAGGTACCGCAGGATACTTGGGATTCTTGAGTTACTGAGATGCTTTCCGCTACTAGCTTTGATTTTATTTAATTTTTTTAAATATTAGATATTACTGCACTGCCTTAAAGGTCACTGAGGGGAAAAAAATAACTTGTGAATTATCGACCATATGTTTATTCTGATTGCTATAATTACATATTAGGCACATAATAAAAAAAAATGTTAATATAATTACTATAATCCACATTCTTTAAGATAATTACAATGTGATCCTGAGCTGATTCGTTTCCATTTGCAGCTGAAGGTATTTTAGCTGTACAGATCCACTTTGAATATATGTGTATACGGAGGGGGGGCCTTCTCAGTTGCATCCTAGAGTGTGTCAGTGATTAGAATGAAGTCGGCTACATTCAGGGTCACTGGCTACATGAACAAAACCCACGACCCACACAGTCATGCGTGTTCCCATCCCGAACACACACACAGCCTCTAACTCTTCAGTCACCGTCACCGTTTTGCTGTTCTCCACACACACAGAGGCTGACACACTGGCTTTTGCTTGCCAAGCAGGCAATTAGTCATTGAGCTGTGATTGGGTGAGCAGAGCTGAATAGGGGCAGACAAAGAGGACATGACACACAACAGATCAGACTGAATGGAGCTTTTAAACTGGGACAAAGGAGAGGAAACCCCATAGAAAACAGACACACAAACACACAGACATGCACAGTCCTACCTAAGGCCTTTTTCTCAGGCATTCATAGATAACCAAGATGCATAAACCAGAAGGCACTTACAAGACTGCCCTTATATCTGGATGGATTACTTTTAAAGAACCTCAGTACCTTTTTTGCATGTTGAACTAAGCAGAATTGTAGCTTCTGTATTTTGTAGCAATTGTCCTAAAGTTCCTCCTCTTATTTTTCTTCATCCCAGGATGGAGTCAACAGAGAAGTGTGATGTGGTGATTCAAAATTTCAATGGGAAATTTTTGAAAACCCCTCCAGGCATGACTGGTAGGTGTCATTCTGAGACTGAGATTACAAATCCTGCCCGTAGACTCTGAACGTTATCCATCTTTGATAAAATTTCAATGTGTATTGTCGAGAAAAGAACTGTGTCAGAAAGCTGACAAAGTTGTGTGGTCACATTTATTTAATCAAAGTCAGCGTTATGGAGTTCGAAGTTTTCAGCAGTTTTTCATGAATTTATGGCAGGTTTTATCAGTTGCAGTCATGCTATAGCTGTATGCACCTTTTGGTATTACAATGTCAGTCTACATCCAACTCACGGTCAATGCAACTGATAAATCTTCTCTAATTATCTTCTCTCTCTCATGTTTTTTTCTCCCCCACTCGTTGAACTTCCTTGAGCTTATTTAGCAGGAAGATGTGAGTGATTAATTCTTTCTCTGAACAAGATGCAGACTGAGGCACACACGCAATGAGGCACATGTACAAACATCAGACAAGCAGCTCCCAAGGCAAACAATCTGTCTCCACATTTTCCCTCAATAAACAGCAAAAACTTGATGCCTTTTTAACTCTGAGCTGAAGACATTTGAAAAGGGTGGGGTGGAGGGATATCAGTAGATGTATAGGTGACATGAAAAAAGAGGAGAAAGAAAATGATCAGGATTTGACTGAGGATGTCACGGTATTTGAAGGGAAAAAAGCTCAGAGACAAGATTAAGATACAGAAAGATAAGGTATGGTGTACTAAAGGAAATTCAAAGACAGAGGGATTTGTACTCTGGCAGTACGGCACACACATGCACTGTGTATTGTGTGGTATAGTTGTGTAATTTTATAGCAAATTAAAGATGTATCCATTCCCCCTTCTGTCTGCAGCCTCTGTCCGTCTTTGACAGAAAAATAACATCACAGCTCTTCGTATAAGAATAATTAATACAGTGAAAATCACAAGACTTTGCAAGTTGGTTTCCATGGCAAAGCTGAGAACACTTTTTTCAGATTATATGCTGTCAAAGTAATCACAGTTATAGATTGTTGCCTCGGTCCATTTAATCAAAGCTGCAAAGAGGAATCCCACAACGGATTATTATGTTAATAATTTATACATTTATTAACTTTTGCCCACAGTTAATGTGACAAATTGCAATATATTTAATGATACTTCAGTGTGTATTGATGCATATTTGAGTAACATGAAGCATTTTCATGCTAACTATGGATAAAATTATCATGCACAAAGTGAAAGGAGCTGCTCATATTACTAATCCAGTATAGCACGCAAGTCTGTAGTCAGTCTTAAAACTGTAATATTTTCAGGTGCGTGTGCAGCCCACAACTTAGTTTTACTTTTTTTTTTAAAGCAGCTTTAAGTCGATTGGTTGGGACTGAACTTAAGTGCATTGCTAACTTCAGCAGGAACTATGCTTATATTTCTCTCTTATGCAGTGTTACTATAAAGTTCACCAAGTTTTTAGCCTCAATTTAGACAATTTTTGGATGAATTGAATTGACTTCTTTTAAGTTCTTTCCTTGATGAGCTGTGAATGTATGTTAGAATTTTTCTGTCAGTACGTCTGTTCTGTCAGTACGTCTGTTCTGGGTTTTTTTGCTCCTGAGTTTCTTTTCCTTGTCATTTTTTTTTTTATTTTAAGACTTCATTTTTTGTCTGTATTCTGTGTTGCTCATTTATTTTAATATTAGTTGAGCCATAGACTGAAGTTGATCCTTTATATTTTGTTACAAAAGATAATATCTAACCGTGCATAAAAAATCTGTCTCCCCTTAGTAAGCAAAAATGTTAAATAACAGCTCTGGGGTCTCATAGCCTCCCTGGGGCAGATACTCATTCAAACAAAATATCTACAAATAAACAATGTGTATGAGCGGGTCATTAAAATCCAGCTTCTCCAGCCTGCAGAGGCACTGCTGTGCATACTCTTTAACATTCACACACCTGCCGGTCTCCTCCTGGCCAAAATTAAAACGTCACCAGAGGGTTTCAGCGTGATTTTTAGTGTGATTTATGGCATGTTGAAGAAGGAAAGGAGAAGATGTCCTCTGCTTGCTCAGCAGTCCCCTGTTGGTGAATGTGTAACGTCTTGGTCCACTGCTGGATAGCTCTGTAAGTCAACAACATATATGTAAGAGTCAAAAAAAAAAAAAGGTTCTTTAGGGAGAAGAAAGTGGGTGTATACCTTGTCACTCTAATCACATCAAATACATACTAACCAATATCTCTTAGGTGATATTATAATTTTTGATTCGCTGTAGGTCAACATGATGAATATCACATGTGTGATCAACAATCATAGGTCAATTTAACAAATCTTTTTAAAAAGTATTATTCATACAGTTTTATCCAATATTAAATTAATATTTTTAAAGTATGTAAAATTGTGAGAAAGTCCTGTTTACTCATAAAAATGAGTGCAATTCCGAAGCAGTAAAGCACCAAGACAAGAAGGAAAGTGAATACTGCAGTGGAACGTATCAGCTTTTACAAGGTGATTGTACACTTTGAGTTCATAGTCAGCTCTTAGTTTACAGTGCAAGTCTTGCATTCAAATACAGTTGCTAAGTCCACCAAGTCACTGACCTCTACGCTGAAAGAGTGTATTGCTTGTTGTTGCCGGGGTTATCTACTCCGTTTACTCATTTTATACATCTGTTGTCTGTGTGTGCGCACATGTGTTTGGATGTGTACAGAATGCTTAAATTTTACTGCACTCCCACACCGCTGAAATTGGGAGAACCCGTCCGCCTGTGTACTCCTCCACAAAAGACTTTGACACACATACTGTGCTTATTCGTTTAATACTTAAGAACAAAGTGTCTCTCCAGAGCCAGGTTTTGTAGATTTATGTTCTGTGTCACTGACAGTCTGTAACATTTCCAAAGATGCTGCTGTGACATTATGACAGGCTTTTGTACTTTGTTTTGTTCTTTGTCTGCTTATTACTTATACTTGTTGCCTTAAAAAATGTTATCAAAGGTTAAAGCATCTATGCTGGTGCAGTGTAGTCAACAATATGCATGCATGTCACTGAACGAGGATGTTTGTGGATTTTTGCCTGTATTTCTCTGATTCATACCACAGTCTCTGCTTCTTACACACAGCCAACAGTAATATTTAACTCTTAAGCTTCAGAATGAATGCTTACATTGATCACATGACCAGGACTTCTGTTAGCCCGTTTTACCATAAAGTTTATCGATTTTTGACTCCTATTTTTTTTTTGTTTATACTTTGGTCTCGCTCTATTTACATTTCATTTAGAATTTCAAAGAGTCTGGGTTTGCAGATCAAAAAGATGTTCATTGCTATTTTACCAGAGAACACACAGGGATGTAGTGTTTAGCACTATCACCTCACAGGAAGAGGATCCTTGGTTTGAAACTTGTGGTTGATCTCAAGGATCTCTCCCAGTTATTGTGCAGTAGGGAACCACACCATTAAGACACAGCACAGAATATCAGAAGCACAGCAGGCATCTGATATGACACTGATATGACTGCCATGGCATGAAAGGTGGATGTGGTTTGCAAAGTGGCTTGCAGGTGAATTTTTTTTAAATTACTTAAATTATATCTCTGCTTCACAGATTAGATTCCTTAGGTATTTATTAAGTTGTAAACATCTTTACCCCTAATCATCAGCCACAAATTTGAGATTCTCATCTAAGATGTAAATTAAGTGCAGACAGTAGGTGTTTGCTCTGTGTTAACATTTGATAATGTTATGTCCCCATACTGTGAGGTGAAAACATAATTCTGTTTCTACTTCTTCTTCCTTATCCCTTTATATTAAAGCTTGACATGATTAAACTTTAATAAATGTTGACAAATTTAAAATCAGTGCTTATTTAAATAAAAATAAATGTAAAGAAATCTGAAGACCATTTCAATGTTGACTTCAAACACTGTTTCCTTTGGTTTCAGCGGTGGAAGTCTTTCCTCTCTCAACACACTATTCACATCCTAATCGCTCACTATTTGTACTGGTCCAGTGACATTTCTTGTTCACTCAGTGGTCACCCCCCCCCCCCCCCCTCTTTTTTTTTTTTCTCCTTATCTCATCTTTCACTGTGTGTCTTCCTCTTGCACTGTTTGATATGGCGTATACTGTTGTAGTTTTAATAGCTCTATTTGTCCTGCCTTCCCGTAATGATAAGGCAAACGGGACAAGAATGAACCAAATCCAAATCTGAGTTAGCATGTTATCATTCAGTAGTTTTTATAATAATCAGAGAGCTTTAAAAATGCATGGAGCCTTAAATGTCTCGTAAGATCATGAGGCATTAAGTCCCTATTCACTGGTGAAGCGGCTCAATGCTTTCATAAATGGAAACTGAGTTTTATTTGATGTTCCTGATAATAGAGGAAAAACTGAATGATGCTTTACTGAGAAAAAGATTGTGTGGAAGTATTGCACTGTGAGACTTGTAATCTTACATATGGTTTTTTTTCAAGGCACTGTTTAACACTCAGACACAAGTATGGGTATAAAAATGTGCTGCTTTTGAAACTGAGACCAAATAACAATGATGCCATCAGGTTCTGATATTTGCAAAATATTTGCTTCCATCTTTGCATAATGCCTCATTAAATACATCTCAGCCTCAATACATTTTATTCTTATGTGACTAAAAGGCTGTTTCATATTAGTAAGTTGAATACGTTCACATTTTGTTCCCTATGTCTGTTAATGTGTATGACAGTGGAGTTAACATCCCTTTTTATTCTTTTTTTTTTTTTTTTCTCCTTTCATTTTGACTCCATTTGGTTGTTTGTGTTATTGAACATTTATTTAACCCTCCTTTACTTTTTTGCCTACCTTGTTTGACCTACCTGGCTGTTTTTTGCAATTTGGTAACAGTGTTACAAATACATACTTATTTCAGCCTCTCGTGGATTCTTCATTTAGCCACATTTGGGGACTGGATCCCATTTTCCAACTGAGCGACTTCCTATATTTGCTAATGGATTGGATTTTATTTTAAATAACTTTTTTCCCATTTGAAGGATTTGTTCCCACTCATATGATAGACCCCTTATTGTCTTCATAAGCCAAGTCTTTCTACTTGTCTAAAGACTGATGCGTGGCTTAGAAGCATCAAAGCTAAGATCAATATAATTTTCTGCACCTAACCAGGTATATCGAGAATAACCTTTCATCCTTCCTCATACTTTTCTTTCCCTCCTTTTTCTTCCCATGTGTCCCTCTAGCTAGAGCTGAAATAAATGTATGTTTGCCCTGCTGGAGTTTGAACAGTTTCTTTAGTGCCCTACCGCAGTTTGCAATATCCCACAGCTTCAGCAACTGGTAACAGTATGTGATTCACTGTTCACAGTACAAGCCACCCACCTTTTTACCTATGAACAAGTCCTGTTGGCTGAACATAAAATGCCACAGATTGCAAACTTTATTTCAGATCAATAAAAGACTTTTTTTTTCTCAACCCCACTGCATTCACCTAAATACAGACACAATCAGACATGCACATTCAGGCTGGACTTAAATCTTACTGAGATGCTGTGGCACGAACTTAAACAGGCAGTTCATACTCAAACTTTTCACTGTGGCTGAATTCAAACAATTCTGCACAGAAGAGTTGGCCTATACAGTGATGTGAAAGACTTATGTTATTAGGTTTAGGAGGCAATTATTTTTATTTTTATTCATGCACTATATGTTTCTGATATTGTTGCCATTTTTTTCCTTTAGTCGTGTTTTTGCATTGGATGGATAACATGTTGCAATGGTTGTATTTAACAGAAGAAAACTGTAGTCAAACAATTGCACGGTGATTGCTGCTGCAAGTCTTAACTAATGAGTACAAATAAATCCTGTGTGTGTGTGTGTGTGTGTGTGTGAGAGTGAGTGAGTGAGTGAACAGGCACTTGTATCTTCTGACCACTGTAATGTTTCTCTTTCCCCTGTAATTACTTTCCCTTATCATGTAGCTCTTGGCAGGTACTTGCTTAGTAACACTGAGTTCTAGTAAAACAAACACACACTGACACAACAACACACAAATCATAGTAGCTCAGTGTGTGGGTGGCTGGGTCCTTTTAGTTTTGGTTGTTGAGTAGTTTAGTTTGCACATTGTTCAGAAGGATGCAGGTGAGAATCACCTAAGAATGACAATAAAGCAAAAACAAAGGATAAATGTAAAAACCCTAAAAGTTGACAAATCAAATAATTTGTTAGTTTTGTTCAAAATAACACACAACTCTTGTCTTGCAGTTTAAAAGATATTTTTTTTTGCACATACAAAATAGCCAGTTGCAGTTAAAAACCAACTCAAAGTGAAGTCCAGATAGTAACACTAAGAATTCAAGCTTTTTAGTGAAAGGACTGAGGTCCTGTGGTCTTCTCTGCAATAAAAGGATCAGGCCTAGTATAATTATGTAGTTTAAATGATAACCCTGTTTGCAGAGAGTAATTTGAAATACTTGAATTAAAAAGAAATTAAACAAAGGTGTAATTTGTAAAACAGTTTTAACATTCTGTGCAGCTTCACTCTGTGAATGCCTCATATAGTTCCACAAAATAATCCTTAAGAACATATGATTTCATCCAAAAGCTACTTCAGGGGGGCAGTTTAGAGAAAGAATATATATACACAAGTTTTCACAGACTGACTTTGCTCAGATATGCTGCTCATAGTAAAAACTCTTTGAAAGAAAAAGATCTATGACTTTTTTACTGATAGTACACTGTATGGATAAAAGTAATGGGCTTTAGCTCTTAATTCAGTTGCTTTCACATGGTTACAGACTCAAACCCCTACCAGTGCAGTCTGCTTTTACAAGCATTTTTGAAAGAATGGGTCACTGAATATAAGTGTGGTGCTGAAAGAGGATGGCACTGTTGCAATAAAATTGTGACATTTCTTCTCTTATTGCATAATCAATTTTAAGTGGTGTGAGTGCTATGTTAAAGTGTTTAGGACCTACAGTAGCTTAGCCATAAAGTGGCACACCACGTAGAGTTACACGATCACCAAGTGCTGAGGTGCTTCAAACCACCACAGCTGCCATCAAGATTAGCAACAAAAAAACTGTGTGCAGAGAGCTTCATAGTTTCAATGGACGAGTATGAACATGTAGTGTAGTTTAACCCGTAAGATGGACAGTAAAAATATATGCCTCCAACCAAGAAAGTACTGGGATCGAATCCACTAGCCAGCTGTGACCTTTCTTTATGGAGTTTACATGGTTGGGTTTCTTCCAGGTTATCTGGCTCCCTCCTACAGGGTGCCTTCTCTCGGCTCACAGCTCAGCTTCAGCTACACTGCAATCCTGAATTTATAAACCTAAGAAAATGAATTGATTACTATTGTTAGTAGTAGTAACAGTATAAGGGATGGATTTGACCATGTAGTTATTTAAATGATAGCTCTACTAACTAGCTACAAGGGATTTTTCTCAGTGGTTTCTTAAATTGCTGGGGCAAGCTCCTACACAGATTCTAATTAGAGTCATTCATGCCTCCCCCTGAAACCTAAGAAATTGAGCTGAGAGTTCTCATACAAAACTATATTTCTCCTATCTGCCTGCTCTATGCTTACAAGGAAAAAAGCCTTAAGAAAAAAGAATGTTGTTTTGGTTAAGGGGCTTCAAGTTACTCCTGAATTCAGCAATTACATTTTTTTCTTGTCAATGGATTAGAATTGCATTTTATTGCATCACCCCCATGTCCTGTTAAAAATAAATAAATAAATAAGATAACAATCTAAACCAAATATCCAAGCATTTGTTTATGACAGCGTTGGGTAATTTGATATGCCCAAAAGGATCTGACACAGCTGTACCCAAATTCATCATAAATTCATCACATTGTGTCTTATAGAGCGAGGAGTGCGAACATTAGGGGTCAAACTAGCAATTAAAAGTGTCCTCCTTTCTTTTAAAGCACCCTTGTGAAATACAACAGATTGTGGAAACGAAGCTGTGAAAGCAAGCTGAATAATTAATGCGGTGCACCACTTTTATTTGCTTTTCCTACAGGTAATCTTGTCTCTTGATGTATTGCACTTGTTGACCCCTGACTGAGTGGCGGCTAGATTCACCTCCCTGGAATAAATAACATTCATTGTTGTCATTATCATCTTCACTATTTATGACTTGTCACGTTGTGCTCATGAATGAATATAAAATGATTTGCAAAGTGTATTGTGCATATTTTTTCCTCCCCAGGAGAAATGCATGATATCATAATTCTGCTCATTCAGGCGTCTCCTGAAACTAGTACATTACAATATTACAATTTCATATTTTTCTTGAATTTTTTTTTTTTATATAGTGTGTTGATAATGCAGTGATTTACATTTCTTTTGCTTTTTTATATTGTATATTCTAGTGCTACACACAAGTACTGGTAGGGGCAGTAAGTCATTAATTTTGCTATATTTGCTGTGTGTGTCTTACCACAATCACTTACAGATTAGAAATGATAAGAGACCCATTTAATATTTTGGAGGTAAGACATTGTCACTGGCTATCTATTTGGAGGTAAATCAATCTTTTAAACTTGGTGCTCCATTGAAATTCTGGTTTGCAAGACCAGTTTTACAAATTTGTGCTTACCGTATTAAAAAAAAAATAAAATACATCAGTACATCCATGGACAGCCTTTTTTAATAACTTACACTAAATGAATATTCTCTTGTGGAACAGTAAGTATCCCATGGCCCTCATAAGCCATTATTGCCCCCTTTATGAGATTAATAATATTTTGTTGTAGCCATTTGCTCAGGCAGAAGCTTTCTGAAATTCCTTCAGTTGTGAAATATTTGAGATTTTTCTTGTACGTACTGCTTATTTTGAACCTCCATGTAACATTTCTATTTAAAGTCCATGCTTGGAGAATGCCTTTTCACAACCTTACGTTTTATCTGTTTGAGCTGTTCGTAGGATCGTTATGCTATTGAAAGGGCCACTTTTGGTTTGATATCAATTGTCAGACAGATAGTCTAACATTATCTTCAAGTACTCTGTGATATGCATGTCAGTGACAGCAATTTATGCGGTTCCGCGGGCAGCAAAGCAACCCCAAACTATAACATTTCTAAAGACATGCTTGCTGTTTTTCTCCTAATAAGCAGTGACCTACGTCACACATGTTAACAACTCACCCTTTATTGTTCTGATCAGAGTTGGTGTGGACCTAATAGTTTTGGTGAACTTTGGGTTTATTTTATTTATTATTTATTTGTTTTTATTGGGAAGCAAAATGCTTTTTGCCTTATATACCTTTTGTGCAACCCACCAGTTGCAAGTTACCCATGTCGCAGTTTTGTGATTGCTTTGTTTTGCAGGTTCTAATTATACGAATTTTAGAATCAGAAAATAATTTTATCCCAAGTTGTGGTTTAATGCTGACCACTTTTAACTGAACACTTTACATCTGTACTTATTGTCACGTAATGTTTTTGTTATGTGCATAGTGAGTTTTAGCAGTTTTCCCAACTTCCAGCATCATTACATGCTGATGGACATTCATATGTTCTATTCCCTGTTAAAATAACAAGTCGGAAAGTAAAAGTTTGCATTTCTGTTTCATGTCACCTTATTTTGTAGACACTGTTGCAAAGAGGATCGAGCATTTGTTTAAATAAATGAGATGTAAAAATTGTCAACAGTTGTCTACAGGATGATATGAACGCCATTGGCTCTGTGCTCCTTCACTCAAGCAGGCACACACTGACACAGCCATAAAATCATAAAAAGTTCCTCGAGCAAATTACAAGCCAAGCAGCTTGGCATAAATCGACTCTCCACTGGAAGCAATGGGGATATTTTTTTTCTAATTAAAAAAGCATGATGGAAAAAAATAACTAGGATCTTTTTATTGTTACGTTGTTAGTTGTTCAGCAGATGTCAATCTATAGATACTCATGTGTGAAGCAGTTTGTCCAAGTTTGGGTGCTGCTTCTGGTGTTTCTCTCTCTGTCCGGTAATCAGGAAATGGCAATGGATTGCGCTACATTAACCAGGCACAGTGTTGCCTACCTCCTGGCAAAACTCGACTCTTACCAGAAACACCCTGTATATACTGCACATACAGTTTCAATCAATGCAAAATATAAATATAAAAGTATAAATCCAGGCTTTTGACATAATTGGATTTGCTTAGTTTCCACAGTTCCAGTAAATCTCACTTGTGTTTTATGGTAGTTTTGTTCTTCATTATTTTTGTTTGTTTGTTTGGCAGAATTATGAAATCATTGATACCTGAGGTTTAATAGGGTTAAACTCCAGGTATCCAATGAGATGGCAAAAGTGAACAAAAATCTATTAAAAACAGAAACTGCTTCTGAAACTCTCCAATTTGTTTCCCCAGATTAATATATTCAACCCCTGCAGCAGCTCCATAGCACTGATGCAGCCAAATCGGTCTAACTTTACTGATGCATATGTATTTGCAAACGGTGGCCCACAGCAGCTGGCCGGTGTTTAATGTTTGAGTCATTTCATAAGATCAGGTATATAAACAGCTGACAGCAAAAAATGTTTTACATTTTTAAGTCTGTGTGGATAAAATGTGTGCTGCTTTCAGGGCCTTAAAATACAATTAAATAAGGTCACTGCAACTCCTGTAGTTGCCTCACAGGAATATCTTGTTGTCATGTTGCTGCTTTGCTTACTGGATGTTGCTGTTAGGAATATCAAGAACGTTAATGAAGAAAAACCAATCCAGAAAAACTCTGAGATTAAAAGATTGTTTTTCATCCTTTAGCAGCCAGCTGTCACATCTATGGGTGACGACATCTAAGCTTTACAATTCTCCATTCTCATGTTTAGGTACTTGTTTTTTTAATTACTAATTCTAACAATAAAAGAAACTTGTTTTCATCTGTTGTGCCAGAAAACAAACTGTGCTAAAGCTGGAAAATAAAAAGAAAGTTTCAAAACACACATAATTAATGTATAATTATTTTCAATCAACTGATGTTTTTGTCTTTATAGAACACAGACAAAGTATCGCAAATATAAACTTGACAAATTATCTGCCATCAATAGCATAGCCTTCTGTCTGTCACAGCTGTGAGCGGAAAAAAATAACAAATAAAATAACAAATGCAGCCTTTATTTTTAAATTGAGTGCCACTGTTAATGGTAGATAGCTTTTCACATTAAAAAATAGAAATCACAGGACACGTGTCTAATAAGAAATAACTTATAATTTATGATTGTATTTTTGTTAGTTATTATGTCTAATCAAAAATATAAATGTGATATTTTTAAACTATTTTTGATCATAATTGATTATAATAACTTTAAACTTAATGTGGTAGGTGAACTGACGTCTTCCACTTTTCTTTTCCCCCCAAATATCTTCAGTCCATCCATTGTTGCATCCGTGTGACTATCTGTGATTTTAGTAAAAGTAAAGGTCATTTAATGCATGAAGCAGAGCGGGTAAAAGACAAGAATTGATTCAGAAAGATGAAAAGCAAAGGATGACAACAGAAGGCTACACCATGTGACCTGTTGGACAAAATCAAGTTAACATAGTTGAATGAAAAAGTTCTTCTAAATGTGTTATAATCAAATGGAAATGTGTCTTTATATCATTACCCTTAGAGTGCCCGTCATGGCCCCAGGCATTCTAAAGAGCTCTCATCTCAGTCTTTAAGCTCTAAATGGTTTTCTCCACTGAGAATACCTCTTCTCATTTTTCACTTTACTTAGATGAAGAAATATTTTTCTTGAAGTAGGCAAGATAATTGCATAGTTTATTCTGGCATTCATAATGTTAGTCAGTACCAGCTTCAAGATATTGCAATTTGCGGTTGGATTTTGTTGTTGTTTTGCTTTTCTTTAAAAAAAAATCGATACTACACACATTGATGCTGATTTGACTTTCTTTGCCATTTTATCCTATTTGACAGTAATTTCAGAGTGCCAGCTTATAGCCTCTTCAAAGATGCATCAGTGAGTTAAAACCTCACTTTGTGGATATATTAAAATAAAATAAAAAAACAGAGGCATTGCATAAAAGTATGCGGCTTGTTAGGGGTTAAGAGTGCATAAAAGTATGTGACTTATTCAGTTTGAGGGTTTAGAGTAGTCTTTACCAGCTGAATAGAAGACTTGTCCCAACAGTTTGCCTCTGCTGAAGCAGTATAGCACTTCAGAGTTTTTGCATCCTAGAAAGAAATTACATTTGCCTTGGTGGCTGTGACAGATTGACAGTTGCATGTGGAAATGTTTGGACAGTGACAAAATTGCTCTGTATGCCAACACAACATATATAAAGTTGAGATGCAACCTCGAAGAATAGTTCCTAGTGCTTTCAAGGGCAATATGCCCTCGGTAGAGTCTTTTAACCTCCTAAGACCCGAACTCTTCCATGGCATGCATTTTTAATTTCTCTTTGATATTTGGGCTGATTGGGACCCGATGAATGTAAAAACAAAGAATTACCAGATTTTTTTTTTTTACCTGATTTTTGTTCCTAAGAAAAATGAGAGCCACATATAAGGATATTCGTTTAAAATTTTGATAGAACAGCAGCAGTATAATGTCTTCGTAAGTGGATATCAGGCCCTAGTAGAGCAAAATTAAACATTTTGGTTTAAATAACTTAAAATGTGATGTCCACATATGTGGACGCCAGGTCCTAGGAGGTTAAGGCACATTGGGCCTAGGTGATGAGCCAGACCCCTACAAAGAAGAAAACCTCTGGGTACTGGGAGCCCCGTTCTGGAGCCAGGTCTTGGGAGTACCCCACAACTCTGGCCGGATGGCTGGCCTTAGCCTTTAGATTTTTGCCCACGTCAAAGGTGCTTCTGGATTAATTTTTTTTAACAGATTGTCTAAGGACAGCGATAAGTGGAGACTGTGTTGGGTTAGGTGGTCTTAGGATCTCATTTCTGCTTTTTTTTTATTATGGTTCTGTTGTCTTTATGAAGCAAATACCTCACTGCACTGTAGCACCTCACGCCAAATAAGAAGCGCTTAGCATGAGAATAAGCATAAGTGTGATGCTGTGGTACTCGATCAGAAAGGTTGGAGTGCCCACTCCTGGTCCAGCTGGGAGGAAGCCCTGGGGTTGAGCCAGGATACGCGGGAGAGATTGTATCTCTTTGGCTTGGGAATGCTCCGGTTTCCCCCAAGGAGAGTTTGGGGAGGTTTCTGGGAAGAGAAAAGCCTGTGCATCTCTGCTTAAATTTCTGCCTCTGCAGCACCTGTATAAACAGCAGAAAATTGATGTATGTATGGATTTAACCGAAGAACATATTTAAAGCTATATTTCAAGAGTTCGGAAAAATTACATTCAGTTACCTAGATTTAGTTGGATGAATTAACATAATCATTAATAATATGCAAATTTTTAAGACTTTAAGAATCTATTGCCACGAGTGAATGCTTGGGCACTGTTGCCTCAGAGCCAGAGCTCTGGGTTCAACCCTCTCTGCTTGTATACATTTTCTGCGGGTGAGCTCATTTCAGTTACCACTGGGGAGAGAATAAAACGAAATAACATGCCAGGTTAAATCTGCCTATGTCAGTCCTGGACAGTCTCACAAAAAGATGGCGTTAATGTCAATTTTACTTCCTAGTTAAACAAAGGTTAAAAAAAATACTTGGAGTCTGTGAACAGCAGTAATGGGTTTGCCCCTTTGCCAGGACTTTACTTCAGTTGTATTTGTTGGCAGGTCTTTCTTGTTTGATCTTTGTCTCCTTTAGGGTAAATACAAGCTTAATGGCTTTTAAATCATGGAATATTTTAAATATATACACTACCAGTCAAAAGTTTGGACACACCTTCTCATTTAATATTTTCTTTCTTTCTTTTTTCTACTTTCTACATTGTAGATACTTACTAAAGACATTAAATACATGAAGCAAGATATATGGAATTATGTAGCAAAGAAAATTTTTAATAAATAACTCTAAATTTGTTTTATGTTGTAGATTCCTCAAAGAAACTGTCGGACTTCTCTCAATGACTTTTTTTGACGTAGTCATCTGAAACGGTTTTCACTTCAGATGTGCCTTATCAGGGTTCACTTGTGGAATTTCTTGCCTTCTTAATGGGGTTGGCACCATCAGTTGTGTTGTGCAGAAGTCAGCCCTATTTGAATGTTAGAATTCATATTATAGCAAGAACCAATCAGCCAAGTAAAGAGAAACAACAGTCCAAGAGTGTGCAATGCAGTGATCAAAGCAAAGGATTGATATTTTGAAGAATCTAAAATCAATTTTGTTTTTGTTTTTTACTACGCAACTCCATATGTGTTCATTCATAGTTTTGATGCCTTCTATGAGAATCTACAATGTAAATAGCCATGCAAATTTCTTTACTTAATCAGTCAAATATGTGAAGCAAAATGCTGGTTGTGAAGGGTACATGTTTTTGGCTGCAGTTGGTTAAACTGCAGCTGGAAAGTCTAAGAAATATGCCCTAGCATCACAGTTGCCATAAAACAGATTAGCGTCTGTTTATCCTCTAAATAGACAAGGCATCAGCTATCTTATTTGAGTGTCCTGGTTCATGTTATGGTAATATGTTTTAATGTTAAGACATGTGGCTTCTGAAGCATTTCCCAGAAAATGAAGTAACTGTCCACTCCTGCTTGCTTTCTAACCATTTTTAAAGATATGCCTTTAAAGTAAATCATAGTAAACACAGACTTTTAGTTTTTCTTTGGATAATCCTCTCACAATCTGACAACTTCCTTCTGTTCACAAACCCTGAGGGTATATTCAGTTTAAGCTTGGTGAACTTAGACATGGAAGGTCACTGTAAGTTAATCTTATTTGTAACCAAACATTTCTTCTTTCTCTCATCCAGGGAGGGACAGTATTTTCTTTGGAGGACTTACAATTGCAGTCTGTTACCCATGGGTCAAACTACGTGGAGTTATTTAGCGTATTAAGTATGCCTGTTTGGGTTGCTGTTTGAACCTCGCACACCATGCACTATTGATTAGCCTGTGGCTTTGTTCCTACGTCAGCGTTGCTGTTTTGAAAGCATGGTTGAAGGGGCTAAAAAGAGATGGGGTGATAACTAGTGTTGTGTAAATGTTTGGATTACGGGTGGCTGAGATAAATCTAAGAGCTGAAGTGCTGCTTTCAGGACCAACTAACTTTTAGTTTATTTAAGCTGTAGCATAAAACACTTTAAGTGTAATCTTTTAAATTTAACCTAAAACATATAGTTTGACTTTCTCCTACTTATAAGGTGATTAATCTATAAATGTGTTTGTCCTTGTCTCACTCTATAGCTCCCTCAGAGCCTTTGCTGTGCAAGTTTGCTGATGGAGGCCAGAAGAAGAGACAGACCCAGGTCAAATATCCCCAGAATGGACGATCGTGGACACGGGAAGGAGAGGTGAGGCTTAAAAATATATTTAATCATCAAAAAAAGCTCCCTGGGAGACTTCATAAAATATTCTCTTGGCCTGCTGTCAAATATAGTCCCTTGCTTTTCTCAATTAAAATGAAAAAACAAAACTGAACACAAGTCTACTGAGAGGACTTTAAAAAGAGAAATTACAGTTATCAAAAAAAATCATTTACACTTCTTTCAATTAAGTTTTATAGCTGAAGGATAACATTTCTTTTATTATAATAGTCAAAGAAATGAGTGATTATGCACAGCGGTGTCCATATTATGTTTTAGGAAACGTTACAGTTGTAAATCATCTATTCTAATAATTTTCAATATGCGGCTGATGCTCCCTTTGACTCCATTTTTTTTTTTTCTTCAACATACCGCAGAATTTAAAATCATAATAGCTTGACAGATCCCCCTCCTCTCCGTGGGGTCATTATCCACTTTCATTTCTAGTAAGGCACTGTAGGTTCAGTTAGAGATGCTGCTGACAGTATGAAAGCTGGCACACAAAAAGGTTGTTAAATTTAAAGTATAAGGTTTCTGTAAGGTCCCAATTGCAAACTTGTTTTTGCTTTTGTTGAAACTCCCACCTCCTGTCTGTCATCTTCAGAAGAAATGAAACCTTGTGCAAAGGATTGAAAGCAGAGTGACTGTTTCACAATGCAGAGAGTTCAAAAGTTTTTAGTGTCAATACCAAAGCTTTAATTTACAGAACAAGGGGAAGTGAATAATAATGCTGCCACCCACACACCCCGGTGCAGTTTTTAACAGTTTCCCAGTGTTCTCGTTACACGAAGGTTGGGAAAGAGCAGGGTGGTGGAGTGAAATGAAATGGAACCAGGCTGAAACTATGCACTGTAACAAGAGGCGCCGCAATGAAAACAAGATGTTGCAGTGTTTGACCTTTGCTCATGGCTGTGTGGAGCAGGCACAGATTGCAGCTTTAGTCTTTTTGTATAAGAGCAAACGTGTGTGTCATAGCCTGGCTTATCATTGGCCGAAAGGCTGGGCACACCCTAAACAGGTCACCAGTCTGTCACAGGGCTAACACAAAGAGATAAACAACCATGCACACTTCATTTTACCAACTGTGGAAGTGAGCCACAGTATTTGGAGAGAACCCACACAGGGACAACATGCAGGGAGAACAGGCTGCCAAACCCAGGACCGTCTTAATGTGATGCCACAGTGCTAACCACTGCACCACCATACCATCAATTTTGGTGGTATTTTTTGTAATGTGTCATTGTTACACCCCGGCCTAGGCAACCGGGGTGCAACGCAGGAAAATAAAAATAAGGAAAATAAAAATAATCCCAAAACGAGATTTAAAGCAAAATACCACATTTATTTACATCACCAAACACCAGACGTCAAACTATTTACAACGGGGGGGAAGATCGCGACCATGACACACTGAAACACAAGGCTTAAATACATAGAAGGGCAATCAGGGAATGGACAACAGGAGGGAAACACAGCTGGGGCAAATTAGACCTAACGAGACAGGGAAACGTAAACTGAAAACACTAAGATAACACAGACTTTCAAAGTAAAACAGGAAACACATAACAGTCACGCCAAAAGCAACACACCGACAACACCAAAACGTAACAGTTCCCCCCACCCAAAAATCAAACATTTAACACCAAGTGAAAAGTTTGATCCAGACAGACGAAGCCGATGAAGGCTGGAGCGGTCCCACTGACCCTCCAGCAGACGACGAAGGCTGGAGCAGTCCCACGGACCCTCCAGCGAAGGCGGATGAAGGCTGGAGCGGTCCCACGGACCCTCCAGCGACGACAAAGGCTGGGGCGGTCCCACGGACCCTCCCCTCAGCGAAGGCAGACGAAGCTGATGAAGGCTGGAGCGGTCCCACTGACCCTCCAGCAGACGACGAAGGCTGGAGCGGTCCCACGGACCCTCCAGCGAAGGCGGATGAAGGCTGGAGCGGTCCCACGGACCCTCCAGCGACGACAAAGGCTGGGGCGGTCCCACGGACCCTCCCCCCAGCGAAGGCGGATGAAGGCAGACGAAGCTGATGGAGGCTGGAGCGGTCCCACGGACCCTCCAGCAGACGACGAAGGCTGGTGCGGTCCCCCGGACCCTCCAGCAGAGGCGGATGAAGGCTGGAGCGGTCCCTCGGACGCTCCAGCGAAGGCGGATGGCTGAAGCGAAGGCAGACGAAGCTGATGACGGCTGGAGCGGCCCCACCGACCCTCCAGCGGACGACGAAGGCTGGAGCGGTCCCACGGACCATCCAGCGAAGGCGGATGAAGGCTGGAGCGGTCCCTCGGACGCTCCAGCGAAGGCGGATGAGCAGCCCACCAGCTGCACACACGGACACGCAGCCCACCAGCTGCACACACGGACACGCAGCCCACCAGCTGCAGAAGGCTGGAGCGGTCCCTCGGATCCTCCAGCGAAGACAGAAGGCCGAAGCTGTCCCTCCTTCGGACCCTCCAGCGATCCCGGACCAGCCCCCATATGTTACGTTCTGGTCCCGGCAAGTAAATAAACGTAACAAATAGTTTGCCCCACTCACTTCCCACCCACGCACAAACCCCAACAACGACACCTTTTTTAAGTATTTAAGCAGCCATTTATTTTCATCAGCAGTGAGCAATGCCAAAACAATAAACAAAACTCCCTATAAAACAATCCCTAGTCTTCCCTACACCAAAATAAAAAGAAGCCAAAACAAAAGACAAGTCACTTACCTAACTATCTAACGAAAAACAGGAGAAAACTTGTTCAACAAAAGAAAACGGCTTCTCACGCCTACTAGGCTGCGACAGTGAAAGTTATACAGCAAAGGAACAAAAAAAGTGACCGCCACTGGTTAACTTATTTACAATTATTTACATGGCAAGGCTAGAGGTACACGTGAATACTCCAGCCTGCACTACAATGACACAACACACAACTCTGTGACCGAGTCAACAGGGTTCCAAACAGCACTCCCAGGTGACTGTCATCCGGACGTTAAGTACTGGAGGTGGTCCATCAATTATCCAGTCGGAAGGTGTGTAGAGACTCCACCCAGATACCTAGCAGCCACGCCCAGGTGTCCACCTCCTAGGAGAGAAAAAAGGGAAAATACCGCCACCATCCTCCGGTGGGAGGCACAACACCAACAAACACATCACTGGGTCATAACAGTCATCAACTAGGAATGGGAGTTAAAAAAACAAACAAACAAAAAAAAACTCCAACTGAATAGTATAAAACATAACTCATAAAACAGTCAGAAATGAGCAAAGTCTGCTGGCCAAGGTTAAACATCCCTGCAAAAAATGCATCTGCCTTTAACCACCACAGTAAATACCTTAATCACATTATTAAAAAGCTCAACTTAAATGTATTCACAATTAAATGTGTGGTATTTTGCACAGTGGATTTCACATATGCAGTGCCATTGCTTGGAGAGTGTAGCTAAATGAGCAGTTAAAGCACATACAGCCTTTTTTCAATGCAAGTTAACGTCCACACAGCTTTGCAGAAATGGGTAAAGTGAATATGTCATTTTATTCAGATTTCGCTTAAATACAGGCATTCATTTGCTAGATAAAAATACTATGGAGCTGTGCCGGTTTTGTATGTCTTAATTTCCAGAGCACTCTCATTCCCAACGCGTAAAATACAATTTGTCACGTCCCAATGCATCTCGTAGTAACCTGAAAGGTAGCCTTCCACTTACTCCAGATTCTCAATTGAATCCAATAGAATGGCACTCGCGGTGGTAACACGTGCTGCAGCTGTCTACCTCTAACCTTAACCTAAAGCCTATCAGGTAGTGTTTTCCAAAGTGATTCATGAACACAATGAAAAAACATATGTGCATGTATAGATTCATTCAAAACCACTGTCATGCCTCTGAACGCCTAACATACCGACGATTTGTCACATGTCAGTTTTCCGTTAACGTACTTCCCTCTTGTCAATGTCTGTGTGAACTTGAAATAAGTGATGACTGCTTTCAGTGAGACACCTCACACATTTGTCTGTGGCACACGTCGTGACAAGCCCCGCTCGGCCCTGAAGCATCTCTTCAGAGGTTTATGCATTTGTCAGAGCCAGGCCTCAGAGTCCAGGCTGACTTATATAAACTAATACTTCTGCTAATAGAGACATCTGGCCAGGGAGATGCTTTGAGGTGCTTCACTGCCTACTTATCTCAGTCAACTCATTCTGATACGAGTCTGGCCTTGGTACGGTGACGTGAATACGTGCGTTACACATGTAATCACACGCTTACAGAATTTGTTTTGGAAAATGGATAAGGGATACGCATGTAGCTGTGTAGCAGCACAGAAAGAGATTTGCTGTTAGATGAATGCAAATCCCTGGAGTTGATCAGTTTTTCTATTTGGTGTCTAGCAGTGCTTTTTGTTGCTTCTGGAGTCTATACCTACCTACCCAGCCTAGGCTTGGCTAAAACAGTGTTTGTGGAAAAACCAAACACTGAGCTGGGTTCAGCATCAGGGCACCCTTTCAACTCATGTGCCAATTTGGAGAGAAGAGCCTTGTGTAGAATGTAGAGTAAGTACAAATGACTTGTGCAGGGCCGATAGATGGTGATGGGGTGGTGACAGAGTAAAAAAAAAGATTAGGAGCAAACAGTTGTTTTAAGTCTGGTCCAGAATTGCCAAGAGGTAGTCAAGTGGAAGCAGATCTTATTCAAACCTCAAAGAGAAGCCCAGCGTCAATCATTTGAACATGGTAGAAGGAATGAGACAGACAGAAACCACAAAGGGGCTAGTGTCACTGATAAATGCTTGGCTAAACATATTTAGTCACTATTTAATAACAGCTTTATGAAGGGAAGAAGGGACAGAGGGAATATAGAAATATACTAATATAATGCTGTTGGGGGAAAAAAAACCTTTAACTCAAAAAATGGATCAAAAAGAAAAGTTTGGGCTGCTTCAGTGAGTAGTTTGAGTGCTTTTGGCAATTTTTGACTGTGTGTGTGTGTGTGTGTGTGTGTGTGTGTGTGTGTGTGTGTGTGTGTGTGTGTGTTATTGCTATTATATAACATTATCTTATTTACCACTGAAAGAGCCACATTCATCCATACAGTACACACACTGGTACTCTACTTTGTGACAGTTTGTGTAGAAAAAATCTCTTACACTCTCAGGCACACACACAGATAAAATGTGTGTTAGGAACATGGGGGGCGCTTCCCAAAAACACTTAAACTTGGACTAGAGAAGGCTGGGATCAAACAACTGGCCTTCTGAGCAGATGTCACTTACCTCCTGAGCCACACCCTTCTTATGGACTTTTGAGTAATCTCTAACTTTCCTATGTTGGGCTGTTACCTCCATTAATGCCAACCAGCATGGATTTGTTTGACTTAGGTGGTAGTGCAACTTCTTAATGTCTTGTTTATTTATTTGAATGCTCCTCAGGATAATCAAACATGGTATAGTGTGAACTGTTTTTTGTAAAAGAAAATAAAGTACCATAAAACTTCTATCCATCCATTCTCTTCCACTTATCCTTATCAGGGTCGCACTCATAGAAGCAATTTAGAATTATCAATTAACCTAACCCCAATAATTGCATGTCTGTGGACTGTGGAAGGTAGCTAGAGTACCTGGAGAGAACCCACGTAAACCCAGAAAAGCCCAGCCAGATAGTGGAGTTAAACTCATACCATAAAAGTTGACTTTTAAAAACCTTTAAGGAGAAACGGTAAAGAAAATCTAAAGCGTTCCACTGTCTTTGGTCTGCTAAAATTTAGAGTCAGTTAGAACTGGGAACTTATTTTGTTCCTACCTATTTTATATAGTCATATACCACATGCAACAATCGTCCCTCACTGACCTTCATGTGTTTGATTTTGTTGAGCATGTTAAATAAAACGACTGCACTTATAAATGGCTCTTTTGCTCAAAGGCAATTATTCCAAATAATTTTATTGTACATAAGAGCTTTTAGCTGGATTAGTTTGGAGTCTTTAGACTGCTTATCTATTGTTCATGCAGTAGGTCCTTATATCCCAGTCACTTTTGAATTTTGTGTTTTTTGTACAACGCTCTTGTATAGTTTGCTTTCTCTGTTCATTACACATTATAACGTACAATAGCTATATCATACTTTATTGTTTATTTAGTTGTATAGAGTAGCTGTATATGTGATAAAGACCACAAACACAAATTGGTTAAAAAGGCAAGTCATGTATTTAACATTTCGGTGTATGTGTTTCTTTCTCCAGAGTGGTATGGCGTTGACGTATGACCCCACAGCGATGCAGAATGGGTATGTAGAAAGTTTTTTTTTTTCTTTTACCTCTCGCACGAACAACCTCGATCTAAAGAGTGTCTCCAAACTTGACTTTTTACTTACATTGTTACACGCAGCCTGTTCAAGAGTGACAGTATAAAATCCTCCTAAGATCAGTGCACTGAAACATGGCAACAACCTGCAGAAATATGCACAAGAGCACCTGCATGCAAACGAGAGGGTCACACATAACACACATTAACCCATATACCTGAACTGATACAGAACACACATACTATCTGGCGTTCGCTCTTATTCTTACACCTAACTGATGCAGATGGAGCATTTATTTATGCACCTATGCATACAAGCTGTCAGAGTTGTAGGTTTTGATTGCAGACAGGAAGATGGGCGTTGTTGCAGTGCTGCTGTAATACTTTCGTCAGCCGAGGCTATCTGCAGTGCTCCCAAGTTGGTTGAGGAGAGCAGAGTGCCTGCCTGTTTCAGGGGGAAATTGGAGATTGGTGTTGTCTGGTAGGAATGCTGCTGGTGATGTGATCCCTGGAGATGCTTCCCTGCAGCTCTGCACTCTTGTTCTTCTCCTCCTTTTGTCAGATTGGTCCGCCACTTTATACCTTAAAGCCACTCTTTCTTTTTTCTTTTTTTTCTAGTTCATCTGAAATTATACAGTCCTTTTTCTTTTCACTGTTTTTGACTTGTTTCTTGCCCTCTCCACATTGTTTTGTATTGCTCAATTCTTCTCATTCGTTCTGTTTTCAAACAGCTGCTTTGCTTTGAGTCGTCTTTGGTGTCTTTCGGTGCGAGTGTGCTCATTCGTGCATGCATAAATGGGCACTCTCATGCAAGCATCTGTGTGCTTGCTGTGTGTAAGCCCTCTCCAACCTCTCTTCCGAGGTCATCGTAGCTCCTTCCGGCGAAGCACTAAATGACTGTGAAATGCTAATGCAGCTAATTAGAGAGGCAAAAAGCAGGGAGGGAAGTGGGTTGAATAAAAATGGAGGGCCGAGTAGGGTCAAGAGGAGGGCAAAGGCAGAAATAAAGTCAGTCCAAGGAGAGGGGAAAGGTATGAATCAATTACAGGTTTCACTGTGAGCTTGAGGACAACGTTTTTTTTGTTTTGTTTTGTTTTTGGGTTATTTTAAAGCATCCATTGCCAGACACACATTGTTGGAAAGCTTATAGTTTGTCTTATCTTAACCTACTTTTGCTTATTCTGAATCTACTAGCTCCCATTAAGTGTATCTCCTGTCTTTTTTCTTGCCCTTTTTTACTTCCCTTTTCCATCTATAGGAAAAGTCACTGGGGTCACCACTAAATCACTCAGTAATTTTTCAGTGTAAACGCCTGACAGGGCATTAAATCACACTAGGGATCCACAGAGGCTTTAAAATTCAGTCCTGTAATAATGTTCTGTTTGCAATTACATGTTTAGTGCATTGTTTAAATAGCAGTGCCGGGGTCCCCATTGACAGTTGGCTGCTCAGGGCTAATAGCCTACATCAATAACCTTGGGTCTGTCCTCTGCCTTCTGCTTCTCTCTCTCAATACACATCAGTCTAATGAAAATACAATAAACACAATCAGAAAACCACATTGAATAACCTGGCCCTGTCACCTCATTTGTATTCATCAGTGACAGTAATACAGTATCTGTAATGCAAGTCATTTATTAACTGTACAGTGAAAAAGATGGATCCATAGCACCGCATTGTGTTTTTCTCTTGATTCTCATTCATGACAAACAAGTTCCAGTTTGTACTCCAGCTTATCTACATTTATTTAAACCCTGCAATATAATGTCATGTCCAAAGTTGGAATATGCAGTTAATCTAAGGCAAAAAAGAATTGGAGACATTTTTGAAAGTGAGTTGTAGCTTAGAATAGCCATCATTAATAAATAGTAAACTGTAAAACTACTTGGTTAGATCTCTGAATACATGGTTGTTAAAAGGCCAATAAAACATTAATAAATTGGAGTTAATTTAAAATCAGTCTATGACTATTTGCAAACCTTATTATCACACCAAGAAATTTGATTTCATCCACCATTTCTTTGTTCCATCAGTAATAACACCAAACTTCACATTTTTACTGCTATTTCTTAAATATTTTGTTTTGTGTATGTTCAAAGTTATTCCATTGACATTAAACCATTGTTTAAATTTGACTGATTCATTGACAATAGCAACAATGTATGTAACTTATTAGCAGGACAGTGATATCATAAGCAAAATGTACATATAGATTTTTTTTCTGAATTACGATTACCATTCATGATTAAAATGAAAAGTTCAGGACCTAGCATCGATCCCCGTCCAACTCCAACTGTACATATTGTTTTCTCGTAAATAACTCTGGAACCAATTATAGGCTATACCTCTGATGCCATAGAGCTACAATTCAGAAAACAAAATACTGGGGTTCACAGAACAGTCTTTTTCCTTTTGCACATATATTTTCTATGAAATCTATACTAGCTATTTCTGTAGATCTTTGCTCTTTCTGAAGCTGTACTGATTTTCACTTTGCAACAATACGACTAATGTTTGCTTGTTGCACATGGTTAAAAGTAGACAAAACACGCAATCGAGCCGCAGATGAATTAGAACCAAACCTGCCACGAATTTCTTTTTCTGGTTCAACAGAAGTGAGTCATGTTGCGTTAAAAGAAATAAATGAACAAATAACTGGCGTGTCTCTATTATATATGTACAGCTACTACTTAGGCCTCGGCACACCAAGTAGGGCATAAAAATCCAACAGGGAGACTGAATGTCTGTGAGAAGCACAATCACGCTCTGCAGCTTATCGCAGGCAGTTGGGAACCGGCTGCATGCACAAGCCTTGAGCCGCAATAGTTTAAAAATATCTGACGCTTTACATCTCGCAGTTGAGGTTCAAAACTGCTCATGCCGTCACTGACTGAACAAATGTAATGTGAAACAGAATGTGCAATAACAGAACAGGTGGGTACCTCAGGAACCCATTTCACCCTTGAAATGAGATGTGTGCATGTGTCGCAGGCGACTACCACCACAGTCCTCCTAGGTTTTTCTGTCTTTGGCTGAGCCCCATTGTCATCTCCGTGCATGGGCTATTACTATATGTTGTGCTCACTGCGGATTTTAAGAAATATTATGGAGCGACCTAACAGTAGTTTGAAGTTGCCTTTTAAAAGTAAATTAAAAATGAGTTTGTCTTTTTATTCAGGTAATTTTCTTCCCTGATTGAGAAACACTTGATATGTGGCAAGTACCTTTTTTCTACAATCATGGCTGTGTTAGAGATGGATAGGGTAGGGCTTCGCTTTCTGTCTCTGGCCCTTGGTTTCCCCTCCCCTCACTGGCTCCATTATTCAGTCAACAGACACTTTGGGATCGATCGGGCACAGCAACACGGCTTGGCGGATGAAACATGTCCTCTCTAGGTACACAATGATAAATAAAGCACTGCGAGCCACAGCATTCTACAGCTGCAGAGCTGAGGGGGTGAAATGGGGGGAAAAAGAGATCAAAATGAGAAGGGCAAATAGAGGCATAGGAGAAGTGAATAGATTATAAAATGCAGATGTTACAGATGCAACCGATGGGAAGTAGGGTGTGCGTAGGTGGAAACATAAAGAGCAATACTGAAGTATTTCACCCACTCACACATTAAGGTAATAATTCATTATTATGCGTAGCAGTGGTGCAGACTCCTTTGTAACATGATGTGTAGTCTGGTGCGGTGTCAAGTCTCATTCTAAGATGTCTTTGATTGTGCTACATAGAGTGAAGCTGCAATATTTATTGTTTCCATGACAGCCTTGATGATGTCTGATCCATTTTGTCAGTGTTGTCTTGAAGTGTACTGGGTAGTTCAAAACAAACTGAGACAAAAGCCTCATTTTCAGCATTACATGTGGTTATGTAGGGTGAGCTGAAACTGCAGAGAAACCTCTGGATTGTTAATACACGCGTTTGGTTCCCTCCCAGGTGATTATTAGAAGTTAGATGATGTGGACAGTCAAAATTAAAATGTATGTCTTGTGCTTTCATAGGTTCTACTCTTCTCCATACAGCATCTCCACGAATCGGATGATTGCTCAGACATCGATCACACCCTTCATTGCTGCCTCTCCTGTCCCCACATATCAGGTGAGTTTAACCTCTCAGAAGTTTGATGAGTGCCGTGGCCTACTTAAAACCAGAAAATCCCATTCCTGACTCTATGTAGAGTAATTCCTGGATGTACAGGTGGAGTTTGTCATACTTAACTTCATTTTGGGTCCATATCTTTGGTTATCAGCTCTGTAGAATCAAGGCAATTCTTTGTCTAGCAATGATAAAATGCAGGCTTACGTTGCAGAACTCCTCCTATCCATCTCCCATTCTTGAGCACAAATGCTGCTTTTAACTCTCAGCTCTCATGTGTCGCACCCGTTCTCTTCCACACACAAACCATATCAAGTTATGTCAGAGCTGGCTGGCAGCTGCTGTACCCAAAAACAAGATGGAGCTCTAGAGCTCTATAAGAAAGCCAAATTCAAAGACTCATGACTTAAAGTATCATGCTTTATAGGGAAAGAAAAAACATTACCTTTCATTGTTTTAACTCATCATTGACAGATGTAGGTAAGAGATCATACAGATGCAGGTACAGAATGCATGCATACAACAATAATGCATGAGACAAAGGGACCCTCAGAGACTCATTTCTGCCTTCAGTTTGTTAGAGTTGAGCGGTCGGAAGGAGAACAAGATGAAAGTATGATTTATGGCCAACTTAAGCTTTGATGATGAAACCCTCACTGTGAAGCAGTAATTGTTAAGACTGTTTTGCTCTCTGTGGTCTTCATATCCTTTTATAATTACGACAAACTTTCTGTATAGTGGACCCTTAGTTACTGCTGTAATATTCTTTAAGACGTGCTGCCGCTGGGACTGAGGCTCTGAAACTGGCTTGTAAAGGCTTGAGATAATGATTAATTTTCTTACTTCTCTTCTTTGGTTTTCTCATTTTCACTCGCTTCCTGTCATTCTGTCTTCCAATTGTCATTCTCAATGTTCTCTCTTCCTCAATTCTTTACCCACTTACAACAATCTTGCTTTTGATCTTTCCTTTCCTCTCATCTCGTCATGACCTCCCCTCTGCATCATCCTACTCGTGTCTGTCCTCTCCTTCTCCCTTCCCTTCTCTTCTCTTTCTTCAGGTTCAGAGTACATCTTGGATGCCACATCAACAATATGTTATGCAACCTACAGTAAGTTTTTAAACCAACATTTCCTTTGTTTTTAAGCCTCGTTCTGTAAAGTCTTGTTCTCTATTTTCCAACCCTTTTCACTCACTCCTTTATTTATTATATATAATAAATGTACACATGCTGAGTGTACAGCATGTGTCAATTTTTCTCCCTGGCATACTCTTTTTGTCTTAAAACTTTCAGTGTGTGTGTTTAATAGCTTCATTACTCATGTGAATGTCAGTGGCAGGATTTATGGGAGAAAAACTACAAAAGCTTTTAAAGCATAGGCTGTATTGGTCTCGAGGACTGCCTGCAAATGCTTTTATAACAGTATTTAATGTGCCCTGCCTTTTTCTTCATCAAATGAGTATTTAATAATTCAGGAATGAAAATGTTAGTAATAACAACAGGTCACCGACAAGTTGGTATGAATCACGAAAACTGCGAAAAGCCAAGTAATAAAAGGAAATTCTTCCAATAAGTGCTTGAGAGCCAAACCCAGGTCAGAGAAGGAAAATAACTGTAACCCTGAATCCCAGCCCCACTCTGCTGAATCAGCCTGTGAATAGCCTTCTCAAAGGACCTCAGAGAGCTTGGCGAAACTCACTTTAGAATCTGTAATAAAAGGTTGCTCCCTGCTGGTTTTGAATGAAACTGCATGTACAAAAACAGGTTTCCAGACGGCTAGTTTAAAGCACATTATTTATCTATAAGTCAATGTACATGTGTAACTGCTGCTCAGTTTCATATAGTGATGCATAAAATTTGCATATCAAAAGCAGCAGTGCATCTTTGTGTATATGATGCATAATGCAGTGATGTAAAATCCAACCCTTGGTGTTTATAGCTCTTTTCCATCCATCCTTGGCTAGAGCTTTCTCTCACATTTTGTCTCTCATACACATAGCTTTGATTGACGTGCAAAAACGTTTTAAAACACACCCACACATTCTGTATATTTACATGAAGAGTCATGAATCGACTCTGAGTGTAGGTGTACAGTCAACATACTCTATAAACCCACACTTACCTACAAATTCTCTCTTCTTTTGGCAAACACAAACATAACCTTAACACAAACTGTGGGCTTTTCCTTCCTTTGATACAGGGACTATATACAGCCGCTCTATGTTATTAAGCCTCCACAGGCTTCGCTCTAAGCATAGTCCAAAGCCTCAGTCTCTCTGACATTCACTGACTATTGTAGCATAAAATATAAAATCTCCGTGCCTTCATCTTGTCATCTGACAAAGTACTGCATTGAATTAGTGGAATTAGAAAGCTATATCATATAAATTGTGGAATAGTCCAAGCTTAGTCCTGCTTACAAGATGATTACTTCTCAGTGTAGCAGGACCGATGCATTATGAAATCACAGGCAGAAGAGATTCATATTACAGTAACCTTGAAAGTCTTTCAGATAAAATTTAACTTCTATCTCCTCTTAAACATTTGTTCAACAATAGTTTAAAGGTCTATATCAAACACTATATGGACAAAAATATTCATGTTTCAATTCTGGTGTCTTTAGTCCCGGCGATGCTGGCTCGTTCTTAAGCCTGTGCCTGTGGCATTAACATCAAACTAAAACTGCTACGCAGCTCCTGCAGCTCTAATGGTGCCCCAGTACCTTCGTCAATATAGTGTATCTGTTAAAGTAGCCTGTAAGAGATGAATGTGCTTACATTCAGGGGGTTTATCTGTACACCTGTGCTAAAAAAGGTTGTATGATTTTGTTCTGTCATTCATGGGGTGAAGGAGTTTATCGGGGCAGGTACGTAAGGCGGTGCAAATTTCTGCAATCGTATCCGCCGTGGTTGCCAAAAATCTTTAGTGTTCAGATTTGTTGCTCCTCCTCTGTTGTTCTCTCTCCCTGTCTTCTGTCTTGCTCTTTATGTCTGTCTGGCAAATCTTAAACACATTCTGTTGTCTTGTCTGATTAAAATTATGTCTCTGAGCGGGGATAATACCCTTCTGTAAATGTTTTCAAACAAATGTCCCATCTAATTATTTGGCAGGCCGCTTGATATGACTTCCTAAGACTTGGGAAAAGACAGGGTGAGCTTGAGCAGAGATTGATGGTTTGGAGAAAGAGAAAAATAAATAAATAAACACGGCGGATTTGACAAGGAGGACAGGGGCGAGAAGGAGGTGCAGGGAAAGAGGAAAGAAGGGATTACAATGAATATATTGAGAACAAAGAAACGAAAACAGCCGCTGCAAAAGCATGTTTGGGCTGTGCACATCTGTTCTCCACCCTTGTCTATGTATAGACAAATTCCCTGTTAGACAACAAAGATGAGGGGTAGTTATTGTATTTCCTGGATACTGAAGAGCTTGACAAATTAAAGCTGCATCAGGGAGGGAGACTGAGAGACACAGCAGCTTAAGTCTGTTCCTATGGTAGCAGAGGCTTCCTCACTGCTGTACTGCAGTTAATGACTGGTAACTTTGATAAATGCTATGCACTCATTGACACTTTTAGCTAGATGAACATGCGCACACCTCCTCTGGTTAACAGTCCATCATCTACTTTGAGATTTTTAAATGCTTGTGGCACCAAAATTGGAATGTGAGACACTCTGTCGCTAAAGAAATTAATGAGTCTAATTAAAAGGTTAGAACAAGAGAACAAACATCAATGCTGTGTGCTGTTTTCATGGCTCAGGATTAAAAATGCACATACACTATTGCTCATAGGTTTGGGGTCAACTAGGATATTTAAATTCATGAAAACTTAATCTAACAGATTTGCAGTGAAACGAAATAGACATTAATAACATTAGATAAAAATATTTTTGATTGATGGAACAATTTTGTACTGTGTACTGTCTCAGTTTTGCAGCCTTGCAGCCCTTTGGCACTCTGGCTGTTTTTCTGTTCCCATAACAGATGAGTAGTTAAGAGCCAGTGACTGCGCTGGCCACTCCATTATAGGCAAAACACCAGCTGACTGCTTTTTCTGAGTAGTTCCTATAAATGTCAGAGCTGCTTTGGAAATCAACTCCAGTCCTGCTGTATCCACAGGCACTGTATGGCACTACAAAACAGAGTGAAAGCCTGCCTTTCTCTTGTTCAAGATCTTTTGCTGTACAAATCTCCCACTTTAGCACGACCAAAGCCTCAAACCATCAAATTTCCTCCACCACACTTAGCAGATGCTGTCAAACACTATTCCAGCATCATTTCATGTCTGAAAACTGCTTACGTCTGCCCAATATTTGTGTGTTGTGTTTTGGGGATTTTTTTCCCCTGTCTTTATTTTCTACTTTTATTGACTGATCACAGTTATGGCTCTTTGGACAACTCTTCCTAGAAGGCCAGCATCTAAAAATCACCTGCAGGCTGGTGTTTTACAGGAACCATTTAATGCAGTGACCAGTTGAGGACCTATGAACGATCTTTTTCTCAAACTAACCACTTTGTACTGTCACCGGAGAATACTACACAATGCTGACATAAACACACTTAATTTCAGATTGTTCAGTTTGCCTCATGCAATAGCATTTACTTCTTAAAACAAGAAAACTGAGTTATTTTTTTTAGCCATGTTGAGTGTAATCAAAACCAGGAACCCTTATGTTTCAGACACAGAAGTAAATTTATTGCTTATGTAATCAGTACAATCGTTTTCAGCTGTGCTAACATAATTTAAAAAAACTGTGGATTTTAGGAGGGGAATTTGAATTTTACATGATAAATTTGCATTAGGTTGCATGGTTTGTAGTGTTTTTTTTAAATATTACTTAAAAATAATACATTATTTATGGTTAAGAATTGCATTTTTAAATGGTCATTTGTAAAATTACTGATGAGGTTGACGTTATTTCAAATAAAAAACAAATGTGCTTTACTTTATTAAAAGGAGCAGTAGAGGCTCACACAACTGTGATTACCGACAGACACCAGTGTAGCTACACACTGCCTGATTAATGTACACACACATTAAACACACCTGTACACACACTGCCTTAAGGATTGTGCATTTCTGCGCCTTGGTGGGATGCCCAGATTACTTGAACTGCCTGTCTTTACATCTTAATTAGTGAGAGGATGTCTTTGTGCATAATTACTCACAAATCCCTACAGGAAATGAATGCATTAGCCAAACCACGCAAAAAAAAAAAAAAAAAAAATCACACACACACACACACAATCAATGCTGCTTATTGAGGAGGGCTGTAATGAGACATCTAAAGAACTGGGATTTCAGCTCTGCAGGAGACAAAGGCAGTGTACAATATCAGGGCTTGCAAATAGAGCTCTATACCTCACGTTTGTTTTGTTTTGTTTCCTAACCGTGAGATCCCGTGTGTGCAGAACTGTCACAGGTGCATGCCTGCGGGTGCATGGATAAAGCCGGGAACTAAGGAGTACTTGTCTGGTTTTACGCCGAAAATCCAGTGTACTTTGTGTGTTGATAAAGAGGGTGTGGTCTCAGGAAATCAGCTTATAGAATAATAGAAACATCTGCACGTCGTAGCACACCACCTCAGTAAGAACAAATAATGCCAATTCAAAACTCTTTGCATTCTCACGCACATGGAGCGCCCATCATAAAAACAGCATTTAGGGGTTTTCTCAATAAACGAGTATCATTATCACTAATACTATGTATTTGATGCTTTCAGACTGCCTGCAGCAGTCAGTCTGATTCTCTTCTTTAATGGGAAAATGACAGGGGAGAGGGAGAGAGGGCAAGTTCAAAGTTGAAGTAGATTCTGTGTGGGGTTTTGGTTGTTTTTTTTTAAGTCATGTCCTCAGGGAAACGATAACTGTCATGTGGGCTCATTTATACCCCAGGAAAATCATCTGATGCATTAAAAACACGCACACCATAACATACAACTGCACTCATTACATACTAATACATAGTGCCCGGGTGCAGACCCATACAGAGATGGAGAGTTGATCACTTGTAGAGCTATAAATCAGAGCAGACAGCTACTCATTGTGGGTTTCATTTTTTTGTTTCTGCCTGGAAACCTGCTGTGAGATTGGATGAAGTGAAAGAAAGAGAAAGGGAGGATGAGAATTCATTACAAGAGAGAACGCATTATTTAGATGGTTGAAAAGCTCGGGTGTTAATACGATTCTGGCTGGTAAATTTACCTGCATGAGCCAAAGCTTTTGTGCCGGTTTGAGGGTAGATCTGTTAGTGTGTGTGTGTGTGTGTGTGTGTGGGCTTTCGTCTCATTCACTTGTAATACTGAGGAAAGTGTTTACAGAGCATTTCTGATGCTGCTGTGTTCTGCAAACAGATCTCTCTATGAAGACAGCAGTCAGGAAGAAAAACATTGTACCTTTGTTAACAGCTCTGACAATCTTTGTTTGCACAGTGTGTGCACGCGTGCATGTTTTTTTCCTGTAAAGCCTGCAGTCATAAGGGTCTTACCTTACAGAATCTTAACTGTGAACAACTGTCAGACTGTATATGCATTCAAAGCGAGCACTTCAGATATCTAGAACTTTCCTTGTTTTGAAAGTGTGTACTGTATGTGCTTATGTGTGGTTTTGTTGTTGCGAGCCTCCCAGAGAAACCCTACAGATTCAAAGCTGTTAAGTCGTCTGCCATACAGCCAGGCGTGTGCCTAAAATACCTAAATTTAATACTTGTGTTCTTCTAACGTTATGTCTCAACTTGAAGCTGTAGAGGTGCTGATTGCTCTCAAGAGCCGCACCAATACATAACCACTGATGCTGTCTGTGCTCATGGGAAGTGTAGTTAAACATCCATCACAAATAACCAGAGCACACAGTCTCCTATTAAATCTTTACAGAGCTGTTGAAGTTGTAGCAGAGCTGCACTGGAAAAGTAGATCTCAGCGCATCAAGGTGTTAGACTGCTTCAAAGGCCTTCACACTCAAGAGATTTAGAGTAAAAGCGTCTCTGCTCCATTCACAAGCAGCTTCTGTCAAGCCTTGCTGCCAAGCCTGCTGACTGGTTGTGTTGCTCATGTACAAACTCGCACAATTTGCAGTCACCAAATGTAACTACTTCTTCTAGCTGCAATTTTTTTTACTTCAGCTTAAAAAAACTACAATGTGTCATTGCTTTAAAACACGTTGTACACTACACTTTCTTACTTTGATAGGTTAATGAGTGATCAGAACCCTTTATACTTTATACAGTAGTTTATAGATGTTTTCTTAATTATGTGTTTAAGCTGTAAACAGTGTTGGGGAGTAACGGAATAAATGTACCGGTGTTACGTATTTAAAATACAAAATATGAGTAACTGTATTCTGTTACAGTTACTGTTTAAAAGGGTGGTATTCAGAATACGGTTACTTTGTTGAAATAAATGGATTACACGGGGGTCTTTTCCTGTTTCATATGTTAGGCTATGCCCTCTCTATTTTTGGTAATTCCACGCCGGTGGAAACCCAAATGAAACGCACATTAAGACAAGCCCAGTTGTAAGTAAGCTATTAAGACTCGACTGGACACCGTGTTCGTGTTTTCCTCTGAAACAATAAGTTCCGTTGGAGCAGCCTTTCAACGCCTCTCTGTCTCTCACTGGCAAACAAAGTAAAGCTAGTTTTCGGCCACGAGCCCGACACAGAACCGACATATTAGCCAGAGGTCCCTTTAGCAATTTTGCCATTAAGGTCTCAGCATTGGTTTTTTTTGTTTTGTTTTTTTAAACCAACATGTCAAAGTTGTTCTGAATCTTCCCCCCCCCCCCCCCCCCCTTTTCTTTGAGTTATGTTTGCCTGCAAATTGCTTAAAGCTGTTGTCTCTTTACTCAGCTTATTTCTTTCTTTTTTAATCTCCACATTTCTTCCGATTTAATTTCCTTTCTCCACCATCTGATCATATATTGATTCCTGCATCTGAATTAAATATCACTGAGTGACTCCAAATCACTTTTGACTCCAAATAACAGTTATTAGCTATAAGCTGACTGGATTTGTATCCTTCCATTTCTACTCCAGGGTGCTGTGATCACTCCAGCTGCTGCCATTGAGCCCAGTTTGTCTATTCACCCCTCCAGTGTAATGGCTCCTCTAACCCAGCAGATGAACCACCTGTCTCTGGGCCCAACAGGCACTGTAAGTCTCCCCTTTGGCCAGTCAGCTCATCGTGCTGTGTGTGCATGTGTTTGTTTTATCCTTTGAGTTATATGTGTAATATAATTGTACACTTGCAGTTTCAGTGTTTTTCTCAGAGTAGAAGCGCTAGAGCAGAGGAAAACTGCCCCGGTGCTTCTGTTTTCAGTCTAAAATGTGAAATGACCATAAGACAAATGACACAGTCTGTGTTCTTCCCCTTTTATCTGTAGTACATGCCTGCTGCAGCGGCTGCTCCTATGCAAGGAACCTACATTCCCCAGTACACTGCAGTGCCTGCCTCGGCCATCACAGTGGACGTAAGGACCGAAACAACCTGCAAACTTTCATTTGAAATGAAAACTGCTGATTAAACATATATATTTTGTGATATATTAGTCTTGCTTAGCCTTTGGCAATCCGTATACTTCAATGAGAGAAATAATTTACACCAAACCCTCCCCAAAGATCAGAGGAGCTGTTTTACAAGTTCACAAGTATATAAAGTTAAAATCACAGACAGAAAACTGACCGCACCAGATCAACCTGTCACCTTTAAAAAAAAAAAATGCTAATTGAATTTTTCTCTTTGGATTCCTTATCTATGTGCCATAAAGGAGTCCCTACTTTTATATGATTGCCCAAAGTTTCAAGGCTTTCTTTTGTTCCTTAATATCTGGCTTTCCCCCCCCTGTTCAGGGTGTGGTGACAGACCCCTCTCCACAGACAGCTGCCCCCTCCTCACAGGACGCCAGTGGGCAGCAGCCTTTACCTGTGGAGAACACAGGAGATCACGCCACAGCCTACTCTTACCAGCAGACTAAGTAAGTGTGATGATTGCAAGTCTGTAATTTTTTTCACATGGTCTTGTACAGCTGGTGCATCCTAACTGGTACATTAACTGTATCTGGAAAAATGAACAGCATCAGCTATAAAGGACTGCAGTACAATTCCCAGATTATGCCGCGCTTTTTCTGTTTTGGTCACAGATGCATGGCAACCTTTGTTTGCAAAATTCTCCTTCTGGCTTTTTATCTTTTTCCTGGTGTTTATCTTGTTTTTCTGCCTCCTAGATAACCGACGGGTGGTTTCCTTTACACATAGTGATTGTACAAAGACTGTTGTGCCTGCTTACAAAAAAACCCGGTAACATTGTTCACGGTTCCCTCAGTCAAGTCCTCGCTCACTGACTTTTCTGTCTCTTTTAGATAACAGGATTGGTAGGAATCATTGCTGCGTTGCCTTTAGGAGGACTGCACGAAGGCACTGGAGACGCAGAGTATCAAAAGGAAACGGGACAAAACAAAAAACAAAAACAGAGGTGACATGGACATCACTGACGGGAGAATGCTTCCACTGTGCACGGGCACCAAATAAAAGACAAAACGAAGAAAAAAAATATCTTTCTTACCTGGTTGAACTAAGAAAAAGACAGAAGAAAAAGCTAATGATGGTTTGCTAAACTCAAAGACAATGAAATCAATGGCAGTCTCCAACTTTGAGTTTTCATTTTTCACCATGAGACTGGACTTTGCCTCCAAAGGAAAAAAAAAACAGATAAGGGGACATAAAGAGAAATCTAAAGTCAACCAACTGTACAGAAAAAAAATGAACATTTGAATGTGCAGGTAGATTTTCAGACTTTTTTATTGAAAATAGAAGGAAGCCAAGTCTTGAACAAAAACGGGCTGTCTTCCTTTGATATTAAGCTACATTATTTTCATTCTTTTTATTATTTGAGTAGTTTTCTAGAATATTAGTGTTTTCGTAAATCTTTATTGCCTTAATTTTCTCAAACTTTGGGGAAAAAAAGTTTCCAAGTGTTGAATTATTTAAAAAAAAGGACTGAGTTGTTGAATGATTTTTTTTAAAGGGTTCTTTGAGTTTGAGAGCCTCAGAAATGAAATCTACAAAGCTATCTGTATAAGACAAAAAAAGGTTGTATTTGTATGAAGGTGATTTTAAATTATGTGGTACAGTGCAGGTGATGTTGGTTGACTAGGGAAAAAAATCCTTTTACAACTTGTGGGAGCAGTCAGCCCACCGCTTCCTGGAAATGCAGTTTAGTTCAATCATGGGAAAGAAATTCAGTTTCTCCACCACTTATTTTGTATTTTTATTTTTTTCATTGCGGTGCTTTTAAAAGTTTTTCCTTTGCCTGCTTGCTTGTCTCATTGCAAAAAGAAAAAGGAACATTTCTGACTTTGAGAAAAAGCAGAGAAAAAAAAGCTAGGATTTTTAAATGTGCAAAAAGCAATAGTTTTAGTAAAACTGTTGACAGTTTCTTGAGTCTTTCTTAACTGTTGAACAAAAATACAGCCCGCGGGTGGCATATTTTATACCAAAGATGAAGAAACTAAGTTGTAAAGAGATCTTCCTGTTGCTTTTTCTTAATTTTTTCCACTTTGAATCTGCTTTTTGGTTTTTGTCAAGCTGTTGCTGTGTGAAATGATCAGTGAATGAGAGCATGCAGTTGGTCCTTTAGCACATTTGCCTCAATGGGATGAGATGTTTTGTGCGTCATGTGATCAAACTACCACCGCATCTAAAACCCTGTGGAATCCTGGTGAAAAAGCTACTTTTTATTAGACACCCAACGACATCCTGCCGAGGCCTCATCGACTGACCTTACATAACAACGCCCAGACGGCATAGCTCGCGATGAATGCTTCCCAAAATATGACAGATGTCATTGTTTTGCATAATCTAAGTCCAACTCACTGTTTTGTCTCGTTCTTGCCAAACACAAGCCACTGAAAATATGAGCAGGTCAATGATCTCTGTGAGAGGAAAGGGCATTGCTGTTGAACGAAATGATTTCAGCTTATATATATTCTCCTAAAAAAAATAAGGAGAATTACTTTTATGTTGCCTTTACTTTTGGTTTTTTTTTCTCTTTTTGATGATTATGTGTGAGCTGCTAAACACTTTTCAGTATTGGGGATTGAGGTTGTCTTATGTTGGGTCTCCGTGGAATATTTGCACCTCCAGAGTGACTGTAATTGATCATTTTAAGCAGAATAAAGATGAAAGAAACACAAACGTGCATTATTGTGCCTAGAGAATATCGGTTGAGAACAGAAGAAAACTTAAGATGAACTTTAACTGGCTCGCACTGGTTCTGAGGTCACGCCTTCGAAGACTCACACGCCTTGACTTTCCACCAATGAAAGGAAGCTAAGGAGAGACACAAGAAACAAATGGACATAGGAGAAAACAAAATTGGTTTAACCAAAATCAAATGGATAGAAAGCTCTAAAATAAACAGGGGTAGGGAGTGAAAGAGAGAGAACTCAAAATCAAAAGTAATATTTATAAGATCTTTTTTTTGTACAGGTGTGTACAAGAAGATGCAACAGAAGTAACTTACAGTGGGGCAAAAAAGTATTTAGTCAGCCACCGATTGTGCAAGTTCCCCCACTTAAAATGATGACAGAGGTCAGTAATTTGCACCAGAGGTACACTTCAACTGTGAGAGACAGAATGTGAAAAAAAAATCCATGAATCCACATGGTAGGATTTGTAAAGAATTTATTCGTAAATCAGGGTGGAAAATAAGTATTTGGTCACCTCAAACAAGGAAAATCTCTGGCTCTCACAGACCTGTAACGTCTTCTGTAAGAAGCTTTTCTGTCCCCCACTCGTTACCTGTATGAATGGCACCTGTTTGAACTCATCATCTGTATAAAAGACACCTGTCCACAGCCTCAAACAGTCAGACTCCAAACTCCACCATGGCCAAGACCAAAGAGCTTTCGAAGGACACCAGGAAAAGTATTGTAGACCTGCACCAGACTGGGAAGAGTGAATCTACAATAGGCAAGCAGCTTGGTGTGAAAAAATCAACTGTGGGAGCAATCATCAAAAAATGGAAGACATACAAGACCACTGATAATCTCCCTCGATCTGGGGCTCCACGCAAGATCTCATCCCGTGGGGTCAAAATGATCATGAGAACGGTGAGCAAAGATCCCAGAACCACACGGGGGGACCTGGTGAATGACCTGCAGAGAGCTGGGACCAAAGTAACAAAGGTCACCATCAGTAACACACTACAACGGCAGGGAATCAAATCCCGCAGTGCCAGACGTGTTCCGCTGCTGAAGCCAGTGCATGTCCAGGCCCGTCTGAAGTTTGCCAGAGAGCACATGGATGATACAGCAGAGGATTGGGAGAATGTCATGTGGTCAGATGAAACCAAAGTAGAACTTTTTGGTATAAACTCAACTCGTCGTGTTTGGAGGAAGAAGAATACTGAGTTGCATCCCAAGAACACCATACCTACTGTGAAGCATGGGGGTGGAAACATCATGCTATGGGGCTGTTTTTCTGCCAAGGGGACAGGACGACTGATCCGTGTTAAGGACAGAATGAATGGGGCCATGTATCGTGAGATTTTGAGCCAAAACCTCCTTCCATCAGTGAGAACTTTGAAGATGAAACGAGGCTGGGTCTTCCAACATGACAATGATCCAAAACACACCGCCCGGGCAACAAAGGAGTGGCTCCGTAAGAAGCATTTGAAAGTCCTGGAGTGGCCTAGCCAGTCTCCAGACCTCAACCCCATAGAAAATCTGTGGCGGGAGTTGAAAGTCCGTGTTGCTCGGCGACAGCCCCAAAACATCACTGCTCTCGAGAAGATCTGCATGGAGGAATGGGCCAAAATACCAGCTACTGTGTGTGCAAACCTGGTAAAGACCTATAGTAAACGTTTGACCTCTGTTATTGCCAACAAAGGTTATGTTACAAAGTATTGAGTTGTATTTTTGTTATTGACCAAATACTTATTTTCCACCCTGATTTACGAATAAATTCTTTACAAATCCTACCATGTGGATTCATGGATTTTTTTTTTTCACATTCTGTCTCTCACAGTTGAAGTGTACCTCTGGTGCAAATTACTGACCTCTGTCATCATTTTAAGTGGGGGAACTTGCACAATCGGTGGCTGACTAAATACTTTTTTGCCCCACTGTAGCTATTTTTTTTATTTGCTTGGTCACATGCCCCCCATGTCTTTAAAATTGTGATTTTTGAGAGTGTCTGTAGAACCAGTGGATATTCCTGTAGCTTCAGATGTGTCTTTTTGTTTGTTTCTTTGTTTTATTTTCTTTTTAGTCGAAACTTTCAATAAAAAATAACAAAAATGAACTCGTCCTGGATATTCTGCAGGAACAACACACTACCACTGGAGTGCGCTATTGTTTTCTGTAGAAGGAAAGGACTGAAAGTCCATTGGTGTGCACGTGTGCAATTTTAGTAAGTGACCAAGTTAAGTTCACACACGCAAAATGGTTTTAACTGCTGTAAAGGATTAAAAACGTTTAAGCGTTTAGTTTCACCAAGCGAGATTATGAAACTACAGCTCCAAAAGATGCAGTTAGTTGAGAAGTTTATTGCATACAGTACTGACAAGAGAGCTCATTATCGCCAAAGCAGAAACGGTGCAAGCAGTCTGCATCAAATGACAATCATGCATCATTTTCTCCAGTGCAATGACAACAAAATGTCAAGAGACAGTTTTATTCATGCAGTTTAGTCATACATCATACTTGCTGTTCCTGTGAACAAATTACTGTCATGAAATCTTTATTTTTATTCATCTTTTCTTTATAAAGAAATAATAAATAACCAGGAAAGTACCAAAATATTACTTTGTAACAGTTGCCAGTTTCATCTACCAGCTGAATCAGCAGGATGTAAAAACAGTGTCTCTGCTTCAAGTCCATCCATCCATCCATGTGCTTCACCACTAATGGATTGTCATTGCTAACAGGGCTTAATTTTTCTTTTCCCAACTGCTCCATTTATACAACTGAATGAACCACTTGTGTACAACTATCCAACAATACTTTGCTCAGAATGCAAGCCTTTTATAACTCACTGCAGCAATATACGACTATGATGCATTTAGTTAAATCAAGAGAAGCACGTAGAACTGCTGTAGCACTGAATGACTTTGTGATGACCAAATTAGTTAAGTAGGTTGTATGTCAATAATTTTAAACTGATATGAAAATAATGAGACAATGGCATCATTTATTAGGGAAATGTTAATTCAAAAAAAGCTATAGTTGTGCGCTTAAAGTTTGGCAAGACCATACACAATATAAAACAATACATTAAAGCTACAGTACAACAATTTGCAACCATTTTCAGTGCTATAACGTGTAAAATGCAGGGAAAGAAACAGTAACTCATGCTCTGGTCTAAAGCGGGCGTTCGACTCATTTTGGGAATTGCACAACAAGAACAAGCACATGGAGACTGATGGATGCTCTTATATTTTTGTGCGATTTAGACAAACACTATCACTATTTTGTTGAGCGCAGTCAACTAAATTAAAAAAAAAAAGTACATTAATTTTTGTAAGATTCCCTGAGGTAGAGAATGAAGAGTGGTCTAATGCTTTTTAAAGCTGCTTTTACATATTTTATCTGAAGCTAAAACCCTCAAAGATGCCAGCACAACGTACTGCATTGATTTTGAGGCTCTTCAGTTTTGTTTGTTTTTTTAAACTAAAAGCTAGTTCATGTCTCAACCTGAATAATAACACATTTGATTGTTAACGTCCAGTCCAGGCGTCTTGGCACATGCAACTGTAGGATTCTCCGAACCTCTTGCAGAATTACAGCAGTTCCCAGGCCTTTCAATAGCCAGTGATTTCCTCTGTAACCTACGTTCTCAGTAGCAGGTGCGAATGAAGATGATGAAAACTAAGACGGCAGTCATAATTGTTAGCGCCGAAAATAGAAAGATGAGGCCGGCAAACACGGGGTTTGACATAGGAGGGATTTTCTTCACTTCGGAAGGAATCATGTTGGACATACTCAGCATGTAGCCCAAACTCCAGCCTATATTAGTTTTCTTTACCTACAGGAAAAGAAAGAAAACAAGTAATTTGAATGTTTTATATTTAAAACCACTTGCTTCCAACACCAGTACACCACCTTGCATGTCAGCGGGATGAAAATCATGAAATTGTATAATTACAGCTGTAGGGCAAAAGATGAGTCATAGCACCCAAAGAAGAAGAAAAAGAACAGGCTGTTTCGTAACTCAAAGTCTTGAAAGAACCTATCAAGCAGCAGACATCCCAAACTGCACACTAACGCCATTGTTGGAAATTGGGAGAATTGCCAGCTGTTTAAAAAGTCTTGTCTTGAGTGCAAAAGGCCGAACGCTCTTTGCAGTGTGGAAACATTGGCTGTAATCGTTCGTCCTTTATGAATCATGAGTAATATACAGAGTGTCAAAGACCAGGAATCCCCTTCTACTGAGGGAGTTTCTTTGTGACAAATTGATGGCATGCCTTCTGCTCTTTAGCTTTTTCATTGCAGACTATTCCTACGACATCAACAACAGTTTCAAGTGGGTGGCCTCATTCACATACGACTGCCAAAGGCAGTTAAATGGCTTCCTGTATTTGAACATGTATCAGCTGTCAACAGCTTTCCAAAACAACTCTCACCAAATTAGTACATCTTACAGTTATATTTCAAGAAGAATTAGCGCACAAGCCATCCATAAACTTTGAACAATGGGAGGATTGTAATGTACTAGCCTCATAGAAGGCAGTATTGAAACTTACAAATAAAAAGAATACTATTTGTCTTATTTACTGCTGTTTAACCAACCTGTTGTTGAAAGTTGATGTTTTTCCAGGTGTCGGTGTCAAATTTGTATCCATCTGCCAGCAAAGTAAAGACGTAATGACCTGCGTAACAGTGGGTCTCGATGAATTTGACGTTCTTTTGTGCGTTCAGCTGAAAGAAGGTTTAACAAAGATCAGAGTTTAGCCTGTGATTGTAATGACACAAGCTAATTGTATTAATTTCAGTTTAATCCCATTTCAGTGAGAAATAATGATTATTTAATCAAGATCATGAAAATATTGTGTAACAAAGACGGAGTGCAGTTTATTTCATTACCTTTATCCTGAAGTAACTTTGTTTCTTTTGCACAGCTGCACTCTACAGCTGTGGTTAGCACAAGCATGTCTCTCTAAATCACTTTTTTGGCCTGACATTGAGTTTGTTACCTAACTGATCATGTTTTTAAAAACTGATGTGGCAGACACTCGCAACAAAATCGAGGGTCGAGGAGATGCTTTCAAAGATGCCGTTGGTGTTGGTGCCGAGAGAGGGTGCTCTGAGTTTTTTATAAACTGCAGACCTACTGGGAGTTGAGTGAGTGGTATTTCTCTGGGGAAAAATGCCTTGTTGATTTCAGAGGTCATCTGAGAATGGCCAGACTGCTTAGAGGAAAGGGAACAATAACTCAAATAACCACTTGTGACATGGTTGCTGGGTGCCAGACAACCAGGGTATACAAAAGCACAGGCTCACTAAAGGGCAAGAGAAGAGCGGAAAAATGTTGCCTGGTCTAATGACCCTGGATTTCTGCTGTGACATTCAGATGATAGGGCCAGACTTTGGTGCAAAAAGCCTGAAAGCGTGCTGCTTTGTATTAATGGTTTAACGTGGTGTTGAGGATATTTTCTTGGCATATTTCGGGCCCCTTAGTACCAATTGATCCTCCTTTAAATGCCACAGTTTTGAAGGTTGAAGGGGGTGCAACTCATTAAAGGTGTACCTAATAGAGTGTCCAGTCAGTCTATATTACTAGTAAAAAATGTGGACACACGAGCAAAAAGAAGAAAATGTGGGCGCACAGCATTGTCAGAGCTGGTGAGTAGTTTACTTTCTGTTGTGCCTTCTGTTCTAATCTTGATGAATGAAAATGACAACGTATTTTATGTAATTACCTTCATATTAATTCTGTCATTCTCTCCTTCCTAAACATGATTTCTGTTCTTCCTCACCTTAATTTCGTCCCACTCCTTTTTCAGGCAATTTTTGTTTTTTGTTTTGTGCATTTTATGTTCAATATAGGTATTTGTTGTGCCTGAAAATGAACAAATAAATGAAATGAAATGAAATTTCTTGATTTTCTACCTGTATGAAAACTTACCGTTGCCCAGTTTTTGTGGCAGAAGTTCCTAACTGAGGTGTTGAAGTGATTAATGTTTGATGTGCCATTCAACTGCAGAGCCAGGGCAGTCCAGAAGAATCCAGCGTATGCCTGGTCGGACCAGCAGAAACACACACACTAAGTTGTTTTGCATCGTGATCTATTTGCTTTCATGTGTTATATTTGCACTGCGTGTTACCAGGAAATCTCCGGTGACTGGTGGCTGCTCCACCCCGTTGAAGGAACACTGAGACGAGGAGCAGGTCTTGAAATCAAATATGGATTTCACTACTTTCCCACAGCCGTCTGAGTCGCCACCACCAAAGAAGATCAGCTCTTGATTGGGGTCGTAGTTTTGCGGTTTCTTTGTACACTGTGACTCAAAAATTGATGATGCCTTTTTGGAAGTATTGAAACCTTTAGGATAGCAGGGGTTTGTTATGTTTTTGGGGTTAGATGATTGCTGGAAAATAAAAAAAATAATTAAAAAAATGTCAAAAGATAACGATTTTTTTAAGAAGAAGGCAAAATCTATAAATAAATAGGACAGAAAAAGACCCCAACCCTGAACTGGATAAGAGGAAAAAATGAATGGCACATTATCTCCACACTGTAGGGCTTATTTCTTTAAATTATACAACACCGCATACAAAGTCTGAAGTAAACAGAAACTATAAGGTTAAGCTGTCATACCATCACTCTGATGCACTTTCAGCATATTTCTTGTAGAATCATTATTAGTTTCAAGAATGAAGCTATGAATTACCAGAAACGATGCATTTCTCCCAGACTAGCTTGACGACAATCACGGTTCGATCAATATTCTTAATGACATAATGCATCCCTGGATCCTTTGGCTGTTAGCAGCTCAGGGACAGCAGCGTTCACTAATCATTCCACAAATTGGCCATTAATGGATTTCGCAGTGCACATGTGTGCAAAGAGCCAGACGTTCCCACTGCACTTAAACGATAGCACAGTAACGCATAACAACCTAAGGAAAGAACCACCACTCTTGTAGTACGTTGGGAATATGAGAGTTCAGTGAAAGACACTATTTTTTTTCTGTGCATACTTGTAAAAGAAACGGAGGACAAAGTCATTCACCTGCACTACTTTCTCCAGAACCAACTTCCCAGCTTCATTTTTGCCATAGCAGAGGAAACTGTGTGTGTAGACATTGTAAGGGTAACCATACAGTTTGACACGCAGGTAGTCGGCTCCCTTGAGATCATCCTGGACCGCAAAGGCAATCTGTGTTGATGCTCCTCCAAGATCCATGGAGCCGACAGTCTTTGCTCCCTGCGGCCGTACGTATGCGTTCCACACGTTTTTCTGCAAAAACAACGAAGATTAATAAACGATGAAACGTACAATAGCAAATTTTTAAAGCTGCAATTATCTTGTTTTTTGGGCAATCGATCAGACAGGTGAAGGCTGTGTCATACCTCTACCAAGTTTCCCTTTAGGTAGTTGACAGTGATCCAGCCATAAAGCCCTTCTTCCTGCCCAGTGATGACTGAAGCATTTTGAAACATGAAGGGGAGGGAACTCAGGTATTGTCTGAGTTTTACCAGGACGTCATTGGCCCTCTGTGCATCTTTCATTCTTAACAGCACAGCAGAAAACAGAACTATTAGACATCACACTAGAAACAGACGTTGACAAATGGATTCACTATCATTAATGAAGCAGGTAAAGATTTTGCCAAATACACGTATTTTAGATGCTATTATTTGCTATTATTTTTATTTTAAACTCATCTAAGCCAGAAGTCATGACGGTAGGCTAGAAGGCTTGGCTCTGTTTTTTAAAATGAGATCAGTATGTCATTTTAAAAACACTAAGATGTGAAGATTTTTTTTAATGTTTCTGTCATTAACTGTTTTATGTGTGGGTTTTATTTATTTTTGGTTGTTTTGTTTTTGTCTTTCTGCTGTTTCTCTGAGCGTTGCACGGTCTGAGTTTGGGGTGCATTTGCTGGAAAGTCCACCGCTCAGAAGATTCGCGACTGTCTTAATAATTTCTCACTTGTGAATAATCATTTTCACTGTACAATTGTAGATTTTATAATAAGATCCTGTTTGGCGTCGTGCTGACACAAAACTAAATGCTCTAAACCAATAAACTGCCAAAACATCATCTTTTATCCATGTGCTCACACTTGCTGATGAGCAGTTAATCAGATGCATTTGATTCACAGTGCCTGGAAGCAATGAGGAGTGTTCATCTATTTAAATAATGTTAGAGTCTGGAACAGATGTTATGTTTTTTAAATTATGCTAAAGAGGATGTCCTTTTTCACATGACTGTAAATCATTTCATGCAAACTAATCAACCTTTTTTTGTATGTTTGTTATACTTTAACAACAATATACGCTGTCCCCTACTTCTGCCTAGAAGGTCTGCTTTTGTCATCATCTTTCCTTGGGCTGGAAAGTATGAAAAGCCATATTTAATGCCGGGCCCAGAGTTCGACCCATGTGATTGAGATTCTTAAGTTTTGTCCTGCCCTTTAGTCTGAATGTGTTTTTATTGCTGGGGCTTCCCCAGGCATCCAGAGGGAGGGGGGGGTTATCCATCAGGCAAAAGGGGGGCAATATAAGACACAAAGCTTTACTGTGAAGCAAACCTCCCTTTTTGTCTCTTGAATGCTTGCACAGCAAAATCGGCATCCATAATTCAGCACCAATGAAGTTGAATGGACTTTCTTAAACTCAATCCACAGCACATATTTGAAAGTATTAAATACATCACTTTAAGAACATTTCTGCATCTCTGTCTTGATATTCTCATCTTTAAAAATCATACATTGTACCCATTAAAAATTCCCACCACACACACACAAAGTCACAGATCTAAATATTATACTTTTTAAGAATGTATTTGTATTCATTATGTCTTGCAGTTCTTCAGTCATCAGCTTACTCCTCTGTGCATGAAAGGTCAAGAAAAGCTTAAAATGAATTAATATAAAAAAATCACTTTTGACTCTTCAATAATAATATAAATAATCAAAAGCTTCTTACTGCAGGAGTCTCATTCCAGCTGTAGCTCCGAGAAACAGGCGCGTACTGTTGTGTTTTGTTGGAGGAATGGTTTTAGTGACGATGTCCATGCATTTCCTAAATCCTGCCATTGTCTTTTCTTCGATCTCGGGGATAACCTTCATGTCGGAGATGGCATTACCTGAGGACACAAATCCAAGCTAAAATTCTCGTGTGTCTAGTAACCAGAATGTCTCCAATTTAAAACACACTCTTTATGTTTTTTCTTTTGTTTGCAAAAGCCTAAAAAGAGTTTGCCAGCACCCCCCCTCCTCTCTTTGTTATATGTGACTCACCATCAACTTTACAGTTTAATGTCTCAGTCACTATTCCTGTTTCGTTCTCCTTCGCTCCTGGCCATTCATACAGGTATACATTGGAACGAGATGAGCCAGCGTCTATCACTATGCCGTACTAACAGGAAGAAGGAAGACAAAAATGTTATTGCACAAGCATTTTCCAATCAGCTTAGCAGGTTGCTGTCTATTAAGCACAGAGTAGCCACCATGACTTTCATCAGGCCTCTGTGTGAAAGATGTTGCATAACAGCAGTAAAAGCAGCAGTATTTTCTTTATGGAGATATAGTGGGGTAATGGTATCCTTAGCAGAAAAGAAAGTCTCAAATTAGAGAATTGTGAGAACTGCAAAAGTAAAAAACCACTGGCACACTCCTGATGAAAAAGCATACACACATACACAAAAAGAGAACTGACAAACACGCAAAACGGCAACTGAAAGTCATCACAATGAGTTTTTTTCCTCTTTTTTTTTTTTTTTTAGCCCTTGTTTCAAAAAGCTTTCAGTTCTAATTAAAAGGAAAAGGGGAAACAGCAGACGGACAACATGCCTGTTTGTTTGAATGCCATTAACAGTACACGCAAAGTTAAACGTGTTTCATCAGAACCGCCACTCATCAGCAAGCAGACCGATGAGGAATCCCCCGTCTCTGATCCTTCGGTGCAGTTTTTATGCGTTGTCTTTATAACAGCATGCGTATTTATATTTGCATCCTGGAGTATTGCGCTGATGTGCGTATGTGCTCACCTCTTTGCTGTATTCTAAAAACCTCCAAGTGTCCTGGATAACAGCAACAGCAATGAGGGCAGCGATGCTGGTCAAGAGGAGAAGCATCACTCCTGCTATCCGACACTTGTAGCCCATCTTGTGTTTGGAAGCCATTTCCTGTTGGCAAGAAATAGGGTTAAAGAAGATGTGTGGTTCTCACTAAAAGCATCTTTCAAGGTGAAGATGTGCAGATGTTTAAAAAAGTCACGATGAGCCGTAACAGTGACCAGGACTGCTACAGATGAGTAAGTGCTCGCAAGCCAAACGGATGCTTAACCAAATCCAAATCAGAGGGAGGTTGTTCAATCAGAAGAACTCTTTTAGGGAGAAAGTGCTAAAATGCAAAAAAACTAAACGAAAACATTTCTGTTTGTTGTTTTTTTGTTTGTTTTTTGGCTACGATTACACATCACACACAGGCATGCAACATGAAATGCAGCTTTTTTTCATGTGTGCATAGATGGGCTGCACACAATTTAAACCTTTAAAGCTACTCTCATAAACATTGTGCAATATATATCACAATCTATATTCATCACTTTGCAAGGACTCATTAAATTCAAAAACATCCATGAAGTTTACTGACAGATGAATATGCCAGTTGATATGAATACTCTTTGTTATTCAATCAATAATCAATTATAATCATGTTATTTAGATTTGCTGAAACTGCCACACCACACTATTCTGCTCATGTTATGTTCCCGTGTGATTGCATCACTGTTATTGCAGCCATTTGTCAGTATACAGCCGTTAGGTAATTCTCCCTCAGCCATGCCAAAACTGTCCTCACCAGACTGACAACCACTTTGCGGATTAGGTGGAACCCTAGTTCTGTGTCTCTCTTGTTTATTGTCCATTTAAGCTTCATAAATCCAGGAATAAAATTTGCTATCTGACTCCTCTTTTATAGGCAATAACAACAATGACAAAACCAGTGTTTGTTAATCTATGAATAACTCTTAAGTTACCACAGCAACTTCTGTAGAAACAAGCAGGCTAAAGGTGCTCGACAAGGTGCGATCACAACTGGCTGACATGGCAACAAGCGAGTTTAATGTTTCTGATACATGTTGCCCGCAAGGTGCTTGACATTTCGAAGCCATGTGTGCAATACACGTCCTAGACTTTCACTTTTGAATGTCTCTTCTTTATAACCGCGTGCTTAACATTTCCCGGAGCTGTTTCCAACACAAAGAAAGTAAAGTGTCAGCCAGCACATGAAGAGAAATAGCAACCAATCTGTTTTTGCTGTGTCTATGTTGCATTCACTACAAGGTATGTTTCTGTAACTACATGAGATTATATCCAATCAACCTGCCAAGACAAACACAGTACAAGTTCTTACACTCCAAGCAGCTCACAATGAAAACAAACATAAGGAGGCATGAGTGACGGTGTGTCTGAGGATGGAATAGAAAACAAATAATTCTATAAAGTAATAATGCGTGTAAGTGCATAATACTGCTAATTTGCAGTTAAGGAACAATGTGTCTTTTGAGCCACTGGTAATGTGAGCTCACTCATCTCTGGCTTTACGGGCTATCATCGCAATGAGCCGGGCTTAAAAACTAAACTGTATTTAAGGTTGTGGGTGATTTTAGTAGCACTGAGACAAACACTTCCTCCCTGTAAAGTAAATTTTGGTTTCAGTTCTTTCCCACTGCTTTCTCACCTTTTTTTTTTTTTTTTTTTTTTTTTTTTTTACATGCACAGTTGTTACTTGTGGTTTTTAGTAGCATTAATAAGCTTGACATATTACATATTTACACTGCAGTGCATCTCAGATTTGCTGGATGTAAAGTTTCACACAGTGGAGAAACAACAAGATTAGGCAAACAGCACAGTTACTTATAGTTTGTTATTGTAAATGAACCGCCTTTTGGGTTTGTAATACAAAGACTTACTGAATACATTAATTGCACTTGACTTGCACCTATTTTACTTTATATGTCAATAGTTTTCTAAAGCTTAATTGTGAAGTTACTTGAATTTTTTTTTACTATCACCTGAATAGAAATGCATGGTCCTTATAGGATTTTGAGTTGGCAGTTGCAAAACTACACAATATCTATAAAATACTCAATGTGATATTACTGGTTCTGCAGTTTACTTAAAATTCAGCCAGGTGAATCAACAAGTCATATCGACTCTGTTAACACCCACTCAGTAAAAAATCAGCCATGTGTCGCTGGGAGTCAAATAACTTGAGCTATCTCCCCTGCTTGTAAGGACAGGTTCTTATGGTGGTGAGGAGTGGATAGAAGCAAATGTGTCTCGTCACACTCGGTACAGTAAAACTAACTTGCCAGTGTTGATTAACCCTTTGATCATGTCTAAATACCTGTTGTGTTCAAAGGTTTAAAAAATAAATGCATGTGAGGAAATGTTTTGTTTCTTACCTTCTAGAGCTGATTTTTAGAGCCTCGTTGAGAATAAGAGAGAGATGGTTCTGACGAAGGGATGTTGATCTAAAGCAGGAAAAGTGGTTGCAGCAAATCAAGAGAGAGAGAGAGGAACAGAGAGAGAGAGAGAGAAGGTGCTCTGAGTGCTCTCAAGAGTGACTGGCCCACAAGAACAGGAGTGGCGTACCCCAACATAAGTCACAGTGCGGGGAGGAGCATTGTGTGCAGGACTCCAGTTTTTGCCACTCCCAACGCACCAGTGCAACAAAGCAGCCAGCCTACGAAACACAGCTGCTCCTTGCTCATTGCCTGCGTCTGGTGATTAAAACAGATACAAGTATTTGTGAGTATGAACAATGTGAGAAGATGGGGCTGGAGCTGGGATGCTAATTGATGTGATCAATAAGAGAGACTGCAGTGTGGCTGAGGGTCTGCTGTGGAACTTACTATACATTCAGGTGTTATTTAATAGGAGTAAATTATGAGGCAATGGAGGCTATGAAAAGCAAAGGCTTAAGTGCTGTATCAACAATCAAGGATTTGTTGATAGCTGCACGGGATGCCAGCGTTCTCACAGACAAAACTCTGAGTCATTTGTGTGACAAACATGAGTCATTAATTTCTCTGACACAGTGCTGATGGACGAATGGGAACCTGAGCTTTTATTGCAGCATATTTGTTTGTTTTTTATGGGAAGACAGCAGAGAGTTAAAAGCATACTTTTAACGGTGTGTGCATTGCTCCTACTGCTGAACATTTTTGTAAGGGCTCATATGTTAGGAGTTTTGCAGCACTATCTGGAAACATGAGAAATGCTTTTCCAGACTGATACAGACTGATGTATGTGCATCAGTCTGTATAATATCAGTTAAGGAGTGGAGATACTGTCAGAATGCATCTGTCTCCATGCGCAGCCTACTGTAATGACCAAAACACCAGTTAATGCAATATTCCCAAATAATGCTGAGAAGTCAGACACCACTGCATTCTGCTGCTATTTTAAGTATTTTCTATGGTACCCACCCACCAACCCATTTGTTACCTGTAATACAATTTCATCAGGTTACCTTATGTTTTATGTTGGCAGACAACAAATGGTTCCATTGCATTGGAAGTGGTTACTTTGTTATAATACTGTGACATACTATGACATGGCCTCCTCACATGGGTGCCAGCGTCTGGATCTGCTAGCTTTGTTTATTGTCCTGGCATCTTAATAGAAGTTATTACAGTGGTCTGAGTTGTTGAGTTATTCAAAGGTTCAAAGGTATTTCAGATCATTGTCCCACAACAGCAGGACTCCTTCAGGACTTTAAGGTAAAGAGCAGAATTTATGGTTCCACTATACCAGGTCCTGAAGCAGCAAAGCAACCCCAGACCATCACGCTACCACCAACATGTTTGACTGTTGGGTTTTTTGTGTGTGAAACATTGTGTTAGTTTTCTCCATTTGTGGATAATGTCACTCACCACCATTCACTGGAATCCCAGACCCTTTTAAAATGCTTTGTAACCTTATCCAGCCTGATATATGTCAAGTTCTTTTAGATTGTGTTGCTTTTTGAAATCTTTTAGCCTACTTCACTTTGTCAGACAGGTTCTATTTAAGTGGTTTAATCCAGCATGTGTGGCATTAATTAGTCCTGGATTTATCTTGTCAATTTCATCAACATGATAAAGTCACAAGTGTTCAAGATGCAGTCATGAAACTTCTCAGATGTGTAGTAAACACTGAAATGAAGACCCAGCTCAAAGAACATTGATACTGTGGTCTCTCTTCGTGACTGTAAATTTCCAGCAGCCTTTGTTTTTTTAACCACTGAATCTGTTGCCTTTTTAACACCAGCACTGGTTTCTGGGTTGTCTACAAAGGAGACACTAGTGGTGTCAGTGAAAGTGAATTACATGTCTGATTCAATGGGCGGTGAATGTATATAAAGTATTTTTGTTGCCTAACGTGAGACCTGAAACCTACTGGCCTGAATTAACCGGAAGAACAGGAAGCTTAAAATTAGATTAGCACCAAGAGATGAAAGAGAAGAAGCAAGTATCTTACAGAAAGATTGCATACTTTCTCATAGAGGTAGTACTGCAATACTTCTGTTAGAATGCATGCTCTTTCCAGCTTTGCTGCTTTGCACATGGGTTGTATGGGTTTAGTCTGTCTCTGCAAGACAGACTAAACAAGTTTGCACCCACATGTCTTCTCTTGTGTAAGGAAACATGTGAACACAGTGATTTCCTCTTTAATGCAGAAGAAAGCAAATAAATCAACTCATAGTGAAGAATATATGTATATGAGTACATATCTTGTGATGATTTGGGAAGAATTTAGTAATCATCTCCAATATGTTGCATGTTTTATTTCATCCTAAGAAAATACTGAGTTTCTGCTGTCTGCACAACTAAAAACAAAGTGGAAGTTCCGTCATCCTCAGATAATTACCAATTCAGCATCAGTGCTGTTTATAGTCTACTCGGATTTGTAGAGCCACCAAGACATATTCTCACTAATTGTTTATGTCTCTTTCAGTGCTTTTAAAATACATTAAACACCCTGATGAATCTCTACTGCAGGTCACAGGGCAGCACAGAGAGGTTTAGAAGCTCTTAATGCATCGTTGATAAATTAGCTTGACAGACCCATACTTGCATGCATATGCTGCACATAATGACAGCATTATGCGGTGTCAACTTATCAGATAATTACACCTCATGCCTCTAATGTATGGGTGTAGGAGGCTGGTCCACTTTAAACCCTGCTGCCTCCATTTCCCTTCACGCACCCTTCAGCCACTCCCACCACATCGCCCCATCTACCTAACTATTTCAACAGGGCTGACTCTCACAGGGAGCCGCTGTGTGAAACACTGTACACAACCCTCTTCCCCACCACTGCTTGACAGAAAGTAGTCCCCAGACTAGCTCAGGACAAACCCATATCTCTTACATGTCAAAGCTGTGTACCACTCAGCACGCTGCAATTGAATTATCAAAAAGGAAACTCTTATCCTTGTAGAATTACAGATATCAGAGTTAACAGCAATCAGTGCACATTTCAACATAGGGCAAATATGCTGGCCATGTAATGGGATCTCTGTGGTCTCAAACGCATTGTGATTTGAGATTCAGTTACGTGCTGATGGCTAGTAGATTATAATGTTTTCCCATCTGATCCCTCCCAAGTGAAACAGCATCTTGGGCATGCTTTCAGGAAAAACCTCACATACCAGATATTTGAAGGCTGCTGAGCCTAGTGGGCTGACAGCATGTGTTGGACTGGACGAGTCCAACACATCAGGGCTCAAATATGCATTTTCAATATGAGATTATATATTTGTAGTTTTCTGTTCTGATCTATTTCTATCTGTTCAAATAATTATGCACTGCAATACAAATGTGCTTTGCTCTCTGAATGTTTTGGCAGTACCGTAAAGACTCATGTTTGAACCTAGTTTGGAACAAAGCATAGGTTTCACATCACAAGTTCAACTTTGCAGCTAAGAATAGATGCTAGAAAAACACTTTTCACAGGTCCTGCCCTCCCTGTCTTTATGTATCTCCCACCTTTGCAATTACCTGCTCTGCCCCAGTGTGTTGCACCTGTGAGTAATTCCCTTCCCTTGTATTCAAAATGTGTTTTTTGCCTGTCCTTTGTCAGCTCGCTTTTGTTTATGTATGCACTTCAGTAATACTGCTCTTGCATTGGATTTCCCACGCGCCTAACCCTGTTTTGCCTTTTGGCTTTTGCCTCTGCTTGTTCCAGGTTTTGTCTGCTTTGATCACGGGTTGATCACCTGTGGAACAAACTGTGCTTTACCTCAGTGAAGTGGTGAACTCTCATGTGGTCTCTCATACATTTCAGTTCTGTGTTGTTACAACAGGAATGCTGGTTAGATAAAAAAAAGAAGGCTGATCTTTTACTATCTCTTTGAGACTTATTGAATTCACCGCTGTTTCTACGCTCATTCTTTTATTTCTTTTTTATCAACCAATCCCCTGTGAAAGAATGCATCATACCAAGGTTACCAAGCACCTAGCTAAGATAAAAGTTTCCACCCCGTCTAAGATTCCTTCCATGAAAATGTTTGCACTCTCTGACAGGATTCTCTACTGTCCAGAAAACAACGGAAATGAGCGCAGACACCAGAGGGACAAATAAACAAAAGACCGATACATATGTGATTGCAATGCTGTATAGTTGCACAGAGCCTAGAAAACTGTGATATACAGTGAAGTTAGTTCTTTTTCTGGACTGAAGCAGTACTGGGGATCTTATGCTAAGTTAGAGGAAAAACACCAATACTTTAGATCATTTATTTTAAATAAAACTGCTGTTCCTCAAATGTTACTGAATTCAACTGAAAGACTTTCTTTGAAACTTTTAATAGAGATTTCGTAGCGTATGTCCCTGAGATAAATTCTTGGGAATACTTTAGTGGTTTTCTGCCTTTGGTCACTTAATATCTGTGCAATCAAAAGTCACTCTGTGCATGTTCACATTCATGTTCAACTGAAGACAAAGAAACGTTTTTAGAAGACTTTTCACTGTTAAAAGACTTTTTCATGATCAGAGAGTGGAAACTGACTCATAAAATCTAAGTCTTGATTGAAATACGGTAGATTATGTATAAAAATTCCTGAACAGCTGATCAAATACTTTTGTGAGAAGCTTTAAATTAAAGCTGAAAGTCTGCACTTGAATCACATGATGTTTGTTAGATTTAAAATCCTCTGTACAGCAACAACAGTTGCCACTGTCCAAAACTGGACCAGAGACAAGTTATTTCTCTTTGATGAAATAACTTGTCTCTGCTTTATTTGGATTAAAGGTTAATGTCAGATAGCTTTTGAGCTGTCTGTAATACAACCTAATAATATTACACTAATGTTACCCCCCTTTGTCTCGCCCTGCTTTCTTCTCTTTCAGGCTCTCATTTGCAACCTACTGGAGCAGATGGCAGACTCTCCTTGATCCTGGTCCTGCCTGAGATTCCTTCCTGTTAAAAGGGAGTTTTTCCTTCCCACTATGACCGAGTGTTTGCTCATTGTCAGTTGTCTGCTTGTTGAGTCTTGCAATATAAAGTACCCTGAGGCAACAATTACTGTGACTTACCGCAATATAAAAAAAACTAAATTGAATTTAACTACAGAGTACACACATAAGATTGAAGTCAGTTTACTATGCATTGAATATTTCTGATTATAAGCTTGATTATTTTAATATGGAATCAACATTTCTCAGTGCTGGGTTGTTCTCATTTTAAGGTAAGCATTATTTAAAGATGTTACCATACTAGTATTCAACTAAATTCATTTAAATGTTATTTATATAGGGCTAAATTACAACAGCAGTCACCTTAAGGTGCTTCATATTGTAAGAAAAGGGCCTAACAATAATGGAGAGAAACCCCCAACAATCAGACAACTCCCTTTGGTCAAGCACCTCATAGTGTGGAGGAAAATCTCCCTTTGAACAGGAAGAAACCTCCAGCAGAACCAGGCTCAGGGACAGGCAGCCATCTATTAGGACTGAATGGTGCTGAGCAAAGAAGAAAACCAAGTGTCCAGTCTTTCTCCCAGATCCAACCTGGGAGCTATTTCCACAGAAGAAGAACCTAAAAGCTGAAGGCTCTACAACATTTTTAAACCATTACTCCTGTGTAGCTGTCAGAAATACTGATCATGTGTCTGTTGGCATCTCCTTGTGGCCAAACTGCAAAATGCATGTCCAGAAACATTTGTAATGCTTGAAGCAAAACTCTCTCTCTCCTTTTTTTTTTTTACACATGTACACTCAGGAGGAGCAGCAATAAAGCTGCCAGCAAAATTATTGTAAAATCCCCAACTAAGAGTCAGTAAAATATGTGCTTCCATCCCCTTCACCCCAAGTGCTCAAATAAATGTTTAATTATAATTGCAAGGCCTTATGAAAGCATCTGAGGACTGAGACAATCACTCAGACAAGTCAGCAACTGTGATAACATAAAAGCAGCCTACAAAGGATTTCAAAGAAGAACGCAATCTTTGCTTTTATCTCAGTATGAAGTTGATTCAAGCCTGATTTTCCCCCTTCAATATTTAAGATGATCACTTCATTACCAGGGGAACGACATTTTCTGTTAAACTGACACAATGATAACAAATAAAAATGCTGATTAAAGTAAAGAAGTAAAAGTAAAGAATTAGTAAATAATTCACTGAAGACAAAAGAATATTCATAAAAAAAATTCTTTGCATTATCCTCTCTGTAGATAAAGAGTTAACATTTCACTCAAGTCAAGTGAGTGCCTGGTGGAAGCACATTTTTTATTCATACAGTCTATACAGGTGAAGTTCTCTATTGTAAGCACTAGAAGTAAGACCTCTCAAGTAGCATTGTTATGTCTCGTGTCTCCTATCATCATGATTTACAATTTTAACTGAACAGACAGACCATGTGACCTTTTTCTCTTTGGCATTTTCCAAAGCAGCCGTATCATTTTTAAAGAGAAGTCTTCCTCTACAACTGTTGCTGTGTGATAGTTGCCTGTAGAATTTATATTTATATTTTTGAAGCAAGCAAGTGAACTGGCCAATAATACTGATGAGTAATCAGGGACTAAGAAGTAACATCTAATACTGAATCCTCATTTGTATTTATAGAAGGCCGGCCTTTGTCCTCAGGGATTAAGATGCTCAGAGGAGGCTGATTTGCAAGACATGCTGTTTGTGTGTGTGTGTGTGTGTGTGTGTGTGTGTGTGTGTGTGTGTGTGTGTTGAGCAATTTCTGGACTGCTGGCAGGTCAGTTTATCCACTCACTCTTTTCATGGCATTTGGAATAGCTGCAGAACATTGCTCGGCATTGTCCTGTTACCTTCCCTAGCTTACCTTCCCTAAAGAAGACGTCACCTGGAGGGCAGCATGTATTGCTCCTAAAGCTGTATATATAAGTTAGTATAGTCACACATGTGCATGTTATCCATGTCATGTGCCAAAATGCGCCCCATACCATCAAAAAAATCAGATTGTATTTTAAACCTTGAAAGAGGATTGAAAAGTGACACCATGCAGACTACAGCAGACTTTATTCAAAGAAACCACATCACTCCATGCAGCACAGTCTAGCCAATGAGGAAACACTTGGGTCGGACACCGCCACTGACGTTAGCACAATCATCTGAAATTACAGCAATGCGTGGTGATGCTAGAGCACAGATTTCTAAATCCCCTAAAGGGCAGGTGTAAAGGGTCAGGTCAGGTGCAAAACTATAATGGTTTGGCAGGGGATGTAGTTACGTTTGATCATTATGAAAATTTATCTGAGTTCTCCAGGTTTTAAAAATATATAACAGGACAGTAAAGTGTGGCATCCTATATTTCTGGTACATTCAAATCAAAGACAAATGCCAAATCAGTGACGCAGAGAAAAAAGTGAGCAAATATTTAATACATTTGCATAATTTAGGTTTTAAACTTTCATCTTAATATTTTTTTCTGTCTGAGCACAGAAATGTAATGAAATTTAGTTTATTTGAATGTACGAAAAAGTCCCAAAGGAGCATAATTTCACTTTAAGCCCACTGAGAGTGACTGAGTGATTGTCTGGTACTGCTGTTGTGGAATACTGGCCAGCTGTCATAAGACACAATATGAATCAATAACATATAATCAGCCCTAATCTGCCATTGTATATTTAAAAAATACTACTTTTGCAAATTAGTTAATAAATAACTTAATCACTAGGATATTATATTAGAAATCTTTAGCCTGACACTTCATGAAGCCCTCCATGTATCACGCATATATTCATTTGGAAGCAGTTTCTGACTGAGCACCTAAAAAAAAAATAGTTGCAGACAAACACTGAGTCAGAAATTCACAAAGTGTGCAATACATTCTTTGCTGAACTCAAAAATAATTTAGCCTCAATTCAACCACACAAAACACTGAATTTACCCCCAAACAAGTTTTACACACAGAAGACACAGAAGCGGCATAGACAAGTGCACTGTGACGTGGACAATAACGTGATTAGTGATCCGTGAGAGACAACGTGGAGTCAACAGAGGGAGAAAATGCAGATATAAAATGTTATTTTTGGAAGTCTACATATGTTTTTGTCATAATTAGTAGATACATAAATATACAATAATTTGCGACAATGTAATATTTACCACTGTTAACTCGACTGGATTCTTTGCTGCAGACAGAAGGAGAACTGCCTGTTAGACAAATTACTCCACATTCCCTTTATGACATTTTACATCTGCAAAACTCCATCAAACGTCAGTCACAACTTTGGTTATCATTCAGGGATCGGAGTGGACGACCCCTTTTCCAGCGTTTTTTTTAATGACTGGCCTCCTGCAGAAGCTCAAATGTCAGCTGCGTGATGTGCTGCCATGCTTGCTGGATGTGATGTGACTCAGTAGTGCGTGCACAGATGGCAAAGCGCAGGACAAAGCGGCCTGAGAGCTGGCAAGGCACCAGATGGATCTCTCTGCTCTTGGTGATCCTTTTCAGCAACTCTTGGTTCAGTTCATTGGAGCCCTGAGAGGAGAAAGCAAGGAAGAATTACACCAGCTAGGCTTTGTGTCATGACTACTTAATAATTAGGTGACTGGATTAAAGTAATCACAGTCTTGACAGTCAAATTCCCATAGACAGGGAGCTCTGATATGCATTTTCTAGCTTTTCTAAATAATGCCCTCGGTGTTATTGAACCTTTGAGGTTTCTAGGTGACTTTTTTACTTTTTGTGACCACTGCAGAGATCAGATCATAGAGCTGTACCGTTGGGTGCTGTTACCTTGAGCCTGAAGCAGACCAGTCCCAGGACAACTTCAGCACAGATCTCAAACCTCTTGTCTGCTCGCACCAGACTCTCAAACTCCTTGGCCAGGGCCACTTGCTGTAACAGAGGATGTGAATTATTCATAAATATTTCATGAAATGTAAAAGATTTATTGTACATGCAAATAAAAGTGAAGTTTTTTTAAACCAATAGTTTTTTAAGCATTTGCTTTAAAAAAAAATCCTTCACCTGCAAACAATATTAGCTGTAATTGGCATTATTTTCCACTAGATGCCAGTGTGGTTTGTTACGTAGCCTCGTGCTTTAGGATTGGAAGACTTTTTTCTTGTCATTCTTAATTAAAACCTTTCTTTTTTCTTAGAGCATCACTGCTTACTGTGAAGTAAATGCGTTCATCTGATTAAACAAGCATGCAGTGTGATATTTCACATTTTAGAAGAGACAATTCCTGGTGAGCTCAAATCAGACAAGTTCAAAATTTGTACTCAGCACCCATGAAATAGCCTTTATCAAAGTCTGCTCTGAAAATGTCATCTTCCTCATACTGATTTTTCTAAACATGGTACTTATCAAAGATGTTCCTAAAGTACAATTTATCCACTTAAGATCAAAGACTCTGCTGATGCATGCTGAAACGTGCGTCAATGCAGTTATCCCGGTTATATCGTTGAGCTTCCACTCAACTTTTCCAACTGGTAAATAAAGCCAAACCTCTGGCATAAATGGCCAACAATTGGTTGACTGTGATCTTGTTTCTTAAGTCCCAGCAGATAATCCAGTATCACTGTATTTGATTACAAGCTAAACTCCAGTGACCTCACTTCCTGTCCTACTGCTGACTGTATGCCAGGCAGAACTTTTCATACATATTATTCATATTTTGCGGTTTCAGATGACTGCAGGGATCAATTCTGCTCCTGTCACTTTATTTGAAATGGAGCATAAACACAAAACAGGCTGATTTGATTGACAGAGCAGACTGGAAGAAGAGAGAGCGAGTCAGACAGGGGTCATGCATCAAAAAGAAAAGATGAAAAGAAAAGGCATGTGCAGGGTTGGGAAAGGAAATGTAGTTTTAAATAGAAGATACATGCCAGACATATATGACTGCAGGGCTAATTATGCCGATGAAGAGATAGAAGAGGAGGGAGGGCAATGGCAGGACATTAGTGGTAAGGAGGATTAGGAGCAAAGAGTTCTAGGAAGCAGGAAGGCGAAGGCATTTCCCATAAAGGCATATATGATTTCCTGAAGTGTTTTTTTTTCTTTTGGAAGTGACTGAGATGTAGAGAAGTGGTGTGTGACAGATAAATGGAGGTGAAACAGCAAAGTGAGACTGATACCACTGGCACCACTGTTGGTACAAGGTTAATCTTTTTACTACATGGAGGATAAGAAACGCAGGTTAGCAGGGTTACAAAGCCTGAATTAGCACTAACACACTGCTACTTCTTAAAGTAATTGATCTGTTATTTACATCAGCTCTCACACATTATGGGGAATAATTGTCAGTAATCCCTGCACAGCTAAATGAATGGAATAAGTGAAATCCATCCATGCTCTTCTGCTTTAGGGTCACGGGGGTGCTGCAGCCTATCCCACCTGTCATAGGGTGAGAACCTGGAGAAAAACAACACCAGAGAAAATATGCAAACTCCTGGATTCAGACCCAGAACCTTCCTGCTGTAAGGTGACAGTGCTGACCACAGCACCACTGCACCATCCACATATGAAAGCATATATTTGAATAACCTCAAATTTAATGTGTAACAGGCAAATAAATGATCCTATTACTTCAAATTTTGACCACAAATGCCACAAATTTGAAGAAACCCTTCACATCCCCAGGAACAGGTACATTTGCCGATGCTGAGTGAGAGATCATTTTCCTGCGTGTTTACCTTGCGTATATGAGCTTGCAGACCTTTGAGCCCATACATGCGAAAGACAAACCACATCTTCAGTGAGCGAAATCTCCTTCCCAGTGGGATCTGCCAGTGCTGCAGGCCAGAATTGGATAAGGAGAGAAGTTATTACCACAATGTTCAAATCATGATTATTAATCATGATAATAATTCATCTTACCCGATAATCTGTGACCAGTCCTGTTGATAGAAAAACAGATAATGTTGTCCATTACATGTGCACAGTCTTAATTTTAAATAAAACCCCTTTAAACTACTCGTGTCAGCCAGCCTGCTTCCTGGTTAATAAGAATCGTAAGTGCAGTCAGTGCATTTTGAATCACAGACTAAACGCGTTTTGCACAAACAGAATAGGCGAAAATGGCATTTTATAAGATTATAAGATTTTATAAGATACAAGATCTATATTTTCTGAATGTAAAGCAACACGCCACAGATTACAACTTGCATCGACTTAACAAAGCTCCAACATTAAAACAACCCTTTTAAATTCAAAATGTATCTTCTATAACAGCTGCTTTTTGCTATTATCTTAGCGTACTGTTGATTGTCCAGGTGTTGCTGTCACTGCGCTCAGCGCCTCTATCTCACTAATCACAGGTAGCTCATCTCTGCAGAATAGATGTCTGTGTTAGCCTGGACTAATAACCACTAATTCGATTGAGGAGTCCAGAGTGCATGAGCATACGCTTTTGTAAGGTGCTTCACAGTGGTGGGAGGCACTGCAGCTCTCAGTCTTTCTGTCTGCTTGACAAGTAAATTACAGTGAAAATCTGAGACCATCTGCAGGCTATAGGAGAATTTGCACAGACACACAAAGTAGAAGCAGACAAAATTGTTGTATAGGAAATTCCCTGATTATATCTTTATAGTTTTTGTTTTTATTCAAGTCTCCAAGACAGGACAATAGTTTACCAATGGAATTTGGACAAATACTGTCGACTTCTAAAAGGATATCAGTGAAAACTATAACTACCTGATTCCTGGTTTTCATGTTTCAGGTAAAGTGGTTCCATTTTAAAGGCTCCAATGATGTCTGCTCTCTCCTTCACCCTGTGGACAAAAACGTCTTAATATGGCATTAAGCTCTAAGAAAAATGTCCAAAAATTTAAAACTTGTATATCAAAATTGAGTGTTTTACTTTATTCGTGGGGGTTTGCCACGCAAGATTTTTAGGAAAATTCCACCTCTTTTCAACCAATGAGTTGCAAAGTGAATATATGGTATAGAAATAATATTTAAACACTTTATTAAAACTTAATAAATGACCTTTTGGCTTTAGACCTGTATTTTTAAGGAAATCAGCATATGCTTTATGAAACAGGCTAGTCTGCTCTAGTTTTTGCATAGTTTGGAAATGAGTTATGGTTCATTATCCTGTAGGAGGAAACTGTCTCCAGTTGAGCAGTTTCAGAGTACAGGATGGTACCGTGATGTGATCAATTTCCTTCTGCTATCATATTTTCTCTTTTAATCTTATTAAGTGAATTTCTCAAGCATTTATCCATTTATTTTATTTTGTGTTGTAAAAAAAAAACCCATAACATCTAATATTAATATTTTCATTTGTAACTTCAACATCCTGATAATGCCTGTCGGCCTGTTGTTTTGCTGTTATGATTTAGTGAGACTGAGAATTTAAGACCTGTTAAGTGTCTGTTTTTGAAACATGAGACTCTGATGCACTTGTCCAGTTGCTCTGCTGTGCACCTGAATGTCCCACTTCTCCTTCTATTCTGGTTAGAGGCAGGTCATCAGTTTTATTTAGACATCACTGTCTGGCATCTTAATGTGTTGATATAATTGACAAAATTCATTAGACTATTCATCTGGTGAATAAGTGTTACTAGAATGCTGAAGTGATAGTTACTGAAAAAAACCTCTGTATTTCTACACACCTACACTTAATTATATCCATTTTTATATAATAATAATAATAATAATAATAATAATAATAATAATAATAATATTTACCTATATATTCTATACCCAAATGTGAGCCAGCACACTGGACTTCTCTGAAAATGAAGAAATTGATCAAGCATAACATTTGATCACTATTTTTTTTCTTCAGGAATTCTAGTGAATAACTAAAAAAATATATGTATAATGTGATTTCCTATTTTTCATCTATTATTAAAATAGTTCATTTGAAAATTCATGCATAACAACATTATCTATATTGAATAGAAAAAATATAATTGTGATTAAAGTGCTTGTGCATACTGGTAGATTAACCATTACAGAAACAGTGGTAATTACCACTGCTGTTTATTTAGGGGAGCTTTGTGATCGGGTGGTTTGCACATTTGTTTAGCACCAGAAATCCCAAATTTTTTCACCACCATGTAAAATGCTCCTATTAGCCCATACTTGACTTGTTCGTCCTCCAGATAAGCAGTTTACTGTACAGGGTGGGCCATTTATATGGATACACCGTAATAACATTGGAATGGTTGGTGATATTAAAGTCCTGTTTGTGGCACATTAGTATATGTGAGGGGGCAAACTCCTCAAGATGGGTGGTGACCATGGTGCCCATTTAGAAGTCGCCATCTTGGATACAACTTTTGTTTTTTCAATAGGAAAAGGGCCATGTGACACATCAAACTTATTGGTAATGTCACAAGAAAAACAATGGTGTGATTGGTTTCAACATAACTTTATTCTTTCATGAGTTATTTACAAGTTTCTCTTTGTTCACAGCCATTGACATGTCGAAGAGGTTAACACATGAGGAGCGGATCGAAATTGTGTTGATATCTGGTGAACGCAGTAACCGGGTCATTGCAGCAGATTTCAATGCAAGACACCCTACGAGACCACCCATCTCCCATGCTACAGTTAGCAAACTGCTTGCTAAGTTTCGTGAAACTGGTTCAGTGTTGGATTTGCCAAAATGTGGACGCAAGAAAACTGTCACTAATGAAGAAACATCAGTGGCTGTCCTAGCTTCATTCAGCAAGAGCCCACAGCGTAGCACTTGCCGCATGTCACTGGAGAGTGGCATTAGTCGAACATCCCTTCGGCGGATATTAGCTACTCACAAATGGCACCCTTACAAACTCCAGCTACTGCAGCATCTCAACAAGGATGACCCAGATCGGCGCACAGAATTTGCCGAATGGGCAAAACAAAAATTGGAACAAGTTCACGCAGAAGATTTTGTTCAGTGATGAGGCAAACTTTTATGTGAATGGTGAAGTTAACAAACAAAACCACCGCTATTGGTCTGACACTAACCCACATTGGATGGATCCCTCCAAGACTGCTGGACCAACAAAAGTGATGGTTTGGTGTGGTATATGGGGTACAACGACACTGGGTCCATTCTTCATCAATGGTAACCTCAAGGCCACTGGATATTTGAACTTGCTACACGATGATGTGTTTCCCTCTTTATGCACTGAAGCTGGCACGTTCCCTGAGTTTTTCCAGTAAGATGGTGCACCACCACATTATGGGTGCCAGGTCCGAGCATTCCTAGATGAACAGTTTCCTGGAAAGTGGATTGGTCATCGTGGGCCAGTTGAATGGCCCCAAGGTCTCCCGATCTGACCCCCTTAGACTTTTATCTTTGGGGTCATCTGAAGGCAATTGTCTATGGTGTGAAGATACGAGTTGTGCAGCACCTGAAACTACGGATACTGGATGCCTGTGCTGGCATTTCTCCTGCGGTGTTGCTATCAGTGTGTGAAGAGTGGGAGAAGAGGGTTGCATTGACAATCCAACACAATGGGCAGCACATTGAACACATTTTATAAGTGGTCATAAACTTGTAAGAAAGAATAAAGTTATGTTGAAACCAAGCACACCATTGTTTTTCTTGTGACATTACCAATAAGTTTGATGTGTCACATGGCCCTCTTCCTATTGAAAAAACAAAAGTTGTATCCAAGATGGCGACTTCTAAATGGGCACCATGGTCACCACCCATCTTGAGGAGTTTGCCCCCTCACATATACTAATGTGCCACAAACAGGACTTTAATATCACAAACCATTCAATTTTATTACGGTGTATCCATTAGACCCCATTTCTACAAAACTGCTCAAAGACGTCCTGCCATTAATTAATGCTTCAATCTTAGATATGATCAACCTATCTCTAATAATCGGCTATGTACCACAGGCCTTCAAGGTGGCTGTAGTTAAACCTTTACTCAAAAAGCCATCTCTAGACCCAGCTATCATAGCTAATTATAGGCCAATCTCCAACCTTCCTTTCATATCAAAAATCCTTGAAAGAGTAGTTGTCAAAACAGCTAACAGATCATCTGTGGAGGAATGGCTTATTAGAAGAGCTTCAGTCAGGTTTCAGAGCTCATCAAGATTAGGCTTAAAACTTTCCTTTTTGCTAAAGCATATAGTTAGGGCTGGACCAGGTGACCCTGAATCCTCCCTTAGTTATGCTGCAATAGACGTAGGCTGCCGGGGGATTCCCATGACGCATTGAGTTTTTCCTTTCCATTCACCTTTCTCACTCACTATGTGTTAATAGACCTCTCTACATTGAATCATATCTGTTATTAACCTCTGTCTCTCTTCTACAGCGCGTCTTTATCCTGTTTTCCTTCTCCCACCCCAACCGGTCGCAGCAGATGGCCCCGCCCCTCCCTGAGCCTGGTTCTGCCGGAGGTTTCTTCCTGTTAAAAGGGAGTTTTTCCTTCCCACTGTCGCCAAAGCGCTTGCTCATAGGGGGTCATATGATTGTTGGGCTTTTCTCTGTATCTACTGTACAATATAAAGTGCCTTGAGGTGACCTTTGTTGTGATTTGGCGCTATATAAATAAAATTGAATTGAATTGAATTAAATGGCCCACCCTGTACATTTACCCCTGAGACCACTTTTAAGATAAGATAAGATAAGATAACCTTTATTAGTCCCACACGTGGGAAATTTGTTTTGTCACAGCAGGAAGTGGACAGTGCAAAAGTTATGAGGCAAAAATTAGAATACAATAAGAATAAATACAGTACACAACTGTACAGAATAGAATAAAATAAAATACTATATACAGTAGAATAAAATAAAATAAATATACAATAAGATAAAAATAGAATACAAATACAAATACTATATACAACTGAGTAAAAATACAACGATGACAGAAAGGATTATTGCACTTAGTATTATTGCATATGTATGGATGTGTGTGCTTGATCAGTTAAAGTCTTTATTATGGAGTCTGACAGCAGTGGGGAGGAAAGACCTGCGAAATCTCTCCGTCCCACACCGTGGGTGCCGCAGTCTCCCACTGAAGGAGCTGCTCAGTGCTGTCACAGTCTGCTGCATGGGGTGGGAGATGTTGTCCATCAGGGATGACAGCTTAGCCGCCGTTCTCCTGTCACTCACCACCTCCACTGGGTCCAGAGGGCATCCTAGAACAGAGCTGGCCCTTCGGATCACCCTGTTCAGTCTCTTCCTGTCCCCAGCAGAGATGCTGCCGCCCCAGCAGACCACGCCATAAAAGATAGCAGAAGCCACAACAGAGTCATAGAAGGTCTTCAGGAGTGGGCCCTTCACTCCAAACGACCTGAGTCTCCGCAGCAGGTACAGTCTGCTCTGCCCTTTCCTGTAGAGGGCGTCTGAGTTATGAGTCCAGTCCAGTCTATTGTTCAGATGAACACCAAGGTACCTGTAGCTGTCCACAGCCTCAATGTCCATACCTTGGATGTTCAGTGGTTGCAGTGGAGAATGCTTGTGCCTGCGGAAGTCTACCACCAGTTCCTTGGTTTTACTGGCGTTGATCTGGAGGTAGTTCAGCTGGCACCAGTCCACAAAGTCTTCGGTCAGACCTCTGTACTCCTTGTCGTCCCCATCAGTGATGAGGCCGACTATTGCAGAGTCATCAGAGAACTTCTGCAGGAAGCACTGGGTGGAATTGTGGGAGAAGTCTGCAGTGTAGATGGTGAAGAGGAACGGAGCCAGAACCGTTCCCTGTGGGGCCCCCGTACTGCAGACGACCCTGTCCGACACACAGCCCTGAGTCCTCACATACTGTGGTCGGTCGGTGAGGTAGTCCAGGATCCAGGTAGTGAGGTGATGGTCCACTCCAGAGTTCACCAGCTTGTCCTTCAGAACCGAGGGAAGAATAGTGTTGAAGGCACTGGAGAAATCAAAGAACATGATTCTCACAGTGCTTCCAGCGGTCTCCAGGTGAGCGAGGGAACGATGTAGGAGGTGAATGACGGCATCATCCGCTCCAATGCCAGGCTGGTAGGCAAACTGAAGTGGGTCCAGTGATGAGCTTATTAGGCGCCGAAGCTGAGCCAGGACCAACCGCTCCAGGGTCTTCATCAGGTGGGATGTCAGAGCCACCGGCCTGTAGCTGTTGAGGTCCTTGGGGCGTGAAGTCTTTGGCACTGCTACAACATATACCTTCTTTTTACATTTTCTGAGGGGTTTTTAAACAGGAACTGTTCCTGTTTTCTTACAGCAACCTCGTATGCACTCTTTTTTAGTGTTGCCATGTTAATCTGAGACAGCCTTATTATGCTAAGAATATAAGTTGAATTCCTGTGTTTTTAAAATAGTTCTAAACCTTCTACTCTTTTTAATAATTTCCATGATTATATAAATATGAGATTTTTGATGTGCCCTCAGGCATTTAAACCCTACACAGGACACCTTTTTTGAATAAGGTTCAATGATTTTAAAGAACAGTATCAGACAACTAAAACATTAGGCTGTCTTATTGGTTATATTGTTATATTGTCAACAGTAAGAGAGTACGAGACAGGCAATGGAAAATGTTTTTTAAGATCCTCTTCCTCTAACCACATGTTGAGTTTCTAACTTTTTCCATCTTGTGAAACACATGTCTTGTTTTGTGGATGCTGACAGAAGAGGCAGGTGGAAGGCGTGAGTCTATTTTTACTGTGCAAATGACTGAGGTGTAGATGGATATCAGTAGTCATTGTTACTTCATGGGAGCATGTGTGAGGTGAACTTGAAAAGAAATTCTGTAACAAAACAAAACAGTACTGGATACTATAAATGGTGTGTGTAATGCTCCCTTTTTTAAATAATACTTATTTAACTATTGCTGCTGTCATATCTGGTGTGTGTTAGACATCTTACCACATCGCGGAGCAGTCAAAGTTGACTAAAAGCCACTTGTGTGGGTTGAAGTTGAAAGAGTCTGCAAACTAAAATAAAAACCAAAAAGTTAGCCACAGTGCTAAATCTTGAACAAAGTGATCGGAGACCAAATAATCCTGTAAAAAAAATTTTTTTTTTTTGTACATGCTTTGTACATGCTTATTTAGTCTTACTAGTGCCAAGAAAATCCTATCACCAACATTATTATCTAGACAGAAGGTGTCACAGTGTATCTGAAATGCAAAAGAGGAAGATCCAGCCATCAAGCTCACAGAATACACTGGAAATAACCCTTTCCTGACAGGGTTCATTCAAAGAGAGACAAACCAGTCTTAATCTGCTCTCATCTTTTTGTTGGCTATCTTCTGTAATATCCTTTTCCCTACCTCCACAAATGCAATAAGACAGCGCAGAGAGACAATGTGATATAAACCCCTGTCTGACAGTTGCCATGCTGACTGATTCAAAGTGGGGGGTGGTTGCTTCCTCGTCCCCGTCATTCATATCCTAGCAACCATCACTTCAGCAGGGCTGCTCTCTCATCCAAAAAGGACCGGGCTTCCTCTTCATGCCCTCATCCAGTCATTTTCACTGACCTCATAATGCTTCAAAGTTATGCAGTAGAACTACGGTGCTATAAATGAAATCCAACTATTGTTACATGTGGCTTAAATACTTTTTTTTTTTTGTCAGTGACGTTTAAATAATATTAGAAATTCTAAAATGATGTGTTACAGGTACAAACCCAAAATCAGCACTGGCAACAGCCACACTAAAAGAGAGGATGGAACAACAGCTGTTCCTTTTACAGTTAAGTCTGTTTTCTCTGTGTCTCCACCAACGTTGTTTGAACTTGTGTGTCTAATAAACAGTGATATATAAAGGTCTAACGCTGCCTCAGGAAATTACTCTGTCCTTATCTCTGCGTCTCTGCACAGCTTGGGGAGCAACAGCTGCCTCGGCAGCCTCAAAAGGCAGATTGATACTCAGCGGTTTATGCTGATTGTTCGGTCTAACACTCAGCCCTTCACGCTTCCTCCTTGACATTAACGTTATGCCCTTTTCAGACAGTATACGGTTAGTGTTTGCTTTCATAGATGCAACGGCCGATACTACATGTGCAATCTGGCAGGATAGGTTTAGCACCGCCTAAATTTCTGACCACAATTAAACCACATTAATCACACGGAACCACATTAGTCACTGTACCGGCAATGATTAGAGTTAAAATTGTGCTGTGCCACTTTTGTGTTGGAGGTTCTTGTAGCAATCGTGATTGTAGAACCTTCATGAAGGACTAAAACATTGCGGCTAAGATTAGTCAGGGTCTTAGTGCACTACATGAACATGACAACTTGTACGTTTTACTCACCTCAACACCGTTCAACAAAGGTCTAAATTCTGGACAGATGAATGCACTCCCAGCATACGCCGCATCAATGTGCATCCACATATTTTCCTCATTACCTGAACAAGAAAAGGAGACATTATAAATGTTTGTAAGACAGTTTGTCAGTATAGATAACTACTATCAAATATTCTGGACCATCATAAAAATGAACTGAGATTATTCAGAAAACTGACTTTTTTGTTCTTTCTCAGCAAATTCATGAAGTGCATTTGGCATTTCTCTTCCTGGTCTTATTAAATCAAAGTCACTCTCAATGTGCTTGTTAGGATTTATTTGTGTGCTACAAAACAGAAAAAAACGAGTGTGTGCGGCAGCGACTTGTTGACTCACATAAGGGTCCCAGCTCAGTGAGGTGATCAAAAGCACAGGAGGGAGTGGTGCCCAGCGTCGCACAGAACTGAAACATACAAATATTGGACACACCAAAGTGCCGTGTTTCCTGTGTTTCCAATTTGACTGTCACAACTGTAACAGCTGCTGTAAGACATTGCTTTTATATCAATTTCTAAAACATAGATTAAAGATAGGTTATCACTCCTGACACAGCGATGATTCAGAGCTGCTGCCTTTTCTTTAATATTCACTGATAGTGATCTGTAGGTCCAGATGAGCCAGGGATTATTGTCCTTAACCGGATAGACATACATTATATTTAACAGAAACAATGTTATCCTTCAGCAGAAGCCTCAGGGTGCATACAGCTGCATCACAGGCTAATTGTATCATTGTGGCTAACAGCTGACAGACGTGTTGCTCAACTGCTTGTAAGCTTTAGTAGCGAAAGCAAAGCAATGACAAATGAGAATTTAATTCCAAACTGTTAAAATCTATATTTTTTGGTTGCCGTATGTGTCTTTCTGTGTGATAGTTAAGTAAATGCATGGGGAGTTTTGTCTTTTCCTACATAGAAAGGGATGAGTCCAGCTGCTTTGTCCTCCTCCACCATCTTCTTAAGCATTTCCCTTCTGACAGCATAACGGTTATCTGTGGGCACCTTCCTCATCATGACTGCTCCAATCAGAGCAGCACGCTCCACTGAAGAATGGGCCTTAGGACAAAAGAGATCCAGCTCAAGTGAGAACAACAATTCAATCAAGTTCTTGGAACACCTGCTCCTTTAAGTAGCTGCATAAAGCTGCCATGCAAACAGCTAAGTTCAGCTTTATGGATACTAAATGATTTTATCTGATTATTATGCAGGCAAAAGGTCAGAGAGCACACGTCAAGTCTCACAGCAATCAATTGCAGACAATCAGCTTATTAAAACAAAGTGTTCAAACAACAAAGTACTATGAACTGTACAGTATGAAGTCAAGTATCACTGTAAGTGACTCAAAGTATTTTAGTCAAAAGTAGTTGTGATGTAGTTTTATGCCATTTGATTCATGCTGTAAAATTTAAGTAACACAAACTAAAGATGAAGATTTCTTTCCTGTGCTTAATTTGTTTTTGGCTAACAGTGCACAATACTAAACGGCACAAATCAATCAATTTTGAATTACCTGCAGGAGATTATCACTAAACATAACTATTCACTGTGAAAAAGGCATATGTTGGATGGATTTGTTGCTCCTGAACAGGCAGTAGACAAAAATCGCCGATCTCCCTGTAAAGGTCGGTGTGGCCCTCGGGCGACTCCCTAACACAATCACAAAGTCAGCCTGGTATTAAACCTGATCCGAGCGCGCTACTGCCTGGCTGACCCTCTGTCTTCCTAAATTGCTGTTACTGACGTAACCGCTGCCGTCACATGGACTGCCGTTTAACTGAGTCTACTTAAAGAAAATCTGTGTTTGTAATGCATTTCATTTATCTTTATGTCACAGTTGCGTAACTTAAAACTATATACCTGCAGATATATTAAGCTGTTTTGAAATATAGCAAAGCTAATAACTTGCATGTGAACTTTAGATGAATGTAAACACTGTGACTATGGTTCTTCACAGTTGTAATAATAAACAAGTAAATGTTAAAGTGATGGAAAAAAAACTAAAATTTAAGTAAAGTTAGTCATTTTGAGATGAATTGTAGAATTAATGTAGAATTATGGACATGCATCAGGCAAGTAATTGCATCATTTATATGCAAGTAAAGTTGATAATTTTGATCACATCAGGAGTTTGCATCAAATAACAGAAGAAGAAGAATAGTAGAAAGTATATGTTGCTCTTACTTGGTCAGATGTGTATGCCACCAGCTTGGAAAGGATTTCAGACTCAGACTTTTTGGCATTGATCGTCTGGACCCGTCTGACTGCTTTACAGCGTGCAGCGAGCAAAGATATCAGGGTGGCCTCACTGGCAGTTCCCTGTTGAAGAATTAAGGAGGCTGTGAAGCAAAGCCTTGCTGCTGTGGATGTTATTTGACTGTAAAAAAAAAAAATCAGATGCTACATGGTTGCCAGTCAACGCCAGTCATCCTTTTGTTTACGATGGACTCTTGGAGCTTAATTATTGGTTTTTAAAGGCAGGGTTTCTGCAGGTGTTCTACAAATTGTCTAGAATGTTGCTGCTGTGTCACATTACTTCTATCCTCTTTGCACTGGTTCCCTTTAAAATTTAAGGTTCAGTTTAAGATTTTGTTGATCCATTTCTTTGCTCTTAATAGTCCGAAGCCTCCCTTTATTATTGAACTACTTCATCTGTAACTGTTAAATCTTAGATCAGCAGATTAGTGCTCATTGACTGTAGCTGAGTTCAGGTTAAAGACAAAAGGAGAAGACAGCGCTTCTGTTTTCTTGCTTTTATTTTTGTGGCTCCCAAGTTGTGGAACTCACTTCCATTGGAGGCAAGATCAGTGAACACTGTTGATAAAAAGAAGCTGATGTCCTGTGCAGGATTGCCTTTCATTAGTTTTATTAATTTATATTATTTTAATTTTTGTATTGTTTTGTTTTTTAAGGACTTTGTGACTTTTGTTTTTTGAAAAGTGTGCTATAAGTAAACTTTAATTCTTTACTTGTAAAAAAATTAGGCATTCAATTATTATTTATATTTCATTTTAGAATAATGAAAGCTATTAATAGAGAATTTAATTTCCATCTTTAAACCCGAGACGATATGTTATGCATGTCTATATACATTTCAATCTGAGATGTCTGTGGTCCCCTATGAAAATTATTTAATGATAAGGATTCTGTTATATCTCTTTTGTTAATTAACTATGTCTGTATGAAACTTTGAGAAACTTTGTTTGATTAAACATGTAAAGTGTTTGTGCTGGTGGATAGTCCCTTTGACTGCATGACTCATGTTTAGACCAGAAAAAAAGAAATTTGGAAATTGTTGTTTGAAAATAATCATCAACCAGCCAGCTGATACAGTGGCAACTGTTGGAGCTGGATATTAATAAAGTGAAGCATGGCTTCTAAGGTTTGTGGAGTCCTTTTCACAAGGAGATCAATGAAATGTTAAAATCACCCAATTAATAGGCACAAATCAGCAGAAAGAAATTACATCAGTGGTTTTTAATCAAACTTTTGTCACTGACTAACTCCAAGGGATGAGTGTGAGGCTTGAAAACTCGTGCTAGAGAGCTGGGTGGAAGGCTTGGTTGAATGTGATTTTAGGATTTTGGACATGCATATAGATCTGTAACCAGCTATAAGGACATCTGAAATGTGAAGATTTTGTAAATATAATAATAACAATGCAACCTTTCACCAGAAGCATATTGTAAGTATTTTCAGATGTGAAGGCGGGAAGCGCTAACCAATCACGACTCTGAGAGCTTGTGCAATGTAGTCATCATGAAGGAGTTTAAAGCTTTCTGCCTAGTCAGGTGGTAAAACTGGGTTTATGACTCTGTGTGTAGAAAGTTGCCTTTTTATTTTAAAAGGCTTTCAGATAAAGGGTCCCTACTCCTCTGTAAATGAACAAACCATGTAACAAACTGTTTTATGAGGCGATGTGAAAATCGCATTAGACTTTGGGACCATATCTGGATGCACTGAGTATCCTGGTTTGTAAATATATCAAGAACTTTGAAATTCTTTGAAAAGCATGAGGACACAATGGGTTTTTCCAGCTTTCACACACCCAGCTGTACTAATAGGAAAATGTAGCCTTTTATTTTTCATGTATATTTGATTCTACCTTTTATCAGCTGAAAAGAAGAACAGAAGCCAAGATGTAGTACTGCTAAAGATGAACTGTGTAGTTTCAAGAATTTAACATGTTTTTGAAATAAATGTATAATGGTCACACACACAAACATACACACACTTTTTTAAATTGAAGCCATTAGTCAATTAGCACATGTAATCTTTTTAAGTAGTATTTTTCTCTGTCATCACGATTCATACGGGGTAAAAAGGGAACTCTAAGGTCACCAGAGGTTTTTTTTTTAACCATCCCACTTCCCCTTTGTGTTGGTATAAGGTTTATAATAATAGGTCTGCAACGTGCGGTCACAACACTCAATTAGCCTTGCTGCAGCGAGAAGAGCCCCATTCGTTGCCATAGTGAGCCGTGCTAAAACAGGAGAGAGGCAAGACAGAAACAAAAACACGATGAGCCAGATGAGCACGCACACAAAAAACACGCCCTCACACTCAGGTGGTCACAATAGAGGAGGCATGAAATGATCTGTCATCAGAGTGTGCTCTCATGCTCCACCATTCAACATCCCATTAACACACACACACATATATATAGAGTGTATCCTCAGCTATTGCTTTCTGTATTTCTGTCAATGGAACACCAAACTAATGCTTAGCCTTTTTCCACACGAAACAATCCCAGCACCATCATTGTCATCTCTGCCTGCCTGTGGATGACACATTAAAAGGCAATTTCCTGCCAATTTTCTGCTGGATTGAACCAGACAGAGGCAGAGACAACAAATCAATAACATAAAAGCTGGTGATGAATATGAGCACAGGGGCAACCAGGTTATTTGTATACACATAAAGACTCTCAAAGTCAATCTGCACCGAAACTTTTAAACAATAACATGTATAAAAGTGTCAGTTAGAGCCACTGATCTTCAAACTAGTGTTAAAATATGCAGAAGCTGGTTGGACTCCTTGATAGTGGTAGCCAACCAAGTGTTTGACCAAAGCACACATGCAATGAACACATACAAATGACCGTTACCTGAATGACACCACCTCCACGGCCATGTGTCCCAGCTATAAAACACTCAGGCAGCTGAAGCATCTTCCCAAGCCAATCTAACATCACTGTCTCTAGCTCGGTGCAGGCTGGGCTGGCAGCCTGAAACCACACGGCCAAAATGCAAATGAAAATGTCAAACACTTCAGATATGGATTAATTTCGAAATGCTGAGTCAGATACAGGAATACAGAAAGGTTTCAGTTACCCAGGAAAATCCAATGCAGCCAATAGCTCCACAGAGCATGTCGGCCACCATGGCAGGGTAAGAGGATGCTGCTGGAAAGTAAGCAAAGAAGTACGGGCTGTGCCAGTGGGTGACCTGGAAAAACACAAAACATAGTACAAGTGGTTATCTAAATTCATCTTATTCCTTATTTTGAACAGCTAATTGACCATCCTATATGGCCCAACAGAGTCCTAATATCCTGCAAACAACCCTTTTAAAAGCTGAAGCTTTAACCAGCAACCAGTTTCTACCAGATCATCTACTAAGTTTAAACTGCTACACCAGAGTTGCCTGAACCTCAGAGATATCTAAATCACAAATGAATACATTTATACCCCCAAAATATATATAATATATACCCCTGGCATTATGACCCTCTCGACGTCTTTTATAATGTCCTCATAGCTTTCTGGCTCCAGTGGTGCCTCATTGGGGATTAAAGAGCGAAGATATCCTGGTTCCAGATCTGGGTAGACGGGTCGCTTCTCTATGTTTTCTAGGTAGTCGGCCACATAGTCTACCATCTCTTTGCCTCTGCGTCGAAATTCTGCTGCATCCATGGTACAACTGTAAGACACCACAGACACTCATTACCTTTCAGTTTTTGTTGTTGCTTTGACTGCTTATAAATGATTTTGGTGTGTTTTAAGATTAAGATACTACAGAGTGGTACCAAATATTTAAAAGAGCAGCTATATTAGCACACAGAAGTTTGACCTTTGATCTTGCTGTAAGATGATGCTAAGTTATGTCCGGAGTTTTTGATCATGAGGCGTTTAAAATACATAAAAGCAGTTAAAAGTTACATTTAGTCACTCATTAATAAATACATATACACTCACATTCACTCAATCATATACACTTCATCACCTGTACTGGCTTAGATCCTCTTTTGATTTCATAACTGCATTAATTCTTTGCTGCACAGATTCAACAAGTTGCTGGAAACATTCCTCAAACATTTTGTTGCAGCAGATTTGTCAGCTGCACATTTAAGATGTGAATCTCCCTTTCCACCACGTTGTCGTCTTTGATTGAGAACTCGTTGTGTTCAAGAAACCAGTTTGAGATGACTAGAGCTTTAGGGCGTAGTACGTTATCCTGACAGTAGTGGTATCTGACGCGGTCTTCTGCAGCTGTAGCCGATCTGTTTCAAGGCTGTGTATTCAGAGATGCTTTTCTGCAAACGCTGGTTAAAATAAGTAGTTATTTGAGTCATTGTTGCTTTCCTATTAGCTTTAAAGAGCCTTGCCATTCTCCTCTGATCTCTGGCTTCAGCAAGGGACTGTAACCCAGAGAACTCTCTGTGTGCCTAAAGGCTTTGACTTGTTGTCATGTGATTTCATGATTAGACATTTGAAGCAGTTATTATATGTACAGTATCTGTACTGTACATACTGTATATAAGCACAAACATTCTGGATATATTTGTCTCATCTCAAACTATAATTCTATTTTTAGAGACAGCTCAGGGTTCAGTATCTTACCCAAGGTTATATGAGAATCCGCTTGGCCACTTGAGCATTTTTACACATGCCACATATCCTGATTCTTTAATATTGAGGATAAGAACAAACCAACACTGGCCCAGATGAGTTCAGTCAAACGATGATTTTATTAAACACACGCGTGGGAAGATGTATACTGTAACAACATCAGCATAGATCTCCGCTAAAAAGCACACTTCAAAATGGTTTTAATATGTCAGGGTTCAGCCCTTTCTTGCGTCAGCGAAGAATATAACATGCATCAGTTACAGTTAATGATTGATTAACAGTTAATGACAGTTAGACAAGTTCCCATTATCAGCAACATTTTTACCATACATGGCTGTTTGTTTCAACCGTCTCCCCCTCCAGATGGTTCCTGATGACTTGTTCATTTCACGTTTATTTTAACACCTCTTGCATCAACTGTTACTATGCAGGCACAAATGCAGTTACCAGCAAAATGTATCTCTCACCTCTGACCTAGAACTTCATCTACAGTTAGTTGTGTCTGTAAGCGTGCTTGCCTTGGCCTTCTTGCACTCTGGTCACCTTACACAATAGATCACCTGGACATTCACGCCAGACAGAGCTTATGACCCTCAAAAGGACTGAGCACCACATTTGCGAAGTGTGTATAAAAATAGCTACAACTACAAGTTTTAATAAGGTGGCACTAAAGCAAGCCATGTTAGCACTTTTAATTCCGCACACAAAACTTGATTAATCCTGGAGTCACGTAGCCACAGTCGTTCGGGTTTTTCTAATTGCTTTCTTCTTTTATTTTAGTCAGTTTATTGAGTTTTTCATAGCGAATAGTTCTTCCATTGAATAATTGTTACAGAGGTTTAGAGGCAAACAACATCCTGGCATCTGGATTTTTAACATGGGTCAGACATGGATCCCAGGTCCTTTCAAATAGCCTAATACAGCCTTACTGGCCAGGATCAACTTAATTTCTTCCAATGTGAGAGAATAAAGGACCTCCCCAATTTAGCATGTATACAGTAAATAGGTGAGGCTGGAGATTTCCTGTTTAATAGCATTAGTTATCTGGCCAGCAGAACTGTGAAAGCTTTTAAATTTAACAGGAGTGAAAGTAGCCTCAGTGAATAGGGCAGTCATGGCATTAGGAGTAACGTCGCTTCCAGTTAACGTGGAAGACATTTAAAAGATTTCAGACAAGAAATCATGGCCTTTTCGCATAGAGGAAACACAGTATCAAATATTTTGCGTGCTGAGCTTTAGCATAGGGAGCTTGATGTAGGATCTGACATGGGACAAGATTGTGTCTGTTCATTCTGACAGTAAAATGAGAAATTCCTTTTGTATTTATCCTGGCAGCCATGGAAAGATTTAGGAGTAAGTATTTCTATTTCTATTTATTTATTTATATAGCACTTTTAATAACAACAGTGGTGTTGACCAAAGTGCTGTACAAACATACAAATTACACAATAAAATAACACACAATAAAATAGCAATATCAATTAACATCAATGCCAAATAGCTAATAACAAGTGAATAAGTAAATAACGCTCATGCAGTCTTAAAAGCCAGTGAGCAGAAATGTGTTTTAAGATAGGATTTAAAAAGGTTAAGGGTAGGAGCCTGTCTAATGTGGAGAGGCAAATCATTCCACAATTTAGACTGCACGACCGCAAATGCACGATCACCTCTAAGAACCAGGCTCGACCTTGGTGTGGCCAAGAGCAAAAGATCACCCAATCTAAGAGCTCTAGGGGGAATACAAGTCTGACTGATACCCTGGGGCCTGTCCATTCAGTGCTTTATAAGTCACCAATAAGATTTTATAATTGATTCAAAAATGTACAGGGAGCCAGTAAAGCGAGGCAAGCACCGGGGAGATGTGCTTATGTCTCTTCGTTCGTGTCAAAAGATGAGCAGCAGCATTCTGGACCAGCTGGAGCCTTGCAAGACAAGTCTGACTAATGCCTAAATATAAAGAATTACAATAGTCCAGTTGGGATAGCATGAAAAATATCTCAAAGTGGATAAAAGCCTCAGTTTAAAGAAAGACCGCTGTACAACTAAACTAATCTGTTTCTCAGAGGTGAACTTATTGTCAAATATAATCCTCAAATTTTTAGCATGCAATTTAATAAAAGGTTCTAAACTGCGAAAATTAAAATGTGAGGTTCTAGAATTGCAACTTGGTCCAAAAACGATCACTTCGGTTTTATTTTTGTTGAAATTGAGGAAATTAGAGGCCATCCAGACCTTAACTTCGCCAAGACACTGAAATAACGTTTCTTGGGAGGCAGAACTGTTTCTCTTTAGCTGAAGATAGATCTGAGTGTCGTCAGCATATGAATGAAAACTGATATTATATTTCCTGAAAATAAGACCCAGATGCAACATATAGATAGAGAAAAGAATTGGCTCCAGTACAGAACCTTGGGGAACACCACAAGTAAAGGGGGCTGTGGAAGAGGTAAAATCTCCAATCTTCACTGAGAAAGTCCTATTAGAGAGGTATGACCTGAACCACTCTAATGGAGTGCCTTTGATGCCGCAGTGCTTCAACCGAGAGATAAAAATGCTGTGGTCAACAGTATCAAATGCAGCGGTCAAATCCAAAAGCAGAAGCACAGCTGAATCGCCTGAGTCAGTGGCTCGTAAAAGATCGTTAAGAACTTTTAAAAGTGCAGTTTCAGTGCTAGGAAAAGCTTTAAAACCAGACTGAAACTCTCGAGAACATTGTGACCATATAGAAAAGATTGCAGCTGAACAAATACAATCTTTTCTAAAAAAAAAATTGACTGAAAGGGGAGCTTTGAAATAGGCCTGAAGTTTGCAAGTACAGAGGATGAGAGATTAGGTTTTTTTAAGCACTGGTTGCACAACAGCATGTTTAAAACAGGCTGGCACAACACCTGATTTAAGACTGCTATTAAAAATCGCTAAAATGTAAAGGGCTGTGAGGACCGAGCATGACAGATCGGACAAAAGTAACCAAAAGGTCATCTCCGTAAAGGGCCATGCAGATGACCCATGGTATTTCTGACTGTGCCAGGATCATAACAGGATCAGACAGTAACGCAAAGGGCTGCCTTGTAGAATGATATAAATGAAAATATTCAGAATTTTAGTCATTTCACTCAAAAGCTGCCTGAGAGGAAATGTATGGTAATATCACACATGAAACTAATTTTTCCCCAATCCCAATCTACTCTGTCAAACGCCTTTTCGGCATCCAGAAGAAGCATCCAGCTTTAATATGAATTGAAACTTCTAGTAGAGCAGTTGGAGAGGAGTTATAAACTATACTAACGACTTGTTTTTTTAATCAGTGAGATACAATCCTGGTTCAGAGTTTGAGGGAGTATGCCTGTATTAAAAGACCTGATAAACATCTCTAGCAGGAATGTGACCGCCTGCTTCCAAAAGGTTCAGCCTGGGCTTTCACAGCTTTGTGAAACCTCGACGCTCCAGTTCAGATTCTGATCCAGAGCAGGGGTGTTGAAACTGTTTCAAATGGCCTATAATCTATCGAACATATCTCTCTTGAATTAATTTTCTCTGTTTTCTTTGTGTTATTGTTGGGTCTCCATCTTACATTATAAAGCATGTAGTGATTTGGTGTATATAAATAAAATGGAATTGAATGACATCAAGTCAATTTTCACCTGAAAAAACATTCCTGTCACAATGTAAAAGCCAAAATCATTTTTTGGAAATTAGACATTTATATATGCTTTATTTATCTACATAAAAGGTATCACTGACACTAAAAATGCCAAGGGCAGCAGAAATGGCACCAATAACATCCCAGTTTTATAAAGATTTTAATGCAGAGTAATAAAGACACTTTTATGCATAACCCTTTCTTAAATCCTGTTGACTACAGTCTATTTCCTAATATACGCAAAGACAGACATTCAAAAAAAAAACACTCAGAAACATCAGAAATTGGCACAAACCTGGCAGCACTGATAAAACCTGTCTAAAAAGGGATTTTTCATCACATTTGGGAGCAAGACCCACCTTTATGTCAGAAATGTGCTCCAAGAAGATTATAAACCTGCCAGCAGAATCAGAAATGCTTTTACCATGAACAAAAGGAGAAGCTCTACAGTATGTATAAGAAAAGCAACATCTCTTAATTTACTGGAAATCGATGAAAGATAAGCTTTCTCAACGCAGGTTCTTTTCAGTCTAGTATTATCTCTAAAATGAGTTTCCTGCAAGTATATGACAATCAAGGTGCTGTAAATACTAGAAATGCTAGATGGTGATTTCTTAAGCTGAGCCATAAAGAGACAAAGCTTTCAACATGTGACCAGAACAATAAAAGGAAAAGACAAGAGAGAGGAAAAAAGGACAAAGACAAACAATTCTAAATATACAAGAGCACACTAAGCACAACAGAAGCATCCATACAATTATGTGTGTTACTTCTGCCCACAATAAACCAAAACAACCTGTGAACAACAGAAGAGACAGTGATGTCATTTTAAATTAAAAAAAGAAAAGTAACTTTTTTTTCAAGTAAACAGAATTTTTTTTTAAAAAAAATACGAGTAATTCAGCATCAGTATGCTTCAAGTAGAGCACTCCATATTATATCCAAGTCTGTGAACAGAGACAGCAGCAGCACAGCACATAGCTGATGCTACATGCTGGAAATGTAGTTTTAAGTCACAATATTTAGGGGAGTTTTTGTATCTGCCAGAATAACAGCTACAAGTATTCCTTTTTCAATCCTGCTTAGTTTATACAAACAGTCATTGAAAATGTGCATTGCTTGCACAACTTAAACAGCCCAAAAGCTCCGTTTGCATTCACTGTATAGAGTACAGGCATGGTTTCATAACAGAGTGTCAGTTTCATGAATCTGTTCAAATCAAGCCACCATCAAGGCTTCCTTGTTCGTGTTAACATTGAATTATTTCAACGCATTTAATTTCCATTTCACACGTCTCACAGTAACAAGCAAACCTTTTGCAATTAAATGAATAGCAGCACAAGAACACAAGCTTTAAAGACACCGTATTTGAACAGAAATGACTGTCAAACTACTGATTCAGTGCCACAACAGCATATGAACATTGCCCCCTGAGCTCCACTACTGCTATCATTCAACAAGTGTTTCACCCTGCAAGTCTCTGTCCCTTGTTGAGATGACAAGTGAGTCCCTTATCCTTATCCTTATCCCAAATAGGATTACACATGTTGCATGAATATCTGTGTGTGTCTGTATACTCACATCTACAGGTGAGCTTCAGCTTCAGCAGCGGTGTTTGGATAGTGGATCTCTTCCTTTAGCGTCCACAAAGAGACCGACAGCTAGGCACGTGGTGAGTGTGTTTGTGTGTGTGTGTAAGCAGGACAAGAGACATTTGCTCCTTTTATCTTGCCACTTACCACCCTCATCCCACCAACCCCCACCAGACCAGCCAATGGGAATGGGGCTCATGGCCAACGTAAGAAAGACTGATTCACAAGGAGTTCCTGGAGCTGCTATTACCATGTCTCTACACACACATGTACATTGCACTTGTGCACACAGTGCATACAAACACACAAAAACGGGCACTCAGTCTTTTTACATATATTTTTACCACATCCTCTAAATGTACACAGATATAGACATAAAGACATATTTAGCACTAAAATAATGTGCACATAAAGATAAAATAAACAACTAATAACAAAAATAGTGTTAGTAATTTGTAATTTTATGATAACGCATTGTACTTTTGCACAGTTAGGAGGTACTTTTTTTGTGACAAAGGAAAAGCCTAATGCATCCAATTTGAAACCACCACTAAATAAAGTGGTTGTTTACACAATTTCTTTGAAATCACACTGAAAAATATGTTTTTGTAAACCAGCCTGGTGTTATTATTGTTTTCATTTTTGCTCATTATGAGCTGTCCATGTGTGTTACACATATGATGTGGAAATCAACCTGAAATAATTAGAATTCCCTGTAAGTTTATATGAATTTGAATGAACTAGAGCACTCAAAGTGCTTTATGGTAAAAATGCTATTCTACTATTTCTATCTACTACATACAGTCAAATCTGTCAAAATGCTTTAATGCTATTAGTACTCTTTCTTTATAAAATGCATCCTGACTTAACAAAATGAGGTTCGAAATACTCAGAACCAGCATCCACATCTTGAAATAGAAGCCAAAATGTAAGCTAATGTGCAATAGCACTGAGGTAAGACAGGAGCTCCTACTTACTCTGGCAACATGTAATTCTCTATCAAAGCAGCAAATTATTGTATTCTTCCTGATCACTGTGCTGGTGGGTATGATCACTCATTTCAGCAGATGTTAGTCATCAAAGTTAGATATTTTTGCATGCGTGACATTTTTGATTGATACACCTGGATTGAGGGAATTTACAATCCTCAGGCCAGAAATGTCAGAGTGTGAGTGAGTGAGTGAGTGAGTGAGTGAGTGAGTGAGTGTGTGTGTGTGTGTGTGTGTGTGTCTCAACATTTCTAGCTTGAATAAGCATTTAATTGTCCACAGTGAGTTTTTCAGTTCACCTCTTTTATTCATTTCAATCAAAAAGGGATTCTGGTATATTCGTTTTTCTTCTCCTTTTTTTTCTCCTTTTCTTAATAGTTTCCTTTGAGAAAATGAGAACATTGCATTTTGCTTGTTAACTCAGTTCAGGAATTGCTATAATATTTCCCAGAGCAGGTGCTAACTACTGGACTACACCAAAGAACTTTCAATGCAATTTAGTATGCCAAACCCCCCACTGTAAATCAAGAGGGCGGCTCCACCTGGGTTCTTTCAGCTTCCCGAATGTGCACTATATTAACATTAAATGTGACTTTGGAATTCAAGGTACTAACCTATTTGATTTCCCCTTTTGTCACTTTTTTTCTGAGCATTGAGGTTTGAGGTTCACTGCATGTTTGACTTTCCCACTAGATGGCTCATGCACTTTCACTGGGCTGAACTTATAAGAACTTAACACAGAGTGTCTGTGTGTGAGTGAAAAAGATTACATTTCCTGTGACAGTGAAAGAGACAGTTTGACAGGTGGTGTCATCCAACCGTGTAAGGTAACAGAAAAGATGCTTATTTTACATTATTTATTCATCATTTGTCAATACACTGATTTCCCCCCCCCCCCTCTTCAATATTTGTTAACGCACAGTCTAAATGAATGTTATTTACTTTTATATTAGGTAAGCAATCAATCTAAATGGTAAATGGTAAATGGCCTGCATTTGTATAGCGCTTTTCTAGTCCCTAAGGACCCCAAAGCGCTTTACACTACATTCAGTCATTCACCCATTCACACACACTGGCAATGGCAAGCTACCTTGTAGCCACAGCTGCCCTGGGGCGCACTGACAGAGGCGAGGCTGCCGGACACTGGCGCCACCGGTGTCTGACCACCACCAGTAGGCAAACATGGGGTTAGTATCTTGCCCAAGGATATTTGGCATGCAGCCAGGAGGCAGCCCTGGATCGAACCACCGACATTCTGATTAGTGGCTGACCTGCTCTGCCACCTGAGCTACAGCCTAAAGGCAATCGCAGCAAACTACACACACAGCAGTGTTGGGGAGTAACGGAATACATGTACCGCCATTAAGTATTTAAAATACAAAATATGAGTAACTGTATTCTGTTACAGTTACCGTTTAAAAAGGTGGTATTTAGAATACAGTTACTTTGTTGAAATAAATGGATTACACGGCGGTATTTTCCTGTTTCATTTCCTGTCTCATTGAGTAACGTAACACGTTACAAAATACATTTTGGGGCATGTATTCTGTAATCTGTAGTGGAATACATTTTAAAAGTAACCTTCCCAACACTGATACACAGAAACACTCAATGCACAGACATAGCACCTCCTATATTAAAGTCTATTTAGAGCTGTAAGATTAAGAAGGTAGATGGAAAAACAAATACTGGTTCATAAAGTAATCCATTTCTTTCAGAGTTTCACAAATGTTAAACTCTCTCCAGCAAAGTGGGCACAAAAAAGCTTTAAGCAAAAGTATAGGCAACTCACCTTGTGTCCGGATGTTATAAAAGTTTCTTTGGTTGCAGGCTGCGAAGCTGCAGACATGTTAATCTTTAAACTTTTTCTTTGCCCACAACAAAACTGAGCCTCAACACATGACTCACAATCCAAAGGGCGTGACAGATGGTGTCAAAGGGCAATTTCACGATGCCTTTAATGACAGCCCCGCAACTACCAACTTTTCTTAGCACCACTAACCACATATCACAAAGATTTATTCTGAGATTTTAATGTACTAAATCCTAAATCTATCAAATACTTCCAGAGACACTTTATTTGCTAGCTCTTGAGCTGGCTGTAGCACTGCACCATCTTCTGGAATAACCAAGTATTACACTTCATGGGTGAAAACACGAGGTTTTATGATATCACATTTTTAAAGTTTCCAGGAAGGCTTTCTACAAGATTTTGGCATGTCTGCGTGAATTTTTGCCCTGGAAGAAATTTCACACATTTGTTATAACAGAAGCCTCCTACTACAGGACCACACCTGAAATGAGGGAATACTTAAAGCCCCCAAGAATGGGTCGTTTTGTTTTATGCAAAAGGACTGAATGAAACACCCAAAATTAGTTATTAGTAGATGTGTCCATTTAGTGTATACAGCACTTGACTCAATTATCTGTTTTACCCAAAGTAGCAGATAGAATAGCTTTATAATTTGTTTTTCACATTCAATTTAATGTACTGTGTTAGTCCCTCACAGAAACCTTCACATGCTACTTTTAATAAGACATATGAAAGGGAAGCTTCTCTGCATAAAGACAAACACTGTCTTTTTTTATATCAATGTATTAATGTTTTATTCTAATTACAATAAACAGAATATATCAGTCCCTTATTTGTACAAAAATACCTGAAAAGGTTACAATTAAGATTTATCAGCCATTAAACTCTTTACAGATTGAAGCAAAGCACATTATGAATACAGAAGCTCTCTCTTACAAAAAGAGAAGTTACCATTTTCTTTTTTGCATTCCCTGAAATACATAAGTTTATATTTTTATAGACATATTTTTACTTTTACTCATTTGTACAGCCACATTATCTTGCATTATGACAATGTTATGAAAATGCACAAGAGTCAGAACAGATTGCGCCACCTTTGCAGAATAAGGGCCAAATGTCTGAGCTCCAGAAGCACACCAAAACTGCAGCTGAAGAGAAAAGCATTCATTCCTAACAGCTTATACCAGATTCAGAGTGTGAGTGTGTGTGTGTTTTATATGTAGTCATCAAGTGTTTATGGACAGTAGCTTTGCCATTGGTCCACATCTTAGACCTAGTTGGTGCACAGGAATGGTGGTGGGGTGTATCAGAGGCACGATCTGTGGGTACAAGTTACCTGACTGCCAAAGCTAACAACATGCTCCAACATAGTGATATACGCTTGTCTAATTTGAGTGTGTATTTGGCGGTGCGGGAGGGGGGTTGAATCAGCTCAGGAAACCAGTATTTCAGGCCTTTAACAACAAACAGAAAAAAATACAAACAAATTATGGAAAAACCAAAAACACAGTGTTCTTTAAAAATTGCTTGTTCTGTTTGATTTTCTCCATATATACTTTAAGTAATCACAACTAGCAAATGGGTGGTGCATGCAATGGAGAAAAGTCTCAACTTAATTAAACTACAATATCCAAGTTTGTCATCATTGTGTACTCGTCTTTTGACAGATTAGTAATTTTAACATGCTTCAAGTGCGCCCTGAGCAACCCAGGTGTATTCAGTTCAGTTAGGCAAAAATATCGATAACCAAAAATACTTACTCCACCTTCCACGTGTTCCCCAATTTAAACTGAGTTTCGCATTTAGTGTTAGTACAACCCTTACCGTTTTTATGTAAAATATAAACCCACCCTTACAAAGCTCCCTGTACTGTCCCTCACATGGTAACATCTGCTACATCAAAACAAAGCCTCATTGGGGGGTACTTAACATTTTCATATTACAATAAAACTAACGGTAAGGACTCAGCAGCTTAGGATGACTTCCAGCAACTGTGAAACACTTTGTGTGATAATCCATATTCGTCCAAATCTCTGCAAGTAAAACATCAGTGACAGACTCCTCCCACATTCATACAATGATTAAAAACAGCATCGTCCTTTTTTCATTCTTAAAAAGATACCATTATTGTAATATTGTTTATTATATCCAATCTAAAATTTTTACTTTAATTTCTAAAACTCCTTTTTAACAACAATGTTGTCCTCTACCTGACCGAGTTTCCCAAAACATTTGTGGATTTATTACTTTAGTTCATGTCTATGGTTCTTTAAGGACACCACGAGAAAGCCAACTTTAGAGGTTTTGTGTTCTGGAAAATTTTGATATCTGGAATAAATATCAGAACTGTCAAAGAAAACTGAAAAAAAAAAAATTCAAAGTGATCAATGCTTTGGGAAACCCAGATACCTTTCATTCTTTCATTTTTCCAGCGTGCCATCATTTGGAATGACAATGTTAACACTACGGAGGCCAGTGTGCTTTAAACATGACTTCATAACAAGACTGATGATAACAAATCATTGCTGAATAATCAAAACTAAAAAGTCAATATAGGTCATGTCATTACAATTCTATTAATCACCCTGAACAATGAATTTAAAGTAATGACAAAAAACAAAAACAAAGTACTGAACAGCGCCGAGAAAAATATCTAAAAATTTCAAGTAATCAGTCACATCCAGGTAAATAAATAAACATTTTGCTGCAACAATAAAAACAAAAAAAAGCCATTGCATCTTACATAAATAATGGTGAACACACGGAGTGTCAACATAGCGCTGCTATTCTGCATCTCACTTCTAAAATACCTTAAGACAACCTGCTGGCAAATAATAGATGGCTGTTGATGTAAAAATGGTAGAAAAAAAATAAACACTCCGCAGAGATTGTTGATTCTGAACCTACTTAAGTGGAGGAAAGCGACAGCCTCCAACATTTACGTCCAGTGTAATTTTGAGATGCCAGTTGTGCGTCATCTATAGTGGGAGTGTACGAGTCTATCCAACGAGAAAGCTGATCTATATGGAGACTCCAAACTGAAACAGGTGATTCTAGGAGCTCCATCGCAGACAAGTTTTCAGCCAATATAACATTTATTTGTATTATTCAAATTGTTTTGTGTGGGACAAAAGGTAGTCACAACTGCTTCCAGACCAACTGTATGAGCTGTTCTCAGTCTGATGCTCCTATTGTTGTCACTCAAACACACATATTTAGTAATATTTCCAGTTTTCCCTCTCTGCTTACAGAGTATGTTCACTTTATCGAAGAGCAGGCTGAAGAAAGAGTAACAAGGCCGGGATAGGAAAAACGAGAAGGCGGCGATACAGGTATCACTGTTGGATGTTCTGATGGTGTACTTTTGTGAAAGGTCTTTCCTGGTTGTAAAAAGGTGGGCTGTAAATGTATGTGTGACTGTGTCTTGGTACAAGTAGTTCCAGGTAGAAAGAAAAAAAAAAAAAAAAAAAGGCAACATTAAGTGAGAAGTAATGCACAGAGTCTGCCATTAATGTCAGAGCACGCCAAACTGTTTTCATTGCCACATGTTTGTTTTACAGCAGTTATGAGGTCATTTATGGAGCAAAGGAGCGTCACTGTGGGACGGAGGCTCCCCACAGGATCGTCTGCATCTCTGGGGGGAATTTTGTGTTTTATTTATTTTTTTAAAACGAACCACATTTCCTTTGATGTGTTGGTAGTTACCTCTAGAGGAAATGCTAGTGGTTATCCTTCCCTGTGCTGTGGCAAAGAGAAATGAAGCACTGATACCGTCCTGCATACAGCTGCAATAGTATTTTTTTTTCCCCAACTGTGCCTCAATTTAATTTGACCAAAATTCACTCTTCTAGTTTGTTTTTGTGGAAGTTGCTTTAAGAATGTCTTGGAAAACTGAATTGCAGGTAGAATAGATAAAAAGCTTATGTGAAAATCAAGAGCTTTTAAAATCCAGGATGCAAAAAGGTGGATTTTGTCTTTAGTAATGATAATAACTGAAGCTGTGTGTGGGAAAAGATTTTGTACTTATACCAAAAGCTTTGTTTCAATAACCTTTAATTTTTGCAAAACTCAATGGGATTAAAAAATAGAAACCCTGGTGCCTCAAAATGTCCATGCATTCTTATGACACTAGAGGGCGATGGGACCACCTCACAGTTAAGTAATGCGCCACTTGAGAGATCATGCGGCATCCAATGCCATGCCCACTTCCACGAGTACAAAACTAAGAGACAAACTCTTAATTCATTCTGAGGACATTTGATAAAAATGAGCGAGACTCGTTTGTCCTTAAAGAGCAGAGTAGTCCGCATGAAAGCTTCAATTCTCCTGCTGATTGTCCAGTTGAAGGGGAACGGTGCTCACATTTGAGCTGCGTGGTAAAACCTCGAGGGTCCACGCTTTTCTGGTGACTATTGGTAAGAATAATGTGGAAGATTCTGCAACAGCATCGACACAAATGGCAGTGTTCATTTCTTTCATCTTCTCTTAAAACTGCGAGCCTCTGGAGTGAAGTTGTGTATCAGACTCCTCGAACCTCCATGCAGATGAAACGAAATCCCCCCCCCCAAAAAAAAAAAAAAAATATCAGCAGTCTCCAGCAAGCTCACAACAATATAAAAACAAGTGTAACAACAACAACGTCAGTCAATTCACCAGCTTCTTACAAAGATAAAAACAAAAAGAAACGATCAACGGGGAGATTCTTTTCATTTTAGGCAGAGTCAGGTCAAGTGTTGGGGGGCGGGGTCATGTGATCCGAAGGTGTCATAAGGCCACGACGGTGCACGGGTGTTTGAGTTTGCAAGGCAGCACTCCTCTGTTGAGCTGGTAGAACTCCACCAGCTGAATCAGGTCGGTGAACTTGGTGGCGCCGTCATCAAGGCTGAAGAAGCCTTGGCCATCCTCTTCACACTGGCGGCACAGGCGAGAGCGAACGGCAGAGGGAGGGAAGAGGTGGAAAAGACAACATCAGACTTTCCTCTTATGGATCAACAAAATAATTTGAAATGTCTGATCGGTGCATTTTTTAACATAGCTTATGAAATAATGCTTTAACCCTGAAAAGCCTGGATCATCAAGTGGAGTGATTACTGAACCTTATGACAAATTTAAAAATTAAATATCAATTTGCATATATGTGTTTTGATTTTGCCACATTTGGAATTTCTGTGCAATTTAGTTTTTTATATTAGTGCTGTCAGCGTTAATATCGTTAAAATGACGTTGACGCCGTGCAGCGGCTACATACCATACATACAAATAAAAAAATAAATAAAAATATAAAATATAAAAACACTGGTGGTTTAAAGATCACAAACACTCATAACTATGGTACACTTGGCATTACAGGGTTAACAGACTAAGCTACCATGGAAGATGCAGTATTTAACAAACGTATTAGACCAACACCCAGTGTGAGTTTTATGCCACAGCTGCCCTAAACAACAACAACAACAACAACTGCTTGTAATTATCAAATAATATTTTTGTTTCTGTAATGGTCCAAATTTAATATTGTATTTTAAAAAAAGTTGAAAACGATAACAAACATTTAATTTGGCATCTTAAGGGGAAAAAATGAGTTCATTACTTACATACCTGAACAGGAATTATACTTGATTAATTTTTGACAGAGTTCTAAAACTCTTGTGTTTACTTACTTTAATTGTGGTCTAATAGATTTGGCAAGCACTTAAATGCAGTAAAGTAAAGCCATCAGGTGCAACAATATACAAACACGCACGAGACATGTAACAAGTAAGCGAGAGTCTTACCGGTAGGATCTGGAAATGCTTGATTTTCTGGTGATGGCACAATGTGAGCACAAACGCCTTGGGATTACTCTGACTGACTCTCAGCAGAAACAACCTGTGTGACAAAAAAGGAGACGAAATGTTGTAAAAGCCTTCACTTAGTGTTACAGATTATATATCTATATAGACACACCGATATATAAATAAATAAGTGTAAAAATATATAAAGAAAAAAGCTTTGCCAGCTTACTTACCCATCTACTTGTCCCTGCTGGTGGATAATGCGGTGGGACTCTTCTCTGGTTATCCTGCCATGGAACCAGAGCTGAGCTATGTGGATGACTGCAGAGAATAACATTTTTTTTTTAAAGTACATTTTTATAAAATAACATTATATACACAGAAAGAATATGCAAAGTTAGGGAGCAGTTGCAAGTTTTTTTTCCTGTTTTGCATTTACCTGAGCTTAGTGAGGAGTGGTGTAATGGACTGTTGGACCCCAGTATGTTCATTCGTTGAGTCCTCTTCTGAGAAAGATGCCACACAGAGACAAAACAATGTGGTTTAGTTCATGGTCTGTTTGAGCGACAGTAAACAGCAGCAATTTGTAGCTTCTTAACATAATTCTGATAACTTTAAGTGAAAAACAATCACTAAAACAGTAAACAGGCTAAGGAAAGATCAGATCAAATGTGGTGAACGCATGGTCTAATTTTAAGACTGTGGAACCTGATCATTGTCTCCTTTACAATTGGACAGAAAATGGAATTTCAGACAGCCTAAATCAAGTACTTAAAAGTCACCTTGTACATTTATAAGTTAAATGAATTTTTCCAACTAACTCTCTATAATCATCGGAGCAAACATAAACAGAACTGCAAGGATCATTAAAAAACAAAAACAAAAAACCTAACAGGTAACAAAAAGCCAAGCATCTCTCACCCGCCACGCGTGCCCCTCCTCCATGGCAGCACTCTGAGCTTCGACCGGGTTGTCAATCACTCTGCCTATCCTCCCTGAGAAATCCATTGCCACGAGGGAGTTCTCTGATACGCTCCTCTAGAGGGAGACAAAGACACATGACAGTCAAAATACAAGAGTGCAGACAGACTACATACGAAGGCAGATCATTTACCTAAACTAAGTCAGACTATATCCTTACATGCATAATCACTCCAGTAAACTTACCACAGGAGCTGAAAAGTGTGAAAGTAAAGTTTTCCTTTGTTGAGGAATCTTGTAATTCTGGTACAATACGATCCCATACTGCAAAGGAAAAGGAACAGAGTAGTGAATAAAGGCCATCAAATTACTTGCATTACAAAGAATTAAAAGTATGCTAGAAGTCATGTTGGCTGTACTGTACTGTGATGTAGGCAGTGCAGAATTACCTTAAAGATTCGAAAAGCAGTCATCCAACAGCTTCTGCTCTGTTCGTCCTCTGCACACAGCATTCTCAGCTCCTTCATATCCCCTCTGCTTTTATTAGGCTGCCAATGAACAATTTACACAATCAGAACAGAGACTACGCTCACTGCATCAAACTCTTATTTTTGACACCACTTCTATCACCATTATTATTAATTGGAGAGAGAAAGATGATATGAACAACAAAACCAAAGACAGTTCATCTGAGTTTATAACTCATAAATCACAGGGAGGGAAAAAAAAAAAAGTTGCTGCGCTGATAAACCAGTTCCACTGAGACAAGAAACGGCACAGGATATGAATCATACTCAGCTCATAATATTTCATCATTCCACTATTTCATAATTAGATAAAATCTGTTTCATCTCACTTGCGTCTCACCTTGATGCAGAAGCCGTAGTCTGTGGGTGCGCCGTGCTGCTTCTTGCCTGTGATGACAGTGAAGATGTTGCTGTCCTCAAGGTCTGCTAGTAACTGTAGATGTCTGGGCTCCTGGAGACAGAAATTAATAAATCAAAATATCAGAGAGGAGACAGCCCGGAGGCACACGAACAGACAGAGGCGTGTGCAACTCGGCCGTCAATAATACGGAGTTTCTTTCAAGGAGATTACATTTAAGGTGGACTGTATTTCGCGTCTGAGATGAATGGAGCGAGCCGCCGTTACCTTTGAGGTTCCTTTTGTAGAACAGTAGAGCCCTGAGCGCCGCAGAAACATGTAAACCTTCTTCCATGATTTCCTTCCCACGTCCTTCATGTACAGATGCCCCTGGATTTCTGGACAGCTGTTGGTGGCTAGGAAGTTCTAAAACAGGGAGCAGGAAAATGCAAATAAATAACAATTTATTCCCTCTGTCATTTCTTTTGTAAAAAGGAGCCAGATTACATCTGAAGCCTTTGAACCCCCTGTCACTACCACAGGCAGAAAGCTGGCACCATCTGTAGGGGTATCAAAGACAGGAGGCTCATTGTGACAATGTGTGAAAACTCAAAGGCTGTCACAATCCTGATAGTGACATTTGTACATTTAATTACAAAAAATAAGAGAACAGTATATGCATAATTTACTAATACTGCTTGGAAAAGATATGTCTGTTAAACTCAAAAGAAAAACTCCATTAAAACTGTCCTGTTGTGTTTTGTGGCTTTAAAATGAAAATCGTGCATTTCTACAGGGAAGCCTAACTTGTCTTATAGGTGTTTGAAGAATTGGGTGTTTGTGGTTTCCATGTTTTAGGAAAGCATTTCACCGTGAACTGCAAGTCAAGTTACTGAAGCTGATCTGGAATCTGTGGCTTGCGGGTAAAGGCAAACTGTTCCACAGTACTTTTGAATATTTAAAGCATGTGTTTCCCAGTGTTTTGGAAACAATTTGACATTAGGCTTCGTGCATGAACATTATCCAAACTCTGCACAGTCACACGGAACGTTAATACAAAGAGCTGTCCCTTGGAGGCCGTTCGCTTCAGTAACTTACTCACATGCATCTTGCATAATGCCAAATATTGCAAACACCTGGAGGAGCTCAGGATTAGAGAGCCCCTTGGTTTACACAGGACTCTAATTGAGTGCAAAGATCTTGTGTTTGGAAGAATTCCGGCTCTGGAAATTCCTGACAACTCCAGCTCACCTCATTCCGATCCAGTTATTAACTCCTCTATGCAGAGGATAAGGGCGCATAACTTCTATATGATCAGCCAGACTTAAAAGCTTTCTGTGAGTGGCTACCTTGAAGTGATGGATTCCACTTGTGATTTTAACTCTGACAGCTCCATTACATGATGCAGGAGAACGCCAGCCAATCCCATTAAGATATTTCAAAAAAAAATAAAAAATAAAAAATCTCCTACCAGACATTTTCTCTTTTTTGATATTTGTAAAGAGTATATTGGGAGTATTAGTGAGAAGCCAAAAAGTACACATGACACACATGTGGAAACAGTACTGAGAAAACATACAACAGGTAGGTGCAGATCCCAACTTGGCTAATAAAAACAAACTGAGTGTAATTACCTAGAACCCCAAAACAGAACACATGGCTCGAGGCCCGAGTCATTCTAACCAAAAGGTCACCATTTGAAAATTTTCCACTATGGAACTACGCAAATTGTTTAAATCCTATTGCAGAGACACTCAGAAGATGGATGTATGAACATAAAGATATTTGGAGATTTATACACAGGAAATCCCACGAATATAAACCTGCCTCGGCCCAACCTGTCTAAGTCCTTACAGATTTCCTAAAGGGTGAGAAGTCTGGAGAAAGGATCATTCAACATCTAACATGTATCGACAGCCAGCTTTTCTGTCAGCCATTTACAGCATCTGTGATAAAAACATGAATAATTTCCTAACATGTACAGCTGCGAGTTGGATCTGAAGCTCTGAATATGATGATACTGACAGGCACAATTTTGTCCACTAAGCAGAAGCCACTGGACACACCCACTGCAAATTAAAACGACAGCACATATTTGTAACTACATTAGAGAAAGTCCACTAAAAAACTTCAGCAAACCTATCAAGTTTTTTCATTTTGGTTGCTACTACAGCTTTGACAAAAAAAGCATCTTAATATATCCGACCAGCCTCCTTCACAAAAGCGGCTCACCGAATTACCATCATAATCCTCCAGTCCACAACCTGCCCCCACCCCAAACCTCCCACAACATTAAAAAGGTAAATGTTTTAGAAGATATTTTATTTTTTGCCCCATCATTCATTCCGCTGTCTGTACATTTTAAAAGACACTGTTAAAAAAATTCAATTCAGCTGTGTTTTGCTCGTATTTCAATCAATAAAAAAAAAAATAAATAAATAAATAAATAAATAAAAATTCCCAACCGCACAAGGGTAGATCCGAAACTCTGCGTTCTATTTCTGATGGCTTAATTCCATCCATCACAAGAGCCGGACCTGTGGTGTGCGCCGAGACAGTCGTGTCAACAGGGGATCAACACTAGTTATTACTGCAGGCTCTGACGAGACACACTGTCTAAGGGTCAGAGGTGAGGTATGCCAGCTTGATTGTACAGTATGTATGTAGCAGGTGCTGACTCTGAAAACGAAACTGTTTGCGTGTTAAGAAGAGCAGCGAGACTGCAGCGTGTGTGAGCTGTACGTACCTGAAGGAGCTGAGATGGTAGAATTGCATGATTAGTTTCCTGGCACCACGCGACCATGTGCTCTGGGAAAAACGTCTGTTCAAAGAAGGAGGTGTGGAGAGAGAGAGAGGCAGAATTACAGATACTGTGACGATAATTATAGTGTCAGATTTTGTGACAGAAGCACAGGTGACTACTTTCATTATTGCAGTCTGCTGTAATTATGAAATAATCTGCAAGGTTAAGTTGGCTCAAATTTGCTGTTTTTACAGGCTCTGTATTTCAACAAGATGCCGTCACGAGTGACGTGGCAAGTAAAGAAGTGTGTCAGGAAAAATAATTACCAGGGGGTTTCTGAAGAATTCATATTTGGCATAGTTCTTCCTGAAGAGGAATCTACCGTCGCTGTTCATGGAGGCCTGGACCTGAACCACCAGCTCATGGTCTTCTAGACAGCGCTCTGAGAGGAGACGGGAAGAGAAAGTCAAGCTAATTTCACAAGCTTGGCCGAAAACATCTTCAACATCTCACAAACACCCTCGCACCAAACTTAAATAATTAAACAAGAGAAATATTAGTCATCAACATTTCTTGTAAACCAGAAATTAAACTTAAAGGGGGGAGAAAAAAAAAACAAACAAAAACTCAGTGGGGTACTTTCGGCTGCTCCCTTATTTCCCAGGAGATTGCCACGGTGGATGTTTAATTTGGCACAGATTTTACGCCGGATGTCCTTCCTAATGAAACCCTCCCATTTGTACAGGCTTGGCACCGGCATGAGGAGTACACTAGCTAGCTTGTGAGTTTGCGTCTCCTTCCGTGCTCAAACCAGGAATCTTTTACAATTAGAAGTAACCGTGTTTACTACTACTACACAGCAGAGCCAGAAAGGAATCAATCGCAGTCATTTGGTCTAAATTTAAAAAAACAAAAACAAAACATAGAAGCAGTATGATGTCATCTCATCTTTTCCCAAGATAAAAAAGGACAGGATGTCATTATAATAATTGCAATGTACATATGTCCGTATGTTCCCCATCTCTGTCGCTGACGAGTGGACCAATCTTGATTAAACTTTGCATAAATATTGCTTAGGGCACTGAGTGCCAACATCTATATGGGATATACAAATACTTTATGCTAATCCCACAAATGTAAGTATTTGTACATCTGACAGTTCAATTAAGCACCGAATAGAATCTCAGATTAGAATGGAATCACAATAGGATTTCTCACAGCATCAAACTGTAGTGATTCCTGGCATATGTATGTTTATATATTCCCTATGTAGTATATATCCATATAAATCACTAAACTACAGATGTGCTTTATTGGTTCGTGCCCAGTGCCTCTCAGTGCTACTAAATAAATGGTTAAATCTGCGAATCAACTAAAAGTGTCCTTGAAGGAATGTGGAGTCAGAGGTCCTGCTGATTTAGAGTTTCTGATTGTGACACATTGGACCGGAACATGAGTCACACGGTTACAGCCTCCGAGTCCTGTCATGTCTTAAATTAAAGACATCCTGCCTTTTCAAGTGCATCTAATTAAATAGTGGAACTTACCAAACTTTTTGAGGACCATTAGACACCAGATCAGACACAACTCTTTCATGTAAAAAAAGGAATACTCGAGAGCAATTTTTCAGTAAACTCATCTCACATTATTATCTCATTCCATGAGCCCCCTCCTCTTTACCCCCGCGGCCACAATCTCCACTCTGTCACGACTCATCTTTCTCTTTCCGTTTAATCCTGTTGCCTGTCTGATGAGTCATTCATGTTCGTGACCGTGACTCACCCTGGCAGCCCCACCTCCCCGCCTGATAGTTGTTAACCTTTGCAAACCCACTAGCAGAGGTCAGTGTTACTTATCTCAAAGGGCCATTCAGCAGCATAGCAAGAGTGGGCAGCAGGAATAGGCACCGTATTGTTCTAGACTCCCGGAAACATCTATTCTCGTCTACCGTCCAACTGCATGTGCACACATTCGGGATCACATGCCGTGTGTGCTGACCCGACATAAAGCGGGGGTGCGCACGCAAATGGAGGCAGGAGTCTCACATACTGCTACAATTCAATTTCACTATATGAAAGAAATATTTAATGCACATATTACAGTGGCCGGCACCTCTCACGCAATTAAATATCAGCAAACAGCTACCGAACCGAGTTTTGGATATTAAAACGTTCCATCAAATACTTAACTGCATTTATCACAAATGCAATTTTGTCTTTTATGGCCACAAGGCTATTAAAAAAAAACAACAACAACCCAAAATCAATACTTGAGGGAGAATAAAGTAAACAAATGTAATTATGGCCTGTGACAAGCAATTAAGCACATCTGTTAGCTACTCAAAAATACTGACGAGAGCCACATATATGGAAATGTGTCAGCAAATGTGTTGTGATGCATACACTGAGCTTACTTTGATTTTTTTTTAAGAACACACATACAAATGGAGTGAAGCAAGTATAACATTAACAAACGGCACGCTGACGTCTCACTTACTGAAACGTCTAAACACTGGAGATGATAAGTAGCAATTCCAGACCTGAAAAGAACAGCGTTGCAGTACAGGTGTGCCAGAACAGAATAAAGGGCTCCCAGCCAAAAATGATGTCACTCACAATAAGCCAACTTAACTGTATTTGGCAGCAAGGTGCTGGCAGGAGTGATGAGAAATGTAAGCAGATCATGATAGATGGTGAAATGTAAGGTTAGAGCTTTGGGACTTTTACTTGCAGAGAACAGATCGTATTATTCCAAGTTTCCTCACCTGACAACATTAACAGCTAGCACAAAAAAATAAAATAAATAAAACTACACAAATATACTGACACAAGTTACTGGTTCATAAATTAAATGTCTTTTTTTTGTGTGTTAAACCGTGTTTCTGTCTACTGTGCACTTCACTTCCAGACATGCAGCTCTATATAAAATTACACCCCCTTCTCTCCCACATCTGTTCAACTGTGCAGACATGAGCAGAGAGCACAGGCTCAACTTGTCTCTCATAAGTGCTTTATAATTGCCCCCTCCTCGGGGGTTTCTTTCCTTTTTTCTTAAACAGTCAGCTGGCCACAACCTTCCAAAGCCCCTCTTATACTGCTGAGTCTAGCACAAAAATCACCCGGACATAAATGTAAACCTCTGCGGCCTTCTTAATGCAGCACCAAGTTAAAATAGAGCTGTGTCTTTATAATGCTACATTAGTAGTTTGGTAGTATTCGAAACTAAATGTCACATTCTTAAACTTTTTAGCAAATCGGGGTAAATGTTAAGCCAAGTCGGCCGCACTGCGTTACCTTCTTTCCACCTTTTTGAATAACTTCAGCAGTGTTTACCTCTAAATACAAGAAGAACATATAGTATAACACACTACACATGTCCCTACTAATGAGCAGCAAAATCATCCCCATCAGGTCAGCATCTGGTGCACTCATTGGCTTCACCTCTCCATCAGTTACAATAGCAGGTCTAGTAACAAAAGCTTTAAACAACTCCATCTGCTAACACATAACCACCAACCTCTCAAACCGTATCAACTGTAATCACATTTTAGGTCAAAATATTTCCCAACAAATAGATCAGGGCTCATAATGACAGGTGGAAGTGTCCTGGATTCTTTGTCCATTCCCATTATGATTGTTTTGTATTGTTTTTATTTGATCTTAAATCAGTCTGCCAGAGTTAAAAATATCAGGACGTCCAATATAATTACTCTGCACTGGAACTACTTTCTCAAAAATTAAACAACAATCAAAAGCATACTAAAAGAACCTCAAGATATTGATTTTAATGTAATCGTGCACACATGGAGATTAGACTGTCTTTTGCTCTCATTTAACTGCTCGGTTTTGAGCTTTCTTTTAGATATTTCTTCCCCAAATAATCTTTTGTCTCTTCTCTATTGAATGTGAAAATAATTAACCTGTCAGTACTAAAATAACCCTCCTATCGGCTACTGCAACTTTCCACACAGCCACTGCGTGATACTGGATAAGATCAATGGAATTTTTGGCTTCATGCATGCATATGCTTTCTAGCATGCACTCATGCTTGAATACACGCCTGGGTAAGAATCAGCGCCTCAACTGTCCAGCCAAGTATACGGGCATGCATGCATGCATGCATAAATATCAATGCACCTGTAACTCAGTGATTGAATTGCAAGTCTGAGCCCACCCATGAGCCCATGGGTTTCTGTGTGGGAAAATGTGCCTGTTCATGTGTGCTCACGGGTATGTGTGTCTGTGTATGAGACTGAGAATGTTTTCAGGCTTCTACAGCTCTGTTCCTTACCTAGCCCTAGCAGTGGGTGGTGTTCAACAAGTGCCCAACTGTTGTCATCCACACAATGGCTTTTATAAACCAGGAGCTGGCACAGGTCCCTGGCTGTCATGTTGGCTGGGATCTCCACAACTTTACCCATGCCGTCTTCACTGAAGATCTTCACAATCTGTGACAAGAAATCCAAGGTTTCAGTTTGAGTGAACAGAAATCACATGAAGGTAGTCTGACAAACGAAATACTAAAAAAAAAGTGAGAAGAAACTTTTACAGTAAACCCATCGTGACTTTTACACAAATCCTTTTTTTGAACACTAGAGTCTAATAGGTGGGTGAAGCCAGCAATTTTCCTCAAACACTGCAATACGGTTTCTCATATAGCACCTTATGCACTATAGCATACGCAGCCTTGTAATTACGGCACACAATAGAAAAGAACAGACATTCAAAACTATACGGTAATTGTGGCGTTAGAAATAACAGATGAGATTTTCTTATAGCAACTTGTCGATGTAATACAAAAGCAAATACACTCCAGTGCATAACAAGTGTCCGCTCTTGTGAACACAAAGCCGGTCCAAATGGGTACGTACTGAACACAGCTCAAAGAGAAGTAAGCACAGTTTTAAGTTACAGTATATAAAAGATGAGGAATACGAACACTGTGCTTTCCAGCTTAACCTCAAACAAAACTGTCTTAACTCGAACTGACTGTTGTTAAATTGTTTACTTTCTTTAATAACGCATTTCACACAGTAGCATCATGAACGTTGGTAATAGTACTCTAGCCAGCTCAAAAATAAATAATATCAATAAAACCCATATTTCTATTAAAAGCATGCTCGTTTGGGGAAGGTTGTAATATTTGGAGATGGTTGAGGTGGAATTTGTTTTTATTTTGTACGAAACAAAAAGGACAAACAAATTTGGAGCGCTGTTACACCTCTGCATAAAATGTAAACACATCTACTCCACTGATCTTTCTATATATTGCTGTACAGCAATAATGCATGAGGTGCTGAACAGCTAAAACCTTCCTCTAATATCCCATCTGTGTGAGAGCCTACCATCACTATCCAGGCGTCTAATATTAGCATTAGTAGCACTACATCTATACTGTGGATAAGCCTTTTATTCCACCACATAATCCAGGGGATTTTGACAGTCCAAGTTCCCAGAGCCATTTTTTTAATAAACAGGACAACATGTGTTAACATTTACTTGATACATTTCTAATGGCCCCCAGAGAAACTAGAGCAACCTACTTAACCTACAGACAAATGCAGCCCTTAGTAGGCTGGATTCCTGTGTAGGCTAAGCTTTCACATGTATGCATGCCTCCCACATAATATCATGACAAAGAAATTCTGTTCTCTTCCTGAGCAAATACCCAGCTTATAGCATCACAGTTTGCACAAGCCAGGCCTAAGGCACTCTGCCCATCAAAGATGTTTAAGATGAAACGCAATGGAGCATATACCCCTTTTCAAGGGTGCTGACGTATTTGGATCCTTTTGCTCTGCTCACATCTTGGAAAAGGGAAAAAAAAGAAAAGAAAAATGTCTTCGGCCTTAACAGTATTTACACATTACATTTCCTGCCTCAGGTTTAACGTGAAAGTACTTCAAAGAGAAAATGTCTTAAATTGTAAAAAGAGGAGAGGGAGGCGAAAAGAGAAATGAGACACAGGAAGAGGGGTCTTACCTCCACGGCCCGCAATAGGCAGCAGTCCGGGGAACACGAAGGCATTTTCGGAATGAATCGGCTCCCACAAACACTCACATAAGCGCACTCACTCCAATATAGTCAATAAGACAGAAAACCTCGCTGTTCTGTCGCCCTGTGTCCTCCAGAAAGAAAGGTACCAATTTGAATGCCAACAGCTGACAGTTGTGCTACCTGTCATGAGGCTAGTCCTCAAGTCTATCTGTAGACTGCAGTCTCCAAAAAAGAAAAAAGGAAAGGAAAGGAAAAGAACAAACTGTCTGTGTGACCTAATGCCGGTATGTATACAGCGCACAGGACGAAGACACTGAAGCAGTCGGCAATCGGATGGTACAGTAGAGTGCTTCCAGTGCCGGTTGAGTCTGACAACTATGCTCTGTCTCTCTCTCTCCCTCACAAAGGGTTACAGCCTCAGCCATGGGCTCTGAGGCACACTGAATCAAACCACACGCTCACTAACCAATCATAAAGCTGCAGCAGGCTGATGTAATCATTCCCACACAGACCTAGGCGCGCACACAACACACACACGCTCCCTCCGAGGCACTCAAGTAGACACACATACGCACAGTCATGCACAAACACAGCCAACTTTTTCAGACCTCTTGACGATCTGTGCTTAAGTTTCTTTTCAGAGCTCGATGCAAGAGGGGGCACGTTTGGAAAGAGTGCGGCACAGTGAAGAGGACAAAGACAACAACCCCCCCCCCCCCAAAAAAGTTTCTCTTTATTGCTCCTCTCGTTCCAAAATGTTCGCAAGTTTTTAGGTGAACGTTCGGAGGCTTGTCCGTTTTTCCTTCTTTTGTGTTCACCTTCCCTCCCTTCTTACCTGCATTCCTCCCTTTATGTGGCTTAACTTTTAACTCCCAGCTTACAGCAGTAACAAGACTCATTACAGTGCAAATGAAATGAAACAGACCTGGGCTGGCACTTCAGCACTCCAACCTCCTACTTCTCCCGTAGTGGCTCGCTTTGTGCCAACATTCTTTCTCTCTAAAGAACAAAAAAGCTAGAGACTTCTGCACACATGCACATCACACCGCTCCTTTCAACTCTGATATTTAATATAGCATCAGACAGACAAAAGCTTTGACACACCCCGTCTGGGAAAGGCAAGAGGAGCTTTACCTTATCCTTGAAGTAACTTCCCCTTCCCCCCCCCTTACTTCTTCTGGGAAAAGCAGGATGCGTGTGCTTATACATGTGTGGGTGAGGTGTGATGACAAAATGAGCACAGTTCCTCGGAAGAAAGGAGGAAATAGTGGTTAAAGTGGTAGCGGGAAACTTTGGGGAGAGAGCGGGAAAGAGTAAGGCTGGGAGAGAGGGGAGACAGGGGGAGAGTGAGCGAGCAAGGGAGAAGTGTATGATTGAACATGGGCAGTGGCAAGTATGTGGGAGTGTGTGTGGGATAGGGAGAAAGAGACAGACGGATGTGAGATGTGAAGGAAAACGAGTGGGAAGCAGAGGGAAGTGAAAAAGAAAGACTGTCTGGTGACACGCTGCAGCAGAATGTGTAGTATGAAAGCTCTCTATTGTTAACCGTCTCTAGCCTGCACAGCTGTTCCCACACACCCCCTCACTGTCACTGCATTCACCCTCACTGAGACCAGGACACACTCCCATGCATACGTCACAGTTTGTTGGCAAGCAAGGAAAGTCCCAGGAAGGCTGCACGCATCATACATGTGATTTAATCAAACTGTTTAGTAGCGAGTTTGTTTTGTTGTTGGTTTTTGTTTTTTTTTTTTTTTTTTTAAACCTTGCACATTAGGGCTGTGAGGGTCAACAAAAGTGCTCTTCTTTTGGTAAATTAGAACTCCTTTGCACTAACCATTTAAAAGCATTGTATCACCATCTTTGCCAATTTACATTCTATGACTGTGCACCTGTTTTATTAAGATCACTCTAAAACTGAACAAAACTGCCAAGTAAACAAATATTTTTTGAAACCATGCATGGCTGGTGGTACTCTGGCGCACACACACACACACACACACACACACACACACACACACACACACACACCCCTATGCAAATCAACCAGAAATCACCAGTTACTAGACTGATGGCATTTTCTCTAATCCACACAGGGTCAAAGTTGTACATACCATAGACCTCCACTAATATTATGTTAAAATTGCTTAGTAAGTTTAGTAACCATCAACAAACTCATAGCATAATTCTGGCTTGATATTTGGACACTCTTCTTGGCAGAATTGAGTTAATTTAAATTGGTTGGTTTCCTGGCTTTTAAGTACAGTCCACAAATTTTGCAACAGGGTTGAAATCAGCTTTTGAGAAAACTACTCAAGAAGCCTAATGTTGAGTGTTGAGATTGTTGTCTTGTTGGAAAAACCAGTAGTGTCAAGGTTTCGACCATCTACCTGCTGATGTAAAGTTGAATAATTATGATTCCATCTACTTTTTGCAATTCCATTAGTGTCAAAACAGGCCCAGAACATGATGCTTCCACCACGCTTAACAGTCAGTACAGTGTTTTTAGGTTTGAAAGCCTCACATTTACTCCTCCAAACATACCTTTTGTCATTGTCGCCATATGGCTCAGTCTTTGTCTAGTCTGACCAGAAAACTTCACCAAAAAGCATTTGTCTTTATGATGTGGGCAGCTCTAAGTTTCACTCAAACTTTAAGGTTTTTGGGCGTTCCCATTGTTCCGAGTATTGGTCAGTCCATTGAGTGCTGTCCAACAAACCCTTACCTGGCATAGAGAAACTTCCAGTTGTAATCAATCAATCATGATCACTAACGGCATTAATAGACTTTGACCTTGTCAAGTTAAGACATCGTAAAACCGTCAGCACCACCTAAAAAATTCAAGTGAATGCATGTCTATATTTGAGCCTGTGTTGCTTTCTAGACACATGATGAAGCTAAAACTGGGATTAACTACTGAAAATAATAACCAGCATCTGCAAGAACAGCATGACTTATTGTTGGAAAAGCATCTGTTTTTATGTTACTAAAGAACCAACACATGGACATGTTTCACTGTTAAAACAGTCAGGAATACACCAATGAGCTACGAGAGTGTGTGGCTTGGTTTGAAAGTAAATTTTCCTTTTCTGTCATACCTTAGTGTTCATAAAAACAACATACAACTGTATGACCAAAAGAAATTTGTGCATATAGTAGAAAAGAGGAAGGAAAGCTTTCAGAGGGCCTCTCAACCTCTGTGATGACTCAGGTCTGATAGCTGCCCCGTGATGCAATCCCCCAAAGAGAGACTGAAAGCTTCTAGCAACACACATATACACAATCCAGACAGACCGGAACCAGATTTGTTCATATATGCATCTTCATATACACTGACCCATTTTTTTTGTATATTACAGTATCTGCACAAACATACATGCAGAATTCTCCAAAGATACAGCTAGACACAAATTGGAGAAATACAGTTGGGTCAAAGCAAAGCTGAAATATGTACACAAGCATGTGTGTGCATGCCCTGCAGCCAACACGCACACTCACATCAATCTCTGAGAATTGGCTGCAGCTCTATAAATAGTTCCACTGGTATTACGTACACATTACAAGCTATTACATCAGACAGGAGTTACTAAAGACTATTAGCCATTTGGCACACAAGCCTGCACACATTAAGATCCAACACATACAGGAAGTTTTGTTAGAAGGTAAAAAAGATGGCAGGCTGGATGAAAGCTGTGCCATAGGAGAGGAGTCAGTGTTCATAAAACAGTAGGAGGGAAAGTGGGGACGACGCTAACAACATCCATATTTAATTCACTGTAATCAAAGATAAGTGATGAATTAGAAATAAAATGTCTCAATTATTCTTTGTCATTACTAATATGATCTCAACCTTCTGGATTACATGAGCTACCTAACTATGGCATTTTTAACTATGCATATTTTAAATAGTTTTATCTTTGTAATTTTGGAAGGGGTCCATGTATTATCATTTGTGGATGTTGCAGGTGTTGCAAGCGAACACTGACTATTAAAAACTCCTGCACTTAAATTCAACATCCAATGGATTTGAAACCATGCAAAACCACTTTGTCAGTGGGAATTTGTACACCTGGTAGGGCTGCACGATTAATCGTTAGAAAAATCGCGATCTCGATTCATACTTATGTGCGATCTCATTTCCAAATGACAACGATTTAAAAAAAAAAAAAAAAAAAAAAAAAAAAAAAAAAAAAAAAGACGATGACGACGTCCCGGCATTTTGATCCGGGACGTAATCTGCAGGAAAACAAGCGCTCACTCTTCCTGCTCAACAAATGACAAGGGCGGAGCCTTATACCACGTGGTACAGAAGCTGTGCCGTGTGATGCTAAAATTAGCAGGGAAAAAACAACGGAGAGCACGTCAGGGATGACGAGAAAGTGACAGGAGAAAATCCGTCCCGGTCAACCACCCAAACATCAATAACGGGAACCTTATACAGCGCTTCCCTATACCCGTCGAACTCCCACAGGCACAAAGAAATTACGGAGGCTATCACTTATCACCTGACCAAAGATATGGCTCCCATCAACACTGTGCAAAACGAGGGATTTAGGAAAATGATCAACACCCTAGACAAACGCTACACAGTGCCGTCCCGCAACTATTTTTCTATTGTTGCACTACCTGCTCTATACACGCAGCGCCGAGCAACGGTGGAGACGGAATTTCAAGCAGTACAACATTTTGCGGCAACAACAAAACGTGAGACATTTGTTGTTTTATGTTTATTTATTGTTTTTATGTTCAGTCTCAACTGTTACGAAGTTGATGTGCAGTTAATAAGTGCAATAAATATTTATACTGGAAAAGAAAATCGTGAGAGAATCGTGATCTCAATTCTAAGCCAAAAAAAATGTGATTCTCATTTTATGCAAAATCGTGCAGCCCTAACACCTGGTGCAAGTTAGTGTGGATATCCCCCCACACCCTGGTGAAGACGCAACAATGCTGATGCAAACATTTGAATGTATTACCTTAGTAAGGCTTTAGGTCACCAGAATAGCTTCAATATGCCTTGCTGTGTCATGTTGATGATGGTGCCGACTGTTATTTTCTTTGATGTAGGTCTAATATCCCACATGTGTTTCTACAGGTTGAGCTCTGAAGACTGATAAAAGGCTTTCTTAAAGGTCAAGTCAACTTCAAAGTGATTTTCAGTGGCCTTTCCCTCTAAGCACACAAGTGGACAAAAACTACCAGCAAAGGGTCAAGGGTTCAGGTTTTTCTTTTAATTGCCACCCGTCTGTATAACTGCCATCTCTGTTTTACAAAAGCCCTTCATGTTGCCAGAGAAGAACTGTAGCCATTGATAGGCTGATTTGGCTCACACGACCCACCCTAGTTCCATATTCCCATTAACAAATATGCCTTATAAAGCCCCTCTGACTGTAATGCAGGGCTGTGTGTGGTCCAGGGCGCTCCTGACGTCTGGATGATGAGATGGAGGCACAAAAACCTGAATGAGCCTGGGACAATTGGCCATCCCTGGTCAATGCCTGTAGTCAGCATAAGTGGGAGGCATTAGCCAAGAATACTCTGCTGACTCACTAAGAAAGGATAGTGAGTGGTCCCTCACCATCCAATTACAGCATCAAATTAAGACCCAAGATATAAAAGGGCCTATCTGGGCTTAGCAGAGCCAGGATAGGGCAAAGTCCAGAAGGCAAGAATAAAAAAAAGGTTTACTGGACAAGGGACAGAGAGGAAAAAAGATGATGAAGAGGACTGATGTATAGAGAGAAGCAAAGAAGGAAACAGTGCACAGTAACTGTACACATTTAAGTATGGTGGCAAGCTGCCATCTCTGCCACTGTGCAGCCAGGAAGAAGACTATACACTCTATATTGGGCAGTTAGTTAGCCCACAGAGCCTGCTCTGTCTGTAAACAATGGAGTCTTAACACCCATTTAGACCCAAAGTTAAAGCTTGGAGGATTCCAGAACCGAACTGAGTCAAATTTAATTAGCAAAGCAGGCCATGTAGCAAAAATTTAGGTCAGACATTTGGATAAGAAACAGTATTTAACAGCCACAGGAAATTAATATTAGGAATATGAAGGTAGAGGGAAGGTACGTTATATTTTGACTTCAACTAAAGTGTTAGTTGCCATTTTAAAAGCACCTCAGACCCCATCTGCACTTTATTAGTTAGGTCAAAGTCATATTCAAGTTTAGTGGGTTATAAAAGCAGCCAAGTTAAATGAACTTGATAAATGTGTCAAGTAAAATTACAATTACTGTAATTTGACTATTTGTCACAAACCCCATTGTTATAGTCTTGCTTTTCTAAAAGCAAATTGTTTCTTTTAAATGGAAAACTCACAGCCCCGGTTTTTAAATGCATTATTTTTAAACCACAGAAACACAATAATACGAGTTTACAGGAGTGGCAATAAAATGTGGTCACGGTAACAGAAGTAATTAACGTGACTGAATTTAACATGTATTAAAAGTGTGTTTATTTGGTATGTGTAATCTTTTTTTTTTTTTTTTAAAGCGTGGGTCTTGTTCGAAGCTAGCCGTTACATTACTTCTGTCTCTCGTAAACTTAAGACAGAACTGTTCATTCAGTACGTGCTACAAAAGAAAGCCACTGCCGAAATACAGCTACAGCGTAGTCAGTTATTTTGTGTATTTTTAATGCCAAAAAAGTTGATAAGAAAACTAGAGGAAACTATGCTTACCCAAAATGTAAAAATCCATGCAATTTACTAATGTTCATTTGAATTTTAGTGGCACACTATTAAAAATTGGTTGAACATGCACAGTTTATGGCAACACGCTTTAGTGAAGGCCATCTAGACTGGGTTACCATGATGCAAGAACGGAGTCCCCCTATTTACTGTGACCACCTGCTGAGAAACACCCCGCATGGAGTCAAATATTTTACCAACAGGATTAGAAGTGGCAGTAAATGCTTAATTGTGCACCAGGGCTGATTGCCATCAAACCCTGGGGAGCAAATGTGCTTTCAGACCACTGCTGATTTGGACACAATGTCCAATTACAGCAGGAGGGCAAGATGAGGGGGTGGTGGAATTGGATGAACAAAGGATGACATCATTAGTATGATTTTGGCACTAAACCAAGAATGGTCCACTTGTTGTATGGCAAGCAGTGACAGTGTTGAACTGTGACCCTGAAGAAAGTTGAAACGACCAGCTGACGTGAGTGTATTCCTCTCATTTGCATTTCATACAATTTTATAAAATCTAACTAAATTTTTACGCTACAGAAGGGAGAGGAAGCTACAGGTCTCTGTAGCATGATTGATTGAAGAAAAAACAAAGAGACTAATAGCATAACAGGCAAGTACAAACAACGATTTCCCATTCAGAGGAATCACAGCATGTGCCTCCGTTCTGTACAAACTGTCCTCAATAATGGGAGTTTTCTCTGGAGACATCAAGATCACAGTGTCTGTCTGTCACATTCTCTCTCTCTCTCTCTCATTGCTGACACAAATCCCATTGCCAGCTTTTTGAGTCGAGCACTCGTCTCTTAAGTTTCTTGGATCAGAGTCTTTAAGCAATGGGGAAAAAAAGTTGGTCTGAAGGCTGGTTGATTTCAGCGTTTCCCTTCTTTTTGTCATTTTCCCTATCGTCTACATTTTTCCAAGTTAAAGCTTCCAAGGGATGCTTATAGGTAAAAAAAAAACAAACAAACAAAAGAACATAACTGGCTTTTCCATGCCATTTATTTTTTACTTAAGAGCCGTCTCCTCGATTTGGAAAGCAGTTCTAGTGGCATTCAATCATCCATTCGCTTCCGCTTATCTTTTTCAGGGTCACAGGGAGCGCTGGAGCCTATCCTAGCTGTCATAGGGCGACAGGTAGGGCACACCCTGGACAGGCTGCCAGTCTGTCACAGGGCCAACACAGAGACAAAGACAACCATTCACTCACATTCACTCCCGCATTCACACCTATGGGCAATTTAGTGTTTCCAGTTAACCTAACCCCACTAAGTGCATGTCTTTGGACAGAGGGAGGAAGCCGGAGTACCCGGGGAGAACCCACACAAACATGGGAGAACATGCAAACTCCACACAGAAAGACCCCAGCCTGATGGTGGAATTGAACTCAAGACCTCCTTGCTGTGAGGCAACAGTGCTAACCACCGTCTGTAAACATCCAAACAGTCTGTTGCAATCTAGGGAGATAAATGGTTTCATTTTTTACACTAAAAGCATAACTTAGCAACAAATTCATGTAATAAATAACTGAAAAAAACCCTTTAACAATACTTAAATTATCCCTCTTAGCAGCTTTTAATTTCTTCCTCCCTCATACTCCTGTCGCTTCTCTCCTTTTTTTGCCTTTCCACAGCAGCAGTTTCTGAAATCTGATCTGTCCTACTTTCCCCAGTCAGAGACAGAGAGGGAGAGAGCGAGCGAACGGGGGAAGGCTAGGAGAGAGGGAAATGCAGTCTTCATGACCTACATGAGTCCAACAGCTCTGTTCAGCTTCAGCCAGATAAAATGCCTACAGGCAGCAACACACAGCTGTCTATGTGCGACGCACGGATATAAACAAACGGACATGTGTATACATACACATGTACATACACCTTGAAGTATGTGTGCAAGAAGAAGAAAGAAAAGAAAGAAAAACATTCCCTGAAAACCTTTTGCTAGAAAAGGCCTGATGATGTAAAAATACTTAGTTAAGCTTCATGCACTACACGTTAAGCTGTTATCATAATCTGATGAATGAAAGTATTCTCACACATATTTGACACAGACCATCACGTATAGACTGAGAAACAGAGCAGAAAGCAAACAGTATCAGGGATTCCCATTAGTTGTGGGAGTAATATGATCCCGCCCTTTTAGCTGGGAGAAATGTGGCTTCTAATCTTACACTGCTTCGGGGACAAGGAGTGAAAGATGGACCCTTAAAGGTGTATCATCCTCCAGTGCCTGGGTGGTCTCACCATGCTCCCATTAAAAGACAAATTATTCAGTTAAAATTAATACTGAGAGGTAGTAAAAACAACTCAATTATATGCAACGCTTGGAGCTTTCTTCCAAAACCCCAAGGAAGGACCAAATCTCACCAAAAAGTAAATGCCTCCTAAATCCGTCACTAAAACATAAGTCTTTGATGAAACGGTAGGGATGCTGGGATGAAAAGGGATCAGTATTTACTTGGAGGTCTCTTCCGGTTTAGCGATAGTCTAGCTTCATTCTTGGGCTTACTCAAGAACGAACATGTTCTTGCTCGCTTTCTCTTGAACTTCAAAATAAAAGTACTTAAAACACTTTATCTCAAACCTCCAGTTTAATCTTTATTGCTCTACTTTATGTGCTTTTAATCATACTGCAGCACCATGGCTGATATGGGATTATTTTAAGTATTTATAACAACAATGCTTCAACAAATATCAGGTCTTTGTTGGATTTTTTCGTAGTTCTGAAAGAAATTACTTTAAGAAGCTGTCCACCTGCTGTAGATGGTTTGGGGTTTGTTTTTTTAGGCCTGCCGCTTCTGTCGTTTTTGACTTGTCCAGTTTCCTCAAATTGTATTATACAATTCAAACAATACAAAGATTTGTCAGGTTTTCAGTTTGGAAATCATCTTGTTTGTGCAAAAGAGCAACAACTTGATCCCTGTCAAACTGGATGTTTTTTCTCCCATAGATTCAACTAAAGAAATGAAACAAATGTGTGACAGGCTGCTAGTAATAATGTGCCTAAAGATACAATTTAAATGTGGTTCTTTCCCCAAGTTGTGTGTATGCAGACAACACTGGTTCATCTCTAGAATTGGGGATTAATTACGAGTTAATATTTTATGCTTTAATGATTCATAGGTCAGCAGTGTTAAGTGAAAATGGGCAGCCATAATGATTGGACAGAAAACACCAGTGTCCAAAGAAAAACTTTGAATGACTTTGAGAAGTAATGATCACATGAGTCTAGCTGGAAGCATAATATTAATAAACGAGGGCTGGATCAAGACTTGTAAAGCATTTGCATTTTTCCACAAACCAAGTTCATCTCAGGAGGTCTTTATTATGGTGGGTCATTTTATTTTCTAAGCATTTCCCTTGATATTAATACAGCTGTGAAATAAGATGAGCTGCTCTGTTCCGAGTCCCAATTATTGTTTGTACTCCAACTAATCATGCCAGTGTATTAAACAGGCTGTGTGTGTACATTTGTGCCCGTTCATCCATGTGTGGCACTAGCAGGCCGAGACATGTTTCCATTTAGTGGCTCGGGATAAATGCGGTGCTGACACACGAGATGTTCCAGACTCGACCGCAACCTGGCTGGCTCCCCTCCAGGTTGTATTTGTTCAGCGGGTGCCAAACAATTTGTATTTTGCAGCACTGAATACTGCAAATCCACTCACTTAATTCATTGTGTATACACACAGAATTTGCAGGACAAATGTCTCATTGGGTTGCTCTACATTTTCAGAAGTGTACCCAAGTGTCTGTTTGGTACTTCTGCCTTTTCAGGTTCCTTCTTTAAAAGATAATCCTACCATTGAACATTACATTTACTTTGCCACGCCCATACAGGAGGTTAATATGAGAGCTATTGGGATATGTTTTAATGCAGTCGATTACATCAGCAAAGCAGAAAATTAAAAAAAATAAACTGCAAAACTCTTTGATTACTTGGGTTAATCATTACATTTCACAGATATAATAATAAGAAAGTCAGCATACGAGTTCTCACAAAGGGTTACTGCTCCTTGCATTTTATTTTTACTCCTGCCACAAAAAGCATCACTTTGAGCTCAGGGCTAGATATAATGTTAGGAATAATGAGGCCAACAGGCAGACATGCATCAAACACACATGTCTATACACACGCACAATAAAACATCCAGTCTGAGTTACAAATAATCACAAAGACATAAACAGTACAAATCACACACACGTACACCACAAATGTATAAATGTAACTCGCCAGTGATTGCAGAATACAACAAGTGTCTGTATGTGTGTGTTTTCCATGTTTTACTTTAAGATCCACTTAAAAGCAAGGCTGGCAGCTGGAAGAGTGAGCCAGCAGATTTCTGGCGCTGCGTCACCTTTGATCTCTGCACAGTGTGGCTTGCAGAACACGGGAATGCGCGCACATAAACGTACTGTCGAGCACTCACAAACCTACAGATCCCCTATCGTAAAGACAGCCGTACGTGCGTTAGAAACGTGCAAATACACAAAAACGACCCTCCTCGCCAACAGACCTCTACTTTTGCATACATGCGCGCACACACACGCACAGCTGCGCGCAGCCACAGATGTTCCCACACATTAAGGCCAACAGTTTGGGCATCAGCAGCATTCCATTCTGAGTTTACAATGGAAAAATCTGCCCTTTGACCTGGAGCATTTTCAACATTCATGAAAGCAACAGCCAGGGAATGCCTTGTTTGAGTGCTGAGAGGTGGGATGGATTGATGTCCTTTATTTATACATCAGCTGTTTCTGGTTAAATACTGTTATGTTTATTTTCCTCCTCCAACCAACAGAACGGACGTCTAAGAATTCTGAGTTTTATTAAAATGACAATCCATTTATACGTGGAATAAACAGTACACCTTGTAAAACTATTACATATTATTATAGTCTCCATTATTTTGAAGCTTCTTTAATCACTATTTTGAAAACAAACAATCAAAAAATTAAATAAAATGTGTGAATTTTGAACTTTTAAGATGACTTGACATGCACAAACTGAGCATCAGAATTGATGTGATTTTAGTAACTTGTTTTTAGTGCCAGATGGGCTGTCTGAGTATTTTAGAAACTGCTGATCTGCTGGGATTTCCCACACAACCGTTTCTAGCGTTTACAAAAAATGGTCAGAGGGAAAATATCCAATGGCAGTTCTCTGGAACAAGCAGGTGGTCAGAGGAAAGAAGGAGGCCAGGATGCCTCAACCGGTGGCAACAGCAACTAAAATAACTACTAGTTATAACCAAAGTCCACTTCAGGTCATCAGCTAAGAACAGAAAACTGAGGCTAAAATTCAATGATCACCAAATTTAGACAACAGAAGAGTGAAGAAGCTTTGCCTGTCCTGATCAGCCTTGAGATACAGGAAGTTGGGTCCAAATTTGGCATAAATAACAGGAAAGGGTAACCGTGTGGGGGATGTTTTCATGGACTTAACTGAGCATTGTTTACCCGAGTACTGTTGCTGACAACACCCGTTCCAGTTGCCGAATCCTGCTTCCAGCAGGATAATGCAATTTGTCAGATCATCTCAAAAGGATTTCTTGCATATGGCAATGACTTTATCCCTCCACAGTCACCAGATCCCAGCACCTCTGGGATGTGGTGGAATGGGAGAGTCACATCGCAGATGTTTAGATAACACATCTGCAAGAACTTTGTGATGTCATGATGCCAATGTGGAGTAATATATTTGAGGAATGTTTGCAAAACTTTTCTGAAACTATGCCATGAAGGCATCTCTAAAGGAAAAAGGCAAAAGGCAAATAAAAGCATGTAGCAAGGTCCCAAAAAAAAAAAAAAAAAAAAAAGTTGTCTCTATTCATCTGGACGTAGCGTTTTCAGTGGGAGAAACATTTCCTCACTCGTTCCAAGTGACTTGTGCCGTCTCAACTGACTGTAAAACTTTTAAAAAGCACATTTGCATAATGACTGAAACTAGCAATGGGCTGTGAGGCCAGTGTTAGTCAGTGGCCTGTATTTCCAGATGCAATATTTGCATAGAGATGGTGATTTTACATGCAAGGCTCTGTTATCTTTCAGAAAACACATAATCAGATGCAATACTTTTATAACACTGAACATATTATATCTGAAGAATAGCCAGTGTTCGTTCATGCTAGAACACTGATGAAATTTTAGACTGTCAGTTTTCTTAAATCTGCCTAAAAAACACAGCAATTACAATTTTATTTAATCCGACTTGCTCAACTGGACATGATGATGACACTGAAAACCAACAGCCCATTTGCACATTATTAGTGTCAACCAATCTTCCCCAGCTTGTCTGGCACTATGAGCTATTTTGGGTTTGTCATATCATCATGTGCAAATGAGTATTCATCTACAGAACTTAACTGTCACAGGACACACTTGGAAGTACTAGGGCCAAGCTAAGACCAAGTGGATCTTTGGATGACTAAAAGCTTGGAGTAAAGACCTAACAAGAGATGATGACAGAGAGAAAAGGACAGATGCAGTTTAACACCCCCCCCATTGGGATGATAGTGAAACAGACAAGAGAAGCCTGCCATAATGTGGAGTAAAGGGCTACAGGACATACAGGGTATGCTGAAGCCAACAAAATCTGGCTATCCAGTGACCATATCACTGCTTTTTACTCCAGAATGAATGGGACAACTATGGAAGCACAGCATCCACCAAGCAATGACTACACTACTGTTGTTTCTTAGAGGATTTCCCATAACACAAGCATACATGCTGTCCTACATGGTTCACAATGGGTACATGTATGTAGCCGGAGAACTGCCTAAAATAAAAAGCATGTTGGCAGTAATACAATGTACAGTACCTATGCACACTTTTAAACATGCCACAGTAGTTAAGTGTCAGTGATCTTACAAAAAAAAAAAAAACAAAAAAAAAAAAAAACTAGATAGTTCAGCTTTGTTGATCATCCAGAAGCTCTTGAAAGAACCTATTTTAATGATTCTCATGCACCATCACTGACTAAAGCTTTACACGAACACTGTATTTGATCTCTGTTCATTAAAAATAAAATAAAAACACAAAACAAAAGAAAACACTAGCCCATATATTTCACAGTGTACAGTTAAAAAAAAAAAAAAAAAAAGCCTGTGAAAGGAGAGCTGAGAATTAAGTGGAGGAAAACGGGAATGGGTTGGGATGGGGTGGCTTTTGGGGGCTGGGTGGGTAATTGCGAATCATATGGCTGTGTCAAACTGCGTGGCCAATGATTCCTGACAGCCCTGCACTACATCCTCATGCACGGAGGCCAAGGGCTGAAGTAAGGAGGACCAGAAAGACAGAAGTATGAGTCTGTCAGAAAACGCCTGGAGGTCGGAAAATTCTGTAAACTAAACAGAAACTTCTCCACAGCAGACTGGCTGCTTTAATTTAGTATTTGGAGGACATGCAGATGAGTACACAGAGACAATGTCAAAGACAGAAGAAAGGGCAGAAAGAAGAAAAAAGGCACACAACAGGGCACATATGGTTTAAATGATAAAGTAGAAAGTAGGTGCAATAATTTACATGCTCACCATCCTACATGTCAAACCTAAACAACTCACTTTCTTCTTTATGGATCTGAACCACTATACCACAAGAAAGCGGTGCCATCGTCTCCGAAACTGGACCCCCTTATTAGGCACTGGTGTGAGATGAGATTGCTCCATGGGAGAGTTTTTAGTGGAAAGGTGCTGAATCAAATTTCCAATGAGACATACTTTCCATTGCTATCAACAATGGATAGACAGTGCCAGTGCTGTAAATAGTTTACAGAACTCACAAAGAGTAAGAGGCGTTTGTGAATGCAGCCACACATGTATCTAAAAAACAAATATACCCGTATGCATGGACGGATGCATAGCGCGTTTGCATGTTTACAAAAGTGTGTACACCGTAAACACACAAAAGGAGTTACATTTTCCATAGTTGCTCTTCTTTGTAAAAGTTTGGTGATCCGTAAAAAACCTGCAAAAGGTCCTGTTGGTCTTTTTTTTGTGGGGGGGGGCTGTTTATCTTTATGGGTATGTTCAAGGTTTATTACAGTCTCAGTATATGTATAGCAGAGATTCAGCACGTCATGCTAACCTTCAATTATGACTGGCAAACAGATCTCTCATAATTAAAATCAAACCAGTCTCACAAGACAAACACTTCATGATGAAATTAAATGTTTACACAGCGCGTGAAAGATGTAAACAAAACGTTAGCTTGGAGTTGTCATATACAGAACAACAGTAATAGGAGCCAGACTGATTTATCATAGGGCCAATATCATAAGCTGGTAATTAGCCATTTGCTAATGAATCACAGCAGCAATTACAGTCGGTAAATTACAATTTAAAAGATTAAAAGTAAAGATGACCCTTCAACCATGTTATGGGTGTGGAAATAGAGTTTGTCCACCTGAGGCATTCAACAATTTCCTCTCCTACAAAGACAACCCCAGCCCAGTTTATGTCCAGCTGAGTTGGGAAAAACTAAATGCTGCCAGATGTATCTGAATATTGGAGAGGAGAAAAAAAAACAAAAAAAAAAAACAAAAAACCACACACCACCAAATATTGGTCTATGCCTTAAAAGTCTAATAATAAAAAATAAAATTAAAATAAAATACAAAAAAGTCTAATAATCAGTCAGGCTTTCATCTTTTGCTGCTTTATTAAATCATTGCTTGTTACAATGCTCGGCACAAACAACACATCAGATCACCGCAGCTCTGCTTCAATGTTAGTGGAAACTGTTGGTTTGTAACAACTCCAGTTCCTCTCCACATTCCCCAAGACCGCACTTTACACTCTGCATAGAATATTTAATTTAATATGTGTATTTTAAAACAAAAAACATCAAAAACATTCACATGCAGAGTGAGTCACCCACTATAATAAAGTGGTTTCGAATATTTACCCAATACGCCTGCTTTACTAACATACAGACAAAATGTTTGCACAGTTAGCAATTTAATCTGAAACTCAAAGTCCTCGTGAGACATTAATCTTTTTAACCGCATGACCGATGATTTACCAAGGTGTGTTTGATACCTGATGAGCTTGGCAAGCAGTGTCTGGAACAGTTTTGAAAAAGCCAGACCAAAAAAAAATAAAATAAAACAAAACATTTTTTTTATAATTTAAAACTAATTAGATAAAATGTATCAGTGAAAACAGACGATAAATTCAACTTCTTTCAAAACCAGTTAAGGGAAAGAAACTTTTTTGTTTGTCTATTACAAAAACAGAGAAACTCTGCTATAGCTGATGCTAGAGCGCAGTATACACCAGTCCAGCTTGTTTCCTTTTTGACTGTCGTCACACCAAAAAAAGACAAAAAAAGAAAAAAAAAAAAGACAAAAAAGAAAAACAAAACAAAACCACAGCCGTGGATGCCAGGGAACTCAACTGTGGTTCACTCACAAGCACATATGCTACACACTGGGCAAGACGTAATCTTGCAGATCTCATGAGAATCCAGCTGCCTCACAAGGTACCTGGATTTATGGCACATCTAGGATTTCAAGCTCAGAACGTTTCCACACAACTTTTGTTTTTTGAGGGAGGGCTCAGAACGACTCAGCTGGAACTAGAGTCTGTGATCTCGTACCAGAACAGGCAGGAGCTGCAGCCAGAGTATTTATGAGAAATAGTCCACCCCCATATTACTGTAAACTGCTATGTTACTGTAACCAGTGTTGGCTGGTTCCATATGAAGATCATTAACCTTGTTAATAGAGAGACTCCAGCTTCCAGGAACAGACAGAAGAGTCCCTAAATCTTTGTCAGCACATAACAAACACACATGCCAACATTCAGCCATGTGTGCAGGTACACATGCTCACAAACAAACACACGCACACACAAATGCTTCCAGTCCACATCTCACTATTTTCCTTAAATCGAGCCGCAAACCCTCTTGAAAACATGTGCACTGTACAGTACAGTGTCATCACATGCAAGCAATAAACATGCCTCAGACGAGCAAAACACGGGGCAGATGTGAGCCAGGAGACTTTCCCAAATGTTTGACATGGCTAGCATACAGATGATTCACAATATTTAAAATCTGCATCCTTCAAAACAAATACAGCACTTTGAGTCGAATGTGCTTCAGTCAACAACATGAAAATAAATCAAGGGTCTGTGAATGTGTCACATCCAGTTCTTCAAGAGGGGAAAAAAAAGTCTTCCATGCTCTCCCAAACAATAAGACAAAAAATGTTTTTGATCCAACACATCCAAACGCAAAGAGATTAACATGTAAAGTATGGAAGCCCGTTTCCGCCACAAAAAAAAAAAAGGATCCATAACTTGAAATTTCGAGTTAGCGCTGCCAATCAGTAATCTACGTGAATGACGTCATTTCCTTGTTACCCGGAAGCTGAAGCCCTGAGCTACAAATGCTACAGCTAAGCTACCAGTATTATATCCAGTCATGAATCCACAGATTGCTGAGTATTTTCAGCGTGGCTTCAAACATAATGAAATCCTTGTGTTATTAGCTGAATCGCATGACGTCGCTATCAGCAAACGTGCACACGAAAGCGCCAATTTGTTGCGATGCGGTTTTGAGTGCGCGTTACTCTGCGCCATATGCTTCCGGGTAACAAGAAAGTGACCTCATTCACGTAGCTTAATGATTGGCAGAGCTAACTCGAGAAAAGTAACTCGAAATTTTGAGTTATGTTTCTCCAAATTTCGAGTTAATAAGTCGAAATTTCAACAAAATATTTCGAAACTTCGAGTTATGGATACTTGTTTGTTTTTTTTAAGTGGCGGAAACTGGTGAAAAAGAGGCGGAAAAAAAAAAACCAACTTGAATTTTACTTACATATTTGCCCGAGGAAGGTTCCCCAGGTGGTAGAGACCCAGGACTGAGGACAGGTGAGCTAGCTGGACTGCAGAGCTCAGGGAAAGGGTTGGGGATGGCCGGGAGAGATGACGTCCTCAGCTGCTGCTCCTGCTCCTGCAATCTCCTGAAGAAAGAGGCGGATAAAGACGTGTAAAGTGGTTTGATGAACAGAGCATCTCTTTTGGTTTAAGCTTATGTTTATTATTATGGTTACAAAAAACAAAAAACAAACTTTAGTCCAAGTCCATGACCTGGAACAGCCTTTTTAGAAGCAAACTTTAAAACAGAGCTGCTGACAGCTGTGAAATACGTGCAGGAAAGGCGGCTAGAATTAATAAAGTTCTGCTGTACAGTATTCAGCCTCATGCCCGTTTCTGTCTGATCTGCTCGTAATGAACAGTCTCGAAGCAAGTGGAAATCACAGAGCCACCCCAGCCAGCTAGTTAATTTTTTTCAATTAATAATACATCAATGACGAATCAAGACATCGCTTTAAAGCAGATTTCTCTTTTTTTAAATATATAAATTTGGCACATGCAGTGTAAGACTCAAATTATTATCGGACAGCCAATCAACCATTACTTTCAGTATTTTTTAAATTGGCAAGTCTGTTTGTGGAATCCCAGCTTAATAACTACAAATAAATAAATGTGTGGAAGACTGCTTAGCCTCCGTTTCTGCTTAGCCTCCGTTTCTCTTCCTCAGTCGAGCTCTGTCGCTCCGAAGAACCCAGCGAGTTCAAAAGGGAACGGGCCTTTTGATGTCGTCCCATCTGAGCCGGAGAACAGGGTTATCTAGAGGTCAGTCCTGAATAATAAGAACTTCAGGGCCTGCTTCTGTGCGTTTGAAAAAGAGCGCTCATAAGACAGAATACTCCATTACCTGATGCTCCCCTCCTGTGTTATTGTCACATAGTCCAAAGGCGAGTAATGGGCGCTGACACCAGCTCTGCGGTGCATGCACACAGCTATACTTCTATTCTCCCAACGTGTATGAGTGCAGCCTCGAGGAGGATGCGGGTTAGCACGGTTTAATTTGAAAGAGACATATGCACATGGTACTTAAATAAATGAGAATCTTCTTCTCGCCTTTGCAGGCTGATGTAAAAGAGGAGTGAAAGGGAGGAACGGGTCATACAGGGGTTACAGATCGGGAGCCAGGAGGAACCGTTATGCTCAATTATCGAGTGGGTGTGGAGGGATGATGGTGTACAGTGAAAATTCTCTTTTGAAATTTGAAGAGAAAAAAAGGGTTTGAAGTCTTGCTGTGTGGCTACGCATGTGGCAAACGCATAATACGAGGCTGAAAGAAGTTTGTGGCTGAAGTTACTACCACACTTTTGCTGATTCTGTGGGTGCACGAGCAGTTATAGCCCTGTTGTTTTTAGCATTTTTTTAAATTTACTTATTTTAGGGCGATGATTGCACATGTCTTGACAGTTAACAGAGGATGAATGAGATGCCCAAAGATGGTGTAACATATACTGAAACCTAATGTCTCAGATTAAATGGAGCCTGAACTCCCATCCAGCTCCACATTTAACTTTGAATACTACCAAGTTACTTTGCACACATCACAGACTAAAAGCATGCTTACTCCTCTTATCCTGTTAATTACTAAAGCCCCTCAGTTCATCTACTGCCTCAAACAAGCATTTTTAGCACCCTCTCCCCTTCTGTAAAGCCAACTCTGATCTGATTGGCTGTGCCTCACACACAAAAGTTTTGAACAGGAGGTACATGGAGTTTCTGCTTCTGCCGTCACTGTGGAAAACCAAATATTTAGAGCAGTCTGAAGCTTGAGCCTTTGGCTTATGAAGATTACAACGACTTACACTGACCTAATTTGAAACTTTGGCCATGTAGAATTGAGGGGGGGGGCAGCATAATAGATTCTCTTTATAGGTTTCCTCCAGTCCGAACTTTAAACCCATACTCTTAACACTGAAAGTTAAGTTTACTATCACATCAAGCAAAAAACAAACAAACAGAAAGCTCATAACTGGAGGAGATGAAACTAGTTGAGCAGCTACCTGACAGCATTGATGTGCATCGGCTGTGACCGTCGGAGGCCGGTTTGAGGCGAGTCTGAAGACGAGGAGGGCGGCTCTGGGGAGATGTGGCTTATCCCGTGTGAGTGCTGTCCCTGCCGTGGCTGGTTGTGTTGATGTGCTTGATGGTGGTGGCTGTGTGACGTCGAGGTCTGTCCGTTGTGCAGCAGAGGAGTCGATTCTGTCTGTGGACCGCTGCACGAGTACAGGCTCTCCAGTGAAGAGTCCATTTCATTCACCAGGGCCTCCAAGTCGACATCATCCTCTAAAAGACACAGATATGGCAGAACAAATCTGTGAGTTAGCATTAACCTGACATGAGCTCCTGTAAAGTAACAGCATGAACTGCTTGTGTAATGAAAAGAACTACAACAAATCGACAAACACCAAAGGGAACCAGTGCGCATATTAAATTTGAGGTTTCAAATAACGTGTATGTGAAATTTGCACTGTGGGCCAATGGTCATATGTTTTAGATCGGTCCAAGCTCTTCTGTAGGCTCAGGAGGTAGAGTGGATCATCTACCACTCAGAAGGTAGGTGGTGGTTCAAACCCTGGCTGAGTTCAGCATCTTGCCTCTGTGCATTCATTAGTGTGTGAGGTAGGTTTAAAGTGCTTAGTTACAGAATTGAGTGCTTAACTTAAAAAGCACTATATGAGTACCAGTCCACTCCTTTTCTGTATTCCTTTTTTAAAACCGTATACTTGTTTACAGGGTGGGGGGCCTTGAAGTGATAGGAGCTAAAACAGCCAACGCAGTTAAAAAAAAACAACAAAAAAACAGTTCCTTTAGAGGAGACTTCAAAAATAAATATTAAAAATAAAAAGTCAGCCCCCATAAACTCAGTGTTAAAATGTCCAACTTTAGCATTTAAAAGCATGTTCACAGCCTGGTAGAAACAATTTTGGCATCTATGGATACTTTTCCCCACTTTAAAAGATCGGCAACTGTGACCGTCAGCTGAAACTCGCTCCAGCTAATAGAGCAGCTGCTGTAAAACCATGTTCAAAAAGTTCATACAGACAACTCAAGTGCCCAAATACCTAAAAATCTAAAGGTGGAAATCAGCATAATAGGTATCCTGTAAGTGCAACAACACATAGTGGGGTTGGGGGTGCGAGTGCTGCAGACTTATAGGACTGATTCTTATTTTAAAACACAGTAAAATGATTAAGTCCCTGGGTATTCAGCCACTTTCCCCTTTCAGTTTCTCATCTAGCTGTGGCCTGGATTTGAACCTTTGCACTAGTAACTCAAGGTAAAAGAAAAAAAGAAAGAAAATACACAACACACAAGCGCCCACGCAGACACGCGCACAGATTTGTTGCCAGTTTTGCCAGAGTGCTCAATCAGCAGGAATATCTTAACATCTCGACTGAATACACCGTAATGCCCTGTGAGCCAAATCTCCAGGGAGATCAGGTACAAGCACAAACCTGCCCATGACACTTTTCAGCTCCAACCGTTGGGGTTCAATGTAAAGGCACCGCACTGCAAGCATCTGCTCTGCATTCAGGGCAGCTTTCAAACACTCAGCTTTTAAATGTCTTTAAAAGAAAGATGTGAAATTCTTCTCAGAAGGTGTCTATCTTCAAAGTCCTTGCGAAAACCTCCAGGCACATTTAAATTCCTGAAGTGAATTTTTCAACCGACTCCAGGAGCATGTTTTATCAAAGCCTGACGTGAGCTCAGCTGAAGGGAAACTCGTCTAATTGCTCCATGCTGTGAAAGTATGAGCATCTGGGTAAACTGACAGCCCAACTTTGCTCTTTTTAAATTACAAGCCGCAGCTGTGATTCTGCTTGTGATTAATAATTCTCCATTATGAAAAAGAAATCTATCCCATGAATTTATCATAAGGTCTCTGTAGAGATCCCAACCGTGCTGTTGCACAAATGCAAACCACTAGAGGGAGACAAACTAATTGGATGAGGAAAGGAGCTTTGAGACTCCTGAAAACAAACATTTTTCAAAAACTACATTAAATTTGCATCCCTGGAACACAGGACCAGAAGACTTTTGGGATTAGGAAGCACTGAGGTTGTTAGTTTCTTGTTCAGCAGTGAAGATGCCCTTTGTGAAAAATCTTATGTGGATGGATTATACATCTATGCTCATTTATGAATATGCACACGTCAGCTTTAGATCATAGTTCTGTTAGTAACTAATTGGTAAGTCTAAATGAAATGGAAAGTAATACAGATGCTTTGTTAGCACCAGCCGCCTCCTGCATCCACAAAACCTTAGGCTATACCCAGTATACTTGAGAAAAAAAAAAAAATACTAATCTAATGAATGTAAATTAATACTACATTGTAACTTTAACAGACACCGGCCTGCTGTCAGAATTCAAATGAGCCCCACATGCCTCACGTCGTGTCCCTGCTGACTCAGAGTGCAGCACACCTGACAGCTGGATCATGCAGGTGTCATATCACAGGTAAAAATCCCATGACTCATCAGAAAGCTTACATTGGAAAACTGTAATCTGACTAATGTAGTTTTAAAAGCACTGGCCTCAAAGTGAGCACCAGTCTGGCAATGGGCCATTTTTCTTTTGGAAATGCCACTTTTTCCCTCTTCTGGGAAAAAAAGGGAGAAAAAAAAAAAAAAGAAGAAGGAGGGATTAAACAACAAGAGGCGTCACAGGTTAGTGAGTCAGTATCTTCACGCAAACATCTACATGCAAAGGCATGGCTCTGCCTCTAGCTATAGCTACCTGCTAAAACTTTTGTGTCGCCTTTGAGGACCTTTTCCTTAAAACAAAATGTAAGGAAGGTGCACCACAGGTGTCTGAACTGCTGGCGCTTAATCTGCAGGTATAAATAGTGACAGATAAGCTGCAGCAGCTACTTATAGATAGCCTAGAGAGCTAAAGACCTATATGCCACAGGATCCAGGGTGCATACGGGGCTAAACACAGGACTAAGGACAGACAACACAGTTGTAATATCGAACAGAGCACCACGACCTGCATGCTGCACCTGTTGTTTAAAAAAGGAAATCTACATATATCTAAAAGTTTAGAAAATCTACATGAAATGTAAGACCAAATTTAAAAAATTACTTTTATCCTTTTTATTCTTCAGAGATGCGACATGACCCTCAAGGTAGGGAGAGCATGTACCCGACCTAGTATGGCTTCTGGGGAACTGTCAGCATACAAAGAAACACCACCCATAAACTCTTGCAGCTATGGAAGACTTGTGCGTCATTATCAGTCATATGATCGCAATCACCAATGCATGTCACAATCGCACAAACAAAGATATGCGTCATGCTCCGTGGCGTGAGGCAGACAGACTGATGACACAGAAGGCATGCAGGCAGGCACGCACACATGCACAGGATTTAAACTCTGAAGATCTGGAGAGGGAAGCAGCCTATCATTGTTCGTCGTTGGACACAGCCCAGAAAACAGAAGCTACACGTGATACTTGGCTTTGGCAGCCACGAGAAATGACACAAACCTTTATATCTATCCTCACATGTGCTCTCACTATATTACAGAAATTATAATATACTAATAAAATATCACAGCAGCTCGTGCAGCAGGAAGCACACATAGCTGCAGCTTTAGACTCAAAACAGGGAGGAAAGAAAGAGACAAGTAGCAGCTCTGATGCATATGCTTAATGTACAGCATCACTACCATGTTATGAGCCTTGTTGTAGGCATGGAGCTTTAAAACAACACTGAACCTCGCTGTGAAAGCCATTACACAGTTGCTGCACTCCTATTCACCACCATGCGCAAAGTTTACAGAGCAAAACAGATTGAAAGAACCAACAGATAGCAGGATTTATTTAAAGCTGTATTCACCCGAGAGGCATCTCAGTTAAAAATCTTACAGCTACAGGCTCTGACTCAGCCTCATCCGTTCCTCACAGGAAGTATTTACAAATGCAACAGGGATCACACAACAGAATGGGTAGGAAGGAAATCACTAGCGGCAGAAATTAGTCCTAATACTGAGCGGTAAATGGATATGAGCACAGGTAACAAGTACCTCATTACTTAATCCTTTCGCTAAATTAGTCCTTTAAGAGGTGCGATTATCCTGGATCCTATCATCTTAGAGACTGTGCATCCACGTGGAGGTGGTTCAGTTACTGTGCTTTTCTTCTACATTTGAAGAGCACTGGGTTACTATTTAAGCTCCATTTGAGCAAATTGCTTTAACTGTCATATTTGATAAGTATATTTTTGGTTTATTCATAATAACCAAATCCTTTCCCCTTTTCTTTTTAAAGAACTCGGCCTAAACTCCACTGGAGAAGTCAGATCCAAATATAAAGCCTCGACCGCTCCAAGACCAACACGGACATTACTGTTCTCATTTACTCATCGTTTCACTTCTCCCATGAGTGGAATTCATTCCCTCCCCTCCTCCTCTGACATCTTTACTGCCCTCCCTCCTCTTCATAGGACCCATAACAGGTTAAATTAGGGGTAAAAATAGCCCAAGCACCCTCTATTGTTTGAGCCACGCCAAATACAGTCAGAACACACTGAACTAGTTGGACCTGACAAAAATCTGCATAAAATCCGTTTTGAATATTTTGGATCATTAGCGAGAGAGCGACGTGGACAAAAGCAAGACTATTGCGATGATGGCAGACACGTATGGCTCTCCAGGAATGCTGCCTTTTCATCTTTTATTCATTCCTGCTAGTTAAGAAAACAAAAAGGGCCGCAACCCTAAAGAAGGGGGAATATATACATATACAGTACATCAACTGCACACACACACACACACACACACACACACACACAAAAAAGATGTACTGAGGGACAAACAGCATTTGAATACGAGCCCAGCAGAGGGGTTTACATTCAAAGAGATTGGGGGAGTATAGACGGGCCAAGTCTGAACTGTTAAGCGTGGCTCTGCACTGGGGAGTACAATACCTCCGGTGACAACACCCACTGAGGGCCAAGCCTCCTGATTTGGAGGGAGTGTGGGATAGGGTCTGAATGAAACTGGAGGAGAGGAGGAGGAGGGGGAAGATTGGACAAGAACTGAAGGAAAGAAAATACAGGAGTGAACAGAGGATCAGAAACACATCTGAGTGGGAATTATATGTAAAAGGAAAAGTGGGTGAAATTGCTTAGAGTGATAATTAACAGCGCAGATCTGGCTAGAGGGATGATGGTCTATCAGCTGGCTGACCACTGTTAATCTCTCAATAGTGTTAGGCTTGCCACAGAGTTATATGGTTCACAGGGCCAATTATAATATAATATCCCTTGTTACACTCTCACAAATCTTCTCACACTGCTATACACGTCCAAACACACCTTCTCAATGTTTGGGGTCTGACCAAGTATTCACCCTTGTTCTTTGCTGCATGCCTGCACACAAAAGCCCAAACCCAAAAGCTTTGCAGCTGCCACACTGATGTAGCTCTTGCTAAAAGCATTTCAACCTCCACCCACTAGCTTCCCCTTAAGTGAGAAGTTAGCATTGTCACTCCCCTGCTGGGATGACCTTGACATATCTCTGTGGGAAGCCAAAGTGTCAGAGCTTAGGCATAATACATACAGGACCTAAGAATGAATTTCACACGAACTGGGTGAAATGCTGTTTGTTAAAATGGTGCGTCTGTCACATCCTCCTTAAAAATACCAAGCATAACTTGAAGACCTAGGATCTTCATTTCCAGCCTGAGATCTTGACTGGTTGACCCCTTGAGGAGCCACGCCATCAGATTACTGAACTGCATTGGTTGCATTGGTAGCATTGATGGGATTTGTTGCCTAGCAGCTGCATACCCATCACAGATATGCCCCCACCACCACCAGGAACAATGGTCACATCCATGTTTACCAGTGAGGGTCTGAGGTGCGACAGTGGAGAGATGTGGGACTCAAACATCTTACACTTGTGGCAGATGGCATTTTGCTACATTCACTGGATTCAAAAAGGCCAATAAATACTGCTACTATTAAATAACCTTTACATAGTCACATTCAGAGGATTTCATCTTGCAGTCGGCAAAGTGTATTTATGACAGAAGACGTTTAAGATGTGTTAGACAATATGGGTCTTTTTTTGCCTTCATAAGGAGAGAACGATGTCAGAACAATTCCAAAATATGAGATAACACCCAAGAATTCAGATTGTAAAGATGCCGATTTTCCTTATTGTCAGAGATACATCAGAACACACAAAAAACTTGCTGTGTCAAAACACATGCTGTCATTAAGCTCCGTTATACCAGAGAAATAACTGACGTAGGGCTGGGCGATATATCGAGTTTTTTAAAAATATCGATATATTTTCATACGAGATATAAGATGTGACAATATCGTTTATATCGATATAATCTATGTTACGTTATAATTATACTTGTGGAGCCGCAGGTTTGCCTCTCTTTCGTCCACTTTTGTCTCTACGCAACGTTACTCGGCCTCGCCTCTCCTGCACTGAACACAACTCCCCCTCCCCCATAGCTTCACCTGCAGGCAATGACAAGATGAAAGCGGAAAATCTCCGTTAGCGAGTTACCGTGCGTGGGGCTGGATGGCGTCAACGTGTTAGCGAGCTAACCACGCTAACGACATGCAGCCCAGAGGGGCTGCACGGCCTAAAATCCTTTCCTTTTCTCAAAAATCGACAGTGCGCCTTATGTATGAATTCTGGTTGTGCTTACTGACCGCGAACCGATTTTATGTGGTACACAGCGCTCAGCAATCTGTCAAAAAATGTTTTAATATGACTTTGCTAAGCTACGGAGCTGCACCGCTTGATGGATTGTCGGAGAATTACGGCTACAGAGGAGGAGCCTCGCGGAGTGATACGTACAGTGTGTGTATAAGGACCACAAATGGCACCTGTTCAGAGACGTGGAGCAGCTGTGAAATCTGTCTCTTTGTTATTATGCTCAGCGTCTTTTAGTTTACATTTTGACTGCACAATTGTGAGCTTTTTGTTATGCACAAAAACAACATTGTTTTCTTTTATTTATGGACCATGATTATTTAATATATGCTGATTATTTTTGAGTAATATCTACGCTGTATGTAAATAAAAGTGCCCGTGTGACATCTGGGACACAGTGTGACTAAGAACTCTCTTTTTGTTCTTAACTTATGGCTTTAAAAAGAAAAATCGAGATATATCTTATATCGCCATCCAGCTAAAAAATATCGAGATATGAATTTTGGGTCATATCGCCCAGCCCTAAACTTATGCGAACATGGAGAAAAACAACAAAAGCAGAAGGAATTAGCACACTCTGAGCCCTTGACACGAGATGACTCACGTGGCATGCTAAGGTACTGGACAATGTGGTCTTGTCAGTTTTCTGGTTACGCACTTGGACCAACATAAGCTGTGCAAAACACTCAACTCCACACTAAATTAATTATAACCTAATGTGGTTAGCACAGCTGCATGTTGAGAACATCATCCAGAGCAGCTCCTATTTCATCAAATCAAATACTGGCTTGCAAATGATTCGATAAAGGCCATTGTCCAACAAAGCTGTACTGTTTCATTTGTGAATACTTGTGACTTTAATGGGCTAAAAAGGATAAAAGTGGATAGTTATTTGAAAACAAGCTTAATAATGTCAGCAAGTACAGTGATTCGACTAAAAATCCAGATGTACCAATCGAGTGTTAAAGTGCTTGAATGAGCTCTTGTAATAATTTGTCGTCCAATATATGAAACTGTAAAATAAGCATGACAAAGAGATATTCCGAGTGTGTAAACAAAAATATCGCCTAGTGACACTCATCTCCATTCATCTGCCTCTCCAGTCCTCAGTTCCCTCTATCCCAGATGATCCTGAAAAATGACAATGTAATTTCTGCTCCATTTATTTCCCATGCCAGCGACAAGCGTTCTAATTCACTGGTTGAGTCCTCACAGACTCCCCACCCTTACCTCCCATGCTGAGCCAATATTGTGTTTAAATCTCATGCTCCGATTGTCATGGATGAGCCCTGTATGGCACAATTCCATAGACAGTGTAATTATAATAGCACCCTGCGTCCATGCACATCATCCTTTGAACAGCTCAAGTGTTGACAGCGGAAGAGACCCAAATATATATCACACCCCCAAAACCAACACGTGAACAGAATGGCAATGGAAAAATGTTTGATATGTATTTTATTTTATGTATATTTTAAATAGCATGCAGTCTTAAATGACAAGCTCCAAAACATGCCCAAAACTAGACATTTTAAATGTGCAATCAGGTAAAAAACAAAACAAAAAAAAGGACCAACCTTGATGGTTAGGAGAACTCTGATTGGCCGGTTGCTGAAATCTTGGACCAATGAGATCAGTCTGTCTGTGATTGGAAGACCGGTCTATATTTTCCTGCTGAGGGAGAGAGAAGCAAGAAGACAGAAAAAAACAAAACAAATAATAAAGAGTTGCTTAGAACTTTGTTACAGTAGCCAATGTAAACATGCATTATCTAAACATGATCAACATTTAAAATCACCAGTATATTACCCCTTTAAATGTCAGCTGAATGCAAATTTTGTTTTCTCTCCCCTTTCATTCATTTATTTTTAAATTAACCATTCATGCTGTGGAACTGAACGCCCACATGGTGGAGCACGTTCTTGTTGAAACTTGTTCGATCACGTAAAGGACCGATGTGTAGGAATTAGTGGCATCTGGCGCAGAGTTTGCAAACTGCAACCAGCTAAATATGCCTTTCTCACAAGCATGTAGAATAATCTTATGGTGGCCATCATTTCCATGTGAAACCACAACACGAGGCCCTCTAAAGTGCCAGTGTTAGGGTCGTTTGTCCTGGTCTACTGTCAAAATAAGCAACAGAAACAACCACTGATAGGAACCGGTGATTATACATGAACGCATATATCATTTTGAATAGTATATTCCATTTCTGGAAATCATTTTTCCTGCAGAGCTGCACTTTAAAAGGCGAAGCTATAACTAAACAGAAACAGCTTTTTTTCCTAAGAACATTTTAGGGGAAGTAAAAGCTATAAATGGAAATAACCAACGGAAAACAAACCTCAGTTACAAAGCCTTCAGAAAACCTGAGCCAACTTATTCTCTACTCTCCCTACACTGCGAATGTAAAATGACACCACATATAGCATAAACAGTGTGCAAACATGGGCAGGTGTGCATCAGAGCACAGATGGAAAGCACTTAAGATACCACTCATCCACAGTGTCCTCGATTGCCCTTTGTTATGCTGGCTTGAAGCAGTCCAGTCAGGACAAACTGTTCAAAAAGTCAGAAATAAAATAAAAATCAGAGTAAAAGGAGCGACCATGTACATTTGTGTAAACATATTCGTCTCAGATTTGTTTCCGGCACAGCTAGAGCAACTTATCATTTGTCTGTGTCCCGACTAGCGTCCCGCACAGGACCTGACACAGCAGGAGAGGGAACAGAACGTTCTGGGTGGACAGTGTTCAGAAAAACATCACTACTCACTGTAAGCACACAAGACCTCCTCTGACGCTGTAATAAAAGCTGCTACAGTAGCTTGTTCTGTCTCATTTAGAGTACAGACAATGCAGGCAGAACTAGATTTTTTTTTTTGTATAAAAACACCTCACAATTTTATTTTTTTTTTTATTGTTTTTTGAAACTATAATGGAGTCTGTGCCCCACATTGGAGTTAACAGGTCAAAAGGATTGCAACAAGCAGCCTTTTGCTAATACATTTAAGGTTTTAGGTGAATCTCATTAAATTTGTTTCCTTGCAGCGCAGTGCTTGATGGCAACACCACATTTAATCTTTATCTTGTTACAAATGTGAGGCTAGCAGTGATTCCTAATCAAAACTGATTTTACACCGTAATGTAAACACTATAACAAGCTTTATTATTCTCATGCTCAAGTTTTAAAGCATTGACATCTAAACCCCACTAACCAGGACTGTTGAACAGTTCAAAGAGGATCTAGTCACTTTGAAATACTGTTGAATTTCACCCTGATGTCTCCATTCTTCAAAAATAATGGTACTGCTATACTGAATTAATGCACGTTTAACTTTTTTCTCTCCTCTGTTAAAAACCAAAGCCTTGGTAAAAAAATAAAAAAAATAAACTGGTATACATGCTATGTACTTTGTCAGTGTATGTCTGTCGACCACAGCTACCCCCAACCGCTTTTCTATACCAACTAACCCAACCGCATCCAATCATTAAGCTGTATTGTTCAGTCTTTTATTGTCTTGAATTTCAGTGGTATTTCTCCCCCCCCCCCCCAGAAAGAAATGACCACCACACTACTACATTTGTTCCCATAACACAGCAAACCCATCATCAACACACACCGTCTGGTCCAGCTACCAGACTGTGACTGATCCCTACCCAGTCACCCAAGCAGTTTGGTTGGCGTGCAAGTGTATCACAAAGTTGCTGTGTGTATTCAGGACAGGATGGTCATGGTTGAGCATCACTGAGCAGAAGTGTAAAGACTCTTTCACACCATATACTGTTCTTCAATGCTGTATGGCATGGCTGTCTGGAAGTAAACCACACGCACGCACACCTCGTGTCTTACCAACAAAGGAAAAAAAAGGTTCTTTTTCCTGTATTCTTGCATTTTGTCATCACACCTCTGAATCTTATAAGCACAGGCACATATGCACAGACTTCCCCACCCACCCACATATCCTGCACACTATTAAGGGGCAAAAAGCAGGACTTTGACTGTAGGCCAAATTTTGACAAGGAGCACAGAAGAGCCCTTTCATTTTAATGAAGTTGAAAAGAACTTCAAAAAGAAGTCAGGAGGTTGAGGATTTAACCCTTTAAAAAAGGTTAAGGCACAGACGAAAAGGAGTGGAGGCTGGACCTCAAACACACACTAGTAGTTGATTCACATTCACCAGTAAGTGAAGTCATCATTGTTAACACAGCTCAACATTCCACTCTGATCCTGACAGTCTTCTCTTCACCATTGAGTTCAGACTGTTGCTAGTTTAGGTCGTTTCCATCAGTTGAATTCAAAACTAGCTCACGTGAGTATGATTCAAAACGTCGGTACCTCAGCAGCCTTTTATTTAAAGCCGAGTTATCAGATTACAACTGTCAAGCAAGCGTCACTCACAAGCAGTGTTGGGACTAACGCGTTATTAAGTAACGCGTTACAGTAACTACGTTATTATTGTGGTAACGAGCACGGTAACTAGTTATTATGCCAAAATCAGGAACGCGTTACTCGTTACTGGGATTTAGATAGGGTCGTTACTCGTTACTTCGTGTGGTGGCTATCGCGGAGCTTCCACAGATTCAGTAACATTAGCAAGTGGTGGAGGCAGCAGGTGGATGAAGGAAAAGGGACGCAGAAGGAAAAGAGACCCGAGGCGGCCGCCGGTCCAAGTGTGAACTGAACTTCAGGTAAGAAGTTCTGACCTGCAGTCTCTCTGGGTCAGATATGAACCAAGTTTAGGTGGAGTTTATTTTCGTTATTCTGACTTTTTCCGTACTGCGTGCTAGCTAGCATGACGGAGTTTCTATACAGCTGGGTGGGTGCTATGAAGTTAATGATGTTGAACCTTATTTTGTTCATAAGTTATTAGAGTTGCCAACCGTCCCGTCTGGTATTCAGAGAAATATTACGCGTTTCTTATTGAGGTGAAAAGGAACAGTTTGTCCCGTAATTCAGCTACAATGAAAAAGGCACAAAGCTGGAGTTATTCTGTGTCTTTACGCTGCACAGCTGCCTCTTCTTCTCTCATTCTCCCCCCTCCCTCTCCCGTTTCTGGGTCATTCTTACTATTCGGTGCCATTTGAGTCCTAATGACATAATATGGTATATTTAGTGTAAAACTTGTCTAATGCTTATTTCTAAACCATTTTCTTGTATGTTTAACCCCCCTCTACCATAGAACACATTGATATATACACAGGATAAATACATTAAAAGTAAATTACTTTTATTTTAGCACAAGTCACTAAAGTACTATGTCCCCAGTCATGCTTGCTCGACTTCAGTTACAAATATAACTTAAAAAAAAAATAAATAAATCTAGATTTTTCATCATTTCTGGATTGGCTTATTTCTAATGTTCCTCATCAAATGTTCTTTTTTATTATTAATGCATGTTTAATACTTAAAATCTTTAAAAAATGTTGTGTCCCTGAATCAACTGTCACCCCTGTTACTCTGATAAGAATTCCATAGAACACATCACCTGATTATTCTTTTAGTCACATGACACTCCCGGATGTAACATATTTTGGAGGGAAAACTTTCAAGAAGAAGACGAGTAAGTACCACTCTTTAATCAACCCTTTTTTCAATGTTTTAGCAAGATTTTGTAATGTGGCAAAGCATAACACGTCCAACCTGTTACGCTTATAATAGTGGAAACAATTTTTTTTTTGTAATTTTTATAATATGGCTAATAAACATGTTAAAAATGGTTCTTAGTGGTCACCATGTACTAGCTTGTTGTTCATCATACTAGTAGTAATGGCTAAGTTTAGCATAAAATCTCCCCCCTGTTACCGTCACCCCTGTTATTGCTATGCACTGTAACATGAAATTTCCTTGCAGATTTTAAAAAGGGACATTGTAGCTTTTAGAAAATGTAAATATTACTATAACTGTGTATTCAAAACAGTTATTAATAGAAAATTGAATGTCCTGTAACAGGGTGGACATTTGGCACGTCATGGGTAAAGACTTTGATTTTAAAAAAATATTATAATATAATATCCTTAGCTGGACCAATACATTTTTCTTATAGGTTGAAAATCCCTCTTTTAGATGAAATGTTAAAATAATTCAAAATTTTGTATTTTTTGATGAAGAGTGATCACACTGAAATGGCACCGAATAGTAGGAATGACTCTTCTACTTCAATCATGAAACTGATCAATGATCAGCTGATCGGCTCTCTTGTTTGTTTATCGCCCACTTTGCACCGAAAGAGGAAACCAGCGGATGTCGCGCTAAACAACAGCAGCACGTTTAAGCTTGATCAGCTGTTGTTAGAATTTATTTAATATTAATTTCTAGTATCAGCTGATGTTTGCTGGAGCCACAGCTGTAAAAAAAAAAAAAAAAAAAAAGCTGCTGGTCATGATATGGTTTGGTTATCTGGTGAGAGGGAAACATGAAGATGAAACCAGGAGATGTCCTTACTGAATCATCAGAGCTGAGCAGGTGATGGAGAAACAGGTTTACCTTTTAGGTGACATGAATGAGTTGAAGGGAAGTTATGAACTGTTTCTGAGAGACAAATAACCCCAGGATCCTTTTTTAGGTAGCTGACAGCTGGTAACTGTGCAGGGGCGGATCTAGCAAAGTGTGGCCAAGGGGGCAGGTAGGGCATTAACAGGGAAAGGGGGGCACAAAGAAATACTTTTCTTTCTTATTCTCATTTAAAATGTCTAGCTTTTAAAAAATAATTATCTGAATCTTACAACAAACGATTGATAGATTGATGCATATATACCATCAAAACAGTGTACATCACTGTCACAACAGTGTTTGTTTTCATTCAAAGGCTTTATGATTTTTCCTATAATGGTGGGCCAGTTTCTAGTCAAAATGCCCGGGCCAATTTTCTTTCCCAGTCCAGCCCTGTATGCAGCTCATCTGCAGTCTGGTGTTACCTACATCTTCCTATTCAGAAGGCAGAATTTCTGAGTTCTGAGTACAATCGAAAGCACCACGACTGCAGTTTTTGTGTTGGATGTAAAAGGCGCACATGACTCTGTGACGTAGGCTAGAATCATGGCAGCAGTCAATGACGGTCCAGGCGTGGGATTTCTCTCATGGAAATATGCACATTATCATATCCTTTCTATTGGTAGGTGGCACAGTGCACTTGTGGCAAGTAAGCAAGCTAGAAGACTGGCAAAGTTATGGAAGCAACACATTAACAAGAGAATTCTGAGTAAAACCAAAGTTACTTTCCCTAGTAACTAGTTACTTTGAAAGTAACGAGTAACTTGAAGTAACTGAGTTACTTTTGAGAGAAGTAACTAGTAATGTAACTAAGTTACTATTTTAAAGTAACTTACCCAACACTGCTCACAAGTGAGGGGAGGTTTTTTCCTCCTGCCTGGCAGCTCCATCTTCAACATCCTTTTTCCCCAGTACGTTCAATTCAAAATTTTTAACTTTTCAGTGCACACAGTAATTACATAAGCACCAACTGTGCTCATTTAGGATCCTTACTGCAAAACTGTCCACTTGTCCTCTGCACAGTGGACACTACACGCTTGACTGCAGTCTGCAGACATTAGAGAGGCTGAAGCTTTTAAGTATCACAGGATAAAAATTGCACTTTCTATTACCGTTTTAATGAGAACAAAAATTCTTTAAATATAAGATCACTAATGCTAAAAGGGTCCTAGTCTTATTTCAGACTGACCTACTGGGAAAAAAACAACGCTAATAGGCTTGTTGCAACATACAGTACATGAACACTAGGCAGCAAGTGGAAATCCCTTATTACATAACTAACTAGAATGAGATCAGGAGGTCACACTAATGTCTGCTACAAAGCTTTGTTGATTAATTTGTTTATACTGTGGAAACGTAGCTGTAGTTAAAATCAAATGAGCCATGGCAGAGCTGGGCCATGACAGACATTTGCATAACATTACAAGACTGAGGGCTTTAATCACCACTTTTTAGTCTGGAAATGTTATAGTAGTAAACCATTTCAGGTTTTGTGCTTATAAAGAAAAGAAGAGCCTTGAATATCCTTTACAGATCCTTATGACTGCTTAAAGAAACTACAAAAGTTGTTAAAAATGAACAAACTCTAGTTTTGCCCTCACGTGTAGCATACTGCTGGTCTTAATGTTCATGCACTGACAGTAAACTGGAAAAGTGAAAAGATGCACATCTTCACACTGCATAAACAAGGACAGTCTTTAGAAACTCCGAACTGCTGATGTTAAGCCCAAATGACATGCAAATGCTCAGGTAACTCTTGTTATAACTAGCATTAATATTAGCGTCCTGGGGTTGGTGCATGTTTATTCAGTGAACATTTCGTGACAGTATTGTTCACTGGCATGTGGAGATCTCTTTAGATGGCATTTTAGTGTTTTAGTCCTTGTGTCACAAGGAACTCTCCTTGTACTCTCCATAGTTACATAAAACCGCATACACTGACATTTATACAGACTTTGACTTGGTAGGGCATAGTGTAGCTTCCTAGCAAGCGTCCTTTACTTCATCAGATGTGCCTAGTTCTGCACATATAGATCATTTAGCCAGCAGTCAAGATTACATCTGAAACAAGATTAAAGTGGTGATATAATCCCTGGAGTATAGAATGAATGTTATCTTTAGCTGAATCGGTTTGGTACTGCTGCTTCAGTTTTTTCAGGGAAAATCTTCCACAACCCTGGAATTTCACAGTGAATGGGTTTTCTCATCCAGTGAGTCAAGGTACATCTGTTATAGGTGAATGGTTTCCAAACAGCCGAGTGAGTGAGTACTGCTGTGTGTGTGTGTGTGTGTACATTAACATCCATATACTACAGCTCTAACAGGACCCGCCCAATCCATTGGCAAAGAAATAAGAGCTAAATGATGTCTCATTTCTTTCTGAAACAGCCTCCAGTCTGTCTTTAATTAGTGCTGAATAATCTAAAACAAGAAAAATATTAATGCAGGGCCAGATGCAGGAAAATTATTAGCCTACACATATTTACACTGCCATCTTTGGGCACCATGGTTTTTTGTTTGTTATTTTTTAAATTCACTGTGCCTTTTCACTTTCTGGCAGCTTTTTCAATAACTTATTAAAAATAAGACCAGCAGATACAATATACAGCTGCTAGAAATTGCTGTATATTGTAGTAGAACCACTGACACAAACCTACTACATATACAAGTATGTGAGCACATGTACATAAAAGAAATTTGAAAACTGTGCCAAAATAAATGAATCGACACAGACTAGCAGACTGAACTGTATCGCACAGCCGGACTGGCCTGCTCTGAATGCTTGGAAGCCCTTTGCTCCACTGAGGGTGATGTGATGATTCTGCTAAATCTAACAGCAAGGTCAAAAAGTCAAGTTTGTTCTTGTTCCTCTGCAACAAATGATGGCATTCGCTTGTAAATCAATGTCTGTGGAAATTTGAATTAAACAGAAAAAGACAATAAGATCAGGGACAACTTGACCAAAAGACATAAATCCATATCTAAACCTCAGCAGCTGGGACAGCTGAGGGGATACTGAGTGATGGAATTTGGTCATGTGCAGTTTGTAGAGTGAAGTTTTATTCATAACCATCACACCGTTTGGGCCAACTGTGATGTCACCAATGCAATCTTCTCCTGAATTACGGGCATCACCATTCAGGAAAATCCCTGGCATCAGCACTAACATGGGAGTAGAAGAGTTAAAACAAACAGGAAGCAGAGAAAGCATAGAGTCTCTGCGCTCTAATATTCCACATCTACACAATCGATAATCGCACACTCATGACACCAAAGCACAGTTCATATTAGTAGCTGTGACATCACTTGTTGTGCAAAGACCAGGTGTAAGGAGACAAATCTGACTCCAAAGTCAGCCAAAGTTAAGGATTTTAAGAGAAATCATGAATTAATTTAACAATTTAGTTTACTTTAGTATCTTTTTGGAGCCTCAGAGGTCCAGCCAGCTGCTGCTCTTTGTGGATTCATCTTAGTAGAATGATGCAACCATGCCACGACAAGTTACTGACTCGGTCTTTGATCAGGGAGGATAAAAGAACATTTTTGCCCTTTTCCCAAAAAAAAAAAAAAAAAAAAAAAAAAAAAAAAAATATGAATATCTCAAATGAAATATTTCCATTTACCTGATAATTGGGATGATGCAGGAAATAATCCGGACATCCGGCCACAGCCATGGCTTACGTTTCTCAGATATTTTTTTTTGCAATTGGTTTTGATATTAGGTGCTCAGAGCGACACCTGTGGAGAAAGAACACAAATGGAGCTTAGTGGAAAAGTACAAAGGAAGCAGGGAAAAGATAAGAGCGTCCACGAGAGGACGGATGAAGGAAGGAGAGGCGGATGACACAAGGAATGGAAGATGAAGTCTGAAGAAGACAGATATAGCACAGAGTAGTACTTAACCCACATAGACTACACAACGTCAACAACAACACAGAAGATATAATGGTTGGTTTAGAGAGACATCAGCACTTGTTTCAGAATTCACTCATGTACCAATGAATGTTGCTTGAAAGTGACTTCGAAGCTGGAAAATAAGGGTGAAGAAAAAAAAAAAGCTACTTTTAATACATTTTTGAAAGGTGGGCAGTTAAAGGTCAGCTGTGTGTACAAATCAAAGTTTAAAAAAAAAAAAAAAATCCTCACACTACCAGGTTTTCATATTTAAAACCAGCTTAACCCTCTACAGGAGAACAAAGGCTACTTGAAACTGCGGCGTTAGTTTACTCCACCATAAAAGTGCATTCAGTAAGCCAAAACAAACTTTTGCTTTATTCACATAATACAGCCAAATGAAAACCCCACTACCAAGAGCATCGCATCCCTGCGGCAACTTCAGCTTTACTGTAGATCTTTTGCACCCTCTTACAAAACATGAAAATTCTACAATTCGCTTCCCCCCTCATTACGAGTCCTGCACTTGCCTTCCTGCCTTCTAGATTTAGTTCACCAAGGTGGATCTGAAGTGACAGGCCATAAGTCATAAGTCAGTTTTAGACAAATAAAACCACTGCACAATCTGAGGTGTGGTCTTTGATAAAATAACTGAATTTACTGCAATAGATGTGGCACTTTACGGTACTAAAAATTAGAGATGGACCGATCCGATATTACGTATCGGTCCGATACTGACCTAAATTACTGGATCGGATATCGGAGAAAAATAAAAAATGTAATCCGATCCATTAAATATCACGAAAGCACCTCACAAAACTTGCAACACGCCGTAACTCACCTCAGAACGTTAGCACGTCGGAGCAGTAGGCATCACGTGATAGAGCGGCTGTGGCATGCGGGACCTGTTCTGGAGAGCATTTGGAGCTTCGCTAGAAACCCGGCATTTCATCTCCGACAAAGTTATCCCCGAGAGAAGTAAAGCAAGTGTGTAAGTCCATCTCTGAATGTTTGTAAAGCATTCCTGCGTTAAGCTTAACGAGCGATATATGGAGCGACTGCCTCTTCTTGCTGCTACTTCAATCATGAAACTGCTTAACGATCAGCTGATCGGCTTTTCTGTCGCGAGTCCGTGTCTCTAGTTTGCTTTTGGCCCACGTTGCACCAGAAAGAGGAAACCAGCGGCTGAACAACAGCAGCACGTTTAAGCTTGATAAGCTGTTGTTAGAATTTATTTATTATTACTTTCTACTCCAGGATCTTTTTCTATGTAGCTGACGGCTGGTAACTGTGCAGGGGCGGATCTAGCAAAGTTTAGCCAGGGGGGCCGATAGGGCATTAACAGGGAAAAGAGGGCACAAAGACATACTTTTCTTTCTTATTCTCATTTAAAATGTCAAGCTTTTAATAAATAATTATCTGACACCCAAAGTTTTAATTTGATGTAAAAGGAATAGAAGTCAATTACTGTATATAGTGACTATTAAGTCTAATATATATACCCTAGTAAGCTATAGTACTTTTTCCTTTGGGAAGGTACCATCTGTGCAGTCTGCAATTTTGTTGAAGAAAGATGTTGAATCTATTTAATATTTCTTGAAAAATAATTGATTTCTGTGCATTTTTTTCACACTGCATCAAATTAAGGTTGATTACGTCGATTAAGCATCATGAGGTGGAGCGTGAGGGGTGGTTCCCTATTTTTTATTTTTTTATTTTTGTTGTTGCTGGGAGTTGGAACCCTATTAGTTAGCATAAATATTAAGCAACCTAAGTACTCTTTAAAATACCAGAATAGGGAGGATTGTGTAGGTTTAAGTTTATTAGATTGATCAGTATTGCTGAACTATGAAATTTTTTTTTTTTTTTTTTTTTGCATACAGGTATAACAGAATAGCTTTAGTGTAGTTGTTGTTTTAAACTTGAGTATGAACTTGCAGACTTGCAAAATGCAGCAAGATATTTTAAAAAACACTTTTGTTGATTAAAAAAAACACTATCGGATTCATATCGGTATCGGCAGATATCCAAATTTATGATATCAGTATCGGTATCGGACATAAAAAAGTGGTATCGTGCCATCTCTACTAAAAATAAGTGCTCCTGCTCCAAGACCCTGCCTCCCGGCTATCCTTGGTCAAAATAACCATAATTTCAACAACATGAACTCCAGTGTATTTGAACTTCTTAAAGTGGGTATCCTACTAACCTCCTGGCATTGCTGCCAGTGAACAAACACCTGTAAACACTGACCCAAAAATACCCTACAGGCACATATCCAGGTCTGAAGTTATACCCTGGGGTATATTTGGAGTCGAGCAGCTCAGGCTCATAACTGTGATGGTCTTTTATGCAGCAGTTCGTGACCCCCAGTTCACATAAAAATAGGACCTGGCATTTTATAGATTGCTAATATTATCTCATGCTTGCATTAGCGGTCGTGAGCCAGCTGCCCTTGCGGTGGAGCAGTGTTTGTATGTGTGCGTTTCTGCCAAACAGTGTTTGTTTCAGCATGTACATGTGCACACGACGGTATGTGTGGATGTTTGCGTCCAGTATACTGCAAATACTTGTGTGTAGGTGTGTACTTTTAAGAATCAAGTCATGTTTGGAAAGACCTCAACAACTTCAGAGTCCCATGAAATCCGATTTGTATACGGCGATATGTCCTCTCCCAGCTCCAGCAGAGTTGACTGTTAAGCACACATATTGCTAAAGTGCAAAGCTTCCTGGAAAAGGAGAATCAAGCAAGCAGCAGCAAACACATTGCACTTGTACGCTCTTGCTTTTGATGCAGACACATTACTTATTACACTTTTAAGATGTTATCCTGACACTGTGCCCACTGAAAAGAAAGTTGTCGATTTCCACGGGGTTTTTTTTTCTTCCCCCCTTGAAGCCCTAAAATAAAACCTCCAAAACTGGACTTGCAAATACCGACCAAACTATGAATGCAGTCTAAACAAAGAGTTTGGCACCGTGTTCACTAGGACCAATGAAAGGGCTCGCTTGTAATGTGCGTGGCATCTGTGCGAGTATGAGCGTTAACCCTTTCAATCTATGTGTGGGGCCTAGCTGGCTGGCCAACAAGCACAACTTTTCATCTACTCATCATTTACAGACACACCGTTGACAACAAAAACAAAAACTAATTTACATCAGCCTAAACGCTCCAAGCCACCCCTCACTAAGCGCCACGAACCTACTATTCGTGGCCAAACTCTAGGCTGGGTTATTGGTTTTTTTTTCCCCCTTCCAGAAATCAGGAGGTTAAGCAAGGGAAACAAGTAAGCTTCAACTAATTGTGCTTCTGGATGCCAAACAAATAGTTGGGCATCACTGGAAATTTTTGTCAGGGTTATATGCAAAACAGTCAATACCACAAAAACAAAAGATACACTCAGCCAACATTACAGGTGTGCGCTGGAAGGTTAGTTTCAACTGTGCGTGATAAAACATGAGAAAAAGTCCAGGTGCTTGATTTAGCATTTTAAAAAAGTTCAAGGAGCTCATACATGCCATAGCTACTCTCAGTGACTGATCTATTGACCAAACATACATGTACCTATTCTTAATTGTGCCCTGACACAATCAAAGCCATTCCAGTGCAGGGATTAGACCCCTTCAGAGCCCTTTGATTCAATTCCTTCCACTTGAACAGTGTACTGAAACCTAACCATCCATGACCTTGACAGTACAATTATCGTCATAGCAGAATGGGAGACTTTGGGGTGCAGTGGCACTGAGAGTACGGCATCTGGTTTAATTAAGGTGGTTTTGTTTAAACTTGCATGACAGTAGGTTGTTCAATGATAGAGTTCAAAATGTAACAGTGTCACAATGCTAACTGTAAATCATAAATTTTTCCTTTGTGAAACCAGCAAAACAAAAACAAGCAAGCAAGCAAACAAACAAACAAAAAAGCAAAACACCTGGTTTACTATAGTAACACCTAAGCACAAGGAAAAAAAAAAAAAAAAAAAAATCACAAGGAAAAAGGGGAGAAACTATAGTAAACCAAGTGTAAGAATAGCGGTCTGACATGAGACTTATTTTTTGAAAAGGGTCACTAAGCACTATTTGTGTAATTTGCACTGCGAGTTCTTGCAACTTGTTTGGGGAAATGCTATCTTTGTATCCTATATGATAGGATTATTAATTATGATAATTAAAATGTTCATTCCTCTTTTTGATCACAATATAGTAGTCTGCAGTCTGACTACTATATTGTGATAACAGCTTGCACATGCTATACGACCCGTTTGTTATTTGCAGACTCGGCCTGTACTTTTCTTAACATCCATCAGTGGGCCAGTGAAGTCATCCCCTGACTCGCCACCATATAATACAGGAGAACTCAGGGAAATGTTTCTGCTGATTACATGAGACTTCAATTAGCCAAGGTTTCTGACCTTACCTTTGGCATCACTGCAGGGCTTATCACCTTGGGATATTAAAGCTGGACCCTTGAGGTATACGCACATATCAGCACATTAACCACTAGACCAATTAAGCATGCAGAACTTTATTTGTTCAAAAATCGATTCTTTTCACAACTTCCCTAAGTGTAACTGCACAGCTATATGTAAACACTGTGCATCAAGTACTGTGTAAGCTGCTGTATAATATAAAAGGCCAAAGTGTGCTATTTAAACAACATCCTCCTACAAATACATCAAATGAACTTTCGAGGGAAGTAAAGCCCTAACTGAATAATTGCCTTAGCTCTAACTGAGTAATGGCTTATTGGTCCAGTGCAATGTTGTGTAATACCGTGTCCCAGCTCATTAAGAGAAAAATCCCACCAAGTCCACATTGGTGCTGAGTGTTTTCTAAATATAGGGTTTTGTTAGAGTTTCTGTGATTTTTACTTAGTAGAAGCCAACTAGAAAATGCCCAGCCCACCACAGCAAACAGGAAGTTCCAGTTTTGTGTATATCACCATAACAACAAAACTACACATTCACTGCATGGTTTTATTATTTATTGTTACTGAAGTTTTAAAAATGTTATATGAAAGCAAACCATGCATATATAGTCTACTGATTTGAGGGCAGTGTCCCACTGCAACATTTCCATCATGCAGGACTTTTCTAAGATAGCATTTAACCCACCCCAAACAAGTTGCAAGAACTCAGTGGAAATTACACAAATAGTGCTTTGTGGCAAAACCTTAAAAAAAAAAATAAGTCTCATGTCAGGCTGCTATTATTACACTTGGTTTACTATAGTTTCTCCCCTTTTTCCTTGTGCTTAGGTGTTAAACTGCTTTGGTTGCCTATTCTTTTGGGAAATCATGGATGCTGTGTTCTCTACCATCCGGCTTGTTACCAGCACTCAGGTCAAAAGTAGACATGGCAAAAGTTTACGGAGTAGTTTAAAATGATTTGAAAATCATTGCATTCTCTTTCTAATTTACATCTTACATCAGGGGTCGGCATCCCCGGGGCACGCGTTCCACGGCTGGCACGCCAAGGGTTAACTGATGGCACAACCACAGCTGGACTGGCCATTGGGCATTTTCCCGGTGGGTCAATGGTGATTTTTCGTTTTTATGAGCCGATGTTTTTTTGTTGTTGTTTCTTTTTGTAACGGTAAACAATGAAAGGTGGTGCATTGGCCAAATGCTGGCAGATGTGTAAAAATAACTCCGTTGTTCAGTTGTTTGGTGGGTGCTATGATGTTACTGATAGTGAACTTTATTTTATTCATAAGGTTAGTTAGTAGAGTTGCCAACCGTCCCGTAAAAAACGGAATCGTCCCGTATTGAGAGAAAATATTACGCGTTTTGTGTTGAGCTGAGAAGGAACAGTTTGTCCAGGACTTCAGCTAGAATGAAAAAGACACAGAGCTGGAGTTATTCTGTGTTTACGCTGCCAGCTGCCTCTTCTCTCATTCTCTCCCCCTCCCTCTCATGAAACTGATCAATGATCAGCTGATCGGCTTTTCTCTCTTGTTTGTTTATCGCCCACTTTGCGCCAGAAAGAGGAAACCAGCGGATGTCGCGCTAAACAACAGCAGCACATTTAAGCTTGATCAGCTGTTTTTAGAATTTATTTAATATTAATTTCTAGTATCAGCTGATGTTTGCTGGAGCCACAGCTGTAAAAGCTGCTGGTCATGATATCGGTTTGGTTATCTGGTGAGAGGGAAACATGAAGATGAAACCAGGAGATGTCCTTACTGAATGATCAGAGCTGTGATGGAGAAACAGGTTTACCTTTTAGTTAACATTAATGAGTCGAAGGGAAGTTATGAACTGTTTCTGAGAGACAAATAACACCAGGATCCTTTTCTATGTAGCTGACAGCTGGTAACTGTGCAGGGGCGGGTCTAGCAAAGTTTTGCCAGGGGGCCAGGTAGGACATTAAAAGGGAAAGGGGGGGCACAAGGAAATACTTTTCTTTCTTATTCTCATTTAAAATGTCTAGTTTTTATTAAATAATTGTCTGAATCTTACAACCAAAGTTTTTATCTGATGTAAAATGTATAGAAATCATACATATACCAACAAGACTGTATATCACTGTCACAACAGCATTTGTTTTCATTCAAAGGCTTTATGGCTTTTCCTATAATACCTGGTGGGCCGGTCTCTAGTCAAAATACCCGGGCCGTTTTTCTTTTTGTCCCAGTTCAGCCCTGGGCACGACACGCAGTGAATTAATCTAAGATCACATTAACTCTGTATCTCTGTATTAACAAACATGCCATATTGGCCCAGTTTATTTTTCTTATTGTTGTGAGGAGACCATAAATAGCATTTGCCTTTTCTGTTTTAGTTCATCTGGTGTTATGGAGTTCTTGTTATGGATAAAAAGTGTCTTTTTTTGGGTTTCAAAATAGCTGATAACTATTCGCTGATAGCTGCCAACATCTGCAAACAAATATAATTCTATAAAGTGGTTCTATATAGTGTGTAACTGTTAATATAGTGTTATGAAATTTATTGCTAATGCAATCATATGGCACACTGACTTTGAGGAAATTTTAGATGGCACTCATCAGAAAGGTTGCCTACCCCGTCTTACATAATACCACAACCTTTCTTGGAAACAAGATTCTGAGTAGTTACTTTAAAAATAAAAAATAAACTTCATGCCCTTTGCTCTAGTTTTTCTGTATTAACTGCCAACCTGTCTGTTCAGTTTGTATTTCCTACTTTGTGTCAGCATGTTAGTTACTGATTAGTTTACCAATCCAGTCACAGCATAGCTTCCTGCTAGGATCTGTGACACACTCAATACTTTACCATAGTATATCACTTTATACCTCTTTCGTTATTGGGGACACACACACACACACACACACACACACCTGTGTCAACTACTCTTGTTGTGTATACAATTGTAAAATATGTTCACCGCAGTCAGCCTAATTCCAGCTGATTAGACTGGACACAGCTTAACAGGTGGCTGTTCAACTCTACTCAGTCATCTCTGGAACGCAGAGAGCATTCTTTCCACACACTGTTGACAGAGGAATCACAGGCAATACAGTCCTCTGTAATATGATTTAATATCAATGTGCATCTAGTGTGCAATCATTTACAATACACACTTACACAGTGTTTAAGCTTCCTAGTTAGGTATCATAACATCAAAAGGTGACTTTTTTAACCCCTAAAGGGGTGGTCTTGTGCTTTTTCTTAAAACAGACCAATGCCCTGGAGTCAACATCTGCACAGGACTCCTTTTCCAAGCTCACCTGTTTCTCCTGCAGGGATTCTGATCACTCATTGAACACCTTTGATCTCTCCCTCACTCATTCTCTCTCATCCCACTGGGAAAAATATGGGAAAGATGTTCGACGGCTTAATAAGTCAGTATTTAAAGATTATTGGAAAAAAGGTTGCGTTTTGAGAACGTGCTCACAACAGGAACAGATTTCCAAATAAAATTCATGTCTCGTTAATATATTTTATATATTAACACACTTCATGCAATGCTAGTCAAACCAGGTAAGATTAAAATGAAGCACCCTTTTATATTCTTCGACAGTCAATCCTGTGATTATGATGCAGACAACATAAGATCGCGTCCTTGATTTCCATGTACATGAGATGCTCAGCTCTTGTTTTAGGATGTATGCAAGTCCTGTCACCGCAACAAAGTGCAGGTGGAACAAGCTTGACATCACTCGACATCTTCAAATGGAAGTGTCAAGAGCCTGACGAAAGAGTCCGCTTCTAACCCGAGGGGTAGAGAAAAGTAACTTGTTACACCGCCATTATATTTTGAGTCTGCTAGTATGCAATGGTCAAGTTGCTTTGGACAGATTTTATCAGAGGGTGAACATGTGCATTGTTTCAGGTGGATTCCAAGTGGACCTGAAAAAAAAAAAAAAAAAAAAAGTATAACAAAAACAACCACTTGTCAGTGGCTCCTGCAGTTGTCTGCACGAGCCCCTGTAAGCAAGAGTAACCCAGTCCTTCAGTTCTTTTTACTACTGCAAACATTACTTAAGAGAATTGACACAGAATAAACAGTTTTACTGGATGGTAACTGATGACTTCAAGAGTAGCAATAATTGAAAAAGAACACCGTTTAGGTAAATGTTTCTCATTTGAGCAGATGGCAAATTAACTGGCAGTTGGTGCTTAAGGAGGAAGTTATAAATGACAACATTTGTTGGCACACAAAGCGGGCAGTTAGCAGTAGTGCTGCAGCTATCGATGAATCGATTTTATCGATAAAATAAGAATACTGAAAACACCGTACTCTATAATGCATCTTCACATCCACCCAGTCGATTCCAATATGTATGGCTTTTCTTCACACAGTCTTTGGAGAAAAGCATTCTGGAATTAAATCATGAACGTTCAGTTATTGCCAGCCCCTGCCGCTTCCTTAGACGCAGCTGTAATAACTGCTGCTTGGTTACATGTGCGCCTGCATTGCCCATCTTTGTCCTACTGAGAACTTTGGGTGGGGCTTATGTGTCCGTCTTGAGGTGTGTAGTTAAAGTTAAGTCATAGCTCAAAGATGGGTGTTAAAAGAATTCACTGCAGTGACTCTAATGACTGATGTAATGTTTATGAGATAGTCACAAGTGTGATTGTGACTGTCCTGACCAAGTTTTTTTTTTTTTTGTAAGAACAGTCTTTAGACATTATTTATGTTTGCACAAATCTGTACTTGCCAAGTTACTTTTGCTGGAAAAAACATGAATAATTTTTTTTTTTTTTTTTTTGCAGTAATAGAGATTCAAAATCTACACAACTAGGATAAGTGGCAGAAAATAGATGGATTGGTTTTGGTCTCTAAAGAACTGCCAAACAAATAATCACCAAGGAAGAAAGAAAATCCATCCATCCATGAATCACCAAAGACTGGTTGGCAACCCAATAACAATCACCACTTATATATTTTTCCTTTTCCCCAACTGTTGTTGCCATTCGCTATTTGAAATCATTCTTTAAGAAGTTGCAGCACCAAAAACCTCCTGCTGATAGCGCTGGTCACTAGCAGTTTGCAATCTTTGCCTGTGGCTGATTTGTCTATCAACACTAACTACCAGCTGAGCAGTTGTTTGCTGTAACTTGTCCCTGACTGCTGCAGCCAACATGTTTCAAAAGCACAACTTTTACTTTGAAAGCACCTGTCTCCATTTCTGATTTGTGGCCAGTCAGTGACTTGCAAACCACGGTAGTCTCGCTAACTAGTTGAGAAACACATTTTTCCCTTTGCGACTGGCATTTGCCAGATGGTTGCCAATTGATCTGTTAGCAGATGTGATTATGACAATTCCATATTTACAGCTCGTTTCTACTGCTCCCAAGTGTCCAAAAAATATCAGGTAATGTGTTTTTAAGAATTCTTATAATGCCCCTTCTTGACATGGAATACATAACGAAGCCCAAAGTTGGTGTTTGACAACTTTCTAAATCTGAACAGATCAGACTCTGGTACAATAACTATGGCAAGCTTACCCATTCCGATTATCACAGTTAATCGATGCTGCAGTGTAACAGACCAGCTACCGCCCCTTTCTCCAAACCCTCTCTCAGTCTCAGCCCCTGTGCTTCAGTCCAGACCATAAACAGTGTCTCAATTCAAGAATTGAAACAGCTCCAACTAATGTCTAGGGACTTGTGGAGAACCCACTGAAGGGAATGACCGTAACCCAACCCTGAGGGAGGGAAGGTCAGTCATTTTTCTGTATGTTTAAAGAAGCCAGACACCTTAAGTGATAATATTCAGTTTTTAAAGCTGCATGTTATCAATTCGTCCTATGACAGGGCAACCTACAGAAATCTATTACATGCCAGAGTGTGAGTGGTAAGGGTGTAGCACTTTGACACATACAGCACCATAATGTAAATCGAGTGAGCTGGAGATTTACTCTCGATACCTTAGGCTCCATAGGTTTATCTTTAAATCTGTGTAATTTCTTTATATCTTGAACATTATTAAACAAATATAATTCACTGCATGTATTGTAAGATATTAAACCCACAAATAACTATTGACACTTGCCAATACCTGAAATTATTAATGTTTAAGCCTTTCTAGTAAGGTTGCCAGAGCTGGCGGTTTTTACAGCAATGCAACGCTGAAAGACGGAAAGAAAAAGTTAAACAGAGGATCTCTGTCTTCTGTTTTAATCAGCAGATCAGATGGTAGTCACTCCTCAGTGGATGTGCTTGTTGCACATCTTGATTAGTCATTAATTGGCAGCTTTCATTATTTGTGAGCAGCAGCGTAAAGTGGGGCTATAAGAGAGGGCCTGATGTCATGCCGGGGTAGGCTGAATAGCACCAGTCTAGGAGAGAAAAGCCTTTTGGAAATGTGGACAGTGCCTAATTGGATGAGGATTTCACTTGGCTGCTTTGGAGAACTGGTCTTATGCAATGGCATAGATGAATGGACCAGGCTTGGGAGCCACGATGCTTGCACTCAACTTGGTTGCAGTGGTGGCCCCAAGGGGTTACATTAGATGTATTTGCCTTCTCATGACACCATCTTTACAACACGTTAGGTGGTGGGAGCACCCAACACCGTTAACTGTACAGCGCTGTAACATGCAAAGAAATGCCACACCATAAAGCTGATAAATACCAAAACTGAGTCACACAGTCTCATCCTCCATACAAAAACAAAACATCAAACCCAACTAAAACTGTCCTTGTAATGAAAACTCAAATCAGAAAGGCTCTTGAGTTCTGCGTGACCACTTTAGGGGAATAAGACTTATTTTACTTACTTAGTCTTAGGAATGCTAACAAACTTGGCTGTCTGAAAAACAATTACCGTAACAAGGACTTAACATAAGTCCTATTCATAAGTACCAAAGTACACCACATTAAGTCCTAATCCCTTTTAAGACTGAGAAATAATACTGGCAAACCAAGGGGCAGAAAATCTAGTAATGTACAGAAAAATAAACATGTTCATAGTCAATGGTGTGGCATTCAGATACAAGAGAGACTAAGACACTGATTTAGTCCAGAACAGATATAACTAACACCACAAATACTGTTAAGAGTTCTTGCTGGGGATAGTTTCTAGGGGAAAAATAAAAAATTAATCACGCAGTTCATGAAGACAGCTAATTTTGCTTTGCAGATTCCATCTAACATAGTAAGACTGATAAAGATGGTAAGTAAAAGTAGGAGATAGGTTGCACCTAGACAAAGACAATGGGCTACACTGTGAGAACTAAAACTAAATATTGTAACTATGTATAAGAGGGGTCATTTCATCATCACCGTGCAACCACAGCACATTACCTGCACCCAAGCGACCACAGGCTCCGGTAGGGCTGAACGATTATGGAAAATAATCTAATTGCGATTTTTTGCCCCAATATTGCGATTGCGATGCGATATGCGATTATTTTTTAAGGTATTTGTCTTCTGTATTATTAAACAAAGACAAGCAATACATCATATAGTATGGCCAATACTATATTACATTAATTTTAAACTGTTCTTTCCTGGAAGACAGACCTCTGTTATGATGACATGAGGTGATGCATGAATTGATGACTGACATTTTTATTTAACTTCTTCAATCACAACAGTATATTTGAACATACACAATAGTTTATTTTTAGCTTACAAACATCTGAGCATAAAGTGCTGACAAGGAACCCTGGTGTAAACATTAAAATGAAAGTCAGTACAATGTGCAGATTGCAGAAATATACATAAAAAAAAAAAATCAGTGGCTTTACCACACTCAGTTTTTCGACATCTGTGAACTACTAGACAGTCATTCAATTAAAAAATAATATTAAATAAATAAAACTAATAAATAAAAAATACACACATCTTACTGATCTCTGCAGTCAGTAACATTACACATAAAGTGCAAACATAATAGCAATTGTATAAACACACACACAAACACGCCTTTAAAGTTTAAAGGCGTGAAATTGGACGGTCTAGCCTTCTGATTAGCTAATCAGAAGGCTAGTTCTGATTAGCGTCACCGCTGTCTCGGTGGAGTTTAATAAACTCGGCCGTCTGCTTCTTGCTATCTAAAATATAACCAGACACTGGTGTAAATTCTCGACTGTCTCATACTTCTGTTTAATAAGTTTTCTGTTTGACGTTTAGTCAGCTGTGTGAAAACCAAGGAGGAACCCACCCGGGGGATTAATAAAGTTTTATTTTATCTAATCTAATAACTTTAATCTCAGCCAAACCGATTTACTCACGAACAAACAAAACACTGAAAAAAGCCCAACAATAACATTTTTAGGTTGTCTAAGTGACTTATATATTACGTTTAACCCGAGCAGCGAAACTCCGCGGTGATCTGAAAATGATGTGCCGGGAGTTGTGCCGTTCTCGGCCGCATCAGTAACCCTCGAGCTCCCGGCTAGCTGTCGAGCTGGTGGGTAGCAGACACCTCTGAAAACGTCGAAGCACTTTTGCAAATATGGGATATCTTGATAAACCGAGCAGATATTTGATGTTTACACAACTACTTTCTCGCCTGAAAATATGTTAAAAGTTTATTTTGTGACCCAGAAAGATTAGTATGAGTAATTTTAAAACTTAGTAGCGGCCGCCATTGCTGGAAACTGGAGTTTGGCTGGGCCGCGCTATGAATTCTGGGATATGGTAGTAATTTGGACAGCCTTCGGCGCGTCGCTGTGACGTAATCGGTCTACAAATGCGGCCTCAGGAGGATGCAGCCCATGAATTGTATAATATAATCGCAGTATAATCGCAGCCTTTGCGGTTAGAAAATTGCACTTGATCATGTCGCGATATTATCGCAAATGCGATATATCGTTCAGCCCTAGGCTCCGGTAGGCGTTTTGTTACCTGCAGAATAAAGGAAACATTCTTGCCACTCGCACAGGCTTTCAGCTACATTTGGGCGAACACCAGACAGTGAGAAACTATCCACTGTACTTAGACAAGCAAGCACTGCATCTCCTCAGGTCACAAGTGGAAAGTGGTGAGAATCAGGTTTATACAGGTCCATATTTACAGTATGGAGGTGGGGGGGAAGAATAACACCACAAAGTTTTTCCTCTGGCAAGGGTTTAGGTTCTTAGAAATTACTTTTCACAAAGCAATACATGATTACTCAGCAGTTGTAGTTGAGATACCAAGGCATTCATTATTCTGTAAGCAGTCGGGGACACTCAATCCAATGTATACAATTTTAACAGTATACACAATCCAAAAAAAGAAATAAATTATACATGTTTATGCAACTGAGTCTAAATTTACCTTTGTCCAGAAACTCAAAAAGCTGTCCCTAACATCACAAGTTTTTAAATCACCGACAGCTCAGCTGAACATTTTGGCACAAAGGTTAAAGTTGCTCTGCTTTTAGATCCGGAGTCAGTGGAATAACATGAACTATGCTGTGGTCCCTGAGCAGACCTAGGTTAATGGGAGGGGGGGTATTAACAGTGTATAAGCCCAGACCAACCAGTTCTGAATGACTGTTAGCTGACGCAAGACCTGATGGAATGCTGCTCAGAGCACGACCACAAGCTCTTACACCACCAATACCAGTTAACAGGATATCTCTGCTAATTTTCCCCTTGGACAGCAAGTGAAACTATGCATTTATAAAAGCAGCAGTAACAGAGATACCCACTGCATACATATACGTACCTACCGTATGTCACATCGCCTCGAGTTTAAAACGAGACTCAAGTCTTGGCTTTGAAATAATTGGATTTATTACTGCAAAGCAGACGATATTAAAAAAATAAAAAAAGTATGTGCAACAGAACCAAACTCATTGTAGATTCTTATGAAATACACAAACCTGAATCCTTGTGGGATTGAAGTATAACTTATTGTAAAATTCTTTGGAATACGTGCAGTCAGCAGCGTTTTGGCAGCCTGTAGCTGTACAGAGTTCATGCCCCATCATGCCTGTGCTTACTTAGCATTGACTTGAAATAGCAGGACTGGTGCTGGAGGGGGTGAAAGAAACCGCAGCTCTGGCAGTTGCCATGTGCGCAGTGATTTGACCACAAAATAATCAAACTAGAAGGGCATTTAGAGAGAGCATTCCCAACGAGGTCAATGCCCTTTATTCCATTGTTTTCAAAAAGTGACCGAAGTCTGCACCAAAATGTAATGGGTCCTTCTTTTACTCATGCGCTACCTCTCTGACAAGGTTCGTGAAATCTGACAGTTTTTTTTGTTTTTGCTTAACCTTGTTGACCGATACCATGATCACAAACCTTTACCTCTGAGATATAGAAACGATATGTAGCGGCAGCCACGTGATAAGGCCACTTCAAAGTTGTGTGAGAACCAAGTCTCACCACTTGGCAGCGATTTCATCAAGACCAAGATCCCATCTAAACTGGGAAAGAGCAATAACTTTCAGTGGTCACGGGGACATAAAATAGCTTGTGCTGAAACACCGCTTAAATCGGTCATGTTTTACTGCATGCTAAATATTTTGCATCATTAACAGCTCAGCCCAGAGTGGCAAATTGATCAACTCCTCAAGCTCATCTCACCAAATATCATGCGAACTCCCATTAAAGACAATAAACCAAGAAAAACAACTTCACTTACCTACAGTTCTGTGTAAATCTCTTTAGCTACCCCTGATGTTGTTACAATTTGCTATAAAGGAGCGCTGACCTTCATTTCATTTTTAAATTGGTTTTGAGTAATAGTTCTCTAGGCTTTCTGAGAGATCATTCAAGGTTTTTATTTGGGCATTAGCTGCTTTGTCACTCAATTTCATTCCAGCCCTTGGGCTTAACCATTTACATTTTCCTCCTCTCACCCCCAAGCGGTCGTAGCAGAGGCTGCCCCTCCCTGAGCCTGCTACGGAAGTTTCCTCCTATTATAAGGGAGTTTTTCCTTCCCACTGCCACCAAAGTGCCTACTCATTTGGGTGGGTGGGGCATCTCTGTCTTGCCTGTATCATTGTAGGGTGTTACAACAAAAGGGTTTTAAGGCAACTGTTGTTATACAGTGATTTGGCCCTGTATAGATCAAACTGAGCTGGACTAAATTTATAAAATTTGAGGAAACTGGAGATAGAGGACCGAAGGAAGTGGCAAGCCTTAAGAGGGGGACGAAACAAAAAAAAGAAGACATACAACACTATCTACAGCAGATAAGCACTAGGGCTGCCACAAACGATTATTTTGATAGTCGACTAGTCACCGATTATTTTTGCGATTAGTCGACTAATCAGATCATCATCCATTAGACGTAAAACTACAGCTTATTGCACCAGCAGCATCTGCTCTTATATAACTATCATTAGCTTACAGCTTTAAGTGTTTAAGGTCTGTGCTAACTAAAAATAAAGACAAGATGATAGTTTATTCAATTTTAATGAAATTTGCAGATTGTTTCGGTGAAGTTTAATAAACTCCTTGCTATCTAAAATATAACAGGACACTGGAGTATATTCTGGAGCATCTCACACTTCTGATAATCAGCTGTCTGCTTGACGTTTATTCAGCTGTGTAAAAACCAGGGGCGGAGCCTGGGGGTGGCTTACTGGGCTTAAGCCCGGGTTGTTTTGTCAGAAGCCCGGGGTCTTTTGGAGTGTAATTTTTCATAGTTAGATGTCTGGCTGACAACTGTATAAAAGAAAAAGTACACACAATATTCGAAGCACATAGTGCACACTGTGGGAATTTACGACTGTGCGTAAATCCCCCCTGATATTGGTATGATCCGAGCTCAGGCACTAAGCGACTGAGCGAGGGGGCGGGGCAGCTGCTGCCTGTGAGTGCGCTGTTGGAGAAACGGAGCTAGCCATACTAAGGAGAGCTTAAGTTTGACCAGGTACCAAAGCAAATCATTCGTACCGTACAAATAATGTAAATATGACGGTGAATCACGAAAGATTGATATCAAACTGATCACTTGACCCATATTACGTTACTTGCTCTTCAAGTGAATCAACAAATGGCGAAATGAAAAGCGAACAAATGCTATTTTTTTAAGAGTCTTAGCTTACGTGTGTTTATTTCATATTTTCAGTTCTTACCCTCCCCGACTAAATCGGTTTCAGTTATGTACTGAAATATAAGAATGGACATTAGAGGGTTCTTTCAAAGAAAAAACTCTGGTAAATGTTATTTTATATATTATGCTTTGTATGTTGTTCAGTATATTTCTATGCAAAACAAGAGGGGTTTCAGTACACAGCAGGATATTCACATTTGTAACCAGATATTTACACTTTAGGGAGAAAATTTTTTTACTGTACAACATCAATTTAGAGTAAACTTTTGTTAGATAAATATTGAAATATCTTTTGAATTAGTTTAATGTCAGAATAAAGAGAGAGAGCTTTCTGTTTTTTTATCACTTTGATCAAATTTAGGAGTACATATACACTAAGTTTATTGTTAATTAATAAGAAACTCCAGACGATTCCATTCTGAGCTGAAGAAGCTTCTGATAGGTTAGTAGAGTCCATGTGAGTAAATTGGTGGCACACCTGTGGATGCATATAAGGCAAAACACAGAGCCTGTTTCTTTGAAATGGGAAAATCAAGAGATGTCAACCAAAACACCAGGAAAAGAATTGTGGAGCTCCATAAATGTGGCTCAAGTTTGAATACAATTTGGTGCCATTTGCAATTAAGAAATACAGAGTTTCTCTCTTTACCCTTAAAGTTAACAAATATGTTTTTTATATTTATCAATCTAAAAAAAATAAACATTTAGTTTGATTTGATCTTACAATTAAAAAAAGTGTTTGTGTTTTGATCTGAAGAGTACATAAATATGTGGTTTCAACTGTATATTTGATGATTGTCAGCACAAAGAGGGAGAGAGAGGAACAGAGAGGGAGATGGAGAATGAGGACAGAACAGAGATGAACAAGAGCAGGTGAGACATACATGTTAGTCAAATGGTTGTTTACCAAAAGTATCACCGTATCATAGGTCCTCGTGTATCTCGTACCTAGTGTTTCTTTTTAGGTTTGTTATTTTTCAAATTCTATATTTATTAAGTTCTGCAGGCTTGTTTGCACAACAAGGCTAAATAATTCTATAAACTTTTCTCAATCTAAATAGTGGACTTTGGTAGAATTAAAAAAATAAGTGTAGTGCAGGTCTATGATGATTTTTAGTGCTACTATCATCTAGTTCTGATTCTGGTTCTGTCTTTGTTAAGTCCTAAGTAGTCCTGATTTTGAACTGTTGTAGTCCTGTTTTAATTCCGGATCAGTTCTGGGTCTGGTTGAATTGGGGTTTAGTCTTCGTGTCTTGATACACCCCCGACTTTGTTCTGCCTTGCTGCTTAATTAAAAAACTAGTTTAAGGTGTCCTGCACATGTGATATATATTTTTCCCTATATGAAGTCATTCATTATTGAACAAAACTCAAAACAGAGCCTATTAATCTTTCAGTCATTTCTAAACACCCCCCCCCCCCAAAAAAAATAAAAATAAAATCCCACATGCATACTACCCTTTAGGGCTAAGCCCCGGGTGTTTCAAATGTCTGGCTCCGCCTCTGGTAAAAACTATAACTTTAATCTCAGACAAACTGATTTACTCAGGAACAAATAAAATACTAAAAAAAAAAAAAAAAAAAAAAAAGCCAAACAATAACATTTTAAGTTATCTAAGTGACTCATATATATTTAACCTGAGTAGCGAAAGACGGCGGTGGGTTTGAAAACGATTTGCGGGGAGTCTGGTGTTCTCACGGCGCTAGTGAGCCTAGCCCCCGGCTCGCTAACGAGCTAGTGGGTAACAGATGTCTCCGAAAACGTCGGAGCGCTTTTGAAAATATGTGGTGTCCTGATAAACTGAGCAGATATTTGAGGTTTACACAGCTACATTCTCGCCTGAAAATATGTTAAACGTTTATTTTGTGACCCAGAAAGAATAATAAGAGTAATATTAAAACTAACTAGCTGCCGCCATTTTTGGAAACTGCGCTGGGCCGCGCTATGAATTCTGGGACACAGCTGCTTCTTCTTCTTCGGGGTTTAACGGTAGCTGACATCCTTGTACATGCAATGCTGCCATCTTCTGTTTCAGTCCGTTATTACACTCTTAAATCCTGCCACTTATTCCTGCGTCTTTTGTGATCGTACAAAGTTTCAAACGACGCGTCGACTATTAAATCAGTCGTCGACGATTTTGATAGTCGACGTAATCGTGACTAGTCGACAAATCGTGGCAGCCCTAATAAGCACCATCTGAAAATCATGTCTTTAAGCAAAGACCTGACACAGAACCTAAGAGATGCATCTGATGCTTCAGTTGATACATCGGCTATTCACTAAAGCCTCATTAGAAATGGTTTCAGTAGATGGGTTGCTGTCAAAAAGCTATTCTTACGGAAGGGAAACAGGGGGAATAGGCTAAGATTTAAAAGCATAGCAAGACAGAGGAAAAAGAAAAGGAAATCCCCACAAAGCAGCACCACCAGTCATGGATTGGCCTCATTCAAGCTGTAATGATGATGAATACAGGTTGCCAAACATCAACTTTCAAGTTCATGAGAATTGTATTAACTGTTTTTGCCTTATATAATGCATTTCTGTGTATATTTGCACATGTTTCAATAAATCACCCATTTCCCTACCAAATATAAATGAGGGTTGGCTCAGGGCTTTTGCACGGTACAGTACAGCTTGACTACAATAAGTAGACATACCATCATAATACAGTTGTGAACATCATAACCTGGAATGTGGCTTATGTTTTTGTTTGGTCCTGCTGTTGATTGGCTCTCTGGTGGCAGGAACAAGGATCCTTTAAGTTGCAAGAGTTTGTAATAATGATTCTGTTTAAGAAGCACTTCCCAATTTCATGTGCACCAACTGGCAACTTAAGTAAGATATCAGGAGTTGGCAGCACTGCCCTCTACCTGTATTTGTTCTGAGATGGTATATTAAGTAAGTATTAAGTATGCTGTGACAAAACAAATTTCCCACGTGTGGGACTAATAAAGGTTCTTATCTTATCTTAATTTGAAGACATGCTACCAAATTTAAATGCTGTGGATTTGGAATCTCTTTTTTAATATCAGAACCAGGGTTGAAAACAAACAAAAAAAATATATATATCAGACAAGTTCATTGGTTATTGATCGTCGGGTGTTTTATGTTTAATTTTGTGCTGTTTTTATGTGTGCCTTTTCCTTGTTTCTATTAACAGTCCAGTTCCTTGAGAATCAACTTAGCAAATAACTAAATGCAATTAGGAAGTCTTAATGAGCTATCCCAGAGCTCATTCTAGGGAAGCCAGCCTCATATTGCTGGTTTTTCCCCACCAGCAACAACACACCTGACAGGTTCTGCTCCATATGTTATCACCACCTGTTTGTAAATGGAATGGCTGCAAAAGTGTCCTTCATCTGATTGCCTCATTTAGGTCAATCAGTCTGTGAAGCACAAACACCTTGGTGAATAGATCAACAACTGGATTAGTGGGCTGACAGCAGCCTTTTTTGGAAGGATTTAACTTAATGTTGTAGTTGTATTCAAAATAACTAGATATAATTCCTACTTTAATGCTGACCAATTTTATACAATAATAGTTAAACAAGAGGAGGCTGAAAGGAAACTGAAGATCATCAGATAAGTTTGAGTTTAGAGAAAAGCAAATAGTCCATATTTTGACGAGACAGAAGTACTTTAATAAAAAAAAGGAAAAAAAAGTGGTAGTAGTCAGTCATGCATCAGCCTCCAAGCGCCCCTCTCTGGTCCCACCCCACATTCCCAGAGAGAACACTGATCTGTATTCAAAACACACAGGCCAACATCAATAGTCTCTAGAATCATAAATTTGGGCGGTTATGTAACTTTCTGCAGAGACCACATGCAGCCAATAAAGAAATTGATTGGACGAATGCCCAAATGACAAGGCAGATTAGAGGACCTAAGAAGAGTTGCTTTGTCAGGACCTTTCCACATAAAGTTAGATAATGATCAGGCTCTCTCATTTACTAATCCTTTCACTGCTAAAATTGTGATCACCAAACATGTTTCTCAAAGTATTGTATAACAGACAAAATATTGGGCTGTTGACTTAATATGTGCTCCAACGGCCTTTAAGACAGCGTGCAATACAGATTGAAGTGTTCAACAGACAGGCTCCCCTTGTGTATTCAAAGTATTTGGGGTAAAGCTCAAAGACGGGGTGCCTAAAGATTTTCACACTAAGCAGCCTCTATAATGGAGCCTGGATTGAAGCTTACACCCTCTGAGAGCATTATTGATTCTTCTTCCAACTAAAGTGACACCTGTTACAACCCATTAAAAACAAAATACTTCTCTCACTTTATCCTGGACCACCTGGAACCCACTCAAGGACCCATTTGGGGTCCCAGGAGCCCACTTTGAGAACCTCTGCAATGGGGCAACAAGAGTATCCCTGGAACAACTTCCTTTACCCCTCTCCCTCCCCTCTCCCGGAGTAAATGCTGCAAAAGGGATAAAAAGATAAGGCGAGAGTGGTGAAACTCTTGGGAAGGGTGTAAAGGAGAAGAGGAGGAGGGGGAGGTGGACACGGGGAGCTGGAGTCCTACTGGATACAAAGAAGGCTAAAGGGCCACTGCAGACTGCTGTCAAAGTACTACAAACAAGGCAGGCTCCTGGAATTCCAAACTGGAATGCCAAGAAACGCAGAGAAAGGTTTGGGAAATGCACGAGATTCACTGCACGAGATTCACGCACGGCTTCTCGACGTGCCTGTTCGCCTCAGGACAGGCCAGCCTGGGGCATCTTCAGCGGAAGCTTTCCACTTGTAGGTTTACAACATGGTCAGTTCAAGTGACTGCCGAAGAGCGGCGCAATGAATAAACTTTCCAAAGTTCAATGACACACCGTTGTCAAAGAGGGAGGCAGGTCCCGCACATGTCCCGAACATTCATAATGGCTTGTGTCATCGTTAAACTTTTACTACACGTCCACAATGAGCACTCTTCTGACACGCACGAGAAGCATGCTCTCGGAAACATGCACCCACCTTACAGCGAAAGCACCTCGGGCAGGCTGCGACCCTCACACGCGGACGGACACGGAGAGCCGGGGCAGGCTGGAGATGAAGGGACTGACGACAGCGTTGGATCAGGACACGCTGGTGAGCATTCCGGAGTGAACCGCTAGAGACAGAGGAGGAGAGGAGAACGCAAAAACAGTGACTGTAAAGACTGCAGGGCACTCGTCATCTCATGCGGCTAGGGGAGGACTCTCTCTCTCTAACACACGCGCACGCTTACAAACACACCCTCGCAAACGACGCCTCCCATTTATATTAGACCACGCCCACTAGAGAGACCCGATTAATGCGGCGTTCAGGTCTAAGTGGGGGAGGGCGTGTTCAGAGGGTTCCCGTGGTTTCTGGAGATGTATGTTACACTAGAACTTGGCGTTCAGTTCTTGCTGTCAGGGAGCACACGGAGGGGATTATAGAGCCGGAAATGCTATGTGCGGACATAACGTCATGCTGTCGGGGTAGCTCGTTTTCTTGTGTTTGGGGACTCTAACGTTTGTGCCCTTTAATGAATGAAAATAAAAGACAAAAACAGAGTTTCTGTAATTCCAACGAGCCTGAAAGTCAATATTTAACATGAGCACCTTTATTCTTTAAGCAAACCTGAACTATCTCTCTTTTTCCTGTAATTTCTTTAAGTAGCATTCATGAATAGTTGTATGGGCTTCTTGAAGGATATTCAAAGCTCTTCTTTGGATGTTGGCTGCCTTTTGGTCTGGTCTCCATGAAGATGATTCCACATGATATATTGAGATCTGGGTGCTGGGGAGGCCAATCCATGACAAGAACTTTTAGTCCAGTTCTTGTGTGATTTGGCATACCTCAGCCTTTTCTCTCTGCTTCTTGACAGACACCCTTCTGCTGAGACCAGTACCGATAAGGCTTCAGTGAAGAGTAAATGGATCACCTGTAGGGCCTGTGTCAGATCTTTGCTTAAGCTTTTTGTTTTGTTTTGTTTTGTTTGTTTGTTTTTTTAAAAAGGACATGATTTTCAGATACTGTTCATCTGCTGTAGATAATTTTTTTGGCCGCTTGTGCTTTTGTCCTCCACTTGCAGAACACACTGCACACCATGCTGTGATATACCAATTTTTCTGCTAATAGCTAGAATCACCTTGTTGGTGCCTGTCAAACTGTGCTATATTTAGCATTTTCTGTAGATTCAATTAAAGAAATATGAAGAAATACCTAAAGATAAAGTTCAAAATTGATTATGTGCTAAGTTGTCTTATATATAGATACAACACTGGTTCGTTCCTTGGATTAAGTGCCTTTTTATGCTTTAATGATTCCTCGGTTAGTTTTAAGTGGCTTGACCAAAAAAGAATCCTTTGAAAAAGATCAGTTGAGTTAAAAAGCAGTCAATGTCCAAAGAAAAACTGTCAAAGACCCTTAGAAAGGGGCTGCAGCTGCAGTAATGCAGACGCTGCACCGGTCCGTCGTGGTGAAGAGGGAGCTGAGTGTAAAAGCGAAGCTCTCAATTTACCGGTTGATCTACGTCCCTACCCTCACCTATGGCCACGAGCTGTGGGTAGTGACCGAAAGAACGAGATGACGGATACAAGCGGCAGAAATAAGCTTCCTCCGAAGGGTGGCTGGCCTCTCCCTTAGAGATAGGGTGAGAAGTCCGGCCATCCGGGAGGGGCTCAGAGTAGAGCCGCTGCTGCTCCACATTGAAAGGAGCCAGCTGAGGTGGTTCGGGAATCTGACAAGGATGCCCCCTGGGCGCCTCCTGGGTGAGGTGTTCCAGGCATGTCCCACTGGGAGGAGGCCCCGGGGCAGACCCAGGACACGCTGGAGAGATTATATCTCTCGGCTGGCCTGGGAACGCCTTGGTGTTCCCGCGGATAAGCTGGAGGAGGTGGCTGGGGAGAGGGAGGTCTGGGCCTCTTTGCTTAGGCTGCTGCCCCTGCGACCCGGCCTCGGATAAAGCGGATGAAGATGGATGGATCGATGGATGGATGGACCCTTAGAAAGCTGAAACTGAAGCCTGGGCTATTGCTCTAAATCCCTTAAAAATACAAGAATACAAGTCTAGCTTTTTAGAAGCAAAACATAAAGAAATGAAATAAAAGAAGCAGTACAGCATGTCAGTGTTAGGCCTACAGATTAAAGTCTAAAATTACTTGTCAGGACTGAAATAGTGAACCATGGTGGCTGCATGTAAAGAGTGCTATTAAAGTGATACACCTGCAGCCTAAAGCTAAGGACTCCGCTTTTAATTAGAGCCGTGCTCTGACAAGCACAATCTGAAACAAAAACACCAGTAGCTGGAAGGTATGTAAATTGCACAACTGAGGGTCAGATCTCATTCTAAGTTATCTCTCAGCACTGGTGTGTTTTCACCCCTCTGAGTTTCCCCATATTGCATAAGAGCTTCTCATGTTTATGTTATTGAAAGCAACGTCAGTGTTGCAAACGTAGCTTGTGTGTTTTTGTAATGTAGGCTGTTAACTACTTTAAAACATACACACACTTTTTAGGCAGACTGTAATGCATCAAAGAGAACAACTTGAAACGAGTGCCCCACCCCTTCTGTCTCCACCAGGAATTAACCAGTGTTCAGTTCATTTTTATGCATACATAAAGCTTGAATAGCTTCATAAGTGATGGGAAAACCCCATAAGAGTCTGAACTGCAAGAACTCGTCAGTCCTGAGCTGTTTGCATATGCCAGGACTTAAAGAATAGACACTGTGAAGCCACCCAGTCACACACACTTACACACGCTGACATACAAGCATGCAACAAAGCATTCGCTTTATGTCTGTCATTTGAGAAAAAAGTAAACACACAGTGTGCTGATTTTATGTCATCAGACATTCAGCTTCACACAGGCCTTTTGTTTAAATGATTGATCAGATACATAGTAGAGTAGCCAACACTGGAAAACAAAAAGAGCGCAACCCCTGCTGATAGTCAGCGTGTCCATCACTCATAAGTCGCCGAGTCGAAACTAACAAAGCTGGGTAATATACATCCAGGCAATTAGTGAAGCGTTTGTTAAAGTTTCTTACATGATTATGGATGGGCCACTATGGAGGGACGTAAGGCCATGGTTAGTACTTATTAGCTATTTATTTTATTATTTTAAACTTATTGTGCTGTCTTTGATCCCTTTTCCATTAGTGAACATGGAGGCTGTCAGAAATCTAACCCTTAACAGGCTCAGGCCTACATGTTACCATTAATATGTAATGGTTAACAAACACAAACCCAGCAATGAGGAATAAAATCAAGAACCAGAGTCAAACCTGAATGACTATATTTTTGTTCGATTATGTGGCGTAACCTTCTGGTAATTCTTGATTTGGAGGTTGTTTACGTTGGTAGGCTGGTTAAAATGGTTTGGAACGGCAACAAAGGCACAAGCCCGAATACACGTACATGCTCAGAACAAAAATATCACCCGCAGTAACCCACCCACTGACACACAGACATCCACCCACTCAAACACACCCTTTCACATATTTGTAAGGAGGATTAGAATGGTTGTAGAGCGAGCATGAATGCGAACCCACTAAAGAGTCTGTGGTCCCAGCAGGAATTTACTGCTCTCTCTCTTGGCCAAGCTCACCCTTCTGCACTCTGATATTTTTTTCTCCGCCGTGAAAGTTTCAATTAACCTGTCTGTCTGGGAACACCTTGAGAGAAGGCATTTAAAAAGCCTCAGTGTTCAAATTCTGCTAGCTTTTACACGACACTTGTGGCGAACCAGGATGTGCGTGCACAAAATATGCATTTCTAGTTCAATTTGGAATAAAATCTGGATGTTTGCATCATTCATTTGCATCTGAGGGGTGGGGGGAGTGAAGCGGCACAAAGTCTAATGTTTCAGGATTCAGGAATACAGGAAAGGTTCAAGTTCTTTGAGAGTAATTTTGTGTGACCACATAGTGATGAGTCACGGCCATGAGCTGCTGCCCGGAATAGTAGCTCATCTGTGGCGTGGCAGAGAGGTTACAATATGTTTCATAAGGACTGCAGGATAGCCACAGTCTTCCAGCGAACCACAGTGCTGGGAATGGCACAGACACATCGGGAGGTGGGGTGGGATGCTTTCCAGGGCAAGGTTCATGCTGCCATCTGCTAAACCTAACATCTGTCTAATTGCTATTTGAGAGGTGGGGCACATATTTTCATTTATATAATCAAAACAAAAGACAGTAGCAGGTAAATTTTTGCTTGATTACAAAATGTATTTATTGAATCAAAAAAAAGGTAAACAAAATTAACCTTCTCCATAAAACAATGTGCACTTTAAACATAAAAAGCAATAGCTTATAAAAACATTCACTCAGTAAGTGGAATAAAGCAAATCTATCGCAATGATTTACAAGATATACACTTCGGTAGGCTTTTATTTTGTAGCTCCCTCCCCTCCCAAAATTAAGTTAAAGTTTACCTCTGAAGTTATAGAATTTTGCATCATGCATGAAGTAAACACAAATTAAAGTTAGTGTCTATAAAACTAGTTAACCCCCTTTACTCAAAGACTCGAAATACACAGCAGCAAACATTTTACCTGAATATGGAGCGTAAGCTTTTCTTCATTCTAACGATGATCCAGCATGGACTTTAATCGTATCTAATACAAACTATTTAATGGCTCTCACTCATAGCTATGACCCACTAAACCTCCCCTACATAGCAGAAAGAAATGCAATAATGCTTAAATTATGACATAAGCTTTACTAAAGCTGGTTTTAGATTATCTTATCGATTTAATACACTAATCTCTTTGCTTTTTGTGAAACCGTTCTTATGGTTTTTAATGAAAATGCTTCAAAATGTTGAAATGTCAAAAAAAAACAAAAACTATTTCAGCTACAGTATGTACAGTATGTATTTATAGCAAATGTTAAGGCTATGCTTATCATGTTTTCCACCGTGAGTCAGAAATATCACAACATAGCATCTACAGATTTTTAACAGCAGCACAAATGAAGGTTAGAAGCTTAAACAGGAGCACAGTGCACTAACAGGCACCAGCCAGTTGTTACAATATGACTCCTTAGAGTCTGAACTGTGGAAGTTGGCATTACGGACGAGATCTCCATAAAATAATACACTTAAAGCACTGCTCACGGACCTACTGTTTTCTTAAATATACAAAAAAAATTGTTTTAAATAATGTTAATTGTTACAATAAAATAGGAAGTAGTCCAGAATCTGATCAAACTTATTGCACCTCACATCGATTTTTTTTAAACAAACAATATGTGCATAACACTGACTTAGCATTAGGCATATAAGGCATTTGAAACCTACAGTGGTAAAGGCAAATGGAAATGATCACAACACAAAATGATATGAAAGTCTCATATACTATTACATTTTGCTTTCATTGGCACAGATTTATGTCAATGCTCTAGTTGCGCCTTGTGAATTCAAGGGTGGATGGCAGCGGATGTATTTACGAACAGCAATATGTTACAAAGGTGGAAAGGAACATTTCCCAGCAAGCTACTGTTTGTCAAAGCGGAACATAAACTGCAAACCTTTCACCTATCGCACCCTTTGTTAGACAGATTTTGCAGGTGTTTGGCTACTAACACAGTGAGGTTCTTCTTGCTAGAAGAAATGTTTAAATCCTTCCTCATTCATAAGTAATTACATCCCCGCTTTGCTGTTCCTTTTAGAACTACACCAATGTACGAATGAGGCCCAATATTAGTAGTAAGAGGTGTGAATCTTATTCTGAATTATTTATTTTTACTTGATTTTTCACAATTTCTGCAGTGCAAAAAAATATATCAGACAGCATTCACTGAAAATGCAACTCAAACTGTTTTTCCCCAAACACCTGCTGTAAAAGCACTATGGCAAAACACAGAAACTAAGACTACACTTAATCTATTATTTCTTGTTGTGGTGATGCCGGCTCCCCCTCTTACTGCTCAGGGATTGTTGAGGAGCTCGCTTGGATCGTTCCCAGTTTGCCGTTCACTTGAACCGTCTTCTTGGGAACTGCGACCTAGTTGAAAGAAATTGAACATGTCATTTTATTTCTCCACTGTGATAATGACAGGAGCAACAGTTTGAGGCAACACAACAACATGTGATCGGGAGTTCATTGATTTTTCGCCCTCTTGATGCTATTCAGTCGCTACCATTGTTCCTTTCTGGTATAAACAGGGCAAAAATAACAATTCAAAAGTTTCAGAAGTCTTATTTTTCCATAGCTGCTGACCTAAAATTGAACTTTATCCCCTCGAAAATACTCATGGAGCAGTACAGTATGGCTGTCAGATTTATCTTTGTACGTGTTACAATCTGCAACTCATTTCCAGTTTCCTGGCTACTAGACCGCAGGAGATCTTTGTAGTGCCGGTGATGTCTTCCAGCAAGGGAAGCTGTGTGAAACCAGACCAAAGATGTTTTTCACGATACTGCTGCTAATATAAAGCAAACAAAGGTTGTTCATAGTTGTAAACTTCTCTATATATTTTTAATAGTTTTACCTTTTTGAGCCTCTCAGCCGCAGATCCAGAGCGGATCGCCTCCAGCATAGCCTCCCTGGCTAGAGCAGGGTTCCTGGGGGCGTTCGCATTCGAATGTGGCACAGAGCTAGTTTTACCCTGGGGCAAGACAGGGGCAGGAGGTGGCGGTGCAATCATCGGTGGTGGTGGAGGTGGTGGGTGCGTAAAGAGAGGAGAGGTGCAGGTCAAATTCTCGGGGGAAGAGGGAGAGCTTGGACTGCTTCTCTCTTCTTCAGATGCCAACTTTCTGAATTTCTCAAGCTCATGGGCAGCTACAGATTTGACCTGTCACACAGAGCGGTGAGACAATGGTAACTGTAGACATGTAACCATATGGAAGGACAGCTGCTCCCATATGAGTCTCTGACACACACTCCTGATACACCTGATGCATAGCTAGAAAGACAAACAAAGCCTTTTCTATTTTCTTGTTAGAGACATTCAAATTTATATGAGCACTCATTACTTATTTTATAACTCCATTTAATATACATATTCAGTCTGTTTACCCTCCTTTTCAAAGAAGTACAACAGTTTTGTTTTCCGACTAAGTCATACAGCATTCCAGAGATTCCAGATCTGGCAGGGAACCTCCAGAATAGAGCCACAGATGTTTCAGCAGCAGTAGCACATTTTCTGCCTCTTTCATTCCACTCTGGTACGCAAATGTGAGCAAACCACAGAACGCTTTCCAAAAGGGTGGATGAAAATAGACACATGTGCTAGCATAACCTGCATTGCAGTGTAAGCTGCTAATGAACTAATAACACGAGACAAAGTGTTTAGCATTTACATTCTAATTTAAGCTCTTCTTGACTGTAAATGTAACGGGTACACATGCTCGTACTGTGCAAAACCATATGCGTACAACATAAAATGATATTATCAGCTTTGCTATGTATTACATTTGGCATAGCAACATGCTCACAACAACAGTTCAAACATGCTGATGTTTATTAAGTACATACAGGATATTTGACCTGCAAATGGCACTCAGAAATCACAGGGTATAGATAATATTAGGAGTTATGCTCTGCGGATATTAAATAACTGTATACTGGATACATTTTAATCTGCATCCAAATGGTGAAAAGCATTGTAACTACATGCTAAAAAGAACAGCATTTTATATATTTATAAGGAAGTGTTTTTTTATACATGCATAAATGTTAAAATAATAACTCATACTTGTATGTTTTAGATCACATCCCTCTTACTTCCACCCTGGATATCAGCATATAGAGATCAATGATACTTCTTAGCTGTTAGGATAATATTTTACCTTCTTCAGCCTGCCGGTGTTATTCTGGGCTCTAATGGCAGCCAAAAGAGCAGACCTCTCATTCTCCTCTTCAACATAAGGCCCTTTCTTTAAGGAGCTGGGGCCAGAAGTTGATATCTAACAAGGCAATAAAAAAGGAGAAAATCAGCCAACATTATTACCTAGCTTGTTTAGATGAACATATGAAACCAGATAGATGGGCAAAACGCTATCCTACAAATCATTTTATCTTGAGCTCACTTTCTTCAGCCTGTCTTTGCCTCCACCTGTCTGGATTGCCTCCATCAGACTGCTGTGCAGAGACGTCTCTTTCTCAACAGATTTATGGATCACTGGTCTGAACTTTTTAATTGGCCCAAACACCGTCACACTGCTGTCTGACACTGTTTCAGGCAGTTGAGATTTTGAAGCTGTCTCCTCTGAGTTCTGTGAATTATAAAAACAATTATTTATAGTATATTTTCAAGATTCGTATGTTGTAATATTAACAGTATAATCCAGGTTTTACTTACGTTTGTCTGTCCTTGAGATATGGTCTTTGGGGCTGTTGGTGGTTTGATATATGAGTTTAGGGCATAGCTTTTTGCTGGGCTCGGACCTCCAAGCTGATGTTTGACATTATCTTGGTCATTGGCAGTTACTTTTATGTTGGTGGATCCACTCAACTCAGCGTGATTATTCTTGGCTGGTTTGGTTTCCAACATATCAGAACTTCTTTTGGTGGCTACAACACCATTTTCAAATCCACCCCTGTTTGCTTCTCTAAAATCTTTCTGTTGATCTGACATATACTCTGGGTAGCTTGTAGATCTTTGAGGACCAGGATACCTGACTGCAGAATTAGAGCTATTCTCCTTATTCTCTAACAAAGACGACAGGGAAGATTGTCGCGGATTAACTTGCATCGATCGACCTGATTTCTGGAGGTCAGTAGTCGGTGTCTTCAGGGAAGCAGAGCATTCAGGGCTGTTAGGGACATAGCTGGGTTTCGCTAAGGTCTTTGGGGGGTGTTTAGCGATGGCAGACGCTACATATTGGCTTGAGGTTCGCCTGGGCGGTCTGAGGAAGGACAAGTCTGGAAGTATTGAAGGAGGAATGGTAGGTTTGTCAGCTGGGGGCTGAACATTTTTGGGTACTGAACTTTTGCTCCCCACCTCAACACAGCCTTTGTCTGGAACTTTGACATTCCTTATAGGCTCTTTAGTTTCTTCTTTCACCACCTCTTTAGGTTGGATTCTCTCTGGAGGTTTAGAAACTGTACTCTGTGTTGATTTCAGGTACTCTGTGTTACTGGTCTTCAGTGTAGTTTCTGTGACTGCTGTAGAAGCACTTTTCAGTTTGTTTTTGCTCTCCTCAGCTTTATCTTTGCTGGGGTTCACAGGAGTGTCTTGTCTTTCATTTGAGCTCCAAAAAGCTTTGGCCTTCCCAAGAAGAGGAGAACCCTCATCAGAATTGATCTGTGACTCTGAAGACCTACTGACATTATTCCTGGAGATACCCTCTTTCACCATGTTTCCCTGATCGTCGATCTTAATGGCACCAATGGTAAATCGAACACCTGACTGTTCTTTAGCAGTGTTTATAACAGAGGGCTTGGGAGGGATCACAGTGAAGGTTTTCATACCAAATCGTGATGTGACGTTGCGAGTAATTTTATTATGTGAAGTAGGGAAAACCCTATGCGTCTGTTCATCTTTTTCCATAGATACTGGTTTCTGACTTGCTGGTGGAAAATCCGGTTTCTTCTTCTCAAAAGACTCAGCATTATATCTCACAGGGTCAGGCAGTATCTCAGCGCTCTCCATGTTTTCGTGCACGTCATCATTAGATTTAACAGCCGATATTTGCTTATCTCCTTTCACGCTGTTGCTATTGATGAGATTCATCTCTTTAATTTTTTTCTCCTTTATCTTTTTTTCCTTTCTGTCACACACAGACTTGCTCTCCGCTGGTTTAGTGTACTGCTCAGATTGAGACAAACCCTTAGTATTTGTATGGTTTCTTTTATTATTGACTGCTTCTGTATAAGCATTGTTGTTTTTGTTCTCGGGCTCCATTCTGGACTTGTGACAAAAGCCATGTTCTGTGATAAGATAAGGGAAGAAAAATTGTAGTAAACATAATACAGAAAAGCAAACCATTTTAAATCTGATGCACTGGTTGTTTTTCCTACCTTTGCTGCCAGCTGACTCCTTCCTGGTAAATGACTTCACCTCATGTTCAATAATATTATGATCATAGTCCTCCAGTACTTCATCTATGGCTGTAACTGGCACATCCAAGTCCACTACAGACACTGGAACCTCATTACTGTCACTAGACATGGTATAAGGAGCCTCTTTTGCTGAGACTACATCTTCATGGTCTGCAAAAGAGTGACAGATCCAGGTCTTAATAGGTAATCCACTTAGTGTGGAAAAGTCGCTTCATGTGGAGTATCATGAAGTGTTGTGTTTTATGTTATATAGAACATTTACAGGATTACTTCAGTTGATCCAGCTACAGTAGTGTTATGATGATCAACAGGTTAAACCCTTTAGGAATTGTTTTTCAATTTCAGTGCTGGATGTATACATCTCAGTGAAGACATTTCTATTCAGTGTAGCTTATATTTTTGCTCCTTTTACCTGCAAGGTCTGCTTCAAAATCAGCCAAAGTCTGATGGAGCTCGGCTGCGAGCTTTGGATCATCTTCAAAGTTGTTTTTCAAAATCACTGACTGCGACTGAGGGCTGATGTCTTTGTGCCTGAGAAGGGTACATAAAAAGAAGTCATCATCATGTATATTACATACACATGTAAATATAATCACGTAGAGACCCTTATCGTTTATAAAAAAAAGTCACTACTGAAAAGACTATATAGTAAAACCCATTACTTTAGTGATGCTGTTATATTCAGCACCCTTTGCTTAAGTAATCTGCCTAAGAAATCAAAAGGGTAAAGGCAGTTCAGAAGTAGAGGAAAGAAAAATATGTGTAGACTTTAAGTGTTTAAAGTCACATTTTATTTTCACTGGAGTCTGCTGGCTTTGAAACACGCAGCTGTTAAGATATTAATACCACAGTTCAAACTTCCTGCACTCTCTTCAGTGGTTCAACAGAGAATTCTCATGGGTTAGTGGCATATTAGCCATAACAAATTGCATCAAGAAGGCCAACCCAAATAGAATTTATCTTCTAAGAGACTTGGACGGGTCCTCTTTTCCTCAATAATTCTGAGAAAACTGGGTTATAGTGGTTTCCTGGAATAATGAAGAGCTGGCAACATCAGGCCAGAACCTGGATTCATAAAATTTCTCTGAGTAGGGGCATCAATCCAAGATCCCTGGTCTGGGTAAATGAGCGTATGCTTTTCAAAACAACTTAAAATGTGAAAAGGGATCTGGAGCAGCATTGATTTTTCACAGACCTTTGATTAAGGGCCTAAAACCATAACTATAAAAGCCCAGAATGCAAAGCTGACTCAAATATACTATGGTAGGAACTGCTCTTGATTTTTACTGCTGGCTCAATAACAAATATCAACTTTGTTAAAATCAAGTTGGATAAAACTGTGACAGTTTGTTGTAATAGCAGTTAGGCTAGCTTAAATGGACAGCTCAGTGGATTAGAGAAGATGAGCTAATATTGACAATAAGATTAGTAAGTATGGGAAAGAAGTCAGGTCGATAAATGAAGTAAATGCAGATTTCTTAATTAGTCCCACCATCTTGAATATAACTTTAGTCAAATTCTTTATATGCAAATATGAGAAATAATTTTGTTGTGAGTCTCATTTAAACTGCCCAACCCACTTTCTTGGTTCCGTTTTCTACCTGTGTACTGATCCCCAGGTGGCACATCCCTCATCGCTCTCACTGGAACTATCTCGCACTGGCCCCGCCGGTTTCCACCCACTACTTCCATCCAGAGACACGCTCCCATCGGGGGAAGTGGGTTGGGTGTCAGAGGGAGAACTGATCATGCCCGAGTCCTCGCCCTCTGCCATACCTTCAGAGGCAGCGTAACCCTGGTCATGCAGGCTGCTGCCGGCACTGCTGCTGCCCAAAGACAGAGTCTCGGCCAGAGGTGCTTCAGTTTCTGGTTTCTGGTCACTGACTGCAGAGTTCTGAACAGAATGGAGCCAAGCTGGGAGAGAACAGAAAATCTTAGCACTGGGACTGACTGTTATCGCAGTCAAGAAATATTAGATTACAGAACAGTAAGGCCACAAGTGTTTTAATTAGGAAGTGCATTATAGTTTCTCTGATCAACAAAACTTAGAAGATTAATGATGGCTAAAACCTTCTAAGTGAGAGGAATAAAAACAAGAACAAAAAAAAGCACAAGCTACAGAACAGGCATGAAGATCAAGAGACGGTAAACATGGAGGGAAAAAAAACCGGGTAAGTATTTAGTTTAGTTTCAAGATTTCATTCTGACATCAAACACACACCCAGACACACCCACACACAGATACACATGCACCCAAGCCAAAAAACATAAGCCAAATATGTTAAAAGCAAGACTGAAGAACCACCACTTGTGGCTTGATAAACCATCTTTAATGATGTGTGGGTAGATTTACTGTATTCAAACTCTGTTGATTAGATTTTCACTGTACAGTTTTAGATTTGAGGGAAACCTAGCATTGCTTATACCCTCTCATTTTTTAGTACACTCATGTTCTGGTCAGTCATGTGGGTTTGGGGAAGTTATTTACTCCATCACTGATCTCACTGAACTCAAGGCCAGAAGAATAAAAATCAATGTACCACTTGTTTGCTTTTTATTAGATCAACGAGCAAGCACAGCGCTGGCTATTTAGCAGTGAACTTTTTTTTAAATGAATTTAACAATGAATGACTCTGTTTGTAATACCAGTTGTCAATAAGATTGTGCATGCATTTGGTCATGCACTGCACTGCAATATAATGTGTGTTGCAGTGTACTAGGACTGTCAGTTTTGGGTCTGCTCCTACTGGTGTGGAGAGAACAGTCCGTTCCAGGAGATGTGGTGATGACTCACAGGGCTGTCCCCCCAGCTCCTTCCCAGCAACAGCTTAGTCATGCTGGCAACAGCCGCAATCGGCACACATCCACAGAGACGTGCGAAGACAAGTGCACATATGCACACACAGATTTATGCTTGCATATGTATACGCTTGCAGACAAGCACACACACAAACAGACAAACTTCCAACTCAACATGACCTTGGGCAAAATTGTCTGTTAGAGCTAAACTAAGGGTGTCTCCATTCCCAAGCTGTTAATACTGTGACATGCCACTACATTCCATGCACAGTGCTAAATCAGTGTCCTGGAATCTTGGGGCAGTCTTGAAAAGTTTAATCAACTATTTCTTGTAAACATATTCTTTTTTCAATCACCCCAAAAAAGGAAAAAGAAAAAAAAGAAATCGATGATCAATCCTTTGCAGGTTCAAAAAGTACTTAATTTAAATTATACATCCCCTGAAATAGGCTACGCATATGCACCGTATTTCAAAGGCTTGGAAGATTCAGAGTTCTAAAAATGTCATCAGAAAGAAAATTAAATTACCGTACAATTAAAATGTAATCAGTTCAGGCCTGTACATTGCTGTCTAAAACTGTCCTCATCTCAAAAAAGTAAAATTCGTCTTCACCGCATAATACACTTCAATACCACAAATGTTGCATTCATACAATAGAGAATTGCTTAATAAAAACAAAGATAACACAAAAAACTGTACTTTAGCATGCAGGATGTTTTCTATTACACCGCTCGTAACTGTACACAAGTTCTTTCTATGAAACAGTTTTTTAAAGCTCAGATTTCTTGTGGTTTTTCTACAGTTAATGCAATCCTTCAAAAACAAAATGTGAAGCATTAACTGAGCTACAAGCTGCCTCCAGTTCACAGTGTCTTGTTAATTTTGAAGTAGACTGTTAAAAGCTTTCTTTGGAGAGAGGTCTTGTATTTCATATACTTGTCTTTATGAAATTTAAGAGCCATTACCACCTAAAAGTAACATGTCATCGATACATCACTCTTTCCATACTTTTGCTAAAGTCAGCACGCGTTCGGGTTTTATGTTTCTAAACCAAGCCACAATACCAGGCAAAGACAGAGCGACGTACACTGTCCTGCAATCGATCTGCAGCTATCACATCACCGAAATATTGGCTGAAATCACATGACCTAGCACCGCTGCCTTCTGACCACATTCTGTGTCCACTTTTAACTCAACTCTCAACGCTGACAACCAGTGGATCAATGTGAAGTAAAAACCATGCAGAATATGTACAAACATTTGTAAAAAGGATAAAAACAATACAAACAGTACAAAAAAAACAAGCTTTTTTTTAAAGAGCAAAACTTTTTCCAACTTGCTTTCACTTTTGTCACAAGGTTATATGCAGTGAGAATGGATTCTGTAAAGGCAAGTTATACAAATGAAATGGTACTCAAACGTGAGACTGTAACACCAAATACAAGACAGCAGAGAACAGCAGAAGTAGACATCAAAGGGATGAGAGGAGGATGGTGATTATCAAAGAAAAGTCCAGCAGAAATAAGCGAGGCCATGGAGAACCAAAGGGAGCTGATGAAAAAGGACTGTCGGAGTGAAGGAAGGATCGAGCCAGAGAGAGAGGGAGAGAGAGAGACTTCAGGAGTGTTTGGAACGAAGACGCACAGGCCCGCAGCAGTACACTACACAGGAGGGTGAGGGGTGGGGGAGGAAAGAAGAGAACAGATGAGATTTGAGATGAGTAGATCATTAAATTTGTATTTGGTAAGGTAAGGAGCATTAAAAGAAAAACCAAAACATATAGGGAGCACCTACAGGGACAGAAGGTGGCATTAAAAACAGTTCAGCATCACTCAAAATTCTCGTCAATTATACATCTAATTTACTCCCACGTCCTGTTTAAATGCAACATGAAAGGTACTCAAGAAGATTGCTGTTGACCTTAGACCTGACCCTTTGGACCCAGGGAAAATATCAAAGCTTAGAGATTGACGTTTATATATATATATGAAGCCCCCTGACCTCATTTGGACCCAGCATCACTTAACAACTCTGCTGCCCAGGTCACTGAAGGAGAGATGGAAAACATGAAAGGACAGAGTTCAGGACTGCCATAGAAACACAAACATCAAGGTTTGGCAGTTAAGCCAGATACAAACTGTGACTGGGTGAAAACGAATTAAGAGCTGGAAAACCTGATTGGCAGCTTTTAGGAAAGACAAGAGAAAACAAGAATCGAGGTTAGGGGGAGGGCAGTCCATGTGGAACCTACACTGGGGAGCTTCCTCCACCTCCGTGAGATTCTGCGGAGAGTTGCTCTCTGTAGGCTCAGGGGGAGGGGGTGTCGAGGGAGGAGTAGAGGGTGATACATGCTGTGATGGCTCCTGCACGGGAGAACGGAGAGGTTTGGGTGGCACCAGACGATGAGTGTTTCCTAAAGGAAAAACAGCATGCGGGCAGGGCAAGCACTGATGGTCATACTTCAAAAATGGGGAAAGTGACTTAACAAGTTATATTGAAACTTCTCATTGAACTGGAAGTTGTAAAGAAAACTACATTTATTTGTGGAAACAGTTGCTTCTTTAGCCCTTTAAGTTCTCATGACAATCCATAAAATATGGACCCATGACGTCCATATTTTATTTGGGCAACTCTGTGACAAGTGCACAATGGTAGATCATGGGCATGTGAACCAGGGGCGGGTTTTGAAGGAGGAGGGGGGTGTTTGAGGATCCCCTCAACTTTTAATGATACAATAAATAGTTTTTATACATATTTTATTGACTCCATTTACATATAGGGGATTTTCACATACTTCACTGAAGAGGTATGTGCAACGCTGCCTAGACCTCTTGCTGCTGGGGTCGGAGGGCTAGACGATGTAAACCAGAAGGTTTGGTGAGACTATGTCATAAAGATTATTCATGAATCTGGTAACTAGAATTCAGATTTTTTTCTGCTGTTGTTCTAAATTGCCAATTATTATATTTTCTAAATCACCATGTTTGCCATTAGAGGCTCACTAGCCACAGGTTATGTCTATCACTGAGTTATAGGAAAGAGTTAGCTTTTTATTCATTTATTTTGCTGACCTTTATTTAACCTGGAAGTCCCAATATTATAAAAACGTATTTATAGAAAGTCCAAAGTCCACTCTCAATCAAATACTTGCTTTGTGCTTCTTCATTTGAATGAACCTCCCAACTGTAAAAGGCATCAAAAACCTACAGTGATGTGGAAATCAAAGCACTGTGGTCTGTCATAGCACTCCCACAAAGTTTTTGGCCCTTAAAGCACTACAAGGTCCTCTAGAATTGCATCTATGGTAATTTACAATGAGAGGCATCAATAATTAACAATATAAATAAGCTATATAACATCTCTAGGAAGCAGAGCTGTTATGACATAGTAAATTAAAACATTTTAACATATGTTAGTTAAGACTGCAGTTTTACTTGTTATAGCTATGAGTAAACACCTTTGAAACTAGATGTCCAGAAAAGACAAATGCAAAGCTTTGTTGAACTGTTTACAGGATCATTACTGAAAGCACAAACAGCTTTTAAGCAGTAAGGAAACAGTAAGAAAGGAAGTGAGGAGTCGACTGCAAATGATACATACGAAGCATCTGAAAAAGTAATAGGAATAAAAGCACAATAATGGGGAAAAGCTGTGCTGAAATCCAGCTGCCTAAATTTACTTATAAAGCTTGTGATTCGTCAACTTTCTATGTTTTCTGTTTACTCTGTTGTTGACAGTTGGATGGTACCGAAATAACAGGCAGGGCTGGGATGATAAACTACGCAGTTATAACCTTGAGAACCACTGGAGCGCACACTCATACACATATACACATTAAATGACAGGCTCAAAAAAATCATACATAAATTAAGGAATAATGAAAAACAGAGTAATTAAAACCCTTCAGATGGCAAATCTCTGCATTTTCAGGCATGAGTGAACCACTCTATATGTCATGTGCAGTGTTGGTCAAGTTACTTGAAAAAAGTAATCAGTAACTAATTACTGATTACTTCCCCAAAAAAGTAATCCCGTTACTTTACTGATTACTTATTTTCAAAAGTAATTAATTACTTAGTTACTTAGTTACTTTTTAAAAACACGATTTACAACCTGAATAGGTAATAAAGCGATAGATCTTTCAGCCCAATTCTGCTTTTTCTACATAATCCATCATACAAAATGTAATCAAATGGAAAAGTCTCTTTTTTTAACTTGTTTTATCAGTTTTAATCTTTTAACTTTATGCATCAAGCAAAAATTTAATTATATGCTACATTCTCTGACTTGAATAAATTTGTTTAACATTTAAACCTATTTTCTGCACATTCCAGCACATAAAATAAAATATTTTTTGTGTTTACACTCACTCTTTCAAATAGATGCAAGTAAAACACAGCAGAAAATAAATAAAGTCAAAGACTCAGCGGTCCTGTTGCTCTATTTTCACCTGTAAAGCAGGACTGCGGTAGGCGGCGGTTTACCCTGGTGCAGGTGTGCCGCGGTCAGTTGAAGAATCCGCGAGTGTCATGGTCTCCGCTCCTCGACAGCTGACAGCTGACAGCTGTCAGGTGCTTTGTTTTTGTTTCCCTTTCTCTCTCGCCCTCTTCCATTCTCTCTTTCTCCTGCCGGGGCGGAGCTCAGTATGGACTCCTGCCCCTGGCCTACACACCTGGAGGTGATCAGCACATCTGTTGCTGATCATAAGAGATTGGAACCCTTCTTAAGAGGGCGAGTCTGCTCTACTCGTCGCTGGATCGTTGAGCCATCAGCGTCAGTCGTCCTGTATTTTGTAAAGTCAGTTTGTGAGCCTGTCTGAACCAGGAAACTAATGGTTTTTTTCTGCCTGTGTATAGATCGCCTCTGGACCTGTTCTTTCCCTGTGCATGGCGACTGAACGGAAGCAAGAGAGATAAAGGAAAGGAGAGGAGATGTGCGAGGGCTGAATGAAAACCTTCCCTTCCTGGACTCCTGCCTCTTTCACTCCTGGACCCTGGAACCCCGGCCCCTTTTCCCCTTGACATCACTATATGTATATATGAATTCCACTGTAGAGGAACACTGTAAATAAATGCACCTTTTGAAGACACTAGTGGTCTGCGCGTGAGTCCGATCTACAAAACCTGACAGAACGATCCAGCCACAACATGGACTCAGCAGATCAGAATACCATCGGTCAGGCACTGGCTGCCCAAGAAGCGGCGCTGACTCGCCACGAACAAATGCTACATCAGCTGCGAGGTGAGATTGCCGCACTAACTCAAGCTGTTTCCGGTTTGACTACGCCAGGGGGAGTACAGCCAGGGACCCCCCAGCCGGCTCACCCTGCCCCGCAGGAGACACTCGCAGCGGCTATGGCAGGTCACTCATCGGCAGCCACCCCATCCTCTGACGGTCCCCTGCCTTCGCCCGAGCCCTTTTCGGGGGAGACAGAGAAGTGCCCTGGCTTTCTGGCCCAGTGTTCATTGATTTTCCGCGAACAGCGGCGTTTTCATAACAATGACGGGGCAAAGATTGCTTTTTTGGTACAGATGCTTCGTGACCGGGCTTTGAAATGGGCCCAGGTCGTGTTAAACTCCAACCCGGAGATCTCTTTTGAGAGGTTTGTGATTAACTTTAAGACTGTGTTTAATCAGGGCTCTGGAGTCGAGGCTGCGGCGCTCCGCCTCCTTAACTTTAAGCAAGGTAAGCGGAGTATGGCAGACTATTCAATCGATTTTTGGATTTTGGCAGAAGAAACCGGCTGGGGACCGGATGCGCTCAGGAGCACATTGTTAAATAACATCCGGGAAGATCTGAAAGATGAATTGATTATGCGGGACCTACCCACTGCTTTTGACGAATTGATGTCGTTATGTATTAAGGTGGATGAGCGGCTACGAGCTCGTCGGCAAGCACGGAACTCCAGTTCCCAGGAGGCCGCAGGGCCACGAGGGGCGGAGGCTTCGGCCGATTACCGGTCCTCCCGGACATCAGGGGGCGCCGACGGAGAGGTACAGCCCATGCAAATCGGCAGCTCTCACCTAACTGCTGCAGAACGTCAGCAACGCATCACAGCCGGTGAGTGTCTGTATTGTGGTAATAAGGGACACATGATTGCCTCCTGTCCGTCGCGAGCAAAAGGCCGTGCCCGCCAGTGATGGTAGGAGTACTGGTGGGCGGTTTGAATCAGGATAAATCTCCTCCACGTTTAGCCCTGCCGGCTAAGCTTTTGGTCCACTCCGAGTGTCATTCACTTTCTGTGCTTATTGATTCTGGAGCAGAACAAAATTTCATTGACTCTGAACTAGCAAAACAACTCTGTGTGACTGTGGAGTTACTACCCCACGCCTTACGCGTCACGGCTTTATCAGGGCAGTGCCTCCCCGACATCACACACATCACTGAGCCGCTCACCCTCACACTGTCTGGTAATCATTCGGAGGAGATTAGCTTTTTTGTTTTTCACTCCACTCAGACGCCGTTAGTTCTCGGTCATCCCTGGCTCCAGCAACACAACCCCACGATTAATTGGCAGAAAGGAGGCATCACGGGCTGGGGAGAGGAGTGTCATATGACTTGCCTTAAGGCTGCTGTTCCTCCTAACAAATCGGTCACCGGCCCAGAGCCACCGCGGTCTTCCGACTTAGCAGATGTGCCGTCTGTTTACCACGATCTCGCTGAGGTGTTTCGGAAGGACCGAGCCCAGTCGCTGCCACCCCATCGGCCCTATGACTGTGCCATAGACCTGCTGCCGGGAGCTCCCTTACCGACCAGCCGCCTCTATAGCCATTCGCTGCCGGAACGGGAGGCTATGGAGAAATATATAACTGAATCCCTCGCTGCCGGCATCATCCGTGCCTCTTCCTCACCCATCGCAGCAGGTTTCTTCTTTGTGGAAAAGAAGGATAAGACCCTCCGACCCTGTATTGACTTTCGGGGACTCAATAACATTACGGTCAAGAATAAATATCCACTGCCCCTGCTCACCTCCGCTTTCGAACTTCTCCAGGGAGCCGTCATATTCAGCAAGCTGGACTTGAGAAACGCTTACCACCTGGTTCGGATTCGGGATGGCGATGAATGGAAGACGGCGTTCAATACTCACCTTGGACATTTCGAGTATCTGGTAATGCCATTCGGCCTCACTAACGCACCTGCAGTATTCCAGGCTCTGGTCAACGATGTTCTAAGGGACTTTATTAACCGATTTGTGTTTGTCTATCTAGACGACATTCTGATCTTCTCTTCCTCCCAGGCTGAACACGAGACCCAGGTCCGGCTGGTACTGCAACGCCTTCTGGAGAACCGGCTGTTCGTCAAAAGCGAGAAATGTGAGTTTCATGTGCCCTCAGTTGCCTTCCTAGGGTACATAATCGAGCGTGGAGATCTCCGACCCGACCCTGTGAAAGTCAAGGCTGTTGTGAACTGGCCCGAACCAGACAACCGTCGCCAGTTGCAACGCTTCCTTGGCTTCGCTAACTTCTACAGGAGATTCATACGGGACTTCAGCAGGATTGCCTTACCATTAACCCAGTTAACCTCTCCCAAGCTTGCTTTTCAGTGGAGTGACGCTGCCCAATCAGCCTTTCAGGAGCTCAAGAAACGGTTTGCTTCAGCGCCCATCCTGGTCCAACCTGACACCACTCTTCAGTTCGTGGTGGAGGTCGACGCATCCGACTCAGGGGTGGGGGCCGTCCTTTCCCAACAGAGGGAGGGTAAGATGCATCCTTGTGCCTATTTTTCCCGTCGTCTCACCCCTGCAGAACGTAACTACGACGTGGGCGATCGGGAGCTCTTGGCGATTAAGCTCGCCCTGGAAGAATGGCGGCATTGGCTGGAGGGCACCACTCAACCCTTCGTGGTCTGGACCGATCACAAAAACCTGGCCTACCTTCAAACGGCGAAACGTCTTAACGCTCGACAGGCCAGATGGGCCCTGTTTTTCACCCGTTTCCACTTCTCAATCACCTACAGACCCGGTTCCCGAAACGTCAAGCCGGACGCTCTCTCCCGTCAGTTCTCCGCTGCTGACGAAAAGGCGGATCCGGATTCTATCCTGCCGGCAACCTGTACTATCGGGGCCATCACCTGGGAGATCGAGGCGGCTGTCCGGGCGGCTCAGGTAGCCGAACCGGATCCGGGAGGGGGGCCCACCCACCGACTCTATGTTCCGCGCTCTGTCAGATCCCAGGTTCTACAATGGGCTCACACGGCCCGGTTCTCATGCCACCCAGGGATACATCGCACCATTAAGTTTCTCCAGCGGTGCTTCTGGTGGCCCTCACTCACCCAAGACACTCGGGAATACGTCACTGCTTGTACGGTCTGTGCCCGAAACAAACCATCGAACCAACCCCTGGCGGGTCAGCTACATCCGTTATCCACTCCTTCCAGGCCATGGTCTCACATAGCACTGGACTTCATCACCGGACTACCTCCATCAGCAGGTAACACTGTCATTCTCACCATAATCGATCGTTTCTCTAAAGCGGCTCATTTCATTGCTCTGCCTAAGCTTCCCACAGCTCTAGAGACCGCACGCCTACTCGCCACTCACGTCTTCCGCCTGCATGGGATCCTGGAAGACATAGTGTCCGACAGAGGGCCTCAATTCACTTCTCGGGTCTGGAAAGAGTTCTGCAACTCCCTGGGCGCAAAGGTTAGTCTATCCTCGGGTTATCATCCTCAGAGCAACGGCCAGTCCGAGCGGGCCAACCAAGAACTGGAGACCGCCCTGCGCTGTGTCGCCTCCACCAATCAAACCATCTGGAGTGAGGAGTTGCCGTGGATCGAGTACGCCCATAACAGCTTGACTGGACTCTTGGCGCCGGGGACGTGGCTGTCAGTACCTGGTTGACTGGGAGGGCTATGGCGTGGGGGAGCGCTCCTGGGTCCCTCGGGCGGCCGTTCTGGACGTGCCCATGCTCCGGGAGTTTCACCGCCTGCATCCGGACAAGCCTGGTGGGTCGCCGGGAGGCTCCCGTTGAGGGGGGGGTACTGTCATGGTCTCCGCTCCTCGACAGCTGACAGCTGTCAGGTGCTTTGTTTTTGTTTCCCTTTCTCTCTCGCCCTCTTCCATTCTCTCTTTCATCTGTTGCTGATCATAAGAGATTGGAACCCTTCTTAAGAGGGCGAGTCTGCTCTACTCGTCGCTGGATCGTTGAGCCATCAGCGTCAGTCGTCCTGTATTTTGTAAAGTCAGTTTGTGAGCCTGTCTGAACCAGGAAACTAATGGTTTTTTTCTGCCTGTGTATAGATCGCCTCTGGACCTGTTCTTTCCCTGTGCATGGCGACTGAACGGAAGCAAGAGAGATAAAGGAAAGGAGAGGAGATGTGCGAGGGCTGAATGAAAACCTTCCCTTCCTGGACTCCTGCCTCTTTCACTCCTGGACCCTGGAACCCCGGCCCCTTTTCCCCTTGACATCACTATATGTATATATGAATTCCACTGTAGAGGAACACTGTAAATAAATGCACCTTTTGAAGACACTAGTGGTCTGCGCGTGAGTCCGATCTACAAAACCTGACAGCGAGTTTCTCTGTGAATTTCCCATTACGTCGTTGCGCACTCGGTGCTTGCTTGGAAGTTTAGGGGGTTTTTTCGCTGTAAAAAGAAGTTTTCTTCCCATGCACAACGGACACTAATGTTTTTGTCACTTTTTATGGAATCAAACTCAAAGTAAGGTCAGTACTTCCACGCTTTAAACGCTGCACGCTCATACTCTCTCCCACAATCGATATGTGATCCATTGTTGATCTGCACACAGCTGTTGTCACTAACGGCGCACTCGCTTACGTCACTGTCGTGAGACATTCTCGCAAAAAATCACGGTTTTAGTAACGCAGTAATGCAGCGTTCCTACGGGAAAGTAACGGTAATCTAATTACCGTTTTTGCAATAGTAATGCCTTACTTTACTCGTTACTTGAAAATAGTAATCAGATTACAGTAACGCGTTACAAGTAATGCGTTACTGCCCATCTCTGGTCATGTGTAGGGTGATGCTGTTTACCTAACATATATGTAAGCTATTCACACAAGTTTGTACTTGTTCATGTATAACCAGTTCAGTTGTCAGGCAGAAAACATTTTTTAACAGTCACTGTGGGTGAAAAGTTTAAAGGGTGAAAAGGGACCACTTGAAGGAATGTAGTTTTTGGAGTATAACCATTTCAGCACAAATACACAAACACACATCTTAACTCAGCGAATAGTTTCTTATATAGTTTGAAGATACAGAAGAAAGACTGAAAATAGCAAAAGTCGAAGCAAAAGAGAGGCGAGAAGGTGGTGCACTGTCAGCAGAGCGTCAGGATAGAGAAAAAGAAAGTAGCTAGGTCTATAAATTTATTAATGACCTTCGTGCTGCGTCTTCTGAACTGTCTAATGCACTAACCTCCTGATACTTCATCCTTTCTCTTGCTTTCATCCGCCTGTCCATCACCCTTCTCTCCTTAAACTCCTCTAGTCCCCCTGCCTCTGCCTGCCACCCTCTGTCAAAACCTCTGTCAAAACCTTCCCATGCTCCACTCTCTCAACTTCATTCTCATACTCTCACCTTTCTCATCCCTTTTGAGGTCTACAGCTCTCTCATCTATGCCCCTGTCAGACACGACAACCCTCTGCCGCAATCTCGCTTTGCTGTGGAGAAAGATTTGGGTTATATAAAGATCAATATGAGGCCAGCTAAAGTTCAAGTAGATCCTGCTTAAATCTGTGATGGATCTGTCTGCCTTTGTATCTGCCAGCTTTAAAGGTTTGAGCGAGTGGGTGCAGGCATAAGAGAGATAGAGAGAAAGAAAGAGAGGAATATAAAAAAAATGAGTGTAACAAAAAAAGGGAGGGAGGGGGGTGAAAAAAGACAGAAGAATGTACTGTAAGAGGCTGATAAGTTTAAGGGAGAAACAAGGACTATATTGTCTCATGGGCGATGATGAAAACCAGCTCCACGAGTTCCTGTCCTTCAGCCATGACACGCACGCACGCACGCACGCACGCACACACACACACACACACACACACACTTTCCTTCAGCAGGTTATGCATGTCATTCGTGACACTTTCAGATGTTGCTGCAGTGTGACAGCTGAGCTCTCTCGAGCAGATATTCAGTCACTTCTAACACGTAGAAATCTCTACAGGCAACTTCTGACTCACCTCTCACTTCTTCAGCATATAGAAAGTGTGTTTACAGTCACTGTCAAGAGTTCAATGAACAATGGCAAAGCTCACTTTTTCTGCCAGTGGAATCATGATATGCTCTTTTTTTTAAGACAGACAGAGATACAAAGCATATATATGCAGTAGTTGTGTCTGAGAATAGGTAGATCTCAAAGTTTCCCTTGTATGCCTTCTATGTCACTATAAATATAATTATCTTTTTTTTTTTACTTGCTGCTAAACAATTTATGTGTCTTTTCTGCGTAACTTTTGTTGCTTTAGTGTGTGAATTTATGAAGGGAAGTCTTTAAATGTTTGCTGCTGTGTTGTACGCTTGCTGTAAGGCCATTTTATAGATATTTACCCATTCCGCTGTGCCTATTGTTCTCAGCCTCATCCAGCTTCAGGTTCAGGGCGGACTCAGTCTCCGACATGGAGTTATTCTCTGACGTCCTGTCTTGAGCTATTTTGCCGGCCGCGCTGCTGACTGAATCTTCCACTCTGCCGCTGGAGTTTTTCGCAGCAGGTTGGACCCGCACGGACCCACTTGTTGTGCTTCTGCTACTGTAGCTGTAATGGGATTCAGCCTGCTCTAGGTCAGCATCTGAATCATCAAGACCCTGGCTTAGTTCAGAGCTGGAATCCTGCACAGCAAGGCTGTCAGTAGTGCTGCTGCTCGGGGTTGGGGAGCTGGAGGTTGGCATGGCATTGGACACAGGATGTACTGCTATTTTGTGCGAGGCTGTTTTTTCTGTTAGTTTTATCACAGTGGCAGCTGAGGCTGTGGTCGAATGTGCCACCTTGATGCGGGATGCCGGCATAGGTTTATCAGGAGCTTGACTGTCAGGAGTGGGAGCCGGAGAGGCTGAAGTGTCATCAGAGCCTTGCGTGATGGATGTTGGAGTGGGAGGAGGAGCTGGAGCCTTTCTTTTCCTCTGCAGGCTCATCTGATAAAATTGAAGGAAAAGGAGGCAGACAGTACAAAGTTAATTTACATGAGCACCTTGTGCATATGTGTGTGTCTGTGTGTGGTTTAACCATAAATTAGCCTGTAAATTCAGTCTGCCAAGCCTCAAGTAGAGTTTCCTACAGACTAATTAAATCAAGTGGAGTTCTGGCAGGCGTACAGGTTTTTAAATCCATCAGAGTGCCAACATTCCTTTTAAATTATTCTCCAACAAGACATATAGGGCCCGGCGTAAATACAGTCGATATGATGCAGTGGCATATTACGAGTACAATATATGTACTTCACTATGGTATTTCTTAGTTATTCAACTGGTAAATCAACAATTATTCAAATGCAATGCTGTTATACTGCTGATTTACTTACTGCCAAGCCAGTGATGACTTCCAAAAGAGACATGAAAGTCAGATTGTGATTTTCAGGTCAGTGCTTTAACAGAAATATCAGTGGATGTTCATGACTGAAATATTGTTTTGTGTTTTTCACAACGACAGAAGCTGGAGCTGAAAACTGAATAATAAATTGCAACTGGATCGAGAGGATGTTTTAAAGAAGAAACAAACAGGAAAGAAGGACAGAGCAGGAAGGAGAGAAAATAAAATTAAAAACAGAGCGATGGGACAAACCAATGAATCAATAAGAAACTATGTGGAAACTCAGTTTTGCTCAATGAGCAGATGAGACCTTTCATATGCTTTTTTTTTCAAGTTAATCTCACTTTCTATGATACGGTTTCAAAGAATCAATTTAAAAGTGCTCTGGGCAGTCTTCAGCAGTATCGATAACCTACTTTCGACTGGCGATCACCGCTTATGCTTTCAGCTTTTCCTTCATTCTGAAACGCAACAGAGAACATGCCTAGAGCTGTATGGAGCTTTGCATCATACAACAGGACAAAAGAGCGATAAGGCCACCTTGCATTTTTGCAGGTATGCTGGGTTCAAACATGTGAACTCAATGAACTCACTGCATGGCATTCTATGGACCTCCAAATGTCTTTCAGCTGATTGGCTGTCTCTTTTTTGGTCTCCCACTTCTCTCCCTCTTTAGCATTCAAATATACGTGAATGCAGACATACCAGTGCAAGTGGACAATAGTTGAAGCTGCAATAGATGACTGACTGCTCCAGAAGATTGATGTGTATTTTTCTAAGTGTGTGTACGTGCCTGTATGTGCTGGCTGCAGAATTAAGAGTCAGGCCTGGTACAAAGGGAAAAGAGCAGTGGCCTCAATACACAAGCATATGCCCAACACTTTTCTGTGCAACTGTATGAGCACGAGCATGCACACAGACATACACTTACATATGCACCAAAGTGCACACACACATTAAAGGAACAGTATATCTCATACCTCAGGCTGAGCTGCTGTAGAGATTAGGGGGTTGTTACAGGCTGCATGGTTAAGTGTGTGTTGCTCTCATGAGCTTATTGGCGCCATGACTGGGAACGCAGCATGTACTTAAGATTGTTAGAGACTGAAGCCCAGAACTCTGTAATATACTACACTCAAGGTCACACTATACATTAAGTTCAGCAGACTTTGCACTCTTATTATCTATAAACTATGTGTGTGCTGTTTAGTGATTCTCCATTTTCAATCAGACTATCTGTATTCTCAGTGCTGGCTGTTTTTCAGATTTATCACAGAGTGTTTCAGTATATTCAAGCTTTTTCATTATATACCACGGGGTTGGCAAAAACAATGTCAAATATAATTGACAAAAGGTAGTAAGTTCATCCACATCACAGTATAATAATTTCAAATTCAAATTCTTATTTGTCACGTACACAGTCATACACAGTACGATATGTAGTGAAATGCTTGGACAACTGCTCGTGACCTAAAGAAAACAAAAAAGGAAAAGGCTATGAATAAGATAGGAAATAAATATGAAAAATTAAAAAGGGTAAATTTAACTAGGAAGGAATAAAATATAAATTAAGGTTAAAAATGAAATAACTGTACAACACAAATTAGAATGAAGGGTAAATTTAACTGGGAAGAATAAGATAAAATATATAAATTAAAGTTGAAAATAAAATAACTGTACAACAAAATACACAATACACAATATAGAACTATATAAGAATGTATGAAGAAATCTAAATATAAATAAATATATACACAATAACAGCAGCTGTACAAGTATTAACCGGAAATGAAGAATATAGTGACCAGTGTTGTGCAAAACCAAAGTCCAGAATGTCCAGTGTGTGTGTAAGAACTGTATGTGTGGGTCAGTACTGTGTGGTGGTGTGATTGAGAGACCGTATCGCCTGCGGGAAGAAGCTCCTCCTCAGTCTCTCTGTGTTGGTCTTCAGGGAGCGGAATCGCTTTCCTGACCTCAGCAGAGAGAACAGTCTGTTGTTGGGATGGCTGAGGTCCTTCACGATCTTCCTGGCCTTGGTCCAGCACCGCCTGCTGTAGATTGAGTGCAGGTCAGGGAGCTCGGAGCGGATGGTGCGCTCAGCTGACCGCACAACCCTCTGTAGAGCTCGTCTGTCCTGCATGGTGCTGTTCCCGAACCAGGTTAAGATGTTTCCCGCCAGGATGCTCTCTATGGTGCACGAGTAAAAGTTCCTGAGCACCTTGGAGGGCAGTTGGAAGTCTCTCAAGCGTCTGAGGTGGTAGAGACGCTGTCGGGCCTTTTTCACCACGGTGTTGATGTGACAGGACCATGAGAGGTCCTGCGTGATGTGAACTCCGAGGTATTTGAAGCTGTCCACTCTCTCCACTGGGCACTCGTTGATGACGGGGGTCTGGTAGTTCCTCTCCTGCTTAGTGCTGAAGTCCACTATCAGCTCCTTTGTCTTACTGACGTTTAGAAGGAGGTTGTTCCTCTGGCACCAGTTCTCCAGATTCCTAATCTCCTTCAGGTAGGCCGTCTCGTTGTTATCAGAGATCAGGCCCACCACGACGGTGTCGTCAGCAAACTTGATGATGGTGGTGGAGCTGGTAGTGGCCACACAGTCATATGTGTACAAAGAGTACAGCAGGGGGCTCAGAACACACCCCTGGGGGGCTCCAGTGCTGAGAGTGGTGGAGGCTGAGACATGTCCGCCCATCCTTACTGCCTGTGGTCTGCCAGTTAGGAAGTTGGAGATCCACTGACACATAGATGAGCTGAGTCCCAGATGCTCCAGCTTGGTGGTGAGTGTGGAGGGAATTATGGTGTTAAATGCAGAGCTGTAGTCTATGAAGAGCATTTTAACATAATTCCCCCTTCTAGTGTCCAAGTGAGTGAGTGATGTGTGGAGAAGATGAGAGATGGCATCGTCTGTGGAACGATTTGGACGGTAAGCGAACTGTAGTGGGTCCAGTGTGTCTGGTAGTGAAGAAATGATGAAGTCTCTGACCAGGCGTTCAAAGCACTTCATCACTACTGAGGTGAGGGCTACAGGGCGATAGTCATTGAGAGAAGCAGGGTGGGGTTTCTTCGGGACAGGAACAATGATGGACTCTTTGAAGCATGTGGGGATCACCGACTGAGATAAAGAGATGTTGAATATCTCAGTGAACACAGGAGCTAGCTGGTATGCGCAGTCTCTGAGGATACGACCTGGGATGCCGTCTGGTCCTGCTGCTTTCCTGGTGTTCACTCTCTTGAAGGCTCTCCTTACTTCATGCTCGGAGATGACGAGCACGTTTCCGGTGCTGGCAGTATCTTCCTGTCTGCAGCCGTTAGCGCCGCTAACACTAGCATTGTTGGAGACCTTAGCTGCAGCCTCGAAGCGAGCATAGAAAGTGTTCAGCTCGTCTGCCAGAGTCACGGCCGCGTTCGTCATACCGGTTGTTGGTGCTTTATAGTCCGTTATTGTCCTTAGTCCCCGCCACAGGCTCCTAGAGTCACTCTGTTGGAGTTGTGACTCTAGTTTCCTCCCGTAGCGCTGCTTCGCCTCTTTCACCGCCCTCCGCACGTTATATGACGCGGCTTTGTACGGATCCATGTCCCCTGTCATGAGTCCCGTGTTGTAGGCAGCGGTGCGGGATCTCAGAGCGTCGCGGATGGTTTTATCCACCCACGGCTTCTGGTTGGGAAACGTTGTGATAGTCTTTGTCTCCACGGTATCATCCGCTAGTTTCCCGATGAATCCCACAACCGCTTCCGTAAACACGTTGACGTCATCGTCGGAGCTGTTTCTGAACATGCCCCAGTCTGCGTCATCGAGTGCGTCCTGTAACGCGGCCACCGATTGATCCGTCCAGCGCGCGACCTTCCTCTGAACCGGAACTTCCTGTTTCAGCCTTTGTTTGTATTTTGGCATGAGGAAGATGGCGGCGTGATCAGATTTGCCAAACGGGGGGCGGGATTGTGCCTTGTAGCCGTCCTTGACCGTAGTATAGCAGTGGTCCAGCGTCCTTTCACCCCTGGTGGGGCAGGTGATGTGTTGATAAAAGTTCGGCGCTGCGCGTTTGAGGTTGGCGCTATTAAAGTCCCCCGTCACAATAAGCGCAGCGTCCCGGTGTTGTGTCTGGTGCTGTGTGAGTGCCTCATGCAGCTCGCATAAGGCGGTGACCGTGTCCGCTTGTGGTGGAATATAAACGGCACTTACAATGACCGATGTAAATTCCCGAGGTAGATAAAAAGGACGACACATGATGGACAGTAGTTCCAGATTTGGTGTGCAGGAGCGTGTGAGAGGAACAACGTTCGCACTGTTGCACCAGTTGTTGTTCACCATTAAACACACGCCGCCTCCCCTTGACTTCCCCGAGTCCCGTGTCCTGTCCATGCGGTGAACCGAGAAGAACTCGGCCGGCTGGATGGCGTGGTCCGGCACCGCTGGGTTCAGCCATGTCTCGGTGAAGCAGAGGAGATTGCAGTCCCGAATGTCTCTCTGGAACTTTATCCTGGCCCTGAGGTCGTCAAGCTTGTTCTCCAGTGACTGGACGTTGGCGAGCAGGATGCTAGGCAGAGGTGTGCGGTGTGCACGAGCTCTCAGCCTGTTCCTGACGCCGGCTCGCTTCCCTCTAGGACGCCGCCGCTTCCCTTTGTTCTCCCTCGAGATCTCACTCGGCCAGCTCGGATCCGGAGTTAAAAACTTCGAATTGTGAGTACATTGTATACCAGTAGAAACAAGAGTGTCACTGTCATACCTAATGTACCCAATGGTGATGATTTTGCCGATTTAGAAACGCTGAAAACTAACTTAAAAAGCAAAGACAAAGAAAAAGTGGTCGGAGCAGTCGTGACGGCAGCCGACCTCACCGGCGCCATCTTATATCTTGTAATTTAAAAATTAATATATGTGAATATTAGCAATACTAACTATTTCCATTTAAATTAAAATTAATTAAATATATATACATATTTTACTCCGTTTGTACATTAAACATTTTTTATTATCACAGGCAGCCAGATAAATTTTGAGGTATATTAAAGTGGAAAGCAGAATTTTGTTTGTTCTACGGTAAAGTTACCAGCAAGACCACAACAAAACAAAGAAAGAAAACAGGTTTCTCTCTGCAATGATTTTGTCTCAGAAGTGCATTTAAACTGAATGCTGTACATTGGGTCAGTTTGTATGTCTCTAAACTTAGAAAGCAAGTGGAAAATAAAATAAATAACCTTGTCACATGTTTGATCAAAATAATTAATCACCACATTTCCCTGACATTACGCGATTTTATTTTTAAAAAACAAACAAAAAACATATGTGATACATGTGAGCAGTTTTTAAGGGGAATGGACATTTACAGAATGAAGCACAGAAGGTGATACGAGGACAGTCTGCTGTGTCAATTAAATTTTCCACTCCGTGGTTTGGAAGGCAAAGGGCCCCATGTCAGAGCATGTTGATCAGATAGGGCCACCCATGGAGGCATCATCCTGGTAGCGTGACCATTCATCAGTTGTTTTTGAAGGACTCTTGATGGGTGAAGGCCTTTGTGACAGGGCAACATAACAAGAGTAATGTGGAACGTGAAAAGGATATAATGGATACATGAGAGGGGGCTGCTCTGTATTTGTGTGTGTCTAAGCACATCAGCAAGGATGACGTCATTGTGTATGTATGTGCTAATGAGAGACAACAAAGCAGCTGGACTGTCTTCGTCATCGCTCACTTTCCTGTACTGAACTAAAATGTGGAAGAGTGTGTATCAATGTTGACAACCACACGCTGCAGTCGTGTTTCTTATGTCGAATGCCTTTTAAGACAAGGTCAGCTAGGCACACTTTATTTGGTAAAAGCACACCACTGCTAGTCTTTGCAGTTTTAGGTTTTTGAGCCAGCTGGCATGTGATCAATCAGGCAAAAACTACTGTTTTTATTACTGCATTAATCCAAGACCGTAACAATAGGAACAAATCAGATGGTCATTGTCCTCTTTAGCCCAGATAATGCATACTCTGGCTTTCTCTGTGACTCCTTATTTTCTCACTCACAGTTACTATCAAAGCACACATTATTTGAAACCAGGTTAGACATTAGCAGAAAACCCAATAAATATCTTCAACATGAGCTCTTTTATGACATTTCTGTCATCACTGTAAGGACAAGATAGATAATATCGCAGAATATTCTGTTAATAATTTACATACTTTAAAACATAGTGATTAAATGCTGGTAGTCACGATTTTTAATATAACATACAGCGCAAGTCTTTTTAACTACAGGGAGTGCAGAATTATTAAGCAAATGAGTATTTTGTCCACATCATCCTCTTCATGCATGTTGTCTTACTCCAAGCTGTATAGGCTCGAAAGCCTACTACCAGTTAAGCATATTAGGTGATGTGCATCTCTGTAATGAGAAGGGGTGTGGTCTAATGACATCAACACCCTATATCAGGTGTGCATAATTATTAGGCAACGTCCTTTCCTTTGGCAAAATGGGTCAAAAGAAGGACTTGACAGGCACAGAAAAGTCAAAAATAGTGAGATATCTTGCAGAGGGATGCAGCAGTCTCAAAATTGCAAAGCTTCTGAAGCGTGATCATCGAACAATCAAGCGTTTCATTCAAAATAGTCAACAGGGTCGCAAGAAGCGTGTGGAAAAACCAAGGCACAAAATAACTGCCCATGAACTGAGAAAAGTCAAGCGTGCAGCTGCCAAGATGCCACTTGCCACCAGTTTGGCCATATTTCAGAGCTGCAACATCACTGGAGTGCCCAAAAGCACAAGGTGTGCAATACTCAGAGACATGGCCAAGGTAAGAAAGGCTGAAAGACGACCACCACTGAACAAGACACACAAGCTGAAACATCAAGACTGGGCCAAGAAATATCTCAAGACTGATTTTTCTAAGGTTTTATGGACTGATGAAATGAGAGTGAGTCTTGATGGGCCAGATGGATGGGCCCGTGGTTGGATTGGTAAAGGGCAGAGAGCTCCAGTCCGACTCAGACGCCAGCAAGGTGGAGGTGGAGTACTGGTTTGGGCTGGTATCATCAAAGATGAGCTTGTGGGGCCTTTTCGGGTTGAGGATGGAGTCAAGCTCAACTCCCAGTCCTACTGCCAGTTTCCGGAAAACACCTTCTTCAAGCAGTGGTACAGGAAGAAGTCTGCATCCTTCAAGAAGAACATGATTTTCATGCAGGACAATGCTCCATCACACGCGTCCAAGTACTCCACAGCGTGGCTGGCAAGAAAGGGTATAAAAGAAGAAAAACTAATGACATGGCCTCCTTGTTCACCTGATCTGAACCCCATTGAGAACCTGTGGTCCATCATCAAATGTGAGATTTACAAGGAGGGAAAACAGTACACCTCTCTGAACAGTGTCTGGGAGGCTGTGGTTGCTGCTGCACGCAATGTTGATGGTGAGCAGATCAAAACACTGACAGAACCCATGGATGGCAGGCTTTTGAGTGTCCTTGTCACGGTCCGCTGTGACAGACCGTGTGGAGAGTGTGTGGAGGACTCAGGTGCGGACACGAGTGACACGGGAGTAAACTTTAAACAAAAGCGAGCCTTTTATTGTGGCTGGTAACGCAAGAGAAACAAACAAGAATAAGGGCAGCTCAAAAGCAATAACTAAACAGAAACCTAAACTGGGAATGAACTAAGGTAAGGCTATGAATACAACAGACCGGGCATGGAAACATGGAGGGTGGGAACACAGACGACGCGACACAGACTGTATGAAACACAGAGACTAAATACACATGAGGGATGATCAGGGGAAGTGGATGCACACGGGGAACACAGGTGACACTGATAATCATAACAAGACACGGCAGGAGTGAACGTAACACTGATGGGAGATGGGCAAAGTAAAACAGGAAGTACACAGAGGTTCAAACAGGAGGAGAGAGAGCACGGGGAGAACGCAGACATAACGGGCTGGGGAAAACATAGAATAAAACACAAAGAGAGACGAGGGCTCATAAATACACAGAGGGGCACACAGGGGGTAAGAGTCACGAAGGGAAAACACATAAGGAACAACGTAACAGATCAACCCAGGAAGCATGGCCTAAATAAAGAACAAAATACAAAAATACATGAAAACTAAGAATACTGGGCCCACATGGCCCAGGACCATGACAGTCCTTGCAAAGAAAGGTGGCTATATTGGTCGCTGATTTGTTTTTGTTTTGTTTTTGAATGTCAGAAATGTATATTTGTGAATGTGGAGATGTTATATTGGTTTCCATCCATCCTCATCCGCTTTATCCGAGGCCGGGTTGGGGGGGCAGCAGCCTAAGCAAAGAGGCCCAGACCTCCCTCTCCCCAGCCACCTCCTCCAGCTTATCCGCGGGAACACCAAGGCGTTCCCAGGCCAGCCGAGAGATATAATCTCTCCAGCGTGTCCTGGGTCTGCCCCGGGGCCTCCTCCCTGTGGGACATGCCTGGAACACCTCACCCAGGAGGCGCCCAGGGGGCATCCTTGTCAGATGCCCGAACCACCTCAGCTGGCTCCTTTCGATGTGGAGCAGCAGCAGCTCTACTCTGAGCCCCTCCCGGATGGCCGAACTTCTCACCCTATTTCTAAGGGAGAGGCCAGCCACCCTTCGGAGGAAGCTCATTTCTGCCGCTTGTATCCGTGATCTCGTTCTTTCGGTCACTACCCACAGCTTGTGGCCATAGGTGAGGGTAGGGACGTAGATCGACCGGTAAATTGAGAGCTTCGCTTTTACACTCAGCTCCCTCTTCACCACGACGGACCGGTGCAGCATCTGCATTACTGCAGCTGCAGCCCCAATCCGTCTGTCGATCTCCGGCTCCCTTCTCCCATCACTCGCGAACAAGACCCCGAGATACTTGAACTCCTCCACTTGGGGCAGGAACTCATCCCCGACCCGGAGTGGGCACTCCACCCTTTTCCATGGCCTCAGATTTGGAGGTGCTGATCCTCATTCCCGCTGCTTCACACTCGGCTGCGAACCATTCCAGTGCGAGCTGGAGGCCCTCACCCGATGAAGCCAACAGAACCACATCATCCGCAAAAATCAGAGATGAGATTCTGAGGCCACCAAAGCGAAAGCCCTCTGGGGCCTCTGCTAGACGTTCCCAGCACACCCTCACTACGCGTTTAGGTGCACCAGGTCTGTCCAGCGTCCTCCCCCGCCACCTGATCCAACTCACCACCAGGTGGTGATCAGTTGACAGCTCAGCCCCTCTCTTTATTTTATATTGGTTTCACTGGTAAAAATAAATAATTGAAATGGGTATATATTTGTTTTTTGTTAAGTTGCCTAATAATTATGCACAGTAATAGTCACCTGCACACACAGATATCCCCCTAAAATAGCTAAAACTAAAGACAAACTAAAAACTACTTCCAAAAACATTCAGCTTTGATATTAATGAGTTTTTTGGGTTCATTGAGAACATGGTTGTTGTTCAATAATAAAATTATTCCTCAAAAATACAACTTGCCTAATAATTCTGCACTCCCTGTATGACATTATAATTCCAAGTAACTGAATCACAGGTGAAGAAGTAAACAGTCTAATCAGTTTGATCAATATTTTATATTTAGCTGCCGTCACCCGTAGTATGTCCCTGTCAGGTTTCAGATGAACAAATAGATTTAAACCTCTAATCTAATAAACTGCAATATTCTAGCTTTATGATCCATTAAAACTGGGATGCAATCATTTTAATTTGCGGTTGTACTAGATAAAAATGTAAGCTCAGATACCATGCTGAATTATGGCCATGTTTTCTCTCCCATTACACATTAACTCACACATTAACTCAAGAGCTGACTGTGCTAACTCTGCGTAGTTCTGATCTGTTTTAGGACCAAAGGTTTCCCAACTCAGGGTTAATCAACTCAAGAGTTTAGGCTTAGGCTCAGAGTTTGTTAAGCCTGCTTCCTGGAACAGACCCTGGTTTCATACATAAGATGTTTTGACAGCAAAGTGCAAACAGATCTTGTCATATATAGGCCGCATGGCAGGGGCACATATTCCCCTAATCCTGGCCCCTAACTAATACTAACACAGCCTTAAGGTTCAGTACGTTTGAAAGAATGCTTACTGTGCCATCTTACAATACTTTAGCCACAATAATCATATTAGCTAAGAGTCCGCTGTGGCGAAAAATTGCAAGTCATGTCAGGACAGGACCTTATGTTATTTTAGAAAGAAATCCATTGATTCTATTTGAGTTTGCATTCAAAGAGGATAAATGATTTGATCTTAGACGTAACAGGAACAAATCTGTGATAGAAGCAGGCTCAGAGAGGGCAGCTGTTGAACTTAAACACATGAGGTGAGGGGACAGTTAACAGCCTTCCCCTTGAACACAAACTTGGAACTGGACACAGGAAAAGAGTGTAAAAACTGAAGGCTGTAAAATTAAAATGTAGTCAGCTAAGTTCGAGGAGTTTAATTCTATGTTTGCATTTTTTTAAACTTTTTCATATACACATTTTTTTTCCACTTGTAAATTATGTAAATGTACTACCGACGATGGTGCAAATGTCAGACACATTTAGACTGAGATTAAATCAAGTTTTCTGTTACATGCTTTGAACATCTACGTCAAAGCCTTTCTGAACAAGTTTGTAAAATGTATACTGTCCTGCTAGAGCCAGACACCTGCTTATATTGGCCATAGCACACGTCAATAAAATTGACAGCTCCAAAGGAAAGTTAATGACAGATCTATAGTATACTGGATGATGTATTTGCTTTGGCACTAGTATAACATTCTTTTCCTTCTTTGCTCAACTTCTTTAGAGCATGTGGAGTGACACAGTGGTGCCATACAGCACACAGGATATCTTACCAAATAAACACATTTTCCTTCTTTTATTTTGCTTTGTTTTGCTCGCCTGTTCTTGAATAGATCTCGCATGTCTTTTGAGAGAGAGAAATGAAGAGAAACACACAAAAAAATCCATGCAGGAACTCCACACATATCCAATAGCAAACAAGAAACTGCTGGGAATGTACATGCATACATGCCAAAAACCAAATTTATGGGCACTGCAGGGCCATTAACATGGAGCTGGTCCGCTGAGTACTACAAGCAGAACTGCGAATTAAATTCACTTTATCATTTGGTGACAGAAGTCCAAAAATGTTTATTACAATTAAATATATAAGCGGAAAAAAGACATAAAAACTGAAAGATAAACTAGCTGTAGGTAATATATTTTAAAACATTTGAATTTAGAGACAGCCTGCTTACACGACCACGCTTTATAATATTTCTGTCCTCTGAGCTGTCGTGTAGTCCTCCTGCAAGGTGAGGGTGGTGCTAAGGACATGCCAAATAGATTTCATGCTGTACTGCATTTTGGAAACATGACCCCACAGCTAATACATTGTTAATGCTGTACAACTTAAACACACACCTAATACTCATATAAGACTGATGTTACCTTATTTTGACTGTCTCTGCAAACCTCTCACCAAAGTTTCTCACTTCTCTTTATCACCTCTCTTACTCTCTACTTCAAATGTCCTAACTCTTCGTGTACACACAGCAAAAAAATGTGTTTATTCAAGACGTATCTCCTTTTTACGGGCAGTGAAGCAGAGAGCTCAGAATTTCTCTCAATTTCTCTGTCACACGAGGCAACACAGACACGGCTTTCATCCCAAACAACAATAACAGATTGCCTATCACTGCTGGAAAAAAAAACAAACAAGGTTGTGTTTCTCTGAGCTCGATGTTCCAAAACATAATTCAATTAAGTCTGTCTCTCGTAAAGACATACACAGATTGTTGACTGTCGAGCTGGAAAATAAAAAAGACAAAGCTGTAACTTCCCTCCATGCTGGAGTCATTAACTGATCAAAGAGCATCTAATTCTCCTATAGCAGAGAATTGTTTTACATTCATCTGGAAATGTGACACCAATCCCAGAGTGTCACTTTTATTGCTGTATATAAATAAAAAATATAAAATAATATAATAAAATAGCTGTTGCCGTCGTTACAACTAGAGTTGGATGCTGACAGCCAGCTTTAATTCCTACTTTTCATTAAAAAGAATAATCAAAAACATGAATTTGCACTTTAATTAACCAGCAATCACTGACTATACCAGTGTTGCTTAGTTCCCTAACAGCTTTACTGAAACTTTGGTCTCTTGTCTATTGTAATCTTTGCAGGGGCAATGAGTGTACTCGTCCAAAGTTCATATAAAAGAGGCACCTCTCTGCAATGTATCCCGAGTGAACTTTTAAGCTCATAGTAATGACTCATTAAAAATGTTGCATAATCAATATATTGAGCTAATAGCGTAGCTCTGAAACAGCTCTTCATTATTCAGATCAAATAATATATAAGTAATACAAACTAGTTTAGATAAAACTTATCCTGATTACATACAATTCAGTTTTAAGGCCTCTATAAAAAAGGAAAAACAAGGGACAGGGCTTCAGTTAAATCAGACCTTCCCAAAGTGTGGGGCCCGCAGAGCCATTGCAGGGGGGGCGCGGTATGAAAAGGAAAAAAACAAAAAAAACCAACAAAACGCTTGGACACTGCTAGCATAATGGACAGGTTTTTGACGGGGCGCCCACACAAATGCAAAGCAGGAGATGAAGCATCGCTGAATATGTTTCCAAACCAACTTCATTCTAAGCCAAAGACTAGAAAATATGGTGAAGCATATCTTCCCTTTGGTTTCACCTGCACAAGTGCCAAGGTAGGTCTCCCCTGCAGAATTGGTTTTCCCTTCGTCGGGAGCAGCGCTGGGTTCTTCAAATCACGGACAAACAGTATCCCACATTCTTGATTTTTAGTTCACAAACACTAGTTGTAATGACTAACTACTCCTGACACTTTGGAGATGTTAGCTCTGTATACAGTAAAGTTACAGTGGGATACAAATAACATCAGGCTGAGCCTGCCACGATTTGTTCCCCCGGTTCAAATCCCGGACAAACAGTATCCCACAGTTGTTTATGTTTTTAAACCGATTTTGCACAGAGAGGCATTTTTTGAAAAATGTATTGATAGCAATGTTGAATATTATTACACAGAAAAAAAACAACTACACGTAAAATGATCACACCATGACGCCTCTGCTTTTGTAAATAGAGGGACATTAACTGCGTGTGTATATGTAAGCCTGTAAACCTGCAGATAGAGACAAAGTACTGTTAAGCTGACTATCTGTCATTCTGCAATTCATCTCATGTAAACAATAACGTGGCGCACAGCGTAACGTGACTCTAGTACCTCTGTATTCCTCGTTTACACGTACATGTGGACGAAAGGTCCAAACACATAGAAACAGCTGCATTTTCAAAAATACCCATGTAGGTGTGGACGTAGCGTAAAAGAGTTAGTAGTTTATTTTTTTAATACCTGTAATTTATTGCAGATTGCTTGTATTTAGTTAATTGTTTACTAATTGTTTGAGGTGTGAAATAAAGCGCAATGGAGCAAAATATGGGAGTGTGTGGTTAAAGGATGTGTTTGCGCATGCATGTGCGCGCGTGGCAAAAAAAGTTTGGGAACCACTGAGTTAAATGTTATATGCATCTAATCATTCTCTGATCAGTCACTGGGGATAGACACAGAGGGTGTAAACTGGTGCTGGCTTTTCAACACTCTGACCTTTCATGTGAAGAATGCTTTATTTCCATAGTCAATAATCAAGAGAGTCTGACCCTCCTAATTTTGTCATTGATTTTAATCAAACTATGTTGCTTGTATGATACAAATGGCCACACATAATGATCTCTGGTCTCTGATGTCTATTTAAAGCCACTTAGCTTCATTATAACAATCTCATCATTCTTATAGCTTATACTGCAATGCCAGTGTCAATTACTGTCTTGTAAGTCATAATTAGTTGACTACCTAAGCCTGTTTGGCGCATAGGGAATTCTATAATGAGGACAGCTGTCACAGAGAGCTGTCCTGAGATGACCTGTGTCCTGTAAAAACTGCCTATGACTCTCAGAAAGAACGCACGGAACGCTGACTCTGTTAAATTTACGGAAAATACGGAAAAGGTCAGAAAGTTTTCAGCCATCTGAGAACCCCCGCCCCCCAGAGTGCAGCTTTGATAGTAACTGTAAAAAAAGCAAATAAGCAAAAAAAAAAAAAGAAGAAGATGTTTTTCACTGGTTAGTCATTGTTTGGTTGTGTAACAAAGTCCCAGAAAAACTCTCCAATGTTTGTTACAAAGTCAATGACTGAAAGAAAGAATCTCGGGTTCTTAAAAAGAAATTCATTAACTTCTGGATTCTATTTTAATAGTCGTACATGCCCACAGTTTCTAAAAAAAAATTATTTAAAAAAAAAAAACAACCTGAAAGACAAAAATACACTTTCCTATTTTGTGTTTTTATTTTACATAAAGACGCAAGCTCTGTATAAAATGCACTGGCATTTTTTTTTAAGATAATTTGTATTCTAAAAACATAGGTAAGAATAAATGATCAACATGCAAATATATGATAAATAAAAGTTTATCATCTATCCAGTTGTCCTCATCATCAAACATGCACGTTCACATGATCTCATGTGTCATAGAGTCAACTACGTGCTGCAGAACTGAGAAGATATTTTCACGGCATGTCTGAGTAAGCAAAATATAACAAAAAAAAATAAAACAAAATAAAAATGAAAATAAATAAAATATAAAAAATCCCCACATTTGACAACTGTTTACTTCTGCATTATCCAAAGCTATTTGGGCCATTTGCTCAACAAATAAAATTTATGGTGTGACATCTGTTTTCACTGGAGCTTGAACTCATCTACAGACATAAAAGTTTGCAAGTCCCCCCCCCCCCCCAGTTTAGCACCCCACCCCCTCAAACAACTAATGTAAATGTGAAAGTACAACTTTTAAATGTAATGCAAACTGATTTAACATCTGCAGTTGGACCACATATTCAAGAACTAAGAGCTCGTTAATGCCAGTGTCCTGATATGCCCTCAGAAACTGTCCTGAGAAGCCTCTCTGCTATGGCATCTTTTTTAGTCACCTTCGTGAAGCACAAACATGCCAGGCATAGCGCTAAAGCCTGACTCCTTGCACTTCTGTTGCGTCGTTACACATAGTCTGTTTTTTTAATCAAACAACCCTTTAAAGTCCCTTCATTCATTTCTAAGTGACTATCTCAGTTTTATGTGTTGTTTTTACTCTGTAAAATGTGTGCACCTGAACTGTCGATAAAACAATCTAAACACATCAAAAATATTCAAAAACAAGGACACGTGACAGGTGACCTGCACCGCAGTAGGACCTTGCATTACGATACATGTGATAGGCTAACAGTTTAGAGAAGGCATACGGAAAAAATGAAGAAATCTATTATTAGACTGTCCATCAAGTCCTCAGATAACCTTCCCAACTCTAGCTTCTCCTGTGAGTCTGGGTGGTGTCTGGTTATTTGAGCCCTGGTATCTGTCATAACTCTTAATCTGACAGGTGGACAGATAAATTACCATCTCTGTCTGCTCAGCAGCTATAAGGAGCCTATGACTCAGAGTCACAAAGGACTGCAAAACACAGGAATATAAAATATCTATATTTACGTTTCAGTTATTCTAATAAAGAGGACACCAATTTAGAAGGTGAGTTGACACTGAAGGTGTATTAATGTCTTGTCAAAGGGTCCTCTTGTAGTTGTTCTGCCATTATCAACTAAAGGACACAGATAGCTGAATGCTTTGGCTGACTTCTGATAAGTTAACTTGAGGTAAACACAAAGTTGGATGTGGAATAATGAACATTGATTCTCGTGGCTATGTGGTATTTTTGTCTTTAGTGCTTTAGTTAATATTGTTTATTGCATATTTAATGTTTTGAGAACAAGAGACTGTGAATCTAATCTTTTAGGATTGTATTTGCGGCCCCCTTCAGTACACACATTATTTCTCAGAAGACTTTTCTACTCCATACTCTGCTCTTTTTTGAAATAATTAAGCAAAAATCCATTAAATGCTTAGATGCTGAATAATGTTCTTTAAGATCACTGGTTCCTTAAAATAAATAAAACCTATTATCAGAGGGAGGGCAGAAGGATGTTGGTTGCTAAACAACATTTAGTAGCATGCCTCCATAACAGAATAATAAGACTGCAGGGAGTTGTTGCTTATTGTAGACAATACAGGTCATCCTGACTTTGAGGTCAGAATACCTAAAGGAAATTCTGCATCACACTGATTGCAGCTTTCAAATATACTCCATCGGGTCAGTGCTGAAAGCTGAGAGTTACTGTATTTGCTAGGATGCGGATTTTCCATAAGATGCACAAAATTAGCTGTGTCATTAAAATGATGCCAATCATGTTGAAATTGTGTTTTTAAGTAATGTGCATATACAGTGCATCTTTATATAATAACTAATTTCATTTGTGTTTCCTGGTACGACTTACTGCTTTAAAACACAGGATATGGATTCAATTTCACAACTCACAATTCCAGTCCAAGCGTTGTCATGAAACACAAACATAAAGAGCAACACACATAAATCTGGCACAGGTTAAACTGTTTCCTCACCTGACAGCTTTCAACTGTAGTGTGCTCCATCCTGGGTGCAGGGGCAGGAGGCGGTGGTGGGGCCCTCCTCTTCTTGGTCTCAGCCTTGGGAGACAACCTCGGGATACTGGCGACAGACTGAGACTGGCCCAAGGTGCCGGACCAATTAGGTCCACTGGAGAACCCAGATACTGTGGACACGTCCTGTGGGTAACATGAAAAATAAAAGGAGAGGGAATCAGACTGACAAATGGGAGGAGGAAACATGAAAAAATGTACAAATTTAAGAGTTTGAAAAACATTTTTGTAATTAGTTTAAAGCAAGGAACAAATATGATCACTGACTTGTAAGCATAAAAATGACTGATGGCTAAATTGCCATTAAATTTTCAAGGACAGCTCAGAGCTGTCTTTATCAAAAATTAAATCCAGTTC